>NC_073380.1:90998999-91598999 GCF_028641065.1 Leucoraja erinaceus | reverse complement strand
CGAGGAAATCAGCCCACATGCAGTAACATGTTAAGACAAGAGAATCTAATTTTGGCAATCTTCACTGAGGGATAAAATGAAGGCAATGCACGGCGTTCACTGACCTAGACTTCCATGAAACTATTCCATGCGATAACTTTATATCCATCAGACAAAGAGCTTAATCACCCAGAGTTTGCTGCAAGTGGTGAGTTACACTGTTGACTTATATAATGGGCACACACTTGCTGTTAATGGATCTCTTGCTATTGATTCATGACCAAATGTTGCCCCAGTCTCCAATGCTGAATACCCACATGGTTCATGAGCCTATGATAGTCACAAAAAGCAGGACAGGCGGCATCTCTGGAAGGGAGGAATGGGTGACGTTTTGGGTCAAGACCCTTCTTCAGACTGCAGTCTGAAGAACGGTCTCGATCCTAAATGTCACTCATTTCTTCTCTCCAGAGATGCCACCTGTCCCGCTGTGTTACTCCAGTTTTTTGTGTCTATCTTTGGTTTAAACCAGCATCTGCAGTTCTTTCCTACACTGGTTCATAAGCCTTGTGCATTTAATGATTAATGGTAGTGGATGAAATGGGGAACACGAGCAAAATAAGGTTCGACCATGAAATATTTGAACGTGCTCTGACAGCTGTTAAGCCGTGCCTCTTGGTATTGCATGCTGTCATAATTTTGGCGAGAATTTTCCTGGAATTTAGAAACATGTATAAAAAAAATCCAAAATTCTGTGAACAAATTCAATAATGTTAAGAACAATTAAAAAAATCAGTAGATCTTCATAAAACGGAACCCATGTTTAAACATGTACAAGAAGGTAAATCAATTGGTTCAACGAGATGTAAATTACCTATCACCTGCCATAAAAAAAGACACAAAGTGCTGGAGTAACTCAGCGGGCCAGGCAGCATCTCTGGAGAGCATGGATAATGTTTTGGATTGGGACCCTTCTTCAGCATTTACCCTTGTCGTTTGTACTGAAACAACATGCTGTTTTTGCAACTGATTTAACCAGTTCTAATGATGCAAATACAGTGAAGTGGTCCCCAGAGTAGGTGCCGAACGATGGCAGTACATCCATGCACCAGCATTGGATACCACGAGGAGTCCAACATCTACAGGTGGTTTAGAAATTGACAGCGGAAAGCAAGTTCATAAATTCATAAGTGATAGGAGCAGAATTAGGCCTTTTGTCCCATCAAGTCTGCTACACTATTCAATCATGGCTAATCTATCTTCCCCTCTCAACCCTGTTGTTCTGTCTTCTCTCCATAACCCCTGACACCCGTACTAATCAAGAATCTATCTATCACTGCCTTAAAAATATCTATTGACTTGGCCTTCACAGTCTTCTGTGGCAATGAATTCCACACGTTCATTGTCCTCTGACTAAAGAAATTCCTCCTCATCTTCCTACAGAAAAGTTATTTTATTCTGAGGCTATGACCTCTGGTCCTAGACTCTCCCACTAGAAGTTCCCGCCAGCAAGTTCAGGACTTTTCCATGAAACTGCCAGGAAGGACGGCACAGAGGGGCAGGTAAGAGAGCTGTTCCCTCAAAGCTCCTGTGGCCTGGGTTCAATTCTGACCTCCGGTGCTGCCTGTATAGTGTTTACCCTTTCTCACTGTGACCACATGAATGAATGAATGAATGAATGATTGAATGGATGAATGAATGAATGGATGAATGAATGAATGAATGAATGAATGGATGAATGAATGAATGAATGAATGAATGAATGAATGTATGTATGAATGAATGAATAAATGAACGAATGAACGAATGAATGAGTGAATGCACGAATGAATGCATGAACGAATGAATGAGTGAATGCACGAATGAATGACTGAACGAATAAATACGTTTATTGGCCAAGTATTCACATACAAGGAATACAAGGAATTCTCACTGTGACCACGTGCGTTTGCTCTCAACACTCATGTGGGTTGGTACGTTTATTGGGCACTGTATTTTGCCCCTGGGGTAGAGGTGAGTGGTGGAATCTGAATGGACTTGACAGGAATGTGGGGAGACTAAATTTGGTTAGGGTAGGGTTAGTGTAAAAATGAGTGGCAAGGGCTAGATAGTTCAAAGGGCCTGTTCTACTCTGTAACTCTCTTTTAGACTCTTTGACTCTCTAAGTTCTAGTCCATCCTTTCATTGAAAGCATCATACCACTCTCAGTGCAATAGTCCTCCAGATTTAATTAGGGAAAAAGAAGGATACACTTCTGCTCCTAATCTGGGGGGTTCTGAAACAGCAATGAACCAATATGGGAATCGCTGGCTCTACCACGGATGGGGCGAGTAGATGCCAAGGGCGTAGATGGTTGGGTGTTTTATGGGTTAGTGGTGCAGTGGTACTTTGTGCTCAAGGCTGTGTAATATTTTAATCTTGCCTCAGAATTGAACTTGAATTGTAGAGAACTGTCATGATTCTTGAAAAGTAGTAAGGAGGTCTAATCATAGAAACATAGAAACATAGAAATTAGGTGCAGGAGTAGGCCATTCGGCCCTTCGAGCCTGCACCGCCATTCAATATGATCAGGGTTGATCATCCAACTCAGTATCCTGTACCTGCCTTCTCTCCATACCCCCCGATCTCCTTAGCCACAAGGGCTACATCTAACCCTCTTAAATATTGCCAATGAAGTGCCTTCTCTCCATACCCCCTGATACATTTAGCCACAAGGACCACATCTAACTCCCTCTTAAATATAGCCAATGAACTGGCCTCAACTACCTTCTGTGCCAGAGAATTCCACAGATTCACCACTCTCTGTGTGAAAAATGTTTTTCTCATCTCGGTCCTAAAAGATTTTCCCCTTATCCTTAAACTGTGACCCCTTGTTCTGGACTTCCCCAACATCGGGAACAATCTTCCTGCATCTAGCCTGTCCAACCCCTTAAGAATTTTGTAAGTTTCTATAAGATCCCCCCTCAATCTTCTAAATTCTAGCGAGTACAAGCCGAGTCTATCCAGTCTTTCTTCATATGAAAGTCCTGCCATCCCAGGAATCAGTCTGGTGAACTTCCTACACATTACACCCCCTTGGTGTTTTCCACTGTCACCAAACAAAATTGCAAACAATGGAGTCGTCTACCTCTGGAAAATAAAAATTTGTATTCAATAATAAACACATGGGCAACTGTTAAGGCCATTTTTTATTGTTTCTTTTGACATTGTGACAAGTTTAGAGGAAGTTGATTATAGACGATGATGCAAATCAATACTGGATAACTACATCTAGATTAGTTAGAACTTTCACATCTAAACATACCACGACATAAATCTTCATGCCCCTGATTATTGATAGAGTTATTAGGATTCTACGGAAATCTATATTTTGCTCACTCCAAGGCATGAAGACATGCCTTCCTCTTTGCAATAAACGGCTAATTAATCCTTAACACCGAGCACCTTGGATGTGTCAACTTGCAGAGCAACAAATAGATGCAAGAAAAAATGTTGCAAATTAACTTATCAACCTGTCTGATGTGGCTGGGGAGAAATCTGCATGTTGATGTATTATAATAACAAATTTACAATTATGCAATATTAAAAAAACAGCTGCAATTAAATTATCATGTAGGAATAATCATAACATTATTGGAAATCCAATTATTGAGCTGGCCTTTTCCGTGAAATTAGCAGACAATGGCAAATAGAAGTTCCCACTGAATTCATCAAAACTTAAGATTGGAATATTACATGTTCGCTTTGATTCCACACAATGATAAACATCGTCTTACACTGGTGTATATTCTCAATGCATTTGTATTATTCATGAACAACTCTTGTGATCTATTATACATACGAGAGTGATTCTACACTGGTTGCTGCAGGCCAGAAAGCAGAGAGTCAGAATTAATTTTGTTACACACACGCGCACACACACACACACACACACACACTCACACGTACACACACATGCACACATACACTTTCTCTCACACACAAAATAACACACACTGAATAACTGTATGGACCAAACTTCCAAACTTGTTCACCTTACAGCTGGGGTGGAAAACTAATTACTTGGCTGTGCTGGATTAAGAAAAGTTGGCGGCTATTCATAAAACAGGGCATTCCTCCCAGTGATTAGACAGACTGCACAGAGACAATTCCTGATGTCACTAACATATCTCAATTGTTCTATGCACTATGCCTGCCTACTATTATTTTATCAGTTAAAACCATACCAAGTCTTCCCAGAACTGTGGACCTGATATATTGATGCTAGAGTGAAGTGAAGCAGTAAATGTAGCAGAGGAGTTGAATACTAGATACAAGCTGCGTAACATGTCCATTAGCAGGCAGCATTCATTGGCAAGGCTTTGGATGGGCCACACAAAGGATTAAGCCGGATGTTTCCCGTGAAGGGAGTTGAACATTATGTGAAGAGACTGGAGCAGAGAAAGCTGAAAGACAAGTTGATAGGAGTGTTTCAAACCATGAATAGTTATGATAGGAAAAATAAAACAACGCTATTTCTGGGGAGTTAACCAAAGGGTTCATACTGGCAAATAATACGAGAAGCGTCCATCGTCTATTAAATGCCATGAAAATAACTATCACCATCCACTTTGACCTGTCGTTTCACACTTTACCCTTCTATATCTCTAGACTCACTCTCCCCTGACTCTCAGTCTGAGGAAGGGTCTCGACCTGAAAAATTGTCACCCATTCCTTCTCTCCAGAGATGCTGCCTGACCCACTAAGTTACTACAAAATAATTCATGAGATTGCCTCCTGTATTGACGACTCGGAATGCTTTACCTGAATGCATTTGGTGGCTCTGGGCTTTTATTCGCTGCAGGTTATGAGGATGAGGGGGTGCTTTTTATTGAAACTGACTTAATAGTGAAAGGCCTAAATAGAGTACATGTGGAGAGGTGGCGCAGCGGTAGAGTTGCTGCCTTACAGCACCAGAGTCTCGGGTTCAATCTTGACTATGGGTGCTGTCTGTAGGGAGTTTGTACATTCTCCCCGGGTTTTCATCTAATGTTCCAGTTTCCTCCCACACTCCAAAGACATACGGGTTTGGAGGTTAATTCGCTTTGGTAAAATTGTAAATTGTTCCTAGTGTGTAGGATAGTGCTAGTGTATGTGGTGCCCACTGGTCAGCGCAAACTCGGTGGGCCGAAGGGCCTGTTTCCGCACTGTATCTCTAAACTAAAGGATGTTCCCACTAATGTGAGAATCTAGGACCAGAGGGCACAGCTTCAGAATAAAAAGATGTACATTTAGAAAGGAGAAGAGGAGGGATTTCTTTAGGTAGTGGTGAATCTGTGGATGTCATTGCCACAGACAGCTATGGAGGCCAAGTTAATGGGTATTTTTAAAGCGGAGATAGATACATTCTTGATTGGTAAAGAGTGTCAAAGGTTATGGGGAGAAAGTAAGAGAATGGGTTGAGAGGGAAAGACAGATCATCTGTGATTGAATGACGGAGTAGACTTGGTGGGCCGTTATGCTCCTATGACATTTACTTAGATATGAAGACTGAAACTCATTCAGACATGTTGCTGTGGGAAAGATGGTTCCATATTTCAATATGAAAACATCTTCAAAGGTTTTTTGGAAAGAAAAGGGAATTCGGACATGAGGCACAAGGGCCAAACTAGTTCCTTCCTTTCTGTATCAATTTCCACGCTGTTTTCTGTTTGTCTTCTAATCTTCCCTTTTCTTTTACCCCACATAAATACCACTGAACAAGGAAATATTCCAACTCTGACTTGTGGGATTTAGTTATTCTTCATTTCACTTAGGGAGAAATTAACAACTTAAAAACAAATTTAAATTGGCATCCAGGGTTGGGAGCTGATGGTAGAATTGAGCCAGTTCCTGCAGAGTACCTTTCATTCATGACATTTAGACTAAGTGAAATTTACTGGGCTGTCGATGTATTTTATTGAAAAAAAAAGCCGATAAAGTATGTGTTTTCTTAAAAGCAAAATCCTTTTCAATTAATGCTCAGATTCGATTTATTTTCTTTATTACTTCTTTCCTTCATTTTTTTTAGTTTAAAATCGAGAGGAAAGCTTCAGTTGTGCTGACAGATGTGATGATCGCGGCAAATAATAAAGCGAGCCGAACGCGTGCTGGTTTGTAAAGGTCAGCTGAGTCCATCTCCAGAACTTCAGAACTCCCTTGGTTTGCCTTGGTTGCTGACCCGTTTCCTTTTTGAAGACCAACATTATATTCATTACTCCAATAAAGCCAAGAGTGTTTAATTGTCTTCTGCACCGGAATTGGAACAATGAAATTCTTACTTGCAGCAGCTTTACAGGCACATTAGCACAGCATGCAACAAATAAATATATAATGTATATCAATAATAATAGTAAGTATGCAGATGATACTAAGATAGGTCGTGTTGTGGATAATGAAGTAGATTTCCAAAGTCTACAGAGAGATTTAGGCCATTTGGAAGAATGGGCTGAAAGATGGCAGATGGAGTTTAATGCTGATAAGTGTGAGGTGCTACATCTTGGCAGGACAAATCAAAGTAGGACGTACATGGTAAATGGTAGCGAATTGAGGAATGCAGTTGAACAGAGGGACCTAGGATCTGTGCACAGTTCCCTGAAGGTGGAATCTCATGTAGATAGGGTGGTAAAGAAAGCTTTTGGTATGCTAGCCTTTATAAATCAGAGCATTGAGTATAGAAGTTGGGATGTAATGTTGAAATTGTACAAGGCATTGGTGAGACCAATTCTGGAGTATGGTGTACAATTTTGGTCGCCCAATTATAGGAAGGATGTCAACAAAATAGAGAAAGTACAGAGGAGATTTACTAGAATTTTGCCTGGGTTTCAGCAACTAAGTTACAGAGAAAGGTTGAATAAGTTAGGTCTTTATTCTCTGGAGCGCAGAAGGTTAAGGGGGGACTTGATAGAGGTCTTTAAAATGATGAGTGGGATAGACAGAGTTGACGTGGACAAGCTTTTCCCATTGAGAGTAGGGAAGATTCAAACAAGAGGACATGACTTCAGAATTAAGGGACAGAAGTTTAGGGGTAACATGAGGGGGAACTTCTTTACTCAGAGAGTGGTAGCTGTGTGGAATGAGCTTCCAGCGGAAGTGGTGAAGGCAGGTTCGATTTTATCATTTAAAAATAAATTGGATAGGTATATGGACGGGAAAGGAATGGAGGGTTATGGTCTGAGTGCAGGTAGATGGGACTAGGGGAAAATAATTGTTAGGCACGGACTTGTAGGGCCGAGATGGCCTTTTTTCTTGCTGTAATTGTTATATGGTTGTTATATGGTTAATACTGGGTAACCATATGATAATCATGCAAACTGAGGTATATTGTACAGAGTCCAGTCAATCATAGTTCCTGAGCTAGGATGTGGTTAAGGTTGTGTAGTATGGTTCAAGAGCTTGATGGTTAATGGGAATAAGTTGTTTTTTGAACCACAAGGTCACAGTTCTCATGCTCCTGCACCTCCTTCCTGATGGTAACAGCAAAATGAGAGCCTGGCCATGGCGGTGTGGGTCTTTGATGAGTTTATTTTTTTGAGGCACAGCTTCCCACCGCTTCTCTTCAATGGTGGAGCGGCCAATGATGGATCTTTTCTTCCACCATAATGGGCAAAAGCAAAGAAACAAACAAAGGAAGGACATTATTGCCATAGAGGGAGTGCAGAGACGGTTCACCAGACTGATTCCTGGGATGTCAGGACTGTCTTATGAAGAAAGACTGGATAGACTTGGTTTATACTCTCTAGAATTTAGGAGATTGAGAGGGGATCTCATAGAAACTTACAAATTTCTTAAGGGGTTGGACAGGATAGATGCAGGAAGATTGTTCCCGATGTTGGGGAAGTCCAGGACAAGGGGTCACAGCTTAAGGATAAGGGGGAAATCCTTTAAAACCGAGATGAGAAGAACGTTTTTCACACAGAGAGTGGTGAATCACTGGAACTCTCTGCCACAGAGGGTAGTTGAGGCCAGTTCATTGGCTATATTTAAGAGGGAGTTAGATGTGGCCCTTGTGGCCAAGGGGATCAGAGGGTATGGAGAGAAGGCAGGTAAGGGATACTGAGTTGGATGATCAGCCATGATCATATTGAATGGCGGTGCAGGCTCGAAGGGCCGAATGGGCTACTCCTGCACCTAATTTCTATGTTTCTATGTTTCTAAACGCTTGTTGCTATTTGATCAAAAAAACAGACTGGTGATGAACTCAACTGGTCAGGTAGCACCTGTGGATAGAAACATAGAAACATAGAAAATAAGTGCAGGAGTAGGCCATTCGGTCCTTCGAGCCTGCACCGCCATTCAATATGATCATGGCTGATCATCCAACTCAGTATCCTGTACCTGCCTTCTCTCCATACCATGAAATGGGCAGAGACAGTTTTGGGTTTCAGTCTGAAGAAGTGTCCCGACCCATCTGACCCACTGAGTTCCTCCAGCAGTCTCATTTGTTTGCTCATGATTCGAGCACCTGCACTCTTGTAATTCCATTTCAGTTGCCATTTGATTGCTGCGATTTCTGAAACTGTCTTTTCTGCCCTCGTTCACCATGTAACACATTCTCCCAATTCCTCTCTGCCCCTTTCTTTTGTTCTCTACAACTCTCACGTATGTTCTCTGTTCTCTCAATGGCTACGTGATTCTTTACACAAACCTGTGAAAACACTTTGCATGTAAGACATAATAAAAATATGTGTACATGTTTATTTTCTAGTTTTTAAAAATGTGAAAACAATTGTTTATTTTTTCTTAACAAAATTAACTTTTACCAAGTACAGGTGCACAACCTTTTATCCGAAGATCCAAATAACGAAAACCTCCGAATAGCGACATTTTTTCAGTCCTTGAAAAAAGGTCCTTGAAAACGTTCACGAAGGGCGGCCCGCAGAGGTGACAGCGGAACCTCCAGTCGGTCCTCGAAGAAAGGGAAACTAAATCTCCATTCATAAAAGAGAAGGTGAGGGTATATTGCGCGGGAGGGTTAATAATTGACAATCTGCTGCTGCCTGCCCGCTCAGTTAAAAAATTCCCACGGTAGACTCACGATACACAGTGGATCGTGAGTCTTGCATGAGAACTTTTTAACTCAGCGTGCAGGCAGCAGCAAATTGTCGCTCCCTTACGTTTCACCCCACCTACACCCCTCTGCTTCCCGGCCATGTGTGTGACCCCTTCCCTCCCCTCTCCAGCTCCCCGCCCATTGCACCGGCGCGGGGGTTTTGCACTGCCTTCACGTCGGAGCTAGTGTCAATCACCGGAGTGTCAGGACCAACGGGACACCGACCCCCAGGCCCACTGCAAGCACGGAGATCCCAGATCAGCAACTCCAGCCCAGCCCCGCTCCAACTCCAGAGGGGCAGAAACTGATGGTGCGCAAGGTGCGTCTTGTTCTTGAGGTCGCGCAGCTCGGGCTGTGGGCGAACTGCCACTTGTCGCCGTAGCGGCCCATCGGGGAGCGGATTCCTCTGGAGTTGGGGGTGGGGGGGAGGGGGAGGGGGGGATTGTGCTGTTTGATCGCCCCCTGCTATCCCAGGGACAGGGAAACAGGACGTTCACCGAGGGCGGCCCGCAGAGGTGACAGCGGAACCTCCGGTCGGTCCTCAACGAAAGGGGAACTAAATCCCCATTCATAAAAGAGAAGGTGAGGGTACATTGCGCGGGAGAGTAGGAATCCCAAGACAAAGTTGAGTGAGCGTTCACCGAGGGTGGCCCGCAGAGGTGACAGCGGAACCTCAGGTCGGTCCTGGAAGAAAGGGGAACTAAAAAGAGAAGCGGAGGGTATATTGCGCGGGAGGGTATATCGCCTACCTGGAAGAAACCAGACATTTTTTCCAGGATGTCGTCTGCACACCAAAGCTCACGTTTGGCGCCTCTGCTGCACACGGATATAAGAGTGTGAAAATGTCGCCTTAGGCCGCCTTAGGGCATGTAGCTCCGCTAGGGTGACATGAGTGCGGGAGGTGATTCAATGCTGCGGGCACATTTACAAATTCAGGAACTCATTCAACACACTGCATTTCATACAGACATTTATTCTGCAAGAAAAAAACTACACTGAAGACTCAAACTCGCGACCGAGGAACTGCCGGGATCAAGGCGCAAACTCGCGACCTTGCGGATATGAGCCGGGCACTCTACCACTGAGCCAGCCATTAAAATCTACGCTAAAAAATTTCCATTCCGAAGACCGACAAATTCCAAATTACGAAAAGTGTCTGGTCCCAAGGCTGTCGGATAAAAGGTTGTGCACCTGTATTGACAAGTTGTTATGAATGTAAAAACCTTGACAAACATTCAGTAATAGCAGCAGCTCTGTTTGGCTGGTGAGCAGGAGAGACAGGTCTTGACCAGCTACCAAAGCAATTCCATACGAGCAGTCAAATGTGAGCGTTGAGATAGCTCTTATGCTGAGGTGGTCCTTGGTGAAGCATTGGGTTCTGATCTCCCCTTGTGAGGCTCTGCTGTGAGCCACATATGTGTCTCAGATTCAGGCAGAGAGCACTTCTGCGACATGGAATAACCTGCCCTAATATCGCCATTTCCTGATGGGCACATTGTCTCATTCAAAAGCAACCCCTGATAATGACAGCTGCAACCCACACAAAACCCCCCCTCCGCATTTTTTGTTAAACAATTGAAGAATTATACATGGCCACAATAAAGGCTTCTAATGAGATTATCAACTCCAAAAGCAATGATTGAGCATTTTATTGACACTGTCTTAATCACAATTTATGGTTCAATTTTGAAGCAAACTTCAGTCTCTGTTAGTCTGTCAAATTATGTCGAACTATAATGATTTATTGTTTTCAAAGCACAGACCAACAGATGACAGGCTCTCTCTTTGGAAATGTTTAACCTGATGAGCAGTAAATTGAGGATTTATTTACTGACTGACACAATAGATTATCACAATATCCATATTATTGACATGTTAAAATAAAGCAAATTTATTGAAACATTCTCTTGAGGATTCTAAACCTTGATTATGAATGGCATTGACAAGGGATGAGTTTTCCCATTGCAGTAATCTGTTTACTGCTGTTAAAGATGACTGCATCACAGCACCTCAATCCCACAACTTCCCAGCTTTTAAACATGATTAGTTCAGCGTCAAAAACTTATTGTTGTATATTTTCCAAGTTTATACACATTAGATTTGTGGTTCCCTTTGTTTGAAATAATCTCATATTCTCTCCTCGCGACTTGTGTGTAAAACCAAGTAATATACTAATCACAGCAGGTGTTTGTGAGTGAAAACTGGATGCAGTGAACAAAGATCCTTCCAATTCTGGGAGACTTGCTTCTAATGAGCACATGCACCATTTGACACCACTTTACACCGAGACTGTGCTACCACGCAGCCCCTGCCAAATCAAACATCTAATTTCAACATTAGTTTTGGCAAATTTTCAGTCTAACCAACTGTGCGGCATTGTACAATGCTGCATCGAGCTGTGCTCTGCTTGATTTTTGAAGTAGTCCATGTTTGTTTTTAACATATCTGATTCCCTCAGAGCGGCAATTAGTAAATAAACGACAGCGCACAGCGCTGCTCATCCAGGTCAAAGGGGACCATGCCATCTCTTCCTGCATTTGCTCTACGCCGCCACCCAACCTCAGCAGCCAATGAAATGGAGCTTCAGTCGACACATTTGCATTCTCCGCTGCATCCCGAAACTGGTCGGAGTGGGGAAGTTAGGCCGAAACGCTGTTTTTGTTTCTCCATGCAGAATGAATCTGACTATGACTTCAGCCCTCCTGACCCTCCGAGCTCTGCAGAGGAAAGCTTTTATGGTCTGATCAGGGTTGCATTGTTGGCATGCCATCAGGTTTGATGTCAGGTTAAGATGACATCAACAATCTGCTTTCATAAGAGGACCTCAATTGGCAGAGGGATGTGGTGGCTTCATGGTCTCATCACTGAACTTGTGATGAAATGATTTGGACAAATAATCTGGAGAAATTCTAATCCCATCAAGACAGCTAGGGAACCCAAATACAAATAAGTGGAATGAAAAGCCAGGCTCATCATTTATTTCCATTTAAAATCCCATATATCGAGATTTAAATCCAGCTTGTTCCCCACTGCTTTCTGATGTCTGATTTTTACACAACTTCACTACAGTTTTTGCACCATCCTTCTGTTTTAGTATTCAACATTGTATTTATTGTTCAATCTATCGTAAGCATGTATATATGCAGTCTGAAGAAGGGTCCCGACCCGAAACGTCATCCAATCCTTTTCTCCATAAATGCTACCTGATCCGCTGAGTTACTCCAACTCATTGTGTCTTTCTTTGGTGTAAACCAGCATCTGCAGATCCTTTATACACGTAGCCGTGTATACTATTTACTCAATGAGCTTCATGCAAACAAAATAATTTCATTGTGCCCTGGTGTATATGACAATAAACTAATTGTAACCTGAATCTTGTAATGGTGACTCCAGCATTGTCATTTAACGGCTAGTGGCCTTTAGGGAAGAAGATGTTATGCTATAACCTGCTTTGGTCTTTGTGATTCTTGACCCGAGCAACATGATTAACCGTTAACCCTGAAGCAGAGCAGGAAACCACTACACTTGAAGGAAGTTCAGGATGGGCATTTAATGCTAGTATTGCCAGTGTTACTAAAGCCCTTGAAGTGAATAATAAATGAATGGTATGGTCCCCATGACCAACACGAGCAGCACTCTCTGCTGTAATTTATTTACTAATTAACAATTTGCTATCAGAGGTGTTTTAAAGGTTTGTATGCCTGATAAAACATGTACTTACTTTATACAAGATTCAATTTATTTGTCTTTTTTTTTTCTTTTGTAAAAAAAGACAAATAAATTGAATCTTGTATAAAGTAAGTACATGTTTTAATTTCACAATAGAATAGGAAGAGAAAAGATTAATTTACTCCCTCCCTTCAAATTCTCTACTCTAGAAGGGAGAGATGCTAGACGTAATAGCGGCATAGTACAGACACAGGCTTTCAGTCCACAGGGGCTGTTCTGGCCGTGAAGCAACCTTTTACTGCAATCCAACACTAATCCCATTTACATCAGTCAGAGCATTGAGTATAGAAGTTTGAAGGTCATGTTGCAGTTGGACAAGACTTTGATGAGGCCGCATTTAGAGTATTGTGTTCCGTTTTGGCCGCCATGTTATAGCAACGATGCAAACAAAAAACGATTTTGTTTGCATGAACAGAGTCTTTTACCCAAAGTAAGAGAATCAAGAACCACAGGACAGGTTTAAAGTGAGGGGTGGGGGGGAGATTTAATAGGAACCCGAGGAGCAACTTTTTTACACAATGAATGTTAGGTATATGGAACGAGCTGTCAGAGGAGGTAGCTGAGGCAGGTGCTATGACAGCTTTTAACAAACAGGTACATGGATAAGCTAGGTTTAGTGGGATGTGGGCCAAATTCAGGCAGGCAGGACTAGTGTGGATGGGGTATGTTGGTTGGCGTGGGAATGTTTGGCCGAAGGGCCTGTTTCCATGCTGAATAACTACGACTCTATTATTCTCAGACCAGGGGCAATGCAACATGGCCAATTAATGTTATCCGCCCATGTGATTTCAGGTGGTGAGAGGAAAATGAGCACCATGGTTATAAGGAGAATTACAAACACTACACAGATGGCACTAGAGGCAAGATTGAAGGCAGGTCACTGGAGCTGTGAGGCAGTAGCTTCAGTTAACTGTGTCTCTGTGCTGTCATCACTGAAATGGAGTTTTGCCTTTGATTGGTTGGACACCCTCAAGAAGAAGTGGCAGACGAACCAAGGAATGAGTGACATGAGTGAAGTAACTAATCTAGTTAAGCTCATCTCTTCAAAATGGGTGGTAGACAAAAATGCTGGGAAAACTCAGCGGGTGAAGCAGCATCCATGGAGCGAAGGAAATAGGCGACGTTTCGGGTCGAGACCCTTCATCAGACTTCTTTAAAATGGGTGATCAATGACCTGGGTAAAATTAGAGACAGTGCGTGTGAGAAGACTGAGCTCTGAGACTCGCCCTTGTTCAAATGGCAATTGTTCAAATTTTGATTAGGTTGGGCATTTTGTTAGTACAGCCAAAACATAGTGCCAAATACCTGACCATATGCTGTGACAAGACCAAATTTGTTATTTTACACCACTGGTAGAGAGGGTACAGAGTATCAGCGTGGATGTCTTGGATTGCATCTGTCTGCACATTGAGTTGGGGATTTCATGTAGGGTTCTGGAAATTCAATGTTTTCCTTTCCTGCATATATGTGCAAAGTTTTTCTAGGTGTTTGATTTGTGGAGGAAAGTACAGGGAGGGAGAAGGATTGGCCCCACTAGATATACAATAAGGGAGAATGAAATCCAACCAGTTGTCTGGGAGTCCAAAACACTGGTGTTTTTATACACAGACCAATATTCCTCTGTGTTGGCATAACGAAGATGTCTTCCTTCCTGGGAAAATCTAGGAAAATGGGACAGATTCAAATTAACAGGAGATGAGGAGGAACTTCTCCCTTGAATTGTCATGAATCTTTGGAATTCTTTACTCCAGTGAGCTGTGGCACCATCAGTAGACATATTAATTATTTGAAAGGGGTATGTGAACAGGAAGGAATGAAGAGTGAGGCTAAGAGCAGCCACAATCCTTTTGAACAATAGAGCTATTGGGGGGGGGAGGCAAATGGCTATTATTTTTTTAATCACTTCTTTCCAAAGATTAAAATTGGATGTAAAAGTAATTTTTCCATTGATCCCATCAGTTTTTCAGACAGCTAAAATTACAATTGCTTCTCATAATTTTTAATTTCAGCTACCCTGTAGGACCGTTGATAAGTGGAATACGCTATCAGTGGCACAGTGATGCCACAGTGATCCTGCAGGAACAACGCCGGATGAAGCCCGCAAAAATTCCCGAAAAAGCCACCAAAAAATAAAAAGCTATAAATCTTATTCCACCGTAGCAGCCTATTTGATCTTCTACTCTGTGGCACCCTCCCCCCACCATGCTTTCTCCTTATCTAGGCTTACTGAACTACTTTCACAAGTCAGTCTAATTCATTCCCTCTGCCAATTGGAAGAGAACGAAGGCAAAATGTGGCGTCTGTCAGACAGAAGGTGTACTGATGTGTTTTAATAGCTCTTTCTTAGCACCCACTGCAATGTGATAATAGTTCTGGAGTTGTGCCTATTGTCCTTGTACATTTCTGATTGAGTGCAGCAGCATCAGCCCCTAGTACATTCTGATCTGGGTCTGAAATTGCTCTTTCAAGCCCATTTAATTTTTTTTTTTTTCTTTGCCATGGCTGCGAGAGAGATCTCAGCTTCCCGCTGGAGAGACAGTCCATCAACACCCTCCACCACATCCACCTGCACCTCTCTTGCAGGCACCCTGGCAGAGTCGCTCCACGCCAATCTGTCATCATCACACGGACATTTCAGCACAAGAGCATTGCTTCCTGACGCGTTGTGCTAAGTCGCGGCTGCTCCCGAAATCAGCTCTCCAGATTTTCCACACTGGCACAGCTGCGCTCGCAGTATCCAACATCCTCGGAAGATGTGGAAGATAACCTCCCACGCATTTTCCCAGGAAATACATTTGCTCCAACAATGTTTGGAGGAGCATTTTCTTTCTCACTTTGTGGTGACGATCATAAATTAAAATCAATTTGCCTCCTTCCCTCTTCCCCAAATCGTTTTGGTCTTTGTGCCAATGCAAGCGTTTTGCAATGTTGTTGGGCGGATCTATTGAATTTTCCCATTGCTCTGCCACCTTTTATTGTTCCTGGACCTTATGTTGAACCTCTGCTGGCATTGACAAGGCCAAACACAGACCATGCAATCTGTGTTATTTGACATTTCCCCTGCCAGGAGAGGAATGATTTTAAAGGCGCTATTGATGGAAAGATGTTTGGTCTTTCATTTCCCAGATCAGAGTTTCTCTGAATCACAACAGAAAGAATTCAGATTACCATATACTGCCATTACCTAATCCCAAATTTAAAATGTACCGAAATGATAATTGCACCCACTTTGTGCTTTTTTAATTAATCTTTGAAAATGATCCAAAAAATTAAAATTGTCCATTTCTTGCCTAGAAGTTCAATTACCTAAAAAGCAAATGAGATTTTCATCCAGGATGTTGTGTGTTGCTAAATAAATTACTTAAGTTTTGCATTGAAAAATATTTACGATTTGTATTCAAATGTACTGAGGCTTTAACATGTGCATACTGTGGGTAAAAGGGCAGAAACTTAAATCTCTTCTCTTTGAAAGCAGGAGAACTGATAACTACTATTGCAATTTATAAATGTCATCAAAAGATATTGCAATTTCCTCAATCAATCCAATTAAAAATAGTTGGCCCGTAAACGGACTCATAATCTAGCTCATCTCAACCTTGATTTGATAAGAGTTTCCATTCCAATTTATGATTGCAGCTATCTGGCGCCTCTTGTGCTACTTCAGTTACGTGTGTGTGTGTGTGTGTGTGTTGTGTGTTGCACAAGCAAGCTGGAAGCAAGCAGAGCAGGCAGTTGGCAGTGTGAACATCAATCCTTCTGTAAGGAAGGTTTGTTGGTAGCCCTGGCAAACTGGGCTGTGTAACGCAACTGGGTAAATCGAACATAGTAAGCACAGTGAAGTCTGAAGAAGAGCCTCAACCCAAAACGTCACCCATTCCTTCTCTCCAGAGATGCTGCCTGTCCTGCTGAGCCACTCCTGCATTTTGTGTCTATCTTAGTACATAATAAACCTGGTCTGAATCCGTGGTAGCCTGCACCAATCATCAATTAGATGCAGGCCCAATAGAATGCAAATGCATGAAAAATTGCTGGTGGAACTCAGTGGGTCAGGCAGCATGTGTGGAGGGAAATGGGCAGACGGCATTTTGGGTGGGGATTTTTCTTCAGACCAGAGTCATCGTGATTACTACCCACCGATCCATCAACTTTGACGCATACCGATTTCCATCACTCCTTCATTAGCAGATGTCCTTTAGCTACTGAATATCGGAGCTCTGGACCTTTCTTCCTGAAACTGTCTTGTTATTTTTCACCTCCATTATGTTGCTCTTTAATGGATAAATCTTTCGCCAAGCAATTGTCACTTGTCCCAAATTCTCCTTATTTGAATCAATAACATATTTTGTCTGACAATGTTTCAGGAAAACATTTTGAGCTGTGTGAACACATTGCCAATGTCTACTTAAATGCAAGTTACTGTTAGTTTTACCTCTTCCCCTGCGCAAAGTAGAGGAGTAGACCCCCCTCGGTCATGACTCACCATGTTGTGATGCATCCTAGTTTGCAGGTGATGTGTAGTCGGATGCAAGCCTGGGCGATGTCATATGGAGGACAGACTGTTGCCCATGCAGCACGTCCCCCTCTCCACATCGCTGATCGATCCAAAGGAACAGCAGGGCCATTACAGTTTGGTACCAGCGCTGTCGCAGGAGCTGCCAGAGCGAGGTTGTAGACAACGACGAACTGCCTTAGGGGCTCCCACTCCGGATTTTCTTGAGTTTTACTCCAGGAGCTTTTTCCATGATTGGATATGGCCACAAGGCAGTGGAGGTTTTAAATCAGAGTTTTCCCTCTCCTAGATGGACTGCCCTCCCAGGCTGACGAGCCCATCTGACCGAGACTCATGGGGGCAGGCAAAGTAGAGTATTTAAGGCAAATTTATCATTTTATTCAGCGATTGAATGTCAGGATTCTTCCCTCTGGAAGGTATCAATAAAATAGAGGAGAGGGAAAGAACTTCACAGAATTTAAGCACCAGGAAACTGAAGGCCTGCTCACTAATGGTGAAGCAATTGTACCTTCCACCAGGGACTCTACTGAAAGTTGGACAATTTTATACTGGACAATTTTTACATTTATCAAGCCAGTTAACCTACAAACCTGTACGTCTTTGGAATGTGTGAGGAAACCGAAGATCTCGGCGAAAACCCACGCAGGTCACAGGGAGAACGTACAAACTCCGTACAGACAGCGCCCGTAGTCGGGATCGAACCTGAATCTCCGGCCCTGCAGTTTTGTAACCAGTAATTCTCAAAGAAGGTCAGGAGTGGAGGGTTTGGAAGGCTGGTGGTCTATATGTTGGCTTCCAGTACACAAGGGAGCACATCTACGCGATTAAGGGCAGCACAGTGGCGCAGTGGTAAAGTTGCTGCCTTGCAGCACCAGAGACCTGGGTTCGATCCTGACCATGGATGCCGTCTGTGCAGAGTTTGTACGTTCGCCCTGTGACTACGTGGGTTTTCACCATGTGCTGCTGTTTCCGCCCACACTCCAAGACATACAGGTTCGTATGTTCATTGGCTTCTGTAAATTGTCCCTAGTGTGTAGGGCAGCGTACGCTAGTGCTAGTGTACAGGGTAATCGCTGGTCGGTGCAGACTCGGTGGGCCAATGGGACTTTTTCCACGCTGTATCTCTAAAGTCTAAAAGTCTAAAGTCCGTTCAGCAATAACTTCTTTTTACTCTGCTCCCTCTTCCTCATGCGGACCCAAGTTTTGCTTCGAGCAAATAAACGTTTGGGAGTGCATAAAAATAATAAATATTTTTGGGTATTGCATGTAATTAACCATAAAAATAATGTGTGCAAATATGATCATTTGCCAGGGATCTAGATGATTCAACTTTATTGGCTGGTTGTCACTGAAGCTCAAGGTTCCTAACCGTATCTGAACAGGCAACTCTAACCCACACTCTGAAGACGTTAACTACAGGCTCCTTTTCCGATCCCACAAATTACTAGACCCAAGCGTCGGTGAACTCGACCCTCAAACCTATATTTAAGCATAATCCTGGACATCATTCATGGAGCCGAGTTCATCTCGCATACAAAAACCTGCTATTAGAGCCTCAGTTGTGACAAGCAGAGCAGTAGGGGCTGGTCATTGCTTTTTAAAAGCGGCATAATGCAATTCCTTGCAGCTAATGCGACCCCCCTCCCCGCCTCCCTGCTATCTCTCTCAATAAATTACACATAGGGTAATGGATAGCTGGTGGGGCTTTTGCAAGCCTTTAATTCAATCAATGGGTTCTGATCAGATCATAAACCACCAGGGCAAAGCTCAAACAGGTTAGAAACATCAGCAGATCGACCCATGATTGAATTGCAGCTTCGCACTCAGCAACATCCACTTGCCGTTGTATATAATGTATACTGAGCAGTTTGCCTCCGACTTGACTTTCTGCCCTGGAGCGTGCATAGTGCACAATGAACAGTGTGATATGTAATGTGATTGTGACAATCGAATGTACCGCAAGGGATGGCACAGAAGAATATTCTCCGTTCAGTACATTGGGAATTAAAATGTTCATTCTACCCACACTTTCACTTCTGAGTCACTAGCAACAGTGCAGAGTGTATGTAATATTAAAACCAACAAAGCACACAGCAGCCTCATCGAACTGATAGGTGACAGACTCCCTGTGCTGACCACGGGAACAGTCTCTTCAGCCAAACTCATCCATGCCGACCAGGTTTTACAACTGCGCTAGTCCCATTTGCCTCCAATTCACCCATACTGTATCTCTCTAAACCTTTCCCCGACTTCCAATTGTCTAACTGTCTATTAAATGTTGTTGTTGCTCCCACCTCTACACTAGCAGTTTGATCCCCATGCCTCTCACATCTCTTTTTAATTTTTCCCTCTCAACTTAAACCTCTGGCCTCTAGTTCTGGACTCCTCTACCCTGGGAAATAGACTTTGACCATTCACTTTATCAATGCCCCTCGTATTTTTACATACCTGTATAAAATCACTACTTACCCACCTACACTCCAGGGAAAAACGTCCCAATTCATTCGCCCTCTCTTTATAACACTAGCCCCCAAGCTCTAGTAACAGGCTGCCAAATCTGCCCTGCACCCTTTCCGGCTTAATAACATCCTTGCTATAGCACGGCAACCAAAGTTGCACACATTACTCCAAAGATAGACACAAAAGCCTGGAGAGACAGTATCACTGGAGAAAAGGAATAGGTGACGTTTTGGGTCAAGACCCTTCTTCAGACTGAGTGGCAGGGGAATGGGAAATGAGAGATAAACTTATGTGGAGAGATTTAGAACAAACTCAAAATGTGGTCTTACCAACATCCGGTACAGCTTTAACTGACATCCCAACTCATGTACTCAGTACTGCGACCATGCATGGCAAGCCCCTTCTTCATCACCCCATCTGCCTCCTTCACCAACAACAGTCCATGATCCGATATAGTTATTGATATTAATGAACTTATACTATCATCGAGACCACAAAGTTAACAACATTCTCCAGACTGGTTTGGCCCACAGTATGTTACAGATACAGATGCATTCGATCATGTAAGAGTTATAAAAACAAGTAGAACAGGCTTGGTTCCCACAGTTCCATGTTCCAAGCAGATTCAGGGCTTCATGGCACAGCATGACCAAGAGAATTAAATTACCGATGAGCACACATAAAAATGCTGGCCTCACCACTCCATTGCTTCAATTCTTTGTGACTTTATCATTAAAGTTTGTTTAGTGATTGTAAAAAAGGCCTAACAAGAAGGTTACAGAGTGGTAGACACTGCCTGACTCATCACAGGTACTGAAGGGAGCTACAGGGGGCATGGTTTCTAAAAGGTAGTCAATATCATCAAAGACATAGAAACATATAAAATAGATGCAGGCGTAGGCCATTTGGCCCTTCAAGCCAGCACCGCCATTCAATATGATCATGGCTGATCATCCAAAATCAGTACCCCGTTCCTGCTTTCTCTGTTTTTTCCTTGATTCTGTTAGCCCAAAGAGCCATATCTTTATTTATCTATTTATCTATCTATTTATTTATTTATTTATTTGTTTATTTATTTATTTATTTGTTAGAAGTAAGTACAATACATTGGTACACAAATTACGTTAACATATTACATGCTCTGTACAAATTCCTTTTTTTTTTAAAGAGAGAAGTAAGAAAAGAGAGAGGAAAGGTTATGAAAGGTGAAAGACAGACTAGTGAACGTGAGTGAAAAACAGATAAAGAAAAAGTGAAAAAAAGGAATAAGTGAAGAAGGCAAGCAGGAGGGAGATTGTCCAGTCGCCACAAGGAGATGATTTTTTAAATATTCTGAATCATCTTTCACCCATACCTGAAGCTTTTAGTTTTCATGATACTATGTCACCACATGAATCCAAGAAACCAATGAATGGGGACCAACTCATTAAGAATTGGTCTTGTTTGTCTCAAGAGCTATATCTAACACTCTCTTGAAAACATCCAGTAAATTGGCCTCCACTGCCTTCTGTGGCAGAGAATTCCATCTACACTACATGGCCAAGCTTTCATTTCACTCCTACCATTGGAAAGAAGGTACATGAGTCCAAAAACCTTAATTACTGGGTTCGACAGCTTCCTCCCAACAACTAGCAGACTCTTAACTATACAAAACTAGCCTCAATGGACTCTCTTTGGTTGCAATAACGGGTTTTTTTGCACTAGTATTACGTTTATTAATTTATTTAATTTTATTTCAATTATTATTTATTATATGTGTGTATAGCTTTTACAGGCCTGTTAAGCAGGAGGTAATTTGTGCACCGCAAACTCCCTCAGACAGCAACGTGATAGCAAATCTGAATTATGATGTTAAGTGGTAGATAAATATTGTCCCGTAAACTAGGAACAACCTGGAAAAGATTCCGTGGATTATGCTATGCTCACCTGGGGCTGGAAACCCCACACAAAGCCAGTTCTGCATCACTCGCATGGCAAAAACTTTATTATGATTCTTTGTGACCCTGCAATGTTAGCAAATCTGAAAATGAGCATTGGTCTTTGGACATGTGTACCTTATTGCACTGTTCCAGGGAAGGGTGGGTGATGAAGGACAAGGGGAAATTTGCACACCCCATATTAATGAATAAAAGCAAATATTGTTCTATTGAAAGGGTGTCCAAGGATCCCTGCCTCAATGTGTCCCATATCTTTAACCACCTTCAGCCATCAGTATTATATCCTGGTCCTTGTCCTATGCTCTTGGAGAGAAGTGGCGTCATTCATCTTGAAGTGCCTGGGGCTCACGACTCCCATGCAAAGTGCATGCAAAAACACAACTGTTGAACTTCCTGGCAACTGTCCACTGGCATTTCATTATGGAGGCAGAGGATTAGCAGAGAGTTATGGGAAATCTCCAGGTCTTCTCCTGACTGTTTAGATCTGGCACGGGGGAGATGATGGAGAGGGATGGGTGGGGGAGGTGGTGGAGAACGATGCATGAGGAATGAGGTAGGAGGTGGTGAAGGATGGATGAGGAAGGCGGTTATGGGGGATGGGTGGGGTATGGTGGAAAGGCATGGTGAGCTTTGCATTGGGAGTAGAAGGGAGGTATAGGTAGGGGTGGAGAGGGATGGCTGGGAAATGCTGGAGAAACATGGGCAGGGGTGGAAGAAGGAATGGGTGGGGGTACGATAGAGAGGGGCGGTGAGGGTTGTGTTGGGGGTAGTGGAGAAGGATAGATAGGGTGGAAAGGGATGGGTGTGGTGGAAAGGTTTGATTTGGGGGATAGGTAGAGGGATGGCTTGGAGAAGTGGTGGAGCGGAACAGGTGGAGTTAGAGAGGTATTGGTTAGGGGTGCAGAGAGGGATGGATGGGAGTGAAGAAGGATAGATGAGGTAGGGAAGTTTGGGTTGGGGATGGGAAGGGGGTGCCGGTTTGGAGATGTGGTGGAGAGGATCAGATGGGTTTGGATAAATTTGTGTTTGGGGTAGAGATGAGGAAAGGGTAAGGATGAAGAGGGTTGGATGCAGTAGGTGGGGGGGCACCATGACCCAATAAGGCAAATAAATGCAAGTAGTTGGAGATTTTGTTTTATTTCTATATTTTAAAATGTGTGAAGATTTATTCTTATTACATTTTGTGATAACCTGATCCTCTTAAAAGGAAACAATTTTTAAATGACTTGAATGTCAGAAACATTCAAGTCCTTTGAAAGCATTGGCAACTGGGGAGGCTCGCTGGCAACTTTTATTTGGCAGTTTCAGAGGCAACCCACGTCACCTCCACTCCTTCCACCGCCATCACTAGGATTTCCATACAATGCATGCGACAGCAATGACTCATCACTGATGTCAGAGTCTGCTTTGTCTTACAAGTGTAGAGGCACAGTGGGGTAGCTGATAGAGCTACTGTCTCACAGCATCAGAGACCTGCGTTCATTCTGATCTCAGGTGCAGTCTGTGTGGAGTTTGCACGCTCTCACTATGTATGTTTCCTCCCACATCACCAAGACATACTGAATGGTGGGTTAATAGGCTACTGTAAATTTCCCCTAGTAAAGAGCGTCAAGGGGTCACAGGGAGAAGGCAAGAGAATGGGGTTTAAAAGGAAAAATCGATCAGCCATGATCCAATGGCAGAGCAAACTTGACGGGCCGAATAGCCTTATGTAGGTAAGTGATAGAATCCAAGGGAAACTGATGAAAATCTGGGATTGGTATTAATATGTGGGTTGAGGGAGAGTTAACATGGAGTCAGTTTCAAAAGACAAACTGCGAGAGGAATTCAGCAAGTCATGCAACATTTTTGGAGGGAAATTGACAGATGACGTTGCAGGTCGAGATCCTTCTTCAGACCCTCCAAAGATGCTACCTGACCCACTGAGTTCCTCCAGCAATTTGCTACTTTGTTCAAGATTCCAGCATCTACAATCACTTATGTCTCCAACTGATTAGTTTACAAAGTTAGAATTTAGTTATTGCTTGATGCTAAATTTTTAAGCCATGACGTTGGTCTCAAGTTAATGTACTGAGAGAAGATTGCAACCAATTAAGTCAAATTGCATGAAAGCAACATTAAAACTCTTTGCATTTATATTATGTCTTTACATTTGTCTTTAACATCTTAGATGTCCCAAATCAAGAGAATGTGCGAACAGAAAAAAATTGACACCTTAATAAAAAACGGATTGACGTTACCAAGTTCTTGGTTAAAGTTAGGCTTACAAAAGTCTTAAAGTATAACCATATAACCATATAACAATTACAGCACGGAAACAGGCCATCTCGGCCCTACAAGTCCGTGCCGAACAACTTTTTTTCCCTTAGTCCCACCTGCCTGCACTCATACCATAACCCTCCATTCCCTTCTCATCCATATGCCTATCCAATTTATTTTTAAATGATACCAATGAGCCTGCCTCCACCACTTCCACTGGAAGCTCATTCCACACCGCTTCTACTCTCTGAGTAAAGAAGTTCCCCCTCATATTACGCCTAAACTTCTGTCCCTTAATTCTGAAGTCATGTCCTCTCATTTGAATCTTCCCTATTCTCAAAGGGAAAAGCTTGTCCACATCAACTCTGTCTATCCCTCTCATCATTTTAAAGACCTCTATCAAGTCCCCCCTTAACCTTCTGCGCTCCAGAGAATAAAGACCTAACTTATTCAACCTATCTCTGTAACTTAGTAGGAAAGGGATAGAGATTTAGGGACAGCATTCTAGAGTTCCAAAATGGGTTTAGGGTGAAAAATAGGTTCAGTTCCTGAGAGTGAGAGAATGTTAAACAGAGAACAAGAAAGGACAGAATTTAAAGAATGCAGAGATCGTGGAGTATTTGGGCGAAGTCATGGGAGAAGTTATGGAGGAATTTTGAATTTTCAGTTATTTTCAGAGAGAGTTCTACCTGGTTTGGCAGCCTCAGGAGTAAAGAGTGACTGAGATTTTCATAGAGAGTCATACAGTTTGGCCCTTCAAAGGGCTGTCCCACTGCAGCGACCTAATCGGCGAGTACAGAAGAGCGTCTTCGACCTTCAAGCTTGAGGGCACTCGCCTGAAAAACCTCGAGCTGGATCGACCGTCAGCGATGAAACCGCGAGCTGGGTCGACCGACTGCACACACACAAACACACAAACACATCGCAAAGGCGGGGTCCAGGGAAAGCGGGGGAGCGCTGTCTGAAATTCACACCCGCAATGAAGAGGACGGTAAAAGACGGCTGCACAGTGTACGGTAAGTCCTTTAGAGAGCACGGAGAGAAGGGGAGAGAAGGAGAAGGGAGAGAAGGGGAGAGAAGGGGAGAGAAGGGGAGAGAGAGAAAAGGGGAGAGAGAAGGGGAGAGAGAAGGGGAGAGAAGGGGAGAGAAGGGGAGAGAAGGGGAGAGAAGGGGAGAGAAGGGGAGAGAAGGGGAAAGAAGGGGAAAGAAGGGGAAAGAAGGGGAAAGAAGGGGAAAGAAGGGAAAGAAGGGGAAAGAAGGGAGGGGGGAAGGAGTGGGGACACTTTTAAGAAGCCAGACAACTTATAATAAAGTTTTGCGGGCATTTTACCTACCGGTCGGTTTTCCTTGGTCCTGAAAACTCCAATGAGCCAATTAAAATGCCCAGTCAGCGAAGGAGATTGCCTATGGCTGCCCTCGACTGCCTGTAACTACATAGCGACCCCACTCCACTGCACGACGAGTCAAGAAGAATCATGCCGACTAATTTTTACTAGTGGAAAATAGCTGAGGCCGTGAGTATGGGGGAAGTTCCTTCGAGCATGAAGGAGAGTTCCAGTGACCTCATAGGACCTCCTAGGACCACGTGTCGACCATGCTGCAGGAGCTGACAGCCCGACCAATCCTTCACAGCATCCACTGGCCTACCGACAGCCCGACCGTCTGACCGACCGACTGACTAACTGACCGACTGACTGACCCTAATCCCAACCCTAGCTCTACATTGTTATTTAACAGCTCACATCATAACTTTACAAAGATAAATCAATTGTAAAACAAAATTATCAGCAAGGTTAGCATTACATTTATTCCTTTGAAACTTTGCTATTGTTTTGATGTAATTAGGAGGCAGCCATGATCCCATAGTGCTCGCTGCCTCGCTACCATGAAACACATGATTGGTCAATTGGCATTCGATGCAATGTTAAACGTGCATTGATTGGATAATTACTACTCAGAAAATTTGAGTTTTTCTCATATTTTAAAAATATGTGCAGGTTTTGGTCTTGACGAGTTTCAGGTATGATTTATATAATACTTTTAAACAAAATTCAGGTAGTTACGTGATTTGGGTCACAAACTTAAACGAAAAAGCACCTCGGCCCACAGCCTAAATGTTTCGTGTTTCCCTGTCCACCGAGTTCCTCCAGCACTTTGTGTTTTGCCCAAGGTTCCAGCCTCCACAGTTCCATGTGTCTCACACCACTACCTTGTCAGGTCCCATAAATATTCATATGAATTAATAAAAATAGCAAAACAAAGAAGGTCATTAGATAAATTAGCGTCAAATCAGAGAAAGACTGGATTGAAGCAGAAAGCAAATGAGACCAAAAAGTTAGATTGTAAACAGTGCAGGAGCAATTTACTACCTGCTGGAAAGAGATTTTAAATTTCTGAACTGAAAAGGGTGAATGACATAGGAAAGACTAAGGCCAGACTATTAAAAATGTACCCATGCGAGCAAACAGCATACATAACTTTCTGTGGAAGTTTAACAAATAGAAGTTTCTTAAAATTTCCTGGGAAGTCAGGTAGGTGTGGAAAGACTGTTAATCGTGGGCTCTCATGATATTTCAGTGGGTAATCGAACCATGCGGTCCGGTGCTTCGTCCATGTGACTCTGGGGAGCGGTTGTGTGTTTGCACGCTTTCTGGGCGATGCCCCTTCAGTTGTTCTCGACCAGCGTTGTGGTTAGGCCATTGGCTATCGGTGTTATACCGTTGATTTAGTCATTTCGTTAATAAGACTCATTTTGGAAAAACTCTCGTCTCAACTCACCAAATTGGTGACCCCGACGCGCCCAATCAAAAATTGGATGCTAGCATGCAAGACAATTACGTTCCCGCCGCCTCTTCCAAAGCCCATCAGATGCCGTCAGCCTCAAACTGCCTGTGTTTTGGTACGATCAGCCGAAAGTGTGGGTTCGCACACGTTGAGACGCAGCTCCATCTGCGCCGCATCGTCGTGGACGAGACAAAGTACTTCCATATGGTGGGAACCCTGTTGCAAGAGTCCGCCTCCCGTCTGCTGCCTTATCTGTGGGACCCTCCCGCGGTCGTTAAATACGACGGCCTCAAGCCCCTCTTCTTACACACCTTCGGGCTCAGCCGCTGGGACCGTGCCGCCCGCATCATACACATGGACGGTTTTGGGGATCGCAGGTCGTCTGTCCTCATGGCTGAGATGCTCGCGCTCATGGGCGGCCACTGCCCGTGCCTGTTGTTCGAGCAGGCTTTTCTCGAGCGGATGCCCGACGATGTCCGCCTCATGCTCGCCAATGCAGATTTCTCTGATCCTCAGCAACTCGCGGAACGGGCCGACGAGCTCTGGATGACCAAGCACCATGATACCTGCGCCATTAACCGCGTGTCCGCACCAGCACGTCCTTCGCCTCGAAGTGCCTTTCTGGGTGCTGCGAGCCGGAGTCGCGACGTTCTTGTTGGATGTGGGTGGCCGGGTGGAGTTCGTCTCCATCAACAGTCTTAAGCCCGCCCACGTGGATGTAGACAGCCCAGTTGTCGTTGCTACACCGCGATGTAGAGGTCGTCCGCCGTCCATTCTGCTCGTATGAGTACGTCCATTTTATTCACCACTGTTACTGCTGCTTTTTCGCCTGCTCCTGGTTTTGTTTCACCGGCCCCCCCCCCATGTTACGTCCATCCCACTTTCATGGTCCTCACATCGTCCCGGCCCTGTTTTGCCGGTCGCTCATGTTACGCCCGGCCCGCCTTCGCGCACCACGCTTTCTGGTCGTCTCATCCGGGTCCCTGCTCGGTTCCGTACCTCGGGTTCTGGGGGGGGGGGGGGGGTCTGTAGCGGCACCTGCTGGTGGCCGCGGGTAATCGAACCCTGTGGTCGAGTGCTTCGGCCATGTGGCTCTGGGGGGGGGGCGGGGGGGGTTGTGTGTTTGCGCGCTTTCTGGGCGATGCCTCTTCAGTCGTTCTCGACCACCATTGTGGTTCAACCATTGTATTGGCTGTATTGTGTTATAACGTTGATTTTGTCATTACGCTAATAAAACTAATTTTGGAAATTGACTCTTGTCTCAACTCGCCAAAATATCATGTGAAGTAACACAAGACATCCAACAGTGTATCTCTTGATTCACATACTGTATATTAAAGGTTGATTCACACAATAACGCGCACATTTAACATGTTGCTAGAGCAAATAGATCCACAGAGGACGCTGTAGCCACAGCTCTCCATGCTGCACTGTCTCACCTGGAGCAGCGGGGGAGCTACGTGCGGATGCTCTTTGTGGGCTACAGCTCTGCTTTTAATACCATCCTTCCCCACAAACTGGTGGACAAACTGGGGGACTTGGGACTTCCACATTCCACCTGTACGTGGATAAATAGCTTCCTGTCGGGTCGCAGCCAGAGAGTCAGAGTGGGCCATCACACATCCACGGCCCTCAGCCTCAGTACCGGCTCTCCACAGGGCTGCGTACTGAGCCCCCTGCTCTACACCATCTACACACATGACTGCACCCCCGCCCACCACAGCAACACCATTGTCAAATTTGCGGATGACACTACGGTGGTGGGACTCATCTCCGGGGGGGGGGGACGAGTACGCCTACCGGGATGAGGTGGAGCAGCTGACAGTGTGGTGTGAAGAAAATAACCTGCTCCTCAACACCTTAAAGACAAAGGAAGTAATAATAGACTTCAGGAAGAACAAAACGGACATGGTACCACTGACTATCAGAGGGGACTGTGTAGAGAGGGTGGCGGATTTCCGCTTCCTGGGAATCCATATTGAGGAGGACCTGACGTGGAGCGTGAACACCACTGCGCTGCTGAAAAAGGTCCAGCAGAGACTGCACTTCCTGAGGGTGCTCAGGAAGAATAACATCACTCAGAGACTGCTGCTGTCCTTTTATCGGTGCTCCATTGAGAGCATACTAACATACTGTGTATGCGTGTGGTACACCAGCTGCACAGTGGCTCAGAGGAAAGCGCTCCAGAGGGCCATTGACAACGCCCAGAGGATTGTCGGCTGCCCTCTCCTTACCTTGGAGGACTTACACAGTTCCCGCTGCACCAAAAAATCCCAGAATATCATAAAGGACATTTCCCACCCCGGACACTCCCTGTTTGAACTGTTGCCGTCAGGCAGACGGTACAGATCTACAAGGACAAGGACAAATAGACTAAAAAACAGTTTTTACCCCACTGCTATAAAAGCACTAAATGTAGCCGCCAAGGAACGCAGGGGCGATACAGACTAAGGGACTGTGGTAACTGTGGAATCGACAGAAGGATGGAGGGTTGGGTGTGTATGCGTGCTTTGTCCGTGATATTTATTTAGTTGTTTATCTTTAATATTTTACCTTGTATGTATCGTTAGCTTTTAGAAATGTTTGAATGCTGCACTGACTGGCTGACATTTTAAATTTCGTTGTACATGGTTCATGTTACAATGACAATAAAGAAACTATTCTATTCTATACTATTCTGCTAGTCACCTACAAATTTTGGCCTCTGATCAATTGTCTCCTGAATGTAACTCAACACTATCCCACTAGAATAACCAAATCACCATACAGGAAAATGAAAGTAGGATTGCCTTTAATTTCTGTAATACAGTTGAGGACAACTCAAAGCACTTAAAGCCAATAACTAAGATACCTTGTCAAATGTGGTTATTGTTATACAAAATTCATTGATATGCACAAAACAATCTCTCAAAAATAGCAATGACCTGCTAATTTATTTTGTAATTTTGAAAAATAATGATCAGACTTTGAGAATATGGGCTTAGCTTTATGAGAAGGGAATTGATTAATCAGTTGGAGTTTTTTGAGGAACAGTTCAATAGTGCAATAGTGCTTTATTTGTCACATACGTATATGCAACGTGGAAGTGACTAGCATTTTGAAAAAAGGATAAAGTTCTGGAATAACTCAGCGAGTCAGGCAGCATCACTGGAAAACATGGATAGCTGACATTTCAGTTCAGTTCAGTTTAGTTTATTAGGAGATTCCTCCTAATCTGAGGAAAGACATTCTTGCCATAGAGGGAGTACAGAGAAGGTTCACCAGACTGATTCCTGGGATGGCAGGACTTTCATATGAAGAAAGATTGGATAGACTCGGTTTTTACTTGCTAGAATTTAGAAGATTGAGGGGGGATCTTATAGAAACTCACAAAATTCTTAAGGGGTTGGGCAGGCTAGATGCAGGAAGATTATTCCCGATTTTGGGGAAGTCCAGAACAAGGGGTCACAGTTTAAGGATAAGGGGGAAGTCTTTCTGGACCGAGATGAGAAAATAATTTTTCACACAGAGAGTGGTGAATCTGTGGAATTCTCTGCCACAGAAGGTAGTTGAGGCCAGTTCTTTGGCTATATTTAAGAGGGAGTTAGATGTGGCCCTTGTGGCTAAAGGGATCAGGGGGTATGGAGAGAAGGCAGGTACAGGATACTGAGTTGGATAATCAGCCATGATCATATTGAATGGCGGTGCAGGCTCGAAGGGCTGAATGGCCTGCTCCTGCACCTATTTTCTATGTTTCTATGTACCCAGGTACAGTCAGCAGAAAGAAACCACATGATTACAATCATTGCATTTATAGTGTATAGATATGTGAGTTTGGGTCGGGACCTTATAGTGGGATCCATTGCACATGTGTGCTTAGATTCTCAGAAAGCTTTCAATAAGGTTTCAACCAAGATTCATGGATTTGATGGCAGTATTATCTTGGATGAAGAATAGATTCAAGTGGGGATAAATTAGCCCTTTTGGAATGGTTACTAGTAAGGTTCAGGGAAGTCTTGTTGGAATCCTAACTATTTGAAATCTACATTAGTAATTTCACTGAGGGTAACAAATGTGGCCCGTAGTAAGTTTGCTAAGTGGGAATGTGAGTTTGCAAAGAGGCTTCAGGTGATGCTGACAAGATGAGGAAGGGAGCAACAATATGGACAGCAAAGTGGAAGGATGTGAGGTTAGAAATACAGTGGGTTTAAAAAAAAATAATGACAAACTCAAAGTAATAATGTTCAAAGGAACTCAGGTGTCTTTGGATACAAGTAACTGAAAGTAAATATGCAAGTGCATATGGGAATGGAAATGGATCCTTTGGCCCAATCTATTCATACTAACCAAACTACATACCTGAGTTAGTCCCATTTGCCTGCGTGAGGCGCATATCCCTCTCAACCGTTTTTCATGTACCTGTCTAAATGCCGTGTAAGCATTGTAATTGAACCTGCCCCAACAACTTCCTCTGGTAACTCATTCCACATATCCTCCATTCTTTGATTGAAGAAGTTGTCCTTCAGCTCCTCTTTAAATCTTTCCACTCTCACCTTAAATCTATACCCTCTATCCTGAGAAAAATATTATGACTATTCACTTTATCTATGCCCCTCATGAATTTATATACCTCAGTCTCCTATCCTTCATGGACAAAAGTCTCAGCCTACCCAGTTTATTCATGTAACTAAAACCCTCCAATCCCAATATGATCCTTGTGAATCTCTACTGCACTCTTTTCAGCTTCCTTACATCCTTCTTATTATGAGGTGCACTTACCAATGACTTATGTACTGTAATACGATGTCCCAATTCTTGCTCTCAAATGCAATCAGCAGTTTCGAAGCAAATGGTACATTGGCCTCTATTGCAAGAGGAATCTTCCATCACAGAGGGCAGTGGACATTTGGTCATTGCCTTCATTTAACAAGAGTTCGATAGACCTGGATATTGAAGGAAAAAGAAATATTGGGATAGGGCAGCAAAATTACGTTGAGATAGAGGATCAGGCACAATCTTGTTGAACGGCAGAGCAGGCTTGATTATAATAGCTAACTCCTGCTCCTTTTACGTTCTTAGGATATCGTCCTGCTCTTAGTCATAGAATCATAGAGAGACACACACCCTAGAAACAGGTGCTTCAGCCAACTGAGGCCATGTTAACCATCGACCGCCTATTCAAATGAATCCAATGTTTATCATGTGTAGGAAAGAACTGCAGGTGCTGGTTTAAATCAAAGGTAGGAAGGGTCTCGACCAGAAACGTCACCATTCCTTCTCTCCAGAGTTACTCTAAGTTACTCTAGCAATTTGTGTCTACCAATGTTTATCACATCTGGTTTTATTCTTCCCTTGTTTTCATCAACCTCCCCCAGATCCTACGACTCACCTGCACACTAGGTGTAATTAACCTGTCAACCCGCAATCTTTAGAATGTAGGAGGAAACCAGAGTACTTGGAGGAAACTCATGCAGTCAAAGGACAATGTGCAAACTCCACATAGACAGCACCTTGGGTCAATGGTAAATGTGAATTGCATGGAATTGGATCAACCTGCTGTGCCACTGTGCTGTGCTCTTTGAAATAGCGCAGGCTGTCTTTGTTACCCATCTTTGAGAATAGGCAAAACCTTAACTTGAGATGCTATACCTCTACCAACTGAGTTAAGACAGATACTAATGGAATATAATGTGCAAGAGTCCCATATTTACCAATCCATGCAACAATAAACTCAGAAAGTGATGCTTCTTTCCAACAGCATCCAAACATTTCTAAAATTTCAAGCTTGCTCGAAATAAATCTTGATTCACAAAGGTACAAGGCCCATCAAAGGATATAGCTGCAACTTATCCAGGAATAGCTGCACCTCTAAACCTTCTGCGTCATTTCATTAAGTTAAATATCATATTTAAGAAAAAAAAAGATTTTGTTCAACCTGACATTTCTAGTATCTCATCCCTCCCCCCATCCCGACATTTATTCACATGTCAGGGCTTGGCACTCTCTAACATATACCCTATTATTTCCCTTTAAATGAGCTGAAGACATTAATGAGATTAATACATTTTGGCACATTTGCAGCATTTAGCAACATAATTGGAGAATAATGCATTAAAGGTCAGATAGACATGTAAAACGACAGCTAATGTATTTCTGTGTTCAAAGCTGTGAAGCCTGGATAATTTCATCAGCTGAACTTAGTGCAGTCAGTACAATATTTCTTTTAAATACTATCATTATCAAAATCAGGTTGGCCTTCATAGCCACCAACATACACTCCATTCGCTCATTTATAGAATAAAGCTATGTTGTTGAAAATACCATATTATGAAACTACCACTGTTCTAATTGGCATGTAGGGGCATGCTTTGAATAAGGAATGGAATAAGAATAAAGATGTTATTACTATGCACTAAATAAATAAAAGGAAGCACTTTCTTTTTGGTAAATCGTTTTGTAACCTCAGGATATCCCGCCATTCATGGAATGACGTGCTCTGAAGCTTTTTTGTGGTGATAAAGTTGGAATAAAAGCCTTTTGATTACAGCATGTTTACGGACACAGAGATGTGATGATGACTTGTTCACATTTTTCAGTGATGTCAGTTGATTAATGGACAGATGGGGACAAGGGAGAATTGACCTTTTTTTCAAATGTCATAGCAGGAATAGTGACACAAGAAACTGCAGAAGCTGGCATCTCAAGCAAAACACAATGTGCTGGAGGAGCTCAACGTGTCATGCACTATCTGTGGAAGGAATGGATGGACGATGCATCAGATCATAATCTTTCTTCAGACCTGTCATCTGTCTATTGTCAACACCGATTTTACTTGACCCTCGGAATTTCTCCAGCACTTTAGTTTTTTATACCAGAATTAATGCAAGCTCTACAAAGATGATACCAATACTGGGAGGTGTTAGGAAAAGCTGCATTGGTTGAGATTATTGTGTCCAGGCAACAAAAGGCTGCTGGGTGCCCAAAAAGTAGTCTTTAAAGGCACACATGGATCCCATGGTAGAGGTTTTAAATTAGATTGGGTGGAGTTTGTTAACAATTGGATAATTCAATGTTCATATCATTGGGTTGTAAGCTACCGAGGTGGAATATGAGTTGGCGTTCTTCCAGTTTACATGTGGCCTTACTCTGGCAATTGAGAAAGCAAGGGATAGAAATGTCAGAATGGGAATGGGAATGGGAATGGGAGTTCAAATGGTTGACAACCAGGAGTTGTGGACCAAGCACAAACGTTTGGAAAAATGGTCATCCAATCTGCGTTTGGTCTCGCCGATGTAAAGAAAACCACATTGGGAGCACCAAATGTAATAAATAAGGTCAGAAGAGGTAACATGAACCTCTATCTCACCTTGATAAGCTGTTGGTGTCCCTGGATGGGAGTGAGAGAGGTGAGAGAGGTGATTTAAGAACAGGTATTAAGGGTCAACTAACAGTGTTCTGCTCTCAGGAACTACCACGTCTACATAATGAGTAGTTCAGTTTAGTTTCATGTCACGTCTACCGAGGTACAGTAAAAAGCTTTATTGTTGTGTGCTAACCAGTCAGTGGAAAGACTATACATGATTTCAATTGGGCCGGCCACAGTGTACAGAGACATGATAAAGGGAATAACATGTTGTCCAGTTATGTCCGATAAAAAATAGTCTGAATGTCTTCATTGAGGTAGATAGTAGATTTTGGAAATCAATGTGCTCTTACCATCTCCAGCTAGGTGGCATCGGCATTTTTCATGGTTCCCCACCTCGGTTATGCAACCTCCCCCCCACACATCAATCCCTCCAACTCAAGGTCCAACCCCTTTAGTCCTTCCCTGTCCTTGCAACAAGGTCTTCACTCCAACCCACAAGATTTTCGAAACTATCACTGCACTGATGCTGAGGCATATCGAGGCCATTCTCATTTGCAGAGACTTTAAGCTTAGATCTTCTCTGGTCTGTTCTGGGTGAATATAAAACATCAGAGAAGAGCAGGTATTTATTCTAATATCATGGCCAACAACACTGCTTGACCAATGTCACTACAACAGGTTAACTAGGCATTAACCCTAATATATGTGTGTCTTTGCTGTGTACTTATGTCAGCTACGTTTTCCTGTTGCAAGATGAAATAATTACTTGCGATAGACACAGTGCTGGAGTAACTCAATGGATCAGCTATTATCTCTGGAAAAAAAGATGGGTGACGTTTGCAGTTGGAACCTTTCTTCAGACTGGTTTACTTGTGAAGTTTTGAGATTAAATGGAGTCACAAAACGTATGAGCTTCAATCCAGAGTCCATGCCCATTTAAAATAATCCTTCACCAATCCTATTTTATTATTCCTACGTTTCCATGTTGTTCTCCCAAATTCTATCATTCACCTGCACAGATGGGAGAATTTACAGAAGCTAATTAATTACCGTTTTTAGATGTAAGAAGAAATGGAGGCCCCAAAGGAAACCCACATGATCACAAATCAAACATGAACCAACCCAGCCCACTGGAGCTGTGAGGCAGCAGATCTATTAGGTGCACCTCTGTACTGGTGCAATATCCAGAGACATGAAAGCAATTTCTTCCTCCTGTCCCTATCTCCGTTAAGGAAAGTTTCATTTCAATCACCGAGTGATTAACCAGTGGAAAACCCCAGGGGAGGCTCTAATGACATCTGAGCAGTTGTTCACATTAGTGTGTCAGTTCACCTAAGAGTGATGCTTGCTCCAAATGCCTCTACTGTGATGACCATGTGGCACTCTCTGTTTAAAGCCATACAGCTCCAAGCTCTCAGCTACATTGTTGGAGGTGCCACATAGAAACATAGAAATTAGGTGCAGGAGTAGGCCATTCGGCCCTTCGAGCCTGCACCGCCATTCAATATGATCATGGCTGATCATCCAATACAGTATCCCGTACCTGCCTTCTCTCCATACCTACCCCCTGATCCCCTTAGCCACAAGGGCCACATCTAACTCCCTCTTAAATATAGCCAATGAACTGGCCTCAACTACCCTCTGTGGCAGAGAGTTCCAGAGATTCACCACTCTCTGTGTGAAAAAAGTTCTCCTCATCTCGGTTTTAAAGGATTTTCCCCTTATCCTTAAGCTGTGACCTCTTGTCCTGGACTTCCCCAACATCGGGAACAATCTTCCTGCATCTAGCCTGTCCAACCCCTTAAGAATTTTGTAAGTTTCTATAAGATCCCCTCTCAATCTTCTAAATTCTAGAGAGTATAAACCAAGTCTATCCAGTCTTTCTTCATAAGACAGTCCTGACATCCCAGGAATCAGTCTGGTGAACCGTCTCTGCACTCCCTCTATGGCAATAATGTCCTTCCTCAGATTAATTGTAGACTAGGTGTTAAACCGAGGACCCTCCTGCTCTTGAAGACACAATAGATCCGGCAGCACATTCTGTGGATGAGCAGGGACTTAACTCCAGTTAAAAAATAAACAAAAAATGCTGACGAGACTCAGCAGGTCAGACAGCAACTGAGGGAAAGGAAACAATGCTCTGATGTTCCGGTCAGAATCCCATAGATGCTGCCTGACTTGAAGAGCATTTACAGCATTTGTTTTTATTTCACATGTCCAACATCTGCAGTATTTTGCTTTTCAGTTCTCACCGATGCCTTGGCCAATATTCACCCCCAAATGTATGTACAACTTACCTGCTTCAACCACTTCCTGTGGCAGCTTGGCCAATCTACCTACCACCCTCTTTGTGAAATAGTTAGCCTTGGTTTGTGATTAAATCTTTCCCCTCTCAACTTAAACCAATGTCCTCTGATTCTTGATTCCCCTACTTTAGGGTAAAAGATCCTGCATTCACCTTTTCTGTACCCCTGATAATTTATACACCTCTACAATATCACCCCTCAGGTTCTCAGGCATTTGCAGATAAATAACCTAACTGGCAATGATACGCCGTTCGATATGCCGTTCGATATGCCGTTCGACAGGGTACGAGGGTGTGCAGATGCCAGATAAATGCAAGTCTTTCATCTTTCAGTTTAACAGTGTGAATTAATTAATGTGTTTTCCATATATCCCCCTTCATCACCCTTCACGACCCCCTGGTACTTACCTTACTTGTAGGTACAGCAGATGAACATAACATCACCAACACAGCCCTGTTCTAAACATGCGGGGGCTGTCCTTTGATTCAGCTGCTGGCCTTGAACACAGGCTGTTCCAGAAGACACAAAATCTTCCATTTCTTAAATTAATCAGTACAAATGAAGGGTGAAGGGCAACTCCCTCAGATGGTTCTGATTGTTTCAAAGTAAAACCAGGTCCCGCAGTCTTGACTTCAGTCAGTCTAATAGTTGCAGTAGTCACCTTGCAGACTATAGTCCATAGTCCAGCTCTTTATTTGACAAAATTCCCATTTAGAGAGGATCTGGGTTTAATAAATGGAGGAGCCCCTAGCAGCAGATGTTACTCATTTAATGGCTGAGGCTGCATTCAGGAGGGACCTGGGCTAACTACTGTCACTGACCTAATAATGCTTAGTGCTGATTTGAAGTGCAGAGGAGCAATAAATGCCTCAAATGTGCACATAAATAAAATAAAACAGAACAGGAAAATGCAGCGTTGGCTATGAAGCAGGAAATGTAGTTCAAAGGGGTGTGCAGTGTGTAGGGTTGTTCGTCTGATTAATTGTAGCTTCAGTGCATTATAGTCAAGAAATGTTCATGCAACAGTAGAAATCAAACACAACATGAAAATCAGTGCTGAAGCCAACATTTTCTCTATGCAAATTTATAGTATTAAATGCAAAATTTCTCATAGGGTAAATTAATAGAATTACAAAAATTTAATGATAGCAATTAAAGACAAAAAATGCAAATTTTATAGTCAAGGACAATTACTCCATTTATAGTGTATTGGAGTGGTGCCAGATTAGGGTAATTTAGATCCAACTAGCTCTCGGTTATACCATGATGAATGTTTGTGCTTCTTCGCTGAAATGCAAATAGGTAAGAGGTTCAGGAAAAAAAAGCTGAAATTAGAACCACCATGAACAGTACTTCATTAAAATGACGGGTGCTATCCACAGGCAGAATAAAATAGGGCTGCTTCCTTTTTGATGTTGTAGAAGACCATATCTACTGGTGATCGACACTACGTGTTATGACTGCAGATATTGCATTTAATTACAAAAGCCCATTAAAGAGTTTAACATTGTGGATCGGACATTGTGAATCGCACCCTGCAAAACCAAAGGTTTATTTTGTCCCATATGATAACGTTTAACATGAATGAAATCTGATCAATGGGCAAGCCATAAAGGTCACTGCTTAAAAATAAGGGATCGCCCGCTTAAGACGGAGGTGAGGGAAAATTCATTCTCTCAAAGAGTTGTGGAATTCTCTTCCACAAAGGCTGCTGGAAGCACTTTGAATAGTTTTAAGGCAGAGATACATATATTCTTCATAAGCAAGGGGGGGATAGGTGGGAATGCAGAGTTGAGTGCACAATCAGATTAGCCATGAGTTTATTAAGGAACAAAAGAGACTAGTGGGCTGAAAAGCCAACTCTTGTTCTTATTCCATGTGTTTGCATATTTGTAAGATATTTAAACCACTTCAGAAGGCTGAGCAGAGATGCAGTGGATATCGTAGTTGCACCCTTTCATTTTATGGATTCACTCTTGCATTTTCAGGTAAGATTTTCATAGACCTCCGTGGCAATCAATCAATAAACATAAACCAACAGGTAACTTCATTCTTCACATATATTGTCTACTGTTCTCTTTGTCTCTGCCATTCCGCCTGGCTCTCTAATCAATCTATCTATCTGTCAGTATATCTTATGTTTTCAACCACTGAATGATGTGACGGGTTCCCAAAATGAACAGCTTAATTGCTTTATAGGTGCTTATATTAAGTAGGTGTGTTGCACTTGAAATATCTCGGGAATTTTACTTGTCATTCCTTGCAAGCAACTGAAGCATGGCCATGAGCTGTCTCTGGCTGCTGTTATGGGCAGTCTGTCACGAAGCACAGAAGGATGCAGTTCAGCTCATTCTGCCTGTGCCGTTCCTCTGAATGAGTCTCCCAGTGTGGCAAACAACCTGCTGCTTTGCAAATTCTTACCTAATTCCCTTCTGGAGGACATTATCTAACCTGCATCCACTTCACCAGGCCAGCACAAATCAGGTGGCAACAACAAGACTAAAAAAGAAATAAGAAGTTGAAGTTAACACCTATTCGATTTAGTCTAGTTTAGTTTAGTTTAGAAATACAGTGTGGAAATAGGTCCTTTGGCTCACCAGTGATCCCCGCACATTTATGGGGCTGTCCCACTGTATGAGCTAATTCAAGAGTTCTCCCGGGTTTCCCCTGATTCGAACTGGGAGAATTACGGTAATAGCCGCTCGTAGGTACTCGGGGTTCTCGTGGACATTTTTCAACATGTTGAAAAATCTTCACGAGTCTTCACAAGCTGACCGCGTTTCCCGAGTACCTGCTGTTAGCGTTACGAGCTGCTAAGAGACGTCCTGAGCTCCGACGTACCCGCGACGTACATTCTACGTGCGTACTGGGTGTTATGATTGTGTTTATAATTTGTTTAGTTGTTTTGTTGTTTGTCTTTTGCACAAAAGTCCGCGAGCATTGCCACTTTCATTTCACTGCACATCTCGTATGTGTATGTGACAAATAAACTTGACTTGACTTGACTTGACTACTACAAGTTTGATTTTTTTTAAAGTCAGGACAGCTCTTTAATTACTTTGTACAGTGGGACAGGCCCTTAACACTATAATATACACACTAGGGACAATTTACAACCACAACAAGCCAATTAACTTTGGAGTGTGGGAGGAAATCTGAGTTCCCGGAGAAAATCCACACAGTTGATGGGGAGAATGTACAAACACCATAAAGCCACCACCCGTAGTCAGGATCGAAACCAGGTCTCTGGCGCTGTAAGGCAGCAACTCTACCGCTGCTGTTCAACTTAAATGATGGGGTAAAAGCATGAAAAGAACAACCTACTGGGAAGTAGAAACAAACAACTGGAGATGCTGGTTTATATCAAAGATAAACACCAAGTGCTGGTGTAACTCAGCGGGTCAGGCAGCATCTGACCCACGGACAAAGAAAAAGGATGTATGACGTTTCGGGTTGGGTCTCTTCTTCAGACTGAAAGTAAGGGGTAAGGGGTGAGGGAAGGAGGGGAGGGGGGGGAGCGGGGGTGAAAAGCTGGTGGCAAGAAAAGACCAGGACCAATCAGGGCCAACCACAAATGGTCTCAGGCAGGGCGGTGCCTGGTAGGTCCTTTGTTGGCTAGGGAAGGTGTGATTTCTAGAGAAACAATGTGGAGAACTGTGGAACTGGTAAAACAGCTAGGGTGGATGAAGGGGGGGGGGAGGGGGGGGGGGGGGATAGGGGAGGGGGAGAGGAGAGCAGTGTAAGATGAAGTTACTTAAAATTAGAGAATGCAATGTTCATACCGCTGGTGATACTCCATGGGTATTGATGTGCTGTTATCCAAGCAAATTAAAATAATCACACAATATTACGTTGTTAGCCAGGCAAGTTTTGCAACATACGAGGAATTTCATTTGACAAATCAGTCATCCAAATAAAAAGCAACAGAACACACAAAACTAATTTTAACATAAACATCCACCACAGTGACTCCTCCGCATTCCTCACTGGGATGGAAGGCGAAATAAAAGTTCAATCTCTTCCCTTTGCTCTCCTGCGGGCGGGGGCCTTGAGCCCCCCCCCCCCCGTTGACGGGAATATCGTGACTCCCGTAGCCAGATGTGGGCCCTCCGTTTCGAGGAGATCAGCTTTTGCATTGGGGGGATGTCAGCTCCCCCGTGCCAGACAAACAAACCCCGCGTCGGGGCTGGTCGAATCTTCCGTGACGTTGGAGCTCCCGACATCCACGGCCTCTCCCGATACTGCGAGCTTCCGATGTAATGTCCGCATGCTGTGGTTGGAGCGATCCCAGGCAAGGGAACGACTGCGATGAAAGTCCACACCCCGCGGTGGGGCCCAAGGCCCGAAGAGGCCTCCAGCTCCATCGATGGTAGGCCGCAGAGCGACCAGAGATGTAATCTGAAAATTAATCGCATCTCTGGCAAGATACAAAACTGAAATAAAAGTTTCCCCTGACCCTGACCCCTCCCCCCGTATAAAACAAATCAGAGAGCATTTACACACACTTTTAGCACACACTAAAAATGTTTTAAAAGACGAAAAAACAGCAAATTGTTGGCGGAGCTGCAAATCGTGCGGCACTCCTGGTGGTAATAATTACAAAGTTAATTTAGGATGCTCCTTCATAGGAGGTCTATTTCCCTTAATGCCTGAGTAGAGATGGGGTTGGAAAACAAGTGAGACTATAAATGCTGGAACAGGAAAATAAAAACAGAAAATATTATTAGAACTCAGCCAGAGAAGGAGCATCTGTTTCCAAGGTAGAAACCATTAGACGATCTGAAAATTAATCGCATCTTGAAATAAAAGTTTCCCCTGACCCTAACCCTCCCCCCACATAAAACAAATCGGAGAACATTTACACACACTTTTAACACACACTAAAAATGTTTTAAAAGACGAAAAAAACAACAAATTGTTGGCGGAGCTGCGAATCGTGCGGTACTCCTGGTGGTAATAACTACAAAGTTAATTTAGGATGCTCCTTCGTAGGAGGTCTATTTCCCTTAATGCCTGAGTAGAGATGGGGTTGGAAAACAAGTGAGACTATAAATGCTGGAACAGGAAAATAAAAACAGAAAATATTATTAGAACTCAGCCAGAGAAGGAGCATCTGTTGAAAGAGAAACCAATTAACCTTTTTGGTTATATAACCTTAACAATTACAGCACGTCCGTGCCGAACACTTATTACCTGCACTAGCCCCATAACCCTCCATTCCTTTCAAATCCATATGCCTATCCAATTTATTTTTAAATTATAAAATCGAACCTGCCTCCACCACTTCCACTGGAAGCTCATTCCACACAGCCACCACTCTCTGAGTAAAGAAGTCCCCCCTCATGTTACCCCTAAACTTCTGTCCCTTAATTCTCAAATTCAGGAACCCTGAATTCCGAGGAAAGGTTCCTGACTGGAAATGTTAATTGGTGAGTTCTGAGTAGGGGTGAGTTAGCCAGGTTGTTAATGTCAGTCCTCGTTCAACCCTCCTCTTCCCCTGACCCTGCCCATCCCTTCTTTCCTCACTCACCTACACTCTCATGTGGTACTGAACATAGACACAAAATGCTGAAGTAACTCGGCGGGTCACAGGCAGCGTCTCTGGAGAAAAGGAATAGGTGACGTTTCGGGTCGGAAGCCTTCTTCAGGCTGAAAGATAGAGGTGCGTGGGGGGGTGGGCAACTGGAGGCAAGAAAAGGCTACAACAAGCAGATAACATCAGGAAGGGTGGAGTCCATAATGACCCAACTCCAGTCTACCAGAGGTCATTTGTTGCCAGTTCTGATTTGTTTTGGTCTTTTCTCGTCTGTAGTTCCCCCCTCACCCACAACTCTACCTTTCAGTCTGAAGAAGGGTTCTGACCTGAATAGTCACCTATTCCTTTTCTCTGACCCACTGAGTTACTCAAGCATTTTGTGTCTATCTTCTGTCTAAACCAGCATCTGTAGTTCCCTCTGCAGGCTTTCTGAAGGCAGTGGCACAAACTAGGCAGCGCTGTGGCAGGCCATGCTGAACCTGAACTGGACTCGCCGCCCACAGCCTACCAACCCTCACTTAGCTGGGATCAGTGTATGTGGTCCTCAGCGCTTGGCAATCGGGCAACAAGTCAGAGCAAGTCACAGGACCTGAGAAGCTCTCAGGCAACAAAGGACTGAGGCTAGACACAAAAAGCTGCAGTAACTCAGCAGTACAGGCAGCGTCTCTGGAAAGAAGCAATGGGTGACGTTTTGGGTTGATACCCTTCCACACTTCCAGAGCACCCTGACTGACCAGGCATGAAACTGGTGCTGGGGCCTCATCTGCTGTCAAACTCCATCTGATGACATCACTTTGTTCCTTCCATGAATGACTTTTTAATTCATTCATGAGGTGTGAATGTACCTGGGAAGATTAACATTAATTGAAGCGCGTGTAAAATTCCTGTTCTTGAAGACTTGCAGTGAGCCAGAGGGGTTTGTGATGTTCCTGTTGACTCTTAAATGGTGTCAGCTTTTTATAACAAATTGATTTAATTCCTTGGATGTGAAATCAAATTTAGTTTAGTTTAGTTTAGTGATACAATGTGGAAACAGGCCCATTGGCCCACCGAGTCCCCACCGACCAGCAGTCCCTGCACATTAAAGGGCCTGTCCCACTTTCCTGAGTCTTCTGCCGAGTTGAAGGGACCTTAAAAATTTTTTTGTGATCTACGATCTCCTCCTCCCAACTATCTTTTTACTTGTGGACTTTTTTGTCATGTTGGAAAAAACGTCCCGACGTACCCGATGCTCCGAGTACCTATGGCTGGTCATAACGAGCCACTACGGTATATCTACGGCCTCCTACGGCCTCATACGGACTTGCTACGGACATTCTCCAAGTTTGAATCAAGGGGAAAACTCGGGAGAATTTGTAACTCGGGAAAGTGGGACAGGCCCTTTACACTACCCAATACACACCAGGAACAATTTTTTACATTTACACCAAGCCAATTAATCTACAAAGTTGTACGTCTTTGGAGTGTGGGAGGAAACTGAAGATCTCGGAGAAAACCCACGCAGATCACGTGGGGAACGTTACAAAGGCCGTACAGACAGCACCCGTAGTCAGGATCGAACTCGGATCTCTGGTGCTGGAAGGCAGTAGCTTTACCGCTACGCCACTGAGCCGCCCTAATCCCCAAATCATTTATAGACACAAAATGCTTGAGTAACTCCGGGGCCAGGCAACGTCTCTGGAAAACATGGATAGGTGACGTTTCGGATTGGGACTGTTATTCGGACTGATTGTGGTGAGTGGGATTGGGGCGGGGAGGGGGGTGGACAAGAAAGAAAATGGGGCTAGCAACAGATGACCTCAGGCAAGGAGGTTCTCTGACAGGCAAATTGCTGACTAGAGACGGTGTGAGCTGAAGAGGGATACAGCATTACGAACTGTGTAACTGGTCAATGGACTTTCAGTGGTGGGGGGGGGAGTGAAGAGGGGAGGGGGAGAAAGGTCTTTGTAGAAGTCCCCTAAGATTAGAGAATTCAATGTTCATACTGCTGGGTTGTAAGCTACCCAAGCAGAATATGAAGTGCTGTTCCTCACTCTGGGGATAGAGGAGGCCCAGGACAGAGAGGTCAGTCTGGGAAAGGGAAGGGGAGTTAGAGTGGTTAGCATCCAGGCAAACCCGGGAGCTTTGGTAGACGGAGTGCGTGTTCAGCGAAACAGTTGTCGAGTCTACGCTTTGTCTCGTTAATGTACGCAAGTCCACATCAGGAACACTGGATGCAGTAGACGAGGTTCGAGGAGGAGCATCTGAACCTTTGTCTCGCCTGGAAGAACTGTCAGGGTCCTCACATGGAGTCGATGGAGGGGCAGGTGTTACATCTCCTGCGAGTGCAGATGAAAGTACCTGGGCAGGGGGTGACTTGGGAGGGAAGGGAGTAGTGAACCAAGGAGTTGCGGAGGGAGCACTCTCGGTGGGAGGGTGAAAGGGGTGGTGGGATCCATCAATGACAGACAGGAGAAAACCACGTTCATAAATGAATGATGTCCTCGTATGGAAAGCCTCATCTTGGGAGAAGATGTGGTAGAGATGATAGAATTGAGACTGGGGCGTAGTGTCCTTGCAAGAGGAAGGGCGGGAAGAAATGGTGTCAAGATAACTGCGGGAGTCGGTAGGTTTGTAATAGATATCAGTTGATATTCTGTCTCCTGTGATGGAGACAGAGAGATCAGGAAAGGGGAGAAAGGTGTCAGAAATAATCCAGGTGAATGTGAGGACAGGGTGGAACTTAATGTGAAGTCAATGAAATCCATGAGTTCCGTGATTTGCAGGAAACAGCCCCAATGCAGTCTTCGATATAGCGTGGAAAGAGTTGGAGGATAAGTCCAGTGTGCACATGGAACAAGGACTATTCGATGTAACCAGGGGAAAGGCAGGCATAGCTGGGGCCCATGTGATTTCCTATGGGTACACCTTTAGCTTGGACAAAGTGAGCGAAGTTGAAAGGAAAGTTGTTGAGGGTGATCACAAGTACCGCTAGGCAGAGGAGAGTGTTAGTGGATGGAAATTGGTTGGGTCTCTGTTCAAGGAAGAAATGGAGGGCCTTGCGATCTTCCTGGTGGAGGATGGGAAATCATTGATCTAGTTTTTTGGATGCTGTCCAATAACTTAATCATCATGCCATCACATTTCTGATGTCTGCAAGTTATTCAAACATTTCAAATGATGGTTCTTTATATAACAAGTAATATAACAAACCATCTCGTAGTCCGGAATTCTCCCCTAGTCCCATATACCTGGCTCAGACCATAACCCCTCCATTCCCTTCCCATCCTTTGATATCCAATTTATTTTTAATGATAGCCTCCACCCCTTCACTGGAAGCTTTGTCCACACAGCTACCACTCTCTGAGTAAAGAAGTTCCCCCTCATGTTACCCCTAAACTTCAGTCCCTTAATTCTCAAGTCATGTCCCCTTGTTTGAATCTTCCCTACTCTCAGTGGGAAAAGCTTTTCCACGTCAACTCTGTCTATCCCTCTCATCATTTTAAAAACCTTGTCAAGACCCCCCTTAACCTTCTGACAGCCCTAACTTGTTCAACCTTTCTCTGTAACTTAGTTGCTGAAACCCAGGCAACATTCTAGTAAATCTCCTCTGTACTCTCTCTATTTTGTTGACATCCTTCCTATAATTAGGCGACCAAAATTGTACACCATACTCCAGAATTGGCCTCACCAATGCCTTGTACAATTTTAACATTACATCCCAACTTCTATACTCATACTGCTTTGATTGAATGCTAGGGACCCCTATTTTGTCCCACCCCCTTCCACCCATATCCATTCTCCTCCTCTTTCCTTATCTGACACCCTTTTATCTCATTTTCACCTCTAACCTTTGTTACTTACTGCACCCATCTGACCATCACACCCCGTGACCTGTATCCACCTATCACTTGCCGGGCTTTGCTCAGCCTCATCTCTTCCCCAGATTTCTCCCCCCTATTCCATCAGTCTGAAGAAGGATCCAGACCCAAAACATTGATTGGATGCTCCCTTTCCTGCTCACATCCTTCTTCATTATGTCACTCTTTCGTCTCTTAAATCTTCCTCTTCCTTTATGCTGCCATTTTGGTAACCTTCTTCTAGTCTTCTTAGAACATGCCCTGCTCTGTCAGCCATACCGCTTGGTGGCTTCGTTATATTACCTAGTGCATGAATGGTCAGGTTTTTTTCTTTGGAGATCTATGTTGTTTAGTTTAGGTTAGAGATAAAGTGAGGGGCCAGGCCTTTCGGCCCATCGTATCCGCACCAACCAGCGATCCCTGCACATTAACACTACCCTACACACACAAGGGACAATCTTACATTTATACCAAGCCAAGTAAATGGAAGGATGTAAAACAGATAAATGAACTGATACCCTCTGCTTTAAAAGTCAATTCCACCTTGGTTCCTCATTACAATATGAGCATCCTTCAGTTCAAATGCTATTTAATGTGCACTATCTATACTATTACTAAAATTCTCATCTTGACCACTTCCGGCCTACATTGTAAATAAATATTTGCAAAAACGCTACCCTATATCGCTATCATTTTTTCGCCATCTTATTCACCGCCTCCTCCACTAGAAGCGCCCCAAGTTTTGTTCCAATCGGAGAAATAATAGAAAAGTCATGAAGGTTTAAAAAATCATGAGATCAGCAGATTGGTCTTCTTGCCTGTCAGTCACCATGATGAAGTTAACGCCCCTTCTGGGGGCCAGGAGAATAAAGTCCCGGTGGTTGGACGTGAGTCAGTCAGCCCAGAAGACTGTGAGTGACAGTTGAGTCCAGAACTGTTAGTCTACACCGTGTTGACTGAATTGCGAGTCTACGGCGTCCGTGCTGACTGAACTGTGAGTCTATGCCGTGAGTGACTGAATTGTGAGTCTATGCCATCCGTGCTGACTGAACTGTGAGTCTACGCCGTGAGTGACTGAACTTTGAGTCTACGCCGTGGCTGAGTCCAGAGGTCGCGCTCAGTCCAGAGGTCGCGCTCATTATGGAAGTCCCACTCACTGCGGAAGTCCCACTCAGTGCAGAGGTCACGCTCATTCTGGAAGTCCCGCTCACTCCGGAAGTCCCGCTCAGCGGCGTGAGTAGATTCAAGAGAGTTTTACTGTCATATATATGTCCTGTGTGTGTGTGTGAGTTGTGTGTGAGTGTGTGTGTCAGATGAAGGGTGTGTGAGTGTGTGTGTGTGTGTGATGGAGGGTGTGTGTGTGTGTGAGTGCGTGTGTGTGTGATGGAGGGTGTGTGTGTGTGTTGGAGGGCATGTGTGTGTGTTTGTGTGATGGAAGGTATGTGTGAGTGTGATGGGGGGTGTGTGTGTGTGGGTGGGGGTGTGTGTGTGTGTGATGGTGTGTGTGTGCGTGTGTGAGAGTGTGTGTGTGTGAATGGAGTGTGTGTGTGTGTGTGTGATGGTGTGTGTGTGTGAGACGGTGTGTGTGTGTGTGTGTGTGTGTGTGTGTGAGTGTGTGTGTGTGTGTGTGTGTGTGAGTGTGTGTGTGTGTGGAGGGTGTGTGTGTGAGAGATGGAGGGTGTGTGTGTGTGTGTGTGTGTGATGGTGTGTGTGTGTGTGTGTGTGTGTGTGTGTGTGTGTGTGTGTGTGTGGGTGTGAGCCCATATGTGATTTAGTCTAGTATACATTAAAGCTGAGAAAAGAACTTGCCTGTCATTGATAAAATTTTCCAGATACTCCAAATCATGGCTGCAGTAAGTATAAAGAACTGAGTGTGCCATGTGCTTCGGCATTTGATACATTTTTGTACCTGGCATTTCGTTGGTTTAGAGTTAGCCATCAGTAAAAGATGGTATGTTGATATCTCTTTCTGCTTATTTAAACTCACATTCAGACTGGTGCCCAACCACCTTAATATATAAATAACAGTGCATTGACTGTACAGGGTTAGTTCATTTCAATCTGGGGCAGGTCTTTCACTAAGACCTGCATAGATTTGCCAGCAGGTAAGCACGTAACTGGGCTATTCCCAATTGTAAGCGATCACCTAGCTGCTCATTCTACATATGTAAGCCCATATGGTGCAGTGCCAACTTTGCTGGATTTCCCACCTTAGGCAAGTACACTGCTCAGGGACCCTAAGAAAAACCTGGACAATATCGAAACCATTAAATTCAACAGAAGACATTCACATTCAGGAGAGGTAAGTTTCATTGTCTGTATAACTCGTTAATACCTAGCCCACAGCCCACTCCAACTGATGATGGTTCACTGTTGCCATCAACTGAGTAGTTGGTCATCTGAAGAAATAATTCATTTGTTCTATATCTCTCTATATCACCCTCTATATATATAGTTTCCCTTTCCCCTGAATCTCACCCTGAAGTAGGGTCTCGACCAGAAACGATACCTATTCCTTTTCTCCATAGATGCTGCCTCACCCGCTGAGTTTCCCCAGCATTTTTATCTATCTCCATTTGATTTGCTCAGATTAGCTCAAATGTTTTCAATCGTTCTTAGATACGTGTGTTTTCTTTATTATTTTAATTTTATTTACGCAACTTTAAGAAGTTATCAGTGACTTTGAATGTTTGTGTATATCAAGGTCTATCAGTGCCATTAAATTTTAGCGATAGCTTTGATAGTCAATTCATTTGAAAGCGGGACCTTACTGGCTGTCAAAGTTTTTCTGCCAGTGTTGTTGGGCAGTTGCACTGAATGAGATTCTTGGCCTCACCAAGTCACCCTGCCATTGAAAGACTCTACCACAACCATACTGGATAGGACAACATGGACCAAGGATAGATAACAAGTAAACCCAGGGCCAATAAAAAGGTCTGCTCCAATGTTTAGACCCAAAATATTTCGAATCAGCAATGTCCATTTTATGTTCACTCATATACTTATGACAAGGCCATCATTTATCCCTGGAAAACCTTGAATTTAGTATCAGGTTCGCAGCCAGAGATCAAACTGGCAGATATCCTTCCCGTAAGGACATTGGTAAATCCTAGGTGTTTTCACTTGCCATCAGATGTAATTAATTAATTAATTAATTAATTAATTAATTAAAATTCTCCAGCGGCTGTCATTGAATTTAAACTCGTATTTCCAGCCCTCTTTAGCACAGTTCAATAACGTAACCATTATGCCACCTCAGCTTGTACAGGCATTCTGTACTTCTACTCAATGTGTGTGTACTAATTGCCTCCCACACTACCCCCTATTGTTGATACAATAGTAATTACAGAGGAAGATTTGGTTTATGTGCTGTGTGTTAATGATACCGTAACACAGCAGGAATACCTCCTCTGGTTGGGAATTCCAGTAAAATTGTAAAGCATGTTTCTTAGGAAAACTTTTAGTGATTCTGCCATGCACAGTAATTGACAAAAGCTTCCTCATTCAGAGAAATCATATGGACACGATAGGAAAAGAATGTTGCATCACTAGCTTCCAAAGTACAATATATGCCCATTTGCAGGAATTATTACATGTTTTTACAACCAGGAAATAGCTCTGAGAGAGGAACATAGAGAAAGCCTTGATAGCATCCTGACCCCTTACCTAAAGGTCCTGCAGAACTGATCCCCTTTAAGAGACGGTGACTTGTGATTTTGATTTGATGCGTTAAGAAGTGATAAATTGTTGCTTTCCTTTTCCAAACAGTTGCTCATAATGATAGCACTGTGTAAATACAATTGGGAATTACGTGAATTGAAATATGACACGCCATGTCACACCACCATACAGATTACAATTTCGTGCAGAAAGCATGTGTGCTTTATAGCCGCAATTAAATGTTTTTCTTCCTAAAAACTCCAGTGAGAACATTTGAGAAAATGACTTTTTAATCATCTATATAGCTGTGAAAACTACTGCCTCGTGATAGCTTAGAATGTCTGAACACTTAAAATTAATTGTAATCCATAGCTTTAGAAAATAAAAAGCTCTCTAGTTCCCAGATCAGTATTTAAATCAAATGTATTTCTTTTAATCATGCAGCTGTTTCCATTGCCTGAACCATTCCACACAGTGGCATTTATCTTGAACACCAGTTTGTCTGTTGGTTTGCCGTTATTGCCCATTTCCAGAGAGTGAGTTACAAGCGATCACCAGTATATGAGAGAATGGGCCCTACATTAAACGCCGGCAAAGGTATGAACCCCTACCAACCAGTCCGCAATGCAAAACATCATCCCTGGCATAAATGTGTAGGAAGGAACTGCAGATGCTGGTTTAAACAAAAGATAGACACAAAAAGCTGGAGTAATTAGCAGGGCAGGCTGCATCTCTGTAGAGAAGGAATGGGTGACATTTCAGGTCGAAATGTCACCCATTCCTTCTCTCCAGAGATGATGCCTGTCCCGCTGAATTACTCCAGCTTTTTGTGTCTATCCCTGACATAAAGGTTTACAACAAGATCTGGAAGACCTGGAGTACTTCCTATATCTGGGAGCCGCAACTCAGTCAGAGACTGATGATGGAGTTCACTATTGCAATCAACTGAGTAGTTGGTCATCTGAAGAAATAAGTTCAAAGAGGCTGGTAAGTGGCATTGATAGCAAAAAGGTTGGCATGGGCCTGGTGGAACAAGGGGTCGGCGTCTGTGCTTTATAACAGGTGTGACTATGAAGTCTTCAAACCAGGCACAAAGCTCACGGTCCATCATTCCCATCTAGCTGGATACTTCTGAAACATAGACTGCTGACAGCAGGCACTGGGAGAGAACATCAGTGCTGATCCAGCAACATCCTGCAGATCCACCTGGCAGGATAAGCAAACAATATCAACATCATCTCCCAAGCCAACATCTGCAGAATTGCCCTTCTTTGTTGTGGTCTTTTCCTACCTCTAGTTCCCTCCCCTCTACATTTAGTCAGAAGAAGTCCCTGTCCCGAACTGTCACCCATCCTTTTTCTCCAGAGATGTTGCCTGACCCGCTGAGTTACTCCAGTATTTTTTTTTCCATCTTCTGCGATTGAATCCCTTTGATAGGGGTACGCAGAAGCACAGGGGAAATGGCAGGAGGGCGCAACCTCCTAAACTGCTCTTCAACTCACTCTGCCAAGCACCTCCTGCCCTCCCTATGCCTGACTTTGCTGCTCCCACATTGACCTCGCCAGCTACCTCAGAATGCACAGAACAGGAGCAAAACCACATTATTCTTGCCCTGTGGGAAGGAAGTTGTTAGAAAAAAGGAGGAAAAGGAAAGAAGAGTGATTGTTCTCTTCTGAATAACGCATGGAAAGAGAGTTTGCCACCACCAAAATGTACACAAAATTAATTGTTCATTAAAATGTAGTGTTTCCAAAAATGTGAGCCATTCAAACCAAAGGAAATAAATGCTAGTGGAGAATTTAAGAGTAGGAATATGCGTGGCCTTCTGACAACTCAACAATGAAGAAAATCATAGCCTTTTTTCAACTGGAATTTTCTATAGGAATTTGACCAGCTACACTCACCACTTAACATTTGAAAGAGATCTACTTATTTTTTGCACATCTCCTTCTGTCAGTCTCCTGCTTAGCAAGGGAACCATCCGCAGGGACAAAATCCCCATGCCGTTAGCAGATAGAAGAATGGGAGAGGTGGAGGGGGAAAGAAAGGGGTTAAAGAAAGAGCTCAACAGAATGTTAACAGCCATGTAAGCCATGTCCTTTTGCTTGGCTGGCATTGTTGCAAGTGGAAATAATTGATCTACAATTATGGTTCAAATATACGTACACAGGCACAGGATACATAATTGTGCGTATGAAACACTTGTTCATGTTCCAGCAGCTCTCTGTGTATCTCTGTGCTTCGCTGTTTGTTCTGCATTGCTCAGGTTATAAGTAATGAACAAGTCCACACATGGCATGCATTACGCTGTCAAAACCAGGAATGTTTCTAAATCCTTCAATGTTATTAAAATTCAATTTGAAAATAGAGAAAAGGTTTTCAAACTGCCAACAATTAACTAATGCAAAAATGCTTAAGTAAATTTAGGGACAATTTGAAACATTTAAGTAACCTTGATTAACCCAAGGATGTAAACGTTTTTTTGACGTACCTTGATCCCTTGCAGTTGCACCGCTCCACTGAGGTAGGGTCAATGCACCAGCAACACTCTTAACCTGCCGCATGTTTTACAGGTGGTTCCCCAGCTTAAGAACTGGGAATTACCCATAACATCAGAATCAGAATCAGAATCAGAATCACACTTTATTCGCCAAGTATGTTTTGCAACATACAAGGAATTTCATTGGCCAGGTCAGTCATACAATTAAAAGTAACAGATCGCTTCAAAAATACATTTTAACATGAACATCCACCACAGTGACTCCCACAGTGACACGCTAGAATTTAGAAGATTGAGGAGGGATCTTATAGAAACTTACAAAATTCTTAAGGGGTTGGACAGGCTAGATGCAGGAAGATTGTTCCCGATTTTGGTGAAGTCCAGAACAAGGGGTCACAGTTTAATGATAAGGGGGAAATCTTTTAGGACCGAGATGAGGAAAACATTTTTCACACAGAGAATGGTGAATCTCTGGAATTCTCTGCCACAGAAGGTAGTTGAGGCCAGTTCATTGGCTATATTTAAGAGGGAGTTAGATGTGGCCCTTGTGGCTAAAGGGATCAGGGGGTATGGAGAGAAGCAGGTACGGGATACTGAGTTGGATGATCAGCCATGATCATATTGAATGGCGGTGCAGTCTCGAAGGGCCGAATGGCCTACTCCTGCACCTATTTTCTATGCCTATGTTTACACATTCCTCACTGTGATGCAAGGTGAAATAAAGTTCAAGTCCTTCACCTTAGTTCTTAATTTTGCACTCTATTGTCGGGAATGAGAAATCTAATATCAGACTGCTGTGAGGAAACAGCAGGGAAAGAACAAACTCGCAAAGACAGACTACCAAATTAGGATGGGAATCCAAATGTGGAAAAGTGCAATGGCTTTGAAAAGAGCTGGTGCAATTCTTGCAAACAACCATTTCATTAATCCTGATCATCTCAAGTGAACTGCTGTTCTTGTACTTTCTAAGCAAATAATATATGTGATAAATGTTGGTTATTGCCATTCCACACAGCATGAATTTCTTCTTTGAGCAGGTGAGGGTTATGCTCGTCGCAGTACACTGACCAGTGGCTTGCAAGTTAGTGTGTGAGACCACCTCAAAAAATATATATGTGGTGGGAGTCATCCAGAAAATTACAGGGCAATCATTAGACTTTAATGAACAAACATTGATAGAAAGTCCATTAAGGTGGACAAAGTAAATAATAAAAAAACACTCGCTGGATGCTCTTGGTAGTTAACCCACAATATTTGTGATTCGGGTTAAAAATACTAACTGGGAAACATATTTCCCAATGGAGAGGAAACCTTTCTGCACCACTCAAGGTGTTCCCAAAAAAAATATCTCAGTGGAATATGTCTGATGTCCCCTGGTCCTGTAATTTATTCCATTAAAGTTGACCACTATAAGAGGTAGGCAGCAGAGTTTAGTTTGGAAGAAACAATACTGGCCAATCTTTCCTATGAACATTCAACAATGTAATCTGGCATCAACGCCATCTATAGATTTCAGTGCAAAACCTTAATGGACTTGGTGGGGAAGGGGCATTGATGGCTAGTTCAATGATTAGATACTTCTCCGTGCTAGTTTTAGTGAAAGTAACAGCTAGTCCGATGGCATTTAACAACATGTTGAAAATTCAGCAGAGACCAGAAAGACGCAACGAATCTTTGGGTGACTCAGGAGACTACTCACGACCATACAGGCGATACCCTGGCGACATGTCGTGGGGTGAAGCCTGTATGGCCGTGAATAGTCGCCCAAAGAGTCGTACTTTGTTCCGGTCGCCACTGGATTTTCGACATGTTGAAAATCTTCGGCGACCTGCGACGACCTATGACGGGTGCCGGCAGTCGCGTAAAAGTCACGTAAGTGGGACAGGCCCATAAGTCTTTCAAAAATGTCATGAGATCTTCCAGATGATTCAGGTGGTTGAACAAAATCTCAGTCCGACAGACTTCATTTTCAAGGGACAAACCCACCTGTCTCTCAAGTACGGTGCTGGGGCAAGCTGAACTGATCTTCCAGTTCAGACTTTGACATAGACATTGAACAGGTTCTTGGCCCATCAAGTCCACTCTGACCATCAAACATTGATTTATATCTCATCAACTCCCCTTAGATTCTACCACTCAATTACACACTTGGTACAATTTATAGTGGCCAATTAACCCACCAATCTGCATGTCTTTGAAATGCAGTGGTAAATGTAGGAGCATTGAGTATAGAAGTTAGGATGTAGTGTTAAAATTGTACAAGGCATTGGTGAGGCCAATTCTGGAGTATGGTGTGCAATTTTGGTCGCCAAATTATAGGAAAGATGTCAACAAAATAGAGAGAGTACAGAGGAGATTTACTAGAATGTTGCCTGGGTTTCAGCACCTAAGTTACAGAGAAAGGTTGAACAAGTTAGGTCTTTATTCGTTGGAGCGCAGAAGCTTAAGGGGGGGCTTGATATAGGTCTTTAAAATGATGAGAGGGATAGACAGAGTTGACGTGGATAAGCTTTTTCCATTGAGAGTAAGGAAGATTCAAACAAGAGGACATGATTTGAGAATTAAGGGACAAAAATTTAGGGGTAACATGAGGGGAACTTCTTTACTCAGAGAGTGGTAGCTGTGTGGAATGAGCTTCCAGTGGAAGTGGTGGAGGCAGGTTCGATTTTATAATTTAAAAATAAATTGGATAGGTATATGGACGGGAAAGGAATGGAGGGTTATGGGCTGAGTGCAGGTAGATGGGACTAGATGAGAGTAAATGTTCGGCACGGACTAGAAGGGCTGAGATGGCCTGTATCCGTGCTGTCATTGTTTTTATGGTTATAATCTGTTGCAGTCACAGGGAAAAAGTGTAGACTCTACACATCAGCACCTGAAGTTAGGATTAAAACCAGGATAACAGAGCAGTGAGGCAGCACTCTGTTGGATGCACAACGTTAATAAGCAAGAAAAAAACAGACGAAGGAATTCAGCAGGTTAGGCGGCATCTATGGAGGGAAATGGACAATGTTTCCCAGTACACTTGCACATCAACCTGTACATTCTGAATTTTCCAGGATTTTGGGGTAGATGTCCTTTGGTTGCTAATAGCAAGTGACATGAAAGAATTCTGTGATTATCGGATTCGCTGTTCTACTGAAGGCAACAGCACTGGGTATCGGAGTGCAAATAGCACCAGTGACCATGTTTGCTGATGAGCAATGGTTGACGTTAGTTCTAATTGTAATTATCATGTGCTTACATCAAACAAGTTGCAGCTCTGATATAATGTTTCAAGTACAGAAATGTCCAAAGAATTTCCTAAGATAAATCGAGATAACGCGAATAATTTTCAGTCCCATTCCTTTTAGCTTCCAGTTCTCACAGCATCGAATCTGAAAAATATAAGATATTGGCAACAATGGGACAAATACGCAGTTTCCTGCCCAATACTGGATATGCTTTGATCTGATCTAAACGTTATTCCCTTATCACATATCTATACACTGTAAATGTATACACATTTTGTAATCATGTATTGTTTATCAGCTAACTGGTTAGCACACCACAAAAAAAGCTTTCACCGTGCCTCGGTACACTTGACAATAAACTGAAACTGAAGTTGACTGTCTTTGGGTTTTCTGATGGACATTGAAGACTTATGAAAACGTTTGATGAAATTCGACAGCTTCTGGGCACTCAAGCCCTGCCACAGAGCTCAGCCTGGGCCACTGTACTTTGTTCCCATCCACTTTCCTCTTTTAAGAAGTTCATTTAACTGAGCTTTTAACCACGACCAAATAAGTTGGTCAATGGCATATTATCGGCATTGAAAGTATGGTGTGAAATACCATTGGATGTGTTTTGCTTATGCTGAGCAAGCAATATAAATGGAAGTGTTTGACACTGCACTACTCATTCTCAAGCTTGGTCCTGTATCTCCCCTCCATTAGCATTCTTCTCCCCCCCCCCCCCCCTCTATAATCAGTTTGAAAAAGGGTCTCGACCTATCCATGTTCTCCAGAAACACTGCCTAACCTGCTGATTTACTCCAGTACTTTGTGTCATAAGGAATAGGAGTAGAATTAGGCCATTCGGCCCATCAAGTGTCCTTTTGTGTATTAACCAGCATCTGCAGTTTGTTGTTTCTACTACTCATTGTGTATCGAAACATTTATTAAGTAATATGGCATGAAAAACACTCCACACTGGTCATCAGGCACCCACTCATACTAATCCATTTTATTTTTCACACAGAGAGTGATGAATCTCTGGAACTCTCTGCCACAGAGGGTAGTTGAGGCCAGTTCATTGGCTATATTTAAGAGGGAGTTAGATGTGGCCCTTGTGGCTAAGGGGATCAGGGGGTATGGAGAGAAGGCAGGTACGGGATACTGAGTTGGATGATCTGCCATGATCATATTGAATGGCGGTGCAGGCTCGAAGGGCCGAATGGCCTACTCCTGCACCTAATTTCTATGTTTCTATGTTTCTATTCTCTACTCATTGAACTATCTATATTTCATTGGAGACCTTTGAACTATATTTAATCAGACTTTATCAGACTTCAATGTTACATCTTGCACTAAATGTTGTACTCTTTATCCTTTATCTGTGAACTGTGGACGGCTTGTTTGTATTCATCTATAATCTTTTCATTGACTGTATTGTGTGCTAACAAAAGCTTTTCACTGTACCTCAGTACATATGACAATAATAAGCTAAACTACCTAAACTAAAACTACCCATCAACTTGCTCAAGATTCTTTGATTCACACAGATACGAGGAGAATTCTTTGCAGTAATCTACCAGATTCGAACAGCTTTGGGAAATGGGAGGAAACCAGATGACCAGGGGGCGCTGTCCTGTGCATTGCTGCCCAGCCAGCAGCTGTCTGTCTTTTCATCTTTTTATTTTTATTTTAGTTAGTTAAATTGTTTTGTTTGGAGGTCTAGACTTTTTTATGTGGGGGAAGGGGGAAACTACCTTTCAGGGTCCCTACCTGGTCGGAGAGGCAGCTTTTCTCCGGGCTGCAGCTTCAACCCGTCCTCACGGCCTACCAGCGGGCCTGGAGCGGCGTTTCCTGTCGGGGACCGCCCAGAACCTCGGCTGGAGCGCTATCGCGGAGCGGGCAATGCCTTGCCCAGATCGCCGCGCTGGAGCTCCGGTGAGCTGAAGACCACCGGGTAAAACATCGCGGAGCTGCGGGACTGTGGAGCGACCAGCTGTGGGCGGCGGCACTGAACTTTACACCGGGAGCCTTGAATCTCTAGATGAGATCGCCAGTTATGGAGCTCCAACCGGCGCGGCCTTGTTGCCTTCGGAAGCCGCGGCCTCCAGTGCGGAAGCGGCCGTTCCAGGGTTGCCAGGCTGCTGAGAGGACTCTCCCGATGCCGGTGCAACATCACCCGGCGAGAACGGCCTGGAACATCGGGCCACCGTATAGGCAACTGTGGAGGCCTCAATAGGCCCGGCCATGGGTGAACTGGGGTTGGGGACTGGACATGGTGCCTTCCCTCATAATGGGAACCATTGTGGGGGGGATGTTCTTTATGTTTATAACTCTTATTAATGTTATGTCTGTATTCCTTCTTTATGTGCTGCAAAATGGCAAGAAGCATTTCACTTCACTACACCTAGGTGTATGTGAATGTGACCAATAAAATACCTTTGATTTGGTACATTTGAAAGGGAATAATGGAAAACGTCCACATAGACAGGAGCCTCGGAGGTCAGGATTGAACCTTGGTTGTTAAATCTGTTACGGCAGCATCACCAGCTGCGTCACTATGCTATTATGGCTCACATTTCAAAATAATAAAAACAGGAGCAAGTGCCTTGACAATAAGCTGGCTGTGATATATATTTGTGTAGCTAACATGCTAACTATGAATTTGTCGCATCTTGAATATATTCTCACTATTTTGCATCACCCTCCTGGTTATAAATGAACTACGCCAACAATTCCACTTCATTTACCATTAATATATTTTTTTTCTTGTATTGGAATCCAACAATTTATTAGCCCAAAAGCAAGTATAAAACCAGTGGATGTAATTGAATTAAGCTGTGCTCAACATTTAAAACTGATTTGTTGACAAATTAAAGTATTGCTTTGCTAAATTATAAGTAAATAATTTAACTTCCTGAAGGTGCTTTAAATTTGCTCTGTTCTCGCTGTGATGGAATATGTGACATGCTCTAATCTTTTTTGGTTACAGAAAGCCATTTGTATGGCTCAAACTTGGGCTGGTGTGCTTTTTTTTTAGGGCTGGAACAGTCGATCATCATATGGTATTAATTAATTTGAACAAGAGTAGCAAGAGATGTGCATATTATCAAATGGCTTGTACCAGAGTAAACAATGCAAATCATCCCTTTCACTTACGATGGCAAAGTTAAAAGCATGTTACAGTAATATATAAAGTAGGATCAATAAAGATTCTTAAAGATTGCGGAGTCAGGGGATATGGGGTACTGATTGGGGATGATCAGCCATGATCACATTGAATGGCGGTGCTGGCTCGAAGGGCCGAATGGCCTACTCCTGCACCTATTGTCTATTGTCTAATAAGCCAGTTAGCCCTCGGTGCTTCTTGTCTTTCATTATGATCATGGCTGATCATTCAAACTCAGAAACACTTTACAGATTTCTCCCCACATCATTTCATCCTTCCAGCCCCAAAAATAAAATGTAACACCTTGATTTGCCTTCAATTGCATTCCGTGGTAGAGAATTTCACAGATTCACAACCTTCTGGGACAAGGTGATTGTGAGAACTTGAATCACCTCAGTATAGAAGGCTACGGGCCAAATGCTGCAAGATGGGATTAATAATGGATGTGTTCATTGGTTGGGGTGAAAATATTGGGACGACGGACTGGTTCGATGCTGTAAGATTCTCATCTTGGTCCTAAAATTCTAAATGCATTCCTTAGGTTTAGGTAAGAATACAGTAGAAGCAGGAGAATGCCATTTGGCCCTCCAATCTGTTCAGTTCCTGACAGATACTCGCACTTAGTCAAATGCTCCCACATTATTAATAACACAGTGATTAATAATATTAATATCATTAATAACATAACTGAAATTTATAAGGATACTGTTGGATGATTAGCCATGATCATATTGAACGGTGCAGGCTCGAAGGGCCGAATGGCCTACACCTGCACCTATTTTCTATGTTTCTATGATATGGGGAGAAGGCAGGCATGGGTTATTGATTGGGGACGATCAGCCATGATCACTATGAATGGCGGTGCTGGCTCAAAGGGCCGAATGGCCTCCTCCTGCACCTATTTTCTATGTTTCTATGTTTCAATGCAGGGGTGGAGATTGAATGAAGCGGTAGGTCTTGAGATGCTGGAAGGAAGTGAGGCTTGGAGAAGAAATTCCACAATTTAGAGCCTTAGGGATGCACAGGAGGACAGAATTAAAAGAAGGCTACAATTCTAGAAAAGGAAGTCACAATTCATTGTTCTTTAAGAAAAACATCCAACTCTTCATATGGAATTGTCATCTGGCCGGAATGGAGAATTTAACACACTTAATGCAGGGAAATTGAAATTGAACGAACAGAGACTGCTTTGAAAGAAATAAATCCCTGCTTGCTCATCTCTTTTTTTCAATCGGTAAAACGGAACAGTAGATTCCTCGATAGACAGTGGGCCTGGCTTTGCATGTGTGGAATGATGGCAAACCTCAACAACACAGCACAGCTTGAACTGTCCTGATCAGATCCAGCTCTGTGTTACACCTGCCTTGTGATACCGGCAAGCACCATTAACATGCAAATCAACACATTCGGGCTGCATTTTCCTTCACACGAGTTGCAGACTCTGGTGAAAAAAAAGGGGGAAAGCAAAGTTGGCTGCAAAGCGGAGGTTGAGAAGCAGATGCCATTGCTTTGCTAGCGTTCAGAAGATGGCACTGCCAGGCTCCCATATTCACGACTCCTTCACAGCCTCCTCTCAACTTTGCAGTCTGACCTTTATTCCAACAAGAACATGTGAGGAGATAACAAGGCACAAATGTCGTTTAGAGTTTATCAGCAGCTGATGGAAGATACTGCAGGATGCTGATCATGTTTTGAAATTAATATGACAGGAAATCTGAGCCACTGAATAGTACAGTGTACAAAATCAAACAGTGAACATTTAGCAAGCAGTACGTGTGGCAATTCAATAATAGTGCACTCAATCAGTTGTTTGCATTCTCCATACCAGACACCCAATTCTATTCGGAGCTCTGCCACAGAAAGAGATTAACATTCAGGCAGAGGAAACGATTCAAGGAAGTACTACCTGATGAATGCATCTTCCCTGGTAGTCCTGACCCTTGACTTCTCACTGTGGAAAAGTATTCAGGATGGTGTTGTTAGCCTTCCGTCCACGCGTTAGGTGCTGAACGAGGCATTTGCAGAAGTGGAAAAAGACGCATACCACCTGGTAAACTACCACCCACCCCATTCTGTACCCTGTGATCAATCCTGGGAAGAGTTGCCGCATTGACCTTAGACATCACAAAGCCTGGAGTGGAAGCAAGTCATCCTCAATCATAAGGGATGCCTGCGAAGGAGAAGAAATTATGTTCTGGACTCATAATATGAACTAGGAGGAACAATTCTCAAAGGGTATCAGAAATGGATGACCAATGTACAAACCTGCAGCTTGTTGAAAGTAGCAGATTCAGCTGAGAAAGTGGATACAAAAGTCACCTAGGATTTTGGCTTTTCTAAATGGGAGCATAAAGTACCAGAGCAAGGAAGTCATGAATTTTCTAAAACAACACAATACACAATCAACACAATACCATTTATTTGTCATTTGAACCTCACATGAGGTTCAAACGAAATTTAGTTTCTCCAGTCATAGAAGAAAAGAACCAAGACACACACCAACACAATTTACACAAACATCCATCACAGTTAATTTCCTCCTCACTGTGATGGAAGGCAAAGTCTTGTCTCTCCCCTGCTCTCCATTCTTCTCCCGATGTCAGAGTCAAAGCCCCCGGCGGGCACTAGCAAGTCCGCGGCCATTTAAAGCCGCGCCGGGCGATGTCAGGCCACTTTCAACCCCGCAATTCGGGCAGGAGAAGTCGCCGTTGCCGGTGCCCCGTAAAAGCGGTCTCCCACCGGGGAACCGCGAGCTCCCGGTGTCACCATCCACCGGAGTCGGGTCGCAGCCGGTGGATGGTGACACCGGGAGCTTGCGGTTCCCCGGTGGGAGACCGCTTTAAACCACTAAAACAATGGCTCTGTCACAACTGGAATATTATGTTACACTTTAGAAAGCACGTGTCTTAAGGGATGTGACACTTTTGAAAAAGTGCAGTAAAGATGTACTAAGCCATATCCAGCAAGAGGATCTTTAGAGACAGAGATTCATATGCATAGAGTTGTAGGAAACAGAAAAGAGCCCTTTGGCCCATCATGTCCATGGCAGCCGATGTTTCTGCCCATCCACACAAATCTAATTTGCCTGCACTAGAACCGTATACCCCGTATATCGGGAACATGTTGGGACTTCCCCAACATGTTCCCGATGTTGGGGAAGTCCAGGACAAGGGGTCACAGTTTAAGAATAAAGGGGAAATCATTTAGGACCGAGATGAGAAAAACATTTTTCACACAGAGAGTGGTGAATCTCTGGAATTCTCTGCCACAGAAGGTAGTTGAGGCCAGTTCATTGGCTATATTTAAGAGGGAGATAGATGTGGCCCTTGTGGCTAAAGGGATCAGGAGGTATGGAGAGAAGGCAGGTACAGGATACTGAGCTGGATGATCAGCCATGATCATATTGAATGGCAGTGCAGGCTCGAAGGGCCGAATGGCCTACTCCTGCTATTTTCTATCTTTCTATACTTCTATCCCTTGCTCATTTAATCCAATGCTCTACTGCCTAAATACCTCTTAAATGTAGTGATTGTTTCTGAATCTCCCACCTCCTCTGGCAGCTCTTCCAGAGAACTACCGCTATGTAAGAAAAACCTTCCCTTCAGATCCCCTTTGAGACTTCTTTTTAAATATGTCTTTTAGTTTTTTGGTACTCCTACCACTGGAAAAAAGATTTTGAGCGTCTATCCTATCTTTGCCTCTCATGATCTTCTATATTCTAATAGTCACCCCTCATCTAAATAACTCTCCTAGTATAGATGTCTGATCAAATTCAATAATTTGAAGCCCTTTGTTGTCTCCGCTTATCATTCCTCAGCCTCAGTTACTATCTCCACCTTTCCCTACCCTACTGGGCTCAATTTGCCTCAATATCCAATGCTCTGCGGCCGATGTTCTTAATAGCACCAAGTCCACATCAATCCCCTCCCTGTCCTTTCAAACTAATAGCCCTGTCCCACGGTACGAGTTCATTCCAAGAACTCTCCCGAGTTTAAGAATAAATCAAACTCGTGATACGCACGGAGAATGAACGTAGCAGGTACGTCGGAGCTCGGGGACGTTTCTTAGCGCTAACGGCAGATACTCGGGAAGACTCGCTAACGGCAGGTAAGCACGGGAAGACTCGTGAAGATTTTTCAACATGATGAAAAATGTCTACGAGAGCCCCGAGTACCGACGAGTGGCCATTACCGTAAATCTCCGAGTTCGAATCCGGGCAAACTCGGGAGTACTCTTGGAATGAACTCGTACCGTGGGACAGGGGTTTAAGTGTTCCCAGTTAAGCCTATGTTATAATTCTCATCCTTATTTTCAAATCCCCTACAAGATTTGTTCCTCTCTATCTCTGTAATCTGTAATGTTATTCCCTTTATCATGCATCTGTACATTGTGGGCAGCTCGATTATAACCGAGTATAGTCTTTCCACTAACTGGCTAGCAGGCAACAAAATGTTTTTCACTGTACACGTGACAATAACTAAACTAAACTCATAACTAGAGCCAGGATGTTTAGGTGCTAAAAAACTCCGAAATAGGCAGGCAAAACGGCCCTAATAAAATGACAAAAAAGGCACGAACAAGGCATTTATTGACAAAAAAAGACATAAAAAGGCATGTATTTCCACCATCAAAATATGGTTTAAAATGATAATATAATGGCATTTTATATTAAATTATCAAAGTTGCCTGGTTGCACATAATTACTAGCATTTTTATCAAATTATCTAGTGTTAAACTATGCCGTCTGTCAGAAAGAATATGCTTCAGTTGTGAGAAACTTCTTTCGACCTCAGCTGAGGTCACTGGTGCATACCAGAAACAAGCTACCGACTCTATATTCATGTCGATATCTTGTGCATTACAACTGCCTTTGAGAACTTTAGTTATGTTTTATATTTCTTCAAGATCTTTGTTAGCTAAATTCACTCTCGCACATTTTCCTTGAATGTCTTTACCTACTTCGCCAAGAATTTCATGGATATCGTCAGTTACTTTGTTGAAAACCTGCAAGTTATTCGTTAATGTCTCGCCCCGTTTCTCATGGGAAGTGATAGCTTTTGGGAAGTTTTCAAAATTGGAAGCAATAAACACAAGATCGCGGTGGAGGGACTTTTTCCTGCATGATTTCACTGACGATCCTGATTGCAGCAGATTCTTCTTCTTCAAAACAGTTGACGATTTATTTTATCTTTTCAAAATTTGCTGCATGGCAGAGTACAGCAGAGAGCCATATACCTCACCTAGTCAAAACAGGATGAGGAGGTAGCGGAATCTCGGGTGCCATTTCCTTGACGGTGCTTTGAGGATCTGATGGTGCTTTGAGGAAGATTTTCCTGGCATTGGAAACTAGGCGATCGACATTTGGAAACGAGCTACTGATGTGCTTTGCAATTCTACGAAGTCCTTGAGCTAAGCATGTCAAATGCAACATTTTGGGGAAAAAAACTTTAAGAGCACGAGCAGTTTTTTTCATGTATGGTGCTGCATCAGTCACAAACAGAAGAACATTCTCGTGTTATATACCTTTTGGCTAAAGTACAGCAAGTGAAAATATAAACAACTGAGCAATAGTTGAGCTGTTTGACTTCTCCAATACTTCCGATGTCAACAAATACTCCTTTGATGGTTGACCTGCCTCCAGTTTACCAATGACCACATTAGCAACATATCTCCCCACAGCATCGGTTGTCTCGTCTACTAAGATTCATATTTTGTTGCATGCAACTTCATCTCTAATTTTCTGCACAACAATGTTAAAGTTGCTGTCAACATAATTTTTCCGTAATTACTCACTTCGTATATGTTCCTCTGTGTATTTCTCTAAACAAACACTGAGAGATTTGTTTGCCAATTTTCACAGTGGATTTCCAGCATCAATGAATGCCTTTCACACATCAATCAAACTCAGATTTGCGTCTGGAGCCAGCAGTAAATGGAGTGAGGAGGCAAGCTTGGGTATTTGACTTGGGTAATCTACACTCCAGCGGTATCAACATTTACTTCTCTATTTATAGATCTCCACTTCCTTTCTTTTTCCCGCCCCACCATCCTGACGAAGGGTATCAACCCGCAACGTTGCCTATTCCTTCTCTAAATAGATGCTGCCTCACCCGCTGAGTTTCTCCAGCATTTTTTGTCTACCTTCGATTTTTCCAGCATTTGCAGTTCTTTCTTAAATAGATCTTGGAGAAGGCTGAACCAGCGGGCAGAAGGCTGAACGAATGAACTATCGACGGTGGCACCCCCGGTTTTGCCCCAGTGGTGGAAACTTTCTTGTAAGTTATACTATGTTAACACGTTAATAATGAAATATATATTAACGTGTTAACATAGAAAACGTCATTGTAATCACGGCACAATTAGAGAAAATAGCACAACTTTTAAGCAAAACGGCAAAAAAAGGCTGATTTAGGCACTTGATCATGAAAAAGGCATTATCTTGGTGAAATCATCAAAAATGGCATGAAAAGGCACATGGCATTTATGGCAAAATCTTGTCTCTACTCATAACCTTCAATTTTAGTCCTTTAATAATCCACAAATTTAATGGCTTAACCACATGCGATTTCTTCTCCATTCTTTGGAATTCTCTCCCTTAGCCTACTTTCTCCACCTACAGCCCAGTGCAGCACCTCAATACTTGTCTTTGTTTTCTCATGCAGACATTCCTCAAAACGTACTTCATCAATCAAATCATTTATCTATAAGCAACGATCTTGTCTCTTCACCATTCTAAAATGTTGTTGACATTTCTATAAATTCAAGCATTTCTACATTGTCAAATGTCTTTATCTCACAGCTTTTTCAAAATGCCTTTGAGCTTTAATAATTGGTTATTTTTTATTTTCAAAGTTCATTTACAGACACACAAAATGCCTTTAATCACTGTTTTTACCTTAAATGTCTATAATCACAGTTTGTTCATTGCTAATTTTTGTTAACTTTAGAGATACAGCATGGAAACAGATCCTTCGGCCCACCGAGTCCTTGCCGACCAGTGAGCACCTTGTGCACTGACACCATCCTACATACTAGGGACGATTTACAATTTATTACCAAAGCCAATTAACCTATAAACCTGTATGTCTTTGGAAAGCGTAACACCTGTAGAAAACCCATGTGGTCACAGGGACAATGTACAAACTCCTGTACAGACAATGTACAAACTCCTGTACAGACAACATCCGTAGTGAGGAGCAAACCCGGGTCTCTGGTATGGTGAGGCAGCAACTCTGCCACTGCGCTACTGTGAGCCCCCGTACTGAATGCATGAATGAACTAATGCATTTATTGGCCAGGCATTCACATACAAGGAATTTGACTTGGTGTTCCGCCCGCAAGTGGCAACATAATATACAGCGAGGGTTAGGAATGATACATAAAACATTAATAATAAAACTAATAATAAATTGATGTTCAGATTGAAGTTCCTGGCCCCCTGCCCCTCCATCTCAATCTGTTAGGACAACTAGAATCTTTCTGTCACCCAACAAATCTTGGCTCAAACTTCACAGAATGAGGACACAGTCCAGCACAACGGCATGCTGTTGGATATTTTCAACAATAATTTTTATACTTGGCAACCAAAGTGTATTTCTCAGATCCACCATTTCTATGATTAACACTCGACTAACTAACAATATCCGACATACCAGGAGCAATTTACAATTTATGACCGAAGCCAATTAACCTACAAACCTGTATGGAGTTTGGAACATTGGAACATGGGAGGGAACCGGAGCACCCGGATTAAACCCATGAGGTCACAGGCAGATCAGTGGCGATAGTGATGGGTGGTGGAATGAGATATGCTCTGGGTTTACTTGAAATCTTAAAAATGAATAATTCAATGTTCATGTCAAACATTGTACATGTCGACCAACATGCTCATATGGGCATAATACAGGCAGGTGGGACTAGTATAGATGGTGCATGTTGGTCGGTATGTACAAGTTGGGCCGTTACCATGCTGTGTGACACTATGCTGTTGTGTTGTAGACTACCCAAGTGGAATATAAGGTGTTATTCCTCCAGTTTGTCTGTGTCCTCGCTCTGGCAGTGGAGGAGTCTGAGAATACACATGTTGGTATGAAAATGGGAAGGGAAATTAAAATGGCAAGCAAGGGCTATTGTCCTTTCACTTCTCTAGTGAAGAAGCTCTGACTGAGGTGATTTATTTTATAGTCCACACTTTGGTCGGCATAGCCATTGACATATAGTGTTGGTCTTCCATTTTCCATTGATACAACCCATGTGCCCATTGATCTGTTGATATTATGAAGCACATCAAGAACACATCAGTGGTTCAGAGGAACGTCAAAACCCATGGCTGGAATATTTGGTTCTTCAGTATTTTTTGGACAACCGCGTTGTTCTATTCTGTTCTTTTCTAGACTTTGGTGAGATTCCAGATCATTCCCAGAATGGGGATGGAGACTAGATTATTTCTAATTAAAGAGCTTGATTATCTTAAAGGCTTTAAAGATCAGTCATCTTATACTGTCTTTAAAAGCAAGAACACATTACAGCAGATCAAGCATTAAATGCCTTTGCTTTCAGATCATTCCTGTATAGATCACTTCTAATGGCCTGTTGGTATCCCAAGCCAGTTAGCACCAAGGCCTAAGGGACCCTGCCATAATTATCCTTCAGAATAACCGCTGTGCTTTTTTTGCTACGTTTGAGAGCATGTTCCCTGGCTTGCAGCAGGAGAATCGAGGCTTGGAGTTTCATCATTTAGTTAATGAAAGAGAAAAGGGTGAGATAATTTTTTTCATACTTCACGCTCCAAGTCAGCTATAATTCATGCCATTGAAATTTTAATCAAAAAATATTTGGTTACAAGTTAGTCTGCTCCCTTGTGTGACCTCTCACAATCCAAAAGGAAAGAATCTCACACGTTTCATTGCCTTAGATTCATGCTAAAACAAAAATAATTTTGAAGGAAATGAATAATAAGAGCAGAGAGGTAATGGAAATGATTCCATGCTGCTTGACATTGCAGTGTTTAGCAACAATGCAGAAAATGAAGCTCATACTTTTACAGAGCCCTGTATACATTTCAGTCTTTTGGGGACTTTAACGTTAGGAAAAAGGCTTTCCTGGATTGAAACATATTTCCTTCAAAACTGTTATATTTTACAATTTCAATACGTCAAATAATGTTTATTAACATGTACAAAAGCATGCAAATTCTGGCAACTGCAAAGGAACAAATGTCAAATTTTCTGTCTGGTTTAATTGAATATTCTGATGCATAATTCGCAGTGGTAGATTTATATGCCAATTTTCATAATACCATGTTGCAGTTATATACGATATTGGTGAAGCTACATTTAAGAGTTTTTAAGAAAGAACTGCAGATGCTGGAAAATTGAAGGTACACAAAAAGGCTGGAGAAACTCAGCGGGTGCAGCAGCATCTATGGAGCGAAGGAAATAGGCAATGTTTTGGGCCGAAACCCTTCTTCAGACTGATGGGGGGTGGGGGGGGGGGGGAGAAGAAAGGAAAAAGGAGGAGGAGCCCAAAGGCTGGGGGATGGGAGGAGACAGCAGGAGGGCTGAGGAAGAGGAGGAGACAGCAAGGACTAACATAATTGGGAGAATTTAATATTCTTGCCCCCAGGATGCAGACTCCCCAAGCGGAATATGAGGTGCTGTTCCTCCAATTTCCGGTGTTGCTCGCTCTGGCCATGGAGGAGGCCCATGAATCCTCCTTTTTCCTTTCTTCTCCCTGCCCAATCTGGGAAAGGACCCATAAAGCTATGAAGTCTGAAGAAGGGTTTTGGCCCGAAATGTTGCCTATTTCCTTCGCTCCATAGATGCTGCTGCACCTGCTGAGTTTCTCCAGCTTTTTTGTGTACCTACATTTAAGAGTATTGTGTTCAGTTCTGGTCACCATGTTATAGGAAAGATGACAAACTGGAAAGGGTGCAGAGACGATTAGAGGGCCTGTCCCACTTTCACAACCTAATTTGCGACCTTTTTTACTCGTGGACATTTTTCATCAGTACGCGACTTACTTGATGCCACAAGTACCTACGACTAGCATCACAACCTTCTACGATCTACCCACGACCTCCTACGACCTCGTGACGACCATGTTGCGAGTATAAGTCAAGGGCAAACTCGGCAGAGGTCATAAATTAGGTTGTGAAAGTGGGACAGGCCCTTTACAAGGATGATGCCATGACTCGAGGGCCTGAGATAGGGAGAGGTTGAGCAGGCTAGGACTTTATTCCTTCGAGTCGAGAACGAAGAGGCTGGTTACCTTATTGAGCTCTACAAAATCATGTGACGAATAGATCGAATAAATGCACAGTCAGATTCAGATTCAATTTTAATTGTCATTGTCAGTGTACAGTACAGAGACAACGAAATGCATTAGATAGGTACAGTCTTTTGCCGAGTGTTGGGGAATCAAGAACCAGAGGACATAGGTTTAAGGTGAAGGGGGGAAGATTTAATAGGAACCTGAGGGGTAACTTTTTACACAAAGGGTGGTGGGTATATAGAATGAGCTGCTAGAGGAGATAGTTGAGGCAGGTATTATTGCAATGTTTAATAAATATTTAGATAGGTACATGGATAGAATAAGTTTAGGGGGATTTTGTTTATACACAGACAGGAAGGACTAGTGTAGATGAGGCATCTTGGTCGGTCTGGGCCAAAGGACCCGTTGCCACGCTGTATAACTCTATGACTCTCAGTAAGAATGTCAGATTTTAGATTGTAGTGATTGTCATTAATTGGAAATGGACTGTTTGTCATCAGAATGGGAAGTGGCATTAGTACTATGGTTTTATGAACCCACCAACAGAATACAGTGAGGGTTGTGTGGACCACCATATCCCCTTAAATGTAGAAGGTGGAGAATGGAACATGTATTTTCCCAGGTTCAATCCTGACCTCGGGTACTGTCTGTGTGGAGTTTGCACATACACCCTGTGACTGTGTAGGTTTCCTCCGGGTGCTCCGGTTTCCTCCCACGTTCCAAATATGTGTGCATTTGTAAGTTAATTGGCATCTGTAAATTGCACCAAGAGTGTATGGTGTGGACGGTAAAATGGGACAACATAGAACTAGTCTAAATGGGTGATTGGTGGTCAGCATGCGCTCGGTAGGCCAAAGATTCTATTTCCATGTCATATCTCTAAACTAAACTAAACTAATCCATAAGGGCACATGGGTAGAGTTGCTGACTTACAGCCCTTGCAGCTCCAGAGACCCAGGTTTGATCCCGACTACTGGTGCTGTCTGTACGGAGTTTGTACGTTCTCCCCGTGACCGCATGGGTTTTCTCCGAGGTCTCCGATTTCCTTCCATACTCCAAAGATGTAGAGGTTTGTAGGTTAAATTGGCTTAGTATAAAAAATATTTAATTGTCCCTAGTGTGTGTAGGATAGTGTTAATGTGCGGGGATCGTTGGTCGGTGCGGACTTGGTGGGCCGAAGGGCCTGTTTCCCGCACTCCATCGAAGTTTGATATGTGGTGAGTAAAATGGGAATGTGTGCTTTAGTACACATTCCCATTTACTCCTTTGATGTGAATGCCTGGGACATAAGACAAAAGAACAAAATAAATAGGCCAAGGAGTAAGCTATTCAGCATCTTTTCCTTGTTCTGTCATTCGATAAAATCATGGCTGATTTTTGAATCTCCGCTCTTCTGTTCTGCACTGCCCGACATAGAACAAAGAAACAAATCAGATATATGAATATCTAAAAATGTATTAGGATCATACAACATGGAAAAAGACCTTTTGGCCCATCATCCCTTTGCCAACCAGTGGGGATCCATCTGCATCACCCCATCTGGTAACACTTCTTTTTCCTCCTGTCCGGCCATCTTCTATATCACGTCTTTCCGGTCAGTCAGTGACGGTTGACGGTCGGTGGTTGCAGAATTGGCTACTTCAGTCAGTCACTGCGGCGCAGTTTCTGTCGTCAGCATTGCCCGGTATACGTCACGTGGCGGCTTCTGCTTGCATCCCTGGTAGCACTTGGCCAGTAGCCTTCAACTCTATTGACTTCTGTCTTGAATATACTCAGCAAACAAACTTCCACCACTCTCCTGAATTAGCCAATTCCAAAGTTTTACCATCTTCTGGGTGAAGATATTTTCACCTCCATCCTCAATGGCCGATCTCATATTCAGAGAGTGGTCCCTTGTTTCTAGACATTGCTCCCAAGGAAACATCAACTTCACACTCACCTTGTCAGGGCGCTTCAGGATTTTGAACAATTCAATGCAATTTACCAAAAATAGGCTTAGCTTGTTTAAACTCTCCTCACTGCACTCCCTCTATCACAAAAAATGTGGTAAATGTTACACTGCAGTTCCTTCTTAAACATTTATTTTATAATCATAATAATAATGGATGGGATTTATATAGCGCCTTTCTAGATACTCAAGGCGCTTTACATCGCATTATTCATTCACTCCTCACTCACACTCGGTGGTGGTGAGCTACTTCTGTAGCCACAGCTGCCCTGGGGCAGACTGACGGAAGCGTGGCTGCTAATCTGCGCCTACGGCCCCTCCGACCACCCACCAATCACTCACACGCATTCACACGCAGGCAAAGGTGGGTGAAGTGTCTTGCCCAAGGACACAACGACAGTATGCACTCCAAGCGGGATTCGAACCGGCTACCTTCCGGTCACCAGCCGAACACTTAGCCCATTGCGTAATCACATCCAATTTCTCCATCCTCATGTCAGGATGCATGCAAAATTCCAAACGACAATAGATAATAGACAACAGGCGCAGGAGTAGGTCATTCGGCCCTTCAAGCTAGCACTGCCATTCAATGTGATCATGGCTGATCATCCACAATCCGTACCGCGTTCCTGCCTTCTCCCCATATCCCTTAACTCCGCTATCTTTAAGAGCTCTATCTAACTCTCTCTAGAAAGCATCCAGAGAACCGGCCTCTACCGCCGTCTGAGGTAGAGAATTCCACACTCACAACGCACTGTGTGAAAAAGTATTTTCTCATCTCCGTTCTAAATCGCTTACCCCTTATTCTTAAACTGTGGCCCCTGGTTCTGGACTCCCCTAACATCGGGAACATGTTTCCTGCCTCTTGCATGTCCAAACCCTTAATAATCTTATATGTTTCAATCAGATTCCCTCCCATCCTTCTAAATTCCAGAGTATACAAGCCTAGCCGCTCCATTCTATCAACATATGACAGTCCCGCCATCCCGGGAACTAACCTTGTGAACCTACGCTGACTACCTCAATAGCAAGAATGTCCTTCTTCAAATTTGGAGACCAAAACTGCACACAATACTCTAGATGTGATCTCACTGGGGCCATGCACAACTGCAGAAGGGTCTCTTTGACCCTATACTCAACTTCTCTTGTTATGAAGGTCAACACGCCATTCGCTTTCTTCACTGCCTGCTTACATGGGGACAAGGTAATTGCAAGTATGATGTGTCTCTGGATGTGGTACCAGGCACCAGGGTTAGGGGGGGTCTCAGAACAAAGTGCATTATGCTGACCACAGATTAGAAGACATTTCTTCACTTTGAGTTTAATAAGTCCTTGGAATTCTCCAACTAGAGGGCTGTGGAAATAAAGCAAATTTTGGGGAATAAAGGAATATGGGATTCATACATGAAGTAGGTCTGAGGTAAAAAATCAGTCACGTGCTATTGAAACCAAGGACAGTCACAAGGGTCTGAATGGCCTACTGCTCTTCTATTCTTATCCTCTAATGTTCTTATGTTAGCACTAGGCTCGCAGAGTATAAAACTATCCTCCACCATTTGCAAGTTGCCCACAGTCAATGGCAATGCTATGGGCTTTTATGGATGAGATAATCTTTAGAATCTAATTACACCTCCTTGCTCTGCTTTCATTTACGCATTTGCCTTGGCTAATAACATAATTTTACAAGGAATCAAATAAAATTAGAGAGTCAATGACATTACTCGCGGCACGGCAGTAAAATGGAAGCCAGCAGTTTGAATTGCCATAGGCTTTTCTTACCCTCAAAGATGCCACAAACTGGGTAGTGGTGACATTTATGAAACCTAAGGTTGTTTAAAAAAAAAAACATACAACCAAAGTAAAATATTCCATGACTCGAAGAGCTAAAAATATTTGTGACAAAATGTATATTTAAGTTAATCTGTCATTTCAACATATTTGCATTTGTTATTTAAGAGCCCAAGAAATAAAAGCCAGAGTAGGACATATGGCCCCTCGAGGGTGCAATAGCATTCTTTAAGGTCATTGCTGATCTAATTGCTGGACTTTCTTGATTGCTCCACACACTCCATGACTCTGCCTTAGCTCAAGTATCTACCTTGGCCATGAATATTTTCAATGTCTCAACTTGTGCTGCTCTCTGGTTAGAGAATGCCACAAATTCATGAAAAAAAAGATGTCCTCGTCTCCACTTTCCCTTCCCTTGAACAAATCCACCCAGAGCTAGAGCTTCCCCATGAGTGGAAGCATCACTGGCTCCAAGTCATTACAATCTACCATACTTGCCACTGTTTACAAACTCCTTTGAGGACATTTGCACTTTCTTCCCCTGGCCATGTGGATTTCCTGTGGGTGCTCTGGTTTCTTCTTGCATCCCTTGGCATAAAGATTGGGAGGTTAATTTGTCACTGTAAATTGCTGGTGAAATGTAAATGAGGGGTGGGATGTGAGGGGAGTTGATGAATATGCAACAGAATAAAATGGGTGGATGGTGTTCGGCATGGACTCAGTGAGATGAAGAGCCCATGTCTATATGTCTCCATGTCTGTATATACATCAACCAGATCCTCTACTTTCACTGTTCCACCACTATGTCAATGCCTTCAGTTGACTAAGCTCTGGAATTCCCCCTCTAAACTGGGTCTTGGGTTTTTTTGCAATGTAAAAACTGTAGAAAATGCAATTTCATTCAAACCAAGTTGTTTGAATGGCAATTAAAAGCATTCCATTCCATTCCAAACCTCTTCAACTCTCCTTTTCTATCCTAATTTAAGAAGCTTGTACAGACCCACCCTCTGACCAAGGCTTCAGTCACCTGTCCTCAGAAATTCGTAGGTGTTTCAAAATGCTCCTCTGAAGGACCTTAGGACATTTTACTGTCTCAAAGGCAACTTGTAAATACGAATTGTTGTCATCACGTTATGATTTAATTGGTTGTGTTCTTATTCCATTCAACTGTGAATTGAAACAGTTTCTTCTCAGGATAACTACCATCTATCTCGGTGCAACATTATTGATAAACGTGATTTGAATGCCAACAGCTTTTCCCAACATTAACCAGGTACAAAGGTAATTTTATTTTAATTATTTTAATGCAATATTTTCTAATAATTTGGATGTGCTTTTATATACTTCTAGTTAAGAAAGTATGAGTTTTGTCTTTTTATTTATTTACTTCAGTTTCAGTATTTCTTAAGTGTACCTAAATGTCAAACACATTCAAAGCCTATTAACTTAATTGACAGCTTTGACAGCCGGCAAAGCCTCAACTTGACCCTGCCCTTGTCCATAGTCAAGTATTCATGGGGGTGGGGGGGCTCGGCATTGTGCCAGCTGAGGCCAGCGATTGGTCAAATCTTGTCACTTGACTCCTGGGCAGGATGAGGCATTGAGTTCAAATCTTCTCACCTGGCTCGGGTGAGAGAGACAAATATGGTGGCCATGGAATGTGAGTCGAGACAGCGGGACCAGTTCAGCCTGTTCCCCAGGTCCACATGACATTGATAAAGGCCATTTTCTCATTTTTGCATGTTACCTATCGTCCTTAGATTCCCATCAACTATACAATTTACCTGGGCATCAAAATAGAAATTACAGTGGCCTATTAACCTACCAATCCTCCTGTCTTAGAGATGTGAAAGGAAACATGTACCCTGGTAAACCCATGCAGTCACAGGGACAACATTCAAATTCTAAAGTGACAGCACTGGAGGTCAAGATTAAACCCATTGTTTAAACATCGATGCTATTAGGTGCTACTAACGACTAACGATTCATCCTATTGATTTCTTATTTTGTTTAATCCTTATTTTTTAGGTTATAGAGTCATATAGCCCATAAACAGGCACTTTAGCCCACCACGTCTCTGCTGACCATCAAGCACCTACCTATGCTAATCTCAGCACTTAGTCCATAGTCTACTGGCAATAAATGACATGAAAAATATTGGATCAGTTCATCATGTTTCAAATTGGCACGCAGGCACTGCATGACGATACTCACATCTTCTTCTGTCTCTCTCGGAGCTCTGGTGATGTGGAGGATTGCTGTTCAGTGTCCAGACCACTCACTTGCTGCCGCATGAAACTTGCGCTGCTTTCAGCATCGAACACCTAAGACCGTTACAGAAGAGAGGAGAATGAAACCACTCAAACTCTGGAGATATGGGCCTGTCTTTAACTGTGTCATCTATACCACCAACCCATTCTCTCCATCCCACCAACATCTGTTCCCCAACACAGCTGGCACAAACTGGCCCAGAGGAGGAGAATGAAGAGGAGATGGAGATAGTGGAGGAGAAGGAGGTGGTGGAGGGGAATGTAGTCACATACCACAGAAACACTACATCCATGCCACCGCTATCCCTATCTATAACCATATAACCATATACCCATATAACAATTACAGCACGGAAACAGGCTATCTCGGCCCTACAAGTCCGTGCCGAACAAATTTTTTTTTCCCCTTAGTCCCACCTGCCTGCATTCATACCATAACCCTCCATTCCCTTCTCATCCATATGCCTATCCAATTTATTTTTAAATGATACCAATGAACCTGCCTCCACCACTTCCACTGGAAGCTCATTCCACACCGCTACTACTCTCTGAGTAAAGAAGTTCCCCTTCATGTTACCCCTAAACTTCTGTCCCTTAATTCTGAAGTCATGTCCTCTTGTTTGAATCTTGCCTATTCTCAAAGGGAAAAGCTTGTCCACATCAACTCGGTCTATCCCTCTCATCATTTTAAAGACCTCTATCAAGTCCCCCCTTAACCTTCTGCGCTCCAGAGAATAAAGACCTAACTTATTCAACCTATCTCTGTAACTTAGTTGTTGAAACCCAGGCAACATTCTAGTAAATCTCCTCTGTACTCTCTCTATTTTGTTGATCTACAATGATCCCATCCATCTCCACAGGGCCTGTGGTCCGTTGACTTCAAAGAGCAGCTGCCTGTTACTGACTGTGGATATTTGTTCTTTCCTGGCTTGTTCTTATTCTTCCTTGATGATAGAGATGTTGGTCACACAAAATCTGGTGTGGGTCTGTCTGCTTTTGGACAGAAAGTGGACCAGTTGTTATGTGTGATATTATTTATCGGGGGAGGCGAGGACTTTCTTGAACCTCTGCCTGCCTCAGGTGGATGTGCTCCTACAGCACTGTTGAGGAAGGATTTCCAAGGTTTATATCATGTAATGATGAAGGACCAGCAATATATTTCTGGGTCAGGATGGTGTGTAACCCAGAGTAGAACCTGGAGGCTGTGGTATTCCCATGTACCTGCTCTCTTGGCCTTGTTGCTGATGGGTTGGGGTGATTATGTCAGAGGAACCTGGGCAAGTAACTGCAGTTGATTTTGTATGTGGACTACACTGCAGCCACTGTGTGCCAGTGATGGAGGGGATCAATGTTTGGGTTGGGAGTGGGCATTCATTGAAGGGGGCTGCTTTGTTCTGGATCGTGTAAACTTCCAGAGACCTGTCACAGTTGCTCTCTTCCAGACAAGGGTGGTGAAGACACTGGGAGATGCCCTAACAAGGCAGGAGGATGGGAACCAATGCAGGGAGACAGAGGGCCATAAAGTGAGGACAGAACCAAAAGGTAGAAGGGAAATAAGAAAAACAAACCTGATAGCTTTGTGCCTTAATGTGAGTGGCATTCATAATAAGGTGGATGAATTAAATGTGCAGTTAGTAGTTAAGGAATATGATATAGTTGGAATTACGGAGATACGGCCTCAGGGTGACCAAGGCTGGGAGATAAACATGCAGGGGTATTTGATATTCACGAAGGATAGACAAAAAGGAAGAGGAGGTGGGGTGACATTGCTGGTTAAAGAGGAGATTCATGCAATAGCAAAAAGAGACATTAGCTTGGATGCTGTAGAATCGGCATGGGTAGAACTGCAAAATTGCCAAGGGCAAAAATCGCTTTTTGGCGTTGTATACAGACCACCAAGCAGCAGTAGGAAGGTTGGGGATAGCATCACGCAGGAAATTAGGGATGCATGTAGCAAAGGTACAGCAGTTATCATGGGTGACTTTAATCTATATTTAGATTGAGGAGGAGGAGGATTTCCTGGAATGTATACGCAAGGGATGTTTTTTTAAACCAATATGTGGAAGAACTGACTGGAGGTCAAGTCATTCTAGACTGAGTGTCATGTAATGAGGAAGGATTAGTTAGCTATCTTGTTGTGCAGAGCCCCTTGGGCAACAGTGACCATAATATGGTGGAATTCTACATTAGGACTGAAGACAGATAAATCCCCAGGGCATGATAGTCTGCATCCCAGAGTACTCACGGAGGTGGCCCTAGGAATCGTGGATGCACAGTGATCATTTTCCAATGTTCTCTTGACTATGGATCAGTTCTTGTGGACCGAAGGGTAGCCAATTTTTAAGAAAGGAGGGAGAGAGAAAACGGGGAATTATAGACCAGTTAGCCTTACATTGGTAGTGGGGAAGATGATTGAGTCGATTGTTAAAGATGTTGTTGCAGCACATTTTGAAAGCAGTGACAGGATCGGCCAAAGTCAGCATGGATTTATGAAGGGGAAATCTGGTTGACAAATCTTCTGGAATTTGTAACAAGTAGAATGGATAAGGGAGGGTCAGTGGATGTGGTGTATCTGGACTTTCAAAAAGCCTTTCACAAGGTCCCACACAAGAGATTAGTGTGCAAAATTAGAGCACGTGGTATTGGAGGTAGGTTATTGACATGGATAGCGAACTGGTTGGCAGACAGGAAGCAAAGAGTAGGAATTAACGGGTCCTTTTCAGAATAGCAGGCAGTGACCAGTGGGGTGCCGCAAGGCTCAGTGCTGGGACCACAGTTATTTACAATATATATTAACGATTTAGACGAGGGAATTAAATGTGACATCTCCAAGTTTGCGGATGACACAAAGGTGGGTGGCAGTGTGGGCTGCGATGAGGATTCGAAGAGGCTGCAGGGTGACTTGGATCGGTTGGGTGAGTGGGCAGATGCATGGCAGATGCATAAATGTGGATAAATGTCAGGTTTGGTGGCATGAACAAGAAGGCAGATTATTATCTGAATGGTGTCAGATTAGGAAAAGGGGAGGTGCAATGAACCCTGCATGTGCTTGTACATCAGTCACTGAAAGTAAGCATGCAGGTACAGCAGACTGCGAAGAAAGCTAATGGCATGTTGGCCTTCATTGCAAGAGGATTTGAGTTCAGAAGCAAGGAGGTCTGACTGCAGTTGTACAGGGCCCTGGTGAGGCCGCACCAGGAGAATTGTGTGCAATTTTGGTCTCCTAATTTGAGAAAGAATATTATTGCTATTGAGGGAGTGCAGCGTAGGTTCACCAGGTTAATACCCGGGATGGCGAGACTTTAGAAGGATGAGAGGGAATCTTATAGAAACATAAAATACTCTTAAGGGATTGGACAGGCTAGATGCAGGAAAAAAATTGTCGATGGTGGGGGAGTCCAGAAACAGGGATCACAGTTTAAGAATAAGGGATAGGCCATATAGGACTGAGATGAGGATTTGTTTTTTAACCCAGAGAGTTGGGAATCTGTAGAATTTTCTGCCCAAGAAGACAGTGGAGGCCAATTCGCTGGATGTTTTCAAGAGATAGTTAGATTTAGCTCTTAGGGCTAAAGGAATCAAGGGATATGGGGAAAAAGCATGAACGGGGTACTGATTCTAGATGATCAGCCACGATCACGTTAAATGGCGGTGCTGGCACGAAGGGCCGAATGGCCTACACCTGCACCTATTTTTCTATGTTTCTATGCCAAGAGGTGGGTCATGTCCTAGGATACCCAGCCTCTGACCAGCAGAACCCAGCTGTATGAATATTAATTTATTTAACTTCAAGTAACCCTTGCATCCCCTCTCTCTCTTGTTGCTCCCCCACCCTAGTCGTCATACTAGTTATTATCATCTACCCCACAGCCTACAATGGAGCATTGTGGGCTCCACCTTTCCTTGGTCATCATGCTTTTTGCATGTCTTACATTTGTTTGTTCTATGTACCTTCTCATTTTCCTTTACCCACAATCTCAATCTGAAGAAGGGTTTCGACCCAAAATGTCACCTATTCCTTTACTCAAGAGATGCTGCCAGAGTCACACCAGCTTTATGTGTCCATCTTCTAGTTATGTGGCTGGTTCAGTGGCAAATTGCAGCAATTTATTTAAACACATCTTTAATGTTTACGATAGACACGGCACTCACATCCCACCCTTAGGTGCATTTAGCTTCCCGTTAACTGTGATCCTGACGTGGAAACTTTGCAGCCTTGCACTCTAGTAATGATCTGAGCAGTGTTTCAATAGCAGAGACATTATTAGATGTGCCTCACAAGTGGAACTGACAACTAACTCCACTGTGCTGACAGTAATATCAGGCAATATTTATGTTATGTAAGTATGAATGAAGTCCACAATGAAGAAGAAAAATGCTAAAACATTTCTTGGCGATCGCCTCTGATTACAATGTGTGGAGAATGAAATTGTCACACGCTTCAATGCATGGTACTCCTTTGAAGTTGGAACTTAGACTGCGATACTGCTGAGGCTCTTTAGAAAATCATTATTCAACCTGCTGCCACCAGCAATTCTGGAACTTGCCGCATGAAAACTTCTCCAGATTCTTTTACCTTAAATCTGTTTTCTCTGGTTACTGACTCTTCTACCACTGCAAATAGCGTTTTTTTTAAATGTTATATATTTGAAACCTGCTTCAACCTCTAACAAAATGAGTGCTACAGTTAGTAGGGCTGCTGCCTCACAGCACCAGGGACCTGGGTTCAATCCTGACCTGGGGTGTCGTGTGTGTGAAGTTTGCATGTTTTTCCTGTGGCTGTAAGTGTTTGATCAGGGTGTTCTGGTTTTGCCCAACATCCCAAAGGTGTGTGATTTGGTTGGTTAATTGGATTCTGGAAATTGTCCCTGGTGTGTTGTTGACTGGCAGAATCTGGGAATAGTTGATGAGTCTGGTAAGAATAATCAATAGAAGATTAGTGTGAATGATCACTTGAGGGTCAATGTGCAGTTGATGAGTCAGAGCCTGTTTCTGTCCTGTATGACGCTAAATTTTCCTTTAACTTTCTCTTGCTGTGGAGAACAAGTCCAGCTCTTTCACCGTCCTACAGAAGTTGTTTGTCCCTTGTAGGATTTATTTGTTTTTCAATAGCAATTGATAAGATGGAGCAGTCTTGTTGAAACAAGGCAGCTGCCATTAGATTAGCTGAAGATTAAAGAATATTCATAGATAGCAACTTTTCACTAACATTGGAATATTTTACAGACTATGAAGTAAAAACTGAAACCGACATAAGATTGATCGGAGCTTAAATATCATGTACTTTAAACAAGTAGTTTAAAATACATTATTTTTAAAAATATCGATCCATGGGAATTGTAGTCTTTAAATGTATTCCTTTTAGAGTCAGAACATTTGCTGAATAATGGTTTGTGAACTATTAAACATGATCTTTTCACAATATTTTAAGTGAGACAAGTTCATTGTACATTAACTAAAAGTTGCAAATCAGTGCCGACTGTGGAGAAATTCCACCACTAACACAGCACCTCTGTGAATTATTTGTCAAACTACAAACGTAAGTCCTGAAGTTGCTGCTGGTTTCACATGATGTTGATGGTTCACTACATTGAAACTTGCATAAAATTGGCCAAAGAAATCCAAAATATTTATCTGCACTTTCTTCTGAGCAACAACAGCTGCCAATACTTTTGGTCACATGGCTGGTAATTCTCTTCCTAAACTAGAATGGGTTTTCTGGAATTAATTTGGACAAGTTGGCAAGAGCCCACCTAAGGCATAAGATCGAACAGGGTGCATGACCTTTTAAGTGTAAAATTAGGTACCATCTATGGAAATGCATTATGAGCTGATTAAAAACACACTACCCCGGCTTATCACCTGTCAAAATAAATGTTGTCCCATGAATATCTCTGGAAAACACTAAAAAACTGACAAATATACTTTAAATTATTTTACTTCTGCTTAAATGTACAGCATCTATGAACACTAAAAATAATTAAATTGAAAAATTCTACTGCCTTATATGGTCGTTCTCCCTGGTACTCAATCATTTCCATTTCAATGTGTAATTCCTGCTGATGATTTATGTAAAACAGGCAAGTAACACTAACAAAAAATGAGGAAATGCTGGAAAAACTTAGCAAGCGATATATGTAGAGAGAGAAAATAAAAGGAATTACGAGAATTGGGAAACGTTAAGAAGTTAAGATTTTTTGTCGTAAATTAAGAAGACAATGGGGGGGGGGGGGTGCTGGGGGGGGGGGGGGGGTGGTCGGGGGGGGGGGGGGGGGGGGGGGGGGGGGGGGGTGTGGGGGGTAGAGAAAAACAGACCAAAAGCTCTGTGGTAGGCCAGAGACCAGGAGAAGTGGTAGTGCTGATGATAATTTGCAGCATAGAGTGATGAGTAGCACAAAGTTCAGCATTCCTGCAGTTGAGGACCTGCCCGAATACTTGGACAAATGCTTCCATACTGGGATATGTACCCAGAGATGTAAGAGTGTTGTCAGTCAAGTTGGAATGGCCATTTCAAGAGAAGAAAATAATTAGCCAAGAGATCCAGGAGAAAGTGAACATTCTTGCTGGGTCAACTTGAAAAATAAAGCACGGGTCTTTTCCAAACGCACTGCTGAATGCAGAGATCTCAGGCTTCCAGAGGGTTAGACAACCAGAGTCCAGCTTTGCTGCAAGTCACCATTGTTCCATCCATCCCATCACTGGGATTAGAAATACTTTCTTTATGTAATAAGCCCACTTTCAGTTGTACTATGTCAACAGCATTACATCTGCTCTCTTAAATATGGCCAAGGCGAATAATCATCCATACACTAGTTCCATGTTATCCTAGTTTTGCATCCTACACTCTACAGGCAATTTACAGAAGCCAATTAACGAACAAATCTGCATGTCTTTGGAATGTGGGAGGAAACCAAAGCACCTGGAGAAAACCCAAGCGATCCCGGGGAGAATGTACAAACTCCCTATGGACAGCACCTGTGGTCAGGTCTCTGGCAATATAAGGCAGTAACTCTACTATTGTGCCATTGTGCTGCCTTAAAAAAGAACATTTTCTTTTTTTTTATTAATCAGAATTCAAATTTCAGAAACAGTCTGTCCAAATGTCTTTTAAAAGTCGTAATTGTATCCACTTCAATAGCTTCTCTGGCAACTCATTCCGCATACTACCCAATGAGTGAAAAAGTTGACTCTGAGATCCCTCTTAAATCTCTTCCCTCTCACCTTAAGCCTATGCCCTCTAATTTTAGAATCCTCTACCCATGGAACAAAACTGTGAGCATTCACTTTATCTATCCCCATATGATCTTGTACCCCCAATAGGACGTCCCCTTCTGTCTCCAATGGGCACTAAAGGTAAAGGTCCCAACCTCTCACTGTAACGCAAGTGCTTAACCTTGGGTAACATCCTGGTAAATCCACTGTGTACTCTTTCCTACTTATATCCATCCTTCCTATAGTTGGACAACCAAAACTGCACACTGTATACCAACTGTGTTCTCAACAATGACTTGCATCTTTTCTCCAATGTACTCAACACCTCTCCCCATGAAGGCAAGCGTGGCTAACACCTTTTCATTACCCTGTACACCTGACTTGTCACTTTCTGGGTAACATGCACCATTTCTCCCAGATTTCTATTCTACAACACTCTCCAGGGCTCAGCCATTTGCAGTACTTAAAGTCCTGCCCTGGTTTGACATAGCAAAATGCAACAACTCACACACATCAGAATTAAATTTATTTTGCCAGGTTACAAGTAAATTCACAAAAGAGTAAACTGCCTCTCTAAAACTGGGTGAAATGTTGGGTGCCATTATCTGCTGTGTCACCAAAGTGGGAACTTTACCTAGTTTTTTTAAAATCTTTGACACATAAGCAAGCTCTGTGTACTTGGTCAACATTGCAAACTCCATAAAACAACAACGATCCGTTTGAATCTTCTGATTAACTTCCATTCAAAGATTTTGACATGCTGATTTAATAAATCAAATAAATTAAACAATATTGATGAAATGATGGAGCGACCAGTAAGTAATTTAGTAATTCAACATGATCAATTGTATTTAATAAAACATGCTCACAAGTTCTCCAAAATACAGTGTGGTATGGATTTTCTGCACGGCATAATTTTCTAATGACCTTACAGTTAATGAAATATATATTGAGGTTTCCTTTCCATGTCATTGATGTGTATAATTAAAGGGTAAATAATATAGCCACAAATAATTTATACTGTACATATTCTGCCAATCGCTGTGGCTTCCAGCAATTTTGTATCTTATTTAAAAAGGTTATTTGTATTCAAATATTAATACGTTCAATACTCTGAAGCAGGTTTGAGCTCACAGATTTTAAACTATGTGCAGATGATGGGGATACACCAGCCATACTGGTGTTTCGTGGGCTGCAGGGAAGTTTAGCATTGTTAATTGCCTTGTGCCTTTATGAGATGGGAGATAACTGGTCAATATCCCTGGCACTTTACAGCCAATGATGCATATTTTTACAGAATAGTCACTGTCACAACGCACAAAGTTGTTAACTGTACACAACGAGCTGCCACAAGCAGCAGAAACGTGAAAATGATCAGCTGTGTAATATTGAGTGAAGAATAACTCTCCTGCTTCCCTTCCAAATGATGATCCATCCGAACATGTGTAGGAAGGAACTGCAGATGCTGGTTTACTGTGTAGACACAAAATGCTTGGGTACCTCAGTGGGACAGGCAGCATCTCTGGAGAGAAGGAAATTAGTGACATTTCAGGTCGAGACTGAAGAAGGGTCTCGACCTGAAACTACACCCCTTCCTTCTCTCCAGATACGCTGTTTGTCCTGCTGAATGATCTTAAAATCTCCTACTTGGAGAGCAGATAAGGTTCAGTTAATGTCTCCTACAAAGATGCGCATTGGAGGATCAACCGAGGTGTTAGGCACTATGCTAGGACTTGAGCCAACAAACAATTGTGTTTGGGAGACATGATGGCCACCAACTGAGTCACGGAAGGGTTAGCTTGTGGGAAACATAATAATTTGCTGGGAGATTCAATGAGACAGGGGGTCTGGGCTTGCTGGCTGTCATCCATGGTTTGCCAACAGTTCGGCTGGCATTTGGCCATTTAAATGGAAGCGAGTATAGTGCTCTGGTGAGACCACATCTGGAGTATTGTGTACAGTTTTGGTCTCCTAATTTGAGGAAGGACATCCTTGTGATTGAGGCAATGCAGCGTAGGTTCACGAGATTGATCCCTGGGATGGCGGAACTGTCATATGAGGAAAGATTGAAAAGACTAAGCTTGGATTCACTGGAGTTTAGAAGGATGAGGGGGAGGGGGATCTTATAGAAACATATAAAATTATAAAAGGACTGGACAAGCTAGATGCAGGAAAAATGTTCAGAACCAGGGGCCACTGTCTTAGAATAAAGGGGAGGTCATTCAAGACTGAGGTGAGAAAAAACTTTTTCACCCAGAGAGTTGTGAATTTATGGAATTCCCTGCCACAGAGGGCAGTGGAGGTCAAATCACTGGATGGATTTAAGAGAGAGTTAGATAGAGCTCTTGGTGGAGTCAAGGGATATGGGGAGAAGGCAGGCACGGGTTATTGATAGGGGGACGATCAGCCATGATCACAATGAACGGCGATGCTGGCGCGAAGGGCCGAATGGCTTCCTCCTGCACCTATTTTCTGTTTCTATGATGAGTCCAGACCTTTACCTAATCACTGAGTCCAGAACTTATCAATAGAGTTGATGTGCCAAGTCCAATAGTCTGAACTGCCACAGGACTCCCAATGATATTGAGGTATAGATTCTGGGATTCGGCATTAAAACTGATGACACAGGCAATGGCTAAGCAATTTCCTTTAACTATTTTGATACATTTTAATGTTTTTAATTATTTCCATGCATATTTAATTCACTTCCTTTGCTAACTTTTTAAACATGTTAAAAGCTTTGGCAGATTGGCTGTGTTTCCATGACAACGGACAAGCCACTATGTAAATATACTTCACGTTCAGTCTACAAAATGTGGTTCAGTGCAGGTATGGGCCGTGGCCTGCTTCATCCTGGATCACTCTAGGGCTCCTGGGACTGTGGACCTGTGGATTATTCACCAATACATTGAGTATAGAAGCTGGGATGTAATGTTAAAATTGTACAAGGCATTGGTGAGACCAAATCTGGAGTATGGGGTACAATTTTGGTCGCCCAATTATAGGAAGGATGTCAACAAAATAGAGAGAGTACAGAGGAGATTTACTAGAATGTTGCCTGGGTTTCAACAACTAAGTTACAGAGATAGGTTGAATAAGTTAGGTCTTTATTCTCTGGAGCGCAGAAGGTTAAGGGGGGACCTGATAGAGGTCTTTAAAATGATGAGAGGGATGGACAGAGTTGATGTGGACAAGCTTTTCCCTTTGAGAATAGGGAACAGAAGTTTAGGGGTAATATGAGGGGGAACTTCTTTACTCAGAGAGTGGTAGCGGTGTGGAATGAGCTTCCAGTGGAAGTGGTGGAGGCAGGTTCATTGGTATCATTTAAAAATAAATTGGATAGGCACATGGATGAGAAGGGAATGGAGGGTTATGGTATGAGTGCAGGCAGGTGAGACTAAGGGAAAAAAAAATTTGTTCGGCACGGACTTGTAGGTCCGAGATGGCCTGTGTCTATGCTGTAATTGTTATATGGTTATATGGTTATACATGTCAGCTTTTAGTCAGCTTTTTGCCTGTCGGAAACCAGCACCATTGTGTCGCTAATGTTTTCAACGATTTAAGAAGAAAAATAATAATAATTTTAGTCAGAACTACTCAAAGTAACCAAACTTCACAAGATAGATGCAAAATGCTGGAGTAAACCAGCTCGGGAACCCCGTCTGAAGAAGAGTCTCGACCCGAAATGTCACCCATTCCTTCTCTCCAGAGATGCTGTCTGTCCCGCTGAGTTACTCCAGCATTTTGTGTCTATCTTCAGTTTAAACCAGCATCTGCACTTCCTTCCTACACAAACATCACAGGTATTGTTATAGAAATAGCAGCAATGAAGTCTCCTGTGAGGTTATATAAGGCCATGTATAACAGTTGACACCACTCCCTGCATTTCTCTTGCAGCTGATGTGCAGTGAAAAACACATCCATCTACACAATTAAATCTACACAATGATTGGAAAACCAGTTGTTTGGCCAGTGGGAGGCGACGTTTGGGGAGAACCCTGGCAGTGATGTTCCCTGCAGCAGATAGCAGGATGGTCATAATACAGGGTTTTTTAGGTGCCCTGGTTTATCATCCTCTTCTCTGTGATGAGGTTGTAAATTTGTGATTCTTGTGAGAACTTGTATCCAGTTCCTGTCATCAAATGTGACAGTGAAACCAAGTGAGACTCAACTTGAAGTGAGATAGAGTCAAGGCCACTCATGGCAAAGGCCCAGTCAAGGATGAGAAGTTCTTCAAAGTACTCCTTCCAGCAGGTCTAGCTGCCTCTGTCCTGAATAACCGTTCTTTTATTCTTGGCTGTCAGCAGACTGCCCCCCTGAGCATATCAAACAAAGATGGTTTTGGCATTGCTGAAAGATCCATACAAACTCCTCGTATGTTGCAAAACATACTTGGCTAATAAAGTAAGTATGAGTATATCATAGTTGTCAGTGTGTTGAGATCTTCTTGCATTTCTTCTACCTTCCAAATGTTCTGTGCGCCGTGGGTTTTCTGTTGGTCTTGGCCTCATGTAAGAGTAGAATTGGCTCTTGAGGCATGATTACATTTCCAATCCAAAAATCTTTTGTTTTTAGGTCAAGGAAAGCACCAGGCAGGAGCTGCGGAGCCGTGCAAGAGTAGACCCAGTGGCCCGCTGAGATCAAGGATGGACCCGGCGGCTGACGAGAACATCCGGTGGCCTGCCAAGAACAAGGATGGACGTGATGGCTGACGAGATCAAGGACGGATCCGGCAGCCAGAGAGAACAAAGACTCAGCGGCCACCGAGATAAAAACTGCATGCAGCGGGCAGCTTGGAAGGCCGGAGAGTCGAGGAGGGAGCCATTGGTGACTATGGTCACGAGTGGGCCAGTTGGACCGGAACCGGAGTATTGCCTCCAGCGCCTTCGAGGACGGCTGCAGGGGCACCTCCTAGGACATAGAGGTGGTCTGGTGAGGAGAGGTATGTCGGGTCACGGGCTTGCAGCAGCCTGAAGCTTACCTGGGCTTATCTGAATCGGGGGCACTCGTTATTATTCCAGCATGTGGACAGACTTTGGACATTTTCTTTTTATTTGTAAACAGCGCCAAAATATGGCGAGTGTGCATTTGTGGGTTGTGCAAAATAATTTCACTGTGTTGAGCATACATGACAATAAAGAACCATTGAACCACTGAATTATCTCCTGGTCATTCTTGTCAAACCAATCTTGGTATTTTCAGGTTGTGAAATAAATAGTTTCCTTGCAGTTAATTACAGTTGAGATCAGGGCAATCCATCGTCTGTTGCAATCTGCACCTCTAATAGTTTTGGGGTTCTAGGGCTGTCTAAGAAGAGGTTTTTCTGCAGGGTTTTTGCACCCTTCAACATTGATTTACTTCTGGTAGCATTTCTGTTGCTGCTGTTGTTTTGGGGCAGATTGATAGATAATAGTAAGATTAAACGAGAACTTACCAGTTTGAAGTTTGATCTTTATTTTATGAGGAGGAACGTTGAGGGAATACATGAAGAACCCCGCTACGGCGCATGCGTGTCATTCTTCAAAGCAGCGGTGTGAGGTCATAGATACACTATAATGACCTAAGATAGTAAGATTATTAAAGAGATACCAGTTTAAGATATGACCATATAAGGGTGGGAGCGGAGGGCACGTATTCCCTCAACGTTCCTCCTCATAAAATAAAGATCAAACTTCAAACTGGTAAGTTCTCGTTTAATCTTACTATTTTACTTCGGAGTCACGTGAGTGACTTCGTGAAGATTTCAAAGCTCTGTGACCTCATGCCGTGGAACGAGTCCAATCTTCACAACTGCCTTGGTAGTTTGGGAGAAATTGTTACTGGTATTTAAGAAAATACAATCATACCAACATTTTAAACAAAAATGGTAAATAATATTTATTAAATCAATTGATAAACCTTATAAGCTTCAGGTATAAATTATATAGAACTTAAAATTTTCCCCGAAAACGTTTCTTCTTTTCTAACTGGTTTGTTGTAAAATCTGTGAAACGTTTTCTCTGATGACCATCCTGCAGTTCTGAGGATTTTGTCCATCGGTACCTCAAGGCGATTAGCTGCTGATGTAGCTGTAGCCTTGGTGGAGTGAGATTTGAATACATTAGTGTCCACTGCTGCCTGAATTAAGCAATATATCAGCCACCGTGAAATGGTCTGAGTCGAGACTTTATGGTACGGCTTCTATGGCTAATCAAAAAAAAAAAAAGCCTTATTATTGCCTCTGATATCCCTTGTTCTGTCAATGTATAACACAATGTGTTTCACTACACAGAGGCATTCGTCCTGCGGATAGGCTATGAACTCTATGACCTAACCCGCTGATCCTGGTCTATTTTGCTTAATAAGGTCCTGGATCACGAAAATCAAACTTCCTGTCGCCTCAGTGAAGTTATCCAATCTTAATTTCTGCAATGACTGGACCCTTTACGCTGTGACCAGCGCCATTAGCATTACCATTTTCATAGTGAGTTTGTTCAGCGTTAATGCTGTAGCCCGTGACCAATTCCGTAACATGGTTAGGACTATACTCACATCCCAGATTTGGCTATATCTAGCCCTTGGTGGGTTTTTGTTAAAGATGCCTCGTAACAGTTTTACTACTAGAGGATGTGAGCCCACAGCCTGTCTTTCTGTGCCTTCCCATAATTAACTCGACAAGGCACTCCTAGCACTATTGACCGTGCTGTAACTGAGTCCTTCATAGTGCAGGCTTGTGAGAAATTCTAGCACAGCTGGAACATCCATCTTTCTGTGGTCTAGATTGTTATCCAGGCAGTATTTAGTCAATTTCTTAATATGACATAAATACTGTTTTTGAGTCGAAGTTCTCTGTGCTGCTGTGATCATGTCCACAGTTCTATCAGATAGACCCATATGCCGAAGTGGTTCTTTCAGAGTCTACAAACCAATAAATTCAGATAATTATGGCAAGGATGACTGTCCCCAGTCACCGGATGCACCAGCAACTGAGAACTATGTCTTAAAGTAATATATGGTGTAAGCACCAAATCCTGAAGCACCGAGAACCATGGTTGGGTAGGCCAATCAGGTACTATGAGAATCCCAGATGCCGAGTCCAGTTGAATTTTCCGTAGTACCCCATTGATGAGGCAGAAAAGGAGGAAAATGCATAAATGAACCATTTCCCCGAGTGCAGTGAGAATGCATCTGTAGCTTCTGCCCCAGGATCTGGTTCCCATGATATATACCTTGGTAACTGATGATTTAACCTGGATGCAAAAAAAAAAATCAATATCCGGCATTGCGTACTTTGCTGTGATTTCAGCAAATATCGTTCTGTCTAACATCCATTCCGTATTTTATTAAATTTTCGTGACCTGGCGTCTGCCACTGAATTAAGTATCCCTGGTAGATACGTAGCCCATAACCAAATATTCCTTTGGATACACCATTGCCAAATTTAATTTGCCAATTCATCACAAGATGTTGATATATTTCCACCCATATGACTTATATATGCCACCACCGAGGTATTATCTATCTACCATCTAACATGCTGCAGTTTCATTCCTGAGCAATAAGATTTTTAGGCCATGAAATGCACTTAACATTTCTAAGCACTTATACCCTTAGTGTTAAGTAGGTTAGCTTCTTGTATATTCCATCTCCCCCATAGCTCGAGATGGTATCAGTTGTACCGTAACCAATTGCACTGGCATCTGTTTGTAATAGCACAGACGGGTTGTGAATAACTATTGGGTTTGGAGCAATACTTAACATTGTGTTCCCAACATTGTAATTCTTTTATAGCTTCTATCATTAGCTCCATTGGCCAAAATAAATGGCCTCTATAATTATGAGCCCATTGAACTCTGTGGCTTTCCATATTAGTAAAGTCATTAACATATTAAATGTGTTAATGGTGTCAATTTTGACTTAAGTGGATGGACAATGAATCCCAGTTATTCAAACAATTGTTTAGTGGCAACCACTGCCTAACATGCCAATTCATAAGTTATTCCCACAATAAGGATATCATCCAACTATGCCATTACTCTATGATTTTTGGTGTTGCAGCAGTCCCAATGCTGGTTTAAAATGTTTTCCTCCTGTTGGATATTGAATAGCAAGGATCTTAAAGATTTAATACTTGCCATACAGTAGCCTGCTGAAAACTAACTCTTTAGCACTGCTAAAAGTATCCATATTTAAAATGAATATATTGCACAACATTGTGAAGCGTTGACAATCCATAATAATACGGCAACCCCCATCTTTCTTATTTCTAATAAAGATGTTTGAGACAAATCCTGTTGTTCAGGTTTGGTTTATTCCATTACCCTTTTAGTAAGCATGTATATCTGTCCGGTTTATGTTATACTGGAGGGTTTTGTTTGTGTAGAAACTCCATCAGATATCCCTTAAAACTGCTAAGGATATATCTGTCCATAGATATATTACACCAAGCTTCAACATGAAGTTGCAATGTCCCTCCAACTTCCGTGCTCCCTATTAATGCTGGAGCCGCAAGTTCACCTACCTCCATGGTTATCGGTGGTAACCAAGTTATTTTCTTGGTTTCATACGCGGTTGTGGAGAGCCTAAAGGTTTAGGTTAGGGTAGATGCTGACGTAGAGGCTTTTGCATCTTCCACAGTGGTCGTCCCGGGCCAAACCCTAAACAGGACGCTGCTGCTGGGTACCTCTGCCCAATTCTTTGTAGTATAATTACAAACACTACCTCTCTTAGGATGCACATAAGGTTAATGTCTTCCCCAGATATCCTTTGGATGCTCTAATCAGCCCCAAAGTCGAGCCTCCTCGTCCAATTCTTTTACCTGTTTAGACAGGTCTCCCCCAAATAACGGGTCTATAGCCCTTTGCTTTACATAGTATAGCGAACTTAGGGTCTAGAGCTGGCTGAATGGCCCTCTTTCTAATTTATTTAGTTCAAACTGCACATTGCAAAAAATAGTGCTAATGGCATCCTTGTGGTCACTAATTATGTCCACCTTTTCTAACGTGCGGGCCAAAGCTGTTATGCCCGCCATGAGACCTTTCAGAGTATTTCGGATTTTAATATCCCGACTCCTAACGGCCTTCCCAACATGTCTGCAAGTGCACCTGTAACAATGGCTACATTAAAAGCACCACAATATCCCGGGGTATAAAAGCCTTGCCAACACTTCAGCAAAAATATTAGCTTGAAGTTGATGGGTGGACATATATTCAATACTCACAGCCATCCTTCTCGAGATCATTCTCAGTGTGTTCCTGCTGGCAGTACTGGCTCATCATGTTCAGCAGGTTGTTTTGTCCCACCCTTCAATAGGGGAAAGTGGCTCCATCACCTGCTCAGGTTTTACCCCGTCAGACCTTCCATACCCTCCTCAGAGGCGTCTGACATTTCATGCAGCCCTTATGGGAAACTGCTGTGGGACTTATATTTTTTGCCCACTGTGGCTATCCTCCAATCCCGGAGCCTGCCACTGTGGAGAAATTTCCATCCTGGCCTCTAGGTCTTTGCCAGTCTGTTCTTGCTGGAAATATTTGCCCACCATGTCCAGCAACTGTGTTCCCTCATCCATATGGGAACGTGGCTCTGACTCTTGTTCAGAGTCTGAGTCAGGCAGCCCTTGAACACCCTCTTCAGAGGAGGATGAAATGTCCAGCAGCCTTTTCTGGCAATGTTCTGAGGGACTTACACCTGTGCCTGTGTGGCTTTTATCCATATTCTGGAGCCTGGCACTGTGGAGAAATTCCTCCCACAACCGCTCCAGCCGACTTTCGTGCTCTCCCGCACTGGTCGATCGCGGGTGTTTATTTTTAGCCCACCGCTCCTGCCGACTTTCGTGCCCTCGGGCACTAGTCGCACGCGGTTTTAATCGCAACCCGTCGCCATGCCTACCGGCTCTGGTTGCTCCCGGCCGCTGCAAATGCCGTTGTTCGCCGTCCCGGTACTCCTCCGAACATATTGATGACGGCCCCACATGCTGCAGCCACTCGTACTGGTTTCCGAGCTCTGCAGATGTGGTCGCTGCTGGCTGCTCTATTCCCTGCAGCTGGTCATCATTACTGCGATACAAGTAAGTATTTACCGGCGACTTTTCGGGCTCACTTTCACAGTGATAAGTTTTCCGTTTCGCCTTCCCGCCCGGTCTAGAATTAGTTTTTCCCGGCGCGGGGTTTAAATCTGGCACAGCTGTCTCAGTACAAGCTGCCTGTGCCGTCGGCTGCTGCTGCGGGTCCCCGGCACCTTCACCGCTGACATCCTGCAGCTTCTTCACAGCCTTTCTGCGTCCTCTGTCCATTGCTATACAGGGTGAAAATGCAGAATCACTTACCTGCCGTCCACCGGCTTTTTAATTCTCCCGTTCAAGGGGACGTCCTCCCCAGGTGCGACACGTTCAATGCGTGTATGCGATATGACACGCATGCGCCGTAGCGGGGTTCTTCACGAAGTAAAATTAGATAGAATTTATTTGTCACACAACCAGGGTCGGTGGAATTTGGGTTGTCTGCAGCGGCACAATAATAAAGAACACACAACCACAATAAAAATGTAACACAAACATCCACCACAGCATTCATCACTATGGTGGAAGGCACAAAATTTGGCCAGTCCTCCTCCATTTCCCCCCCGTGGACTGGACCAGAGTGCAGAGTCAGTCCAGGATCGGCTCTTCCTCACCGGAGACCGTGGCTTTAAGATGGTGTAGGCCGCAGGCCGCCGGTCAAGATTTAAAAGTCTCCGCCACAGCCAGAAGCACCGTAGACTGCAGGGCCGGCGGTCGAAGCTCCCCTCTAGGGGTGATGTTAAGTTCACGCCGGGCCCGCGGTAAAAGTTGGCCACGGGCCGGCAGTGGTGGCTTCTTTTCCCCCCCCCGGGTCCCCCACGAGGGATCCCGGGCTGTAGACGCTGCACCAGCTGGAGCTCTGCAGACCGCGACTTCAGGCTGGCTGCCGGCTGCCCCGGGCCAGCGAAACGGAGCGCTCCCCTCCAGCGAGCCCCAGCGAGGGCTCACCCGCTCCACGCCGAGAGTCCACGCTGCGCCCGCCGCTGAAGCCCCGGGCGCGTCTCCGGGAAAGGCCGCGCCGATCCTTGATGTTAGGCCACGGGGGAGGCGACCTGGAAAAAGTCGCCTCTCCATGGTGGAGGCGACCGAAGCGGTTTCCCCCTTACCCCCCCACACCACCCCCCACACAAAACATCAAACACATACTTTAAAACATACTAAAAAAATTAAAAAAGTTGAAAAAACTAACGCGCTGCTGACATGGCTGCTGCCAGAGCAGCGCCCCCTAAAGGCAGGTACATGGAGATGGAGATACAGAGCTGGTTTAGCAATGGTCAGCTATAGACATTGTAATTTGATATGGCACGGGTGAAGTAGACTGGAAATATTGCCATCTAGTCATATGTTTGCTCTCTCGTGACACAGGGTGTTGGTTATGACAAGATGATATCCTAAACATTTTGTCAGGATGAGGACCCCTTGGGAATCAGTTTCCTTACTCGCTCCTTCCTTCTTCAGTTTGGTTGCCCTCAGAAAAATTTGCCTCCATCTTCCACCTGCTGTATGATGGCATGCATAAGATGATCTTTACCAATGAGTACACACTAGGCTCAAACTCAGTGCAGAATTATGCCAACAAGGCTGCATCATCGCAGCAACACTTCGCTTCCTGCAACAAGATTGCACCACAACTCCAACGTGCTTCCTTCTGGAATGAAGTTACTCTACAGAAAGCTAACCCACTGTTGCTCTGAGGTCACTGTGAACTCAAGTCATCCAGCTGCAGTGTGCAGATTGTGCTTGAATATGCACTACGGTGGCACAGCGGTAGATTTGCTGCCTTACAATGCCAGAGACCTGGCTTTGATCCTGACTGCGGGTGCAGTTTGTATGGAGTTTGTACGTTCTCCCTGTGACTTGCGTGGGTTTTTGCTGGATGCTCCAGTTTCCTCCCACACTCCCAAGATTTGGAGGGTGATTGGCTTGGTAAAATTGTAGATTGTTCCTTGTGTGTGTAGGATAGTGCTGGTGTGCAGAGATTGTTGGCCGCGCAGACTCGGTGGACCGAAGAGCCTGTTTTTGCGCTGTACTAAAGTACTCCAAGATTAAACTCCAAATCATTATCTACTTGTTTACTGAAGTCTTCGAGAGAATGGATCTTACAATTAGCAAAATAACAGTTCTCTTTCAGCTGTGCAACATTGCCTTTTGACAAAAAGAAATAGGGTAATTGGTGACTATAAATTACCCCTAGTTTGTTGGTGAATGGCGTCATTTTGGGCAAATTGATGGGAATGTGGGAAAATACGAAACGGGATTAATATGGGATTGGTGTAAATGGTTTGTAGATGGTCAGTGCAGGCTCTTTGGTCAAACGGGCTTGTCTCCATGCTGCACCTTTCTGGGACTCAATGCCAAGACCCTGTAACATGATGGACTAGCCCCCTAATCTCAGGAGCCACCGCTCAGTGAAGACTGACACAGATGATGATATTCACCATTACCTGCAGTGCTCCAGGATTTTATTTGCAGCGTAATGTCAGAGTTACATAACGTAGAAACCAGTTAATTGGCCCACTATGTCATGCTTATCAATACCAATCCCACTTGCCTTCATTAATTCCATATCCTTCTATACCTTGCTCATTCAGGTAGCTGTCCAGATGTCCCAACTGATCATCCAACTCAGTATCCTGTACCTGCCTTCTCTCCATACCCCCTGATCCCTTTAGCCACAAGGGCCACATCTAACACCCTCTTAAATATAGCCAACGAACTGGCCTCAACTACATTCTGTGGCAGAGAGTTCCACAGATTCACCACTCTCTGTGTAAAAAATGTTTTTCTCATCTCAGTCCTAAAAGATTTTCCCTTTATCCTTAAACTGTGACCCCTTGTTCTGGACTTCCCCAACATCGGGAACAATCTTCCTGCATCTAGCCTGTCCAACCCCTTAAGAATGTTGTAAGTTTCTATAAGATCCCCCCTCAATCTTCTAAGATCCCCATCTACCCACGGAATTGCAGGCCCCTGACCACTCAAAATAAAGAAGGGACATTCTGAATGTAATTCAGAACTTCACGAAGCCTACGGAAGTCCAACATAAATGGCGGAGTGTCACATTACCCCAACCACCCACCTGAGCGTCCCATCCAGCACCTTATACTCCGTCTGTTGTAGACTCTGCAAGGCCCACAATGGCTTCATCAGCCATCTGAGAACCATCCGAGTGTCAGTAACACATGCTCAAATCAAGAGATTACCTATGACAAGGCCGGCATTAAACAAAAGTATATACATATGCAACAACCAGAAAATACGGACAATAAAATTGTGATAGTAAAATTATCTGAAATATGTGGAAGCCACCATCTGTTTAAAGGTTTCAAACACACAGAGAAAATAGCCATTAGAAGGATAACAGCTCTTCCACCATAACCAGCGCATCTAACGTTGTTTTTAAATCATTCCAGCTAGGTTTCTGCTGATGACAAACGTGTTCAGACAAGCAATGCTATTTCCATGTCAGACAAACTGTTTTTTTTTTAGTGGGAAGACATGAGAGAAAGAGGTTGGCAGAAACAGGTGTTGCTTGTTGAAAGTTAAAACATGCCTAAATTATTCCAAAACAAACCACATCGATTTATTTTCAAAGCGTTTTAAAATAGGTGTTTGAGCAAAGTCATTTACTGTTCTTCAGTTGTGGTAGAGTAGCAGTTAAGGGGCTGTCCCACTGGGGCAACCTAATTGGCGAGTTTAGGAGAGTTTGAAAAAAAAATGTCATGTCGTTGAAGACCTGCTTCGACCTCCTTCGACCATGTTGAAGACTAGCTTTGACTAGCTTCGGGAAAATTGGACACCGAATAGTGGAGAGTGAAGGCGACCTCCTTCGATCTCTTTTCGACCTCCCTTCGACTATGTTCAAGACTACCTTCGACTACCCTCAATTACCTACGAATAACATGCCGACCTGCTACGACCTACTTCGACTAAACCTACGAGTAAAAAAAAGTATCGATTTTTTCCATGGCGACCTTTTTTTACTCGCGGGCATTTTTCAACATGTTGAAAAATACGCCGCGACCTAGCTGAGGCCTCCAGTACGCGGGGACTACTCTCGAGAATGAAGGAGAGTTACAAAGACCTCCTAGGACCTCGTGCCGACCATGCTGCGAGTATGAGTCGAGGGCAAACTCGCCAGAACTCACAGATCGCAGTGGGCGGCGTTAGGTTTTGGTTATACCATATTCAGGTTTTTCAGCTGGAACCCCAAACTCAAGTTGGTGATTTGGTTTCAAGGCCACATGTTGAGAACAGGTAGGAGCAAATGATAATATTTTGCGCAGATACGCAAAGTGCAAAATTAACCACCATCATATAAATTAAGAGCTTGATGATCTGTGTTGTGTTTATTGGTTATGGTGGTGAAGTAGTTAAGTTCCAAGAAATAGTTAAGTCTCAGAGGCTGTGACTAATGTTTTGAAAATATGAATACAAATCCATCACGTTAAGTGAAGAATTTAAATTTAATTAATGAGAAAAATAAAACCTGCAATAAAAAGCTAGTATTCGCAACAGTGACCATAAAACTATTAGATTGCCATAAAAACTAATATCAATATTTTGGGTCATATAACTACCCTCTGAAATACCCAAGCAAATCTTTCAGTTCAAGTGTAGTTACAGCCAATATCATGTTAATTAAATAAATACAGGATTAACCATATAACCATATAACCATATAACAATTACAGCACGGAAACAGGCCATCTCGGCCCTACAAGTCTGTGCCGAACAACTTTTTTTCCCTTAGTCCCACCTGCCTGCACTCATACCATAACCCTCCATTCCCTTCTCATCCATATACCTATCCAATTTATTTTTAAATGACACCAACGAACCTGCCTCCACCACTTCCACTGGAAGCTCATTCCACACCGCTACCACTCTCTGAGTAAAGAAGTTCCCCCTCATGTTACCCCTAAACTTCTGTCCCTTAATTCTGAAGTCATGTCCTCTTGTTTGAATCTTCCCTATTCTCAAAGGGAAAAGCTTGTCCACATCAACTCTGTCTACCCCTCTCATCATTTTAAAGACCTCAAGGATTATGGATAGTTATTTATATTTTAGTTTAGAAATACAACGCAGAAACAGGCCCTTCAGCCCACCGAGTCTGCGACAACCTGCGATCCAAGTGCACTAGCACTATTCTGCACACTAGGGACAATTTATGTTTTTTACCAAAGCCAATGAACCTACAAATCTATGTGACTGGTGTGTGAGAGGAAACCAGGGTACCCAGGGAAAACCAACATGGTCACAGGGATAACGAACAAACTCAATACAGACAACACCCATGGTCAGGATGGAACCTGAGTTTCTGGCGCTCCAAGGCAGTAACTCTACCGCAAGAGCCACTGTGTTATCCCACATAGGCCATCGTAAATTAAGGTGAGAGTATGTTGAATTGTTATTTTGCATCAGTTTCGACCATTGATGAGAATGGTGGGCTTCAGGCCTGCAGAAATGTTAAATTATGATTGGGACTCAGGTGGATGAATGCAAGTAAAGGAATATCACTGCCAGCTAAAGGTGTCAGCCATCCAGGCTGAAGGTGAGAGGAAATGTCTTCATTAACTTTGTGAATGCTTGAAGGTTTACCCCATGGATATCTTCAAAACTGTGATCAAATGAATCTATATTCATTTGAGATTTTTTTCAATCTTCTCGGGTCAAGGTAATGCTGAGCAAAGTTATGCAAACAGACTTTACAATTAATTCAACTTAGCTCCTGTATCATTCTTGTAACACGTGTTGTGTAATCAAGTCCCTTTGTTGAAACTGGGAAACTGTACACAGTTGACATTGTTCCATGCACATTTTCCTGTGACACGATCCAGTTATTATTCCAGACAACAAAGGTCAGATACAGTGTAGGAAGGCACTGCATATGCTGGTAGAAACTAAATGCTGGAGTAACTCAGCAGGACAGACAGCATCTCTGGAGAGAAGGAATGGGTGACATTTTGGGTCGAGACCCTTCTTCAGACTCAATATTCACCCTTATTCAGATAATAATGTACCAGCCTTTAATGGACTGTAAACAATTCCCGGTGACTAAGTATGAAGTGCCCATTAACAGCAACCTTTTCAGTAAAATAAAGCAATTGGTCTCCGCTGGGCTACAATAAAAGGAACACTTAATTTAAAGTCTTACATAGATTACACTACTCTAAAATAAAACTAAATAGAATCTTCCCACAAATCTCTCCTATTTGTGATAAATTTCTACATCTAGATGCTAATTTAACACATACGTTTGCAAATTGTATAAAAATTAAACATTTCTGGACTGATATTTTTGAAATAATCTCAGAAGTTATTAATACAAAATTGGATCCAAACTCAAAATTAATAATACTTGGAATATCAGAGCAAAGTTTAACACTCACAACAAGTCAAAGAAATTTCCTCGACTACAGTATAATAACCGGGAAAAAAATTAATATTAAAATTTTGGAAAGGCCCTACGACCCCCACAATTAAAATGTGGATTGTGGAAATGTCGGAGACCCTATATCTAGAAAGAATTAGACTTGTCTTAATGGACAAACAAGAACTTTTTGATAAAATCTGGGCTCCATTCATTAATTATCTGACGGGATAGATTGGCACAGCACGAAAACACAACTGAAACTTGAACGCAGGATTAGATGAAAAGTCATACTTTATAATCTACGAACATACTTTATAATCTACGAATCTATAATCTCCAATGACGTAATCCATTCCACTTTTTTTTTTTTTGACATTTGTAACTTTTCTCTCTTTCTCTCTTTTTCTATATAAAAAAAACACTAGAAGTAGAATCGACAATTGAAAATTTTAATAATGTATGACTGATGTATATGAAAAGTTTTTTTACTATAATATGCAACTATACTTTATAATATGTCTACTTCTAATAAAAAATATTATTTAAAAAAAAAAACAATAAAAGGAACAAATCCTGTTGGCCTGTCGAATTATGACATTCCAGGAACAGTCTACTTTCATCTACTTTCTAATTCTCGAGTAAATGAACTTTCAAGAATTCAAGCAAATATTTCTATTTCTTTATGGGAGAGTACTGAACGCTGAGATCCTTACTATCAGCTACTGAATGCAGCATCCACCTGCTCTTTCAGGTGCTCATGATATTCAAGTATATGTGGAAGGCCTCCTCAGAAAAGGTGAATCATTAGTTTGAGAGAGGGAGAGGGAGAGAGGGAGAGAGGGAGAATAATTAATAAGATCCCAGAAAAGGACTATACAATAAGGAAGTGAGGCTGGAGTGGGGGAAGAGGTAGGAGGGGAACGTTTCATTATAGGGAGAGAGAAGGAGAGAGGAGGGAGGGTGTGTCTAAGCCAATGGACAAATGAAGAGAGGAAGATAAATCTGGAATGAGGGATGTTTAACGTGTTCACGATTAAATGCTTGGACTCCCTGCTTTGTGCATTAGGGAAATCCTAACCTTGTTGGTTCAGGACACCCATCTAGTTTGAACCACTAGCTTGCCACACATAGAGTTTTTTTCAATTAGAGAGATAAAATCTGTCGCAATTTATTATTTATCTTCAAACTTCCTTCCACTGTAATTACTGTATCCCTTATTGCTGGGGAGGGAACTTTTAGCATAACAAACAATGCTGTCTCACAACCTTAATTAGAAATAAGCTCTTCAGTACACAGTACAAGACTTGAACTTAATTTTCAAAGAATTTGAGGTTAGAATCATTGCTTTGAAGAAAATACGAAAACTTTTTTTTGCTGAATTTAATTTTACCTAAAACATATTGGCAATAGCAAAAAAATCAGTTTCAAACCATTATAGTTGACAAGATCATTCCAATCCACTGTCATTTGAGATGCTTTTGTCCAAATAAAGGAATAATAAATATATATGGAAAGAGTTCTGCTTGATTTTCAACTGAGATTTTTTTTTCATTTTGAATATAATAGTTGTATGTGTGTATATATATATGTCTGTAGGTATTATGTGAAATTGCCTGGGGTAGTATTATTATTATTATTATTGATTAATTGATTTTTAAATATGGTAGAAGTGTTGGGGAAAAGGGGTGAGATTTAATAAGTTATTCTTCTTCTCACTCCTTTTCGAGCTTGTACAGACACAGAGTTGGACATTGGAAATTTGCTTTTTGTTCTTTTCATTGCTTGTAAATATTGATTGTAATGTCCAATTGTTTGATAATTTCGATTTTGTTACTATTAATGTCTTTACTTGTTCGGAATAAATAAAATAAATAAATATACCTTCAGGTAGATGGAAATGTATCTCCTTCCAATGGAAACAAGGTTAATCGGGTCATAAATTTAAATGGACGGTTCTTCCTGGATCTGGACTGCTGCCCAGATTCCTCATCCATGGATCCCTCATGCCAAGCCATTGTACATATATTTTCTTGGTCTCCTCCCACACTCTAAAGACGTACAGGTTTGTATGCTAATTGGCATAGACTCGGTTGTTCAAAGGGCCTGCTTCCACGTTGTATCTCTACAGTCTAATTTAAAATAAAGTCTAAAGTGGGATACTATCCAGTTGGCTGGGTGCATACGACTCCAACAACAATGAAGTAATGCCACCATTCAAGACAAAGCAGCCCACTTGATTTGTATCCGTCCGTTGCCCCCAAACACTCATGCACTCCATTGGGATGTAGGACGTAGCATATACAAAATGCACTGACAGCACCTCGCAAACATGTTACTTCCATGACCAGCAGGTGCAAGGAAAGCCAGCATCTGTTTGTTCCACTACAAGTCACTTAGCTTGCTGATTTAGAAATATACAGGTGCACAACCTTTTATCCGAAAGCCTTGGGACCAGAGACTTTTCGTAATTCGGAATTTTTTGGCTTTCGGAATGGAAGATTTTTAGCGTAGATTTTAACGGCTGGCTCAGTGGTAGAGTGCTCGGCTCATATCCGCAAGGTCGCGAGTTTGCGCCTCGATCCCGGCAGTTACTCGATCGCGAGTTTGAGTCTTCAATGGAGTTTTTTTCTTGCAGAATAGGAGAGAATAGGGAGGGTTAGGCTGGGATCATTCTCTGCGAGATGATCTTAGTGCGGGAGACAAGTGTAGGAGAGGTGTACTGACAGTGTGGACAAAACTTTGGAAGTGATTGCCCACCATTCTCAAAAGCCGCTGTGTCTCCCTGTCCCTGGGATAGCAGGGGGCGATCAAACAGCACAATACCCCCCTCCCCCTCCAACTCCAGAGGAATCCGCTCCCCGATGGGCCGCTACGGCGACAAGTGGCAGTTCGCCCACAGCCCGAGCTGCGTCACCCCAAGAACAAGACGTACCTTGCACACCATCAGTTTCTGCCCCTATGGGGAGCGTGTTCCTCTGGAGTTGGAGTGGGGTTGGGCTGGAGTTGCTGATCTGGGATCTCCGTGCTTGCAGTGGGCCTGGGGGTCGGTGTCCCGATGAGGGGGCGCAGCTCGGGCTGTGGGCGAACTGCCACTTGTCGCCATAGCGGCCCATCGGGGAGCGTCTTCTGGTTGTCCAGCCATCTCCGGCCAGTTTGCAGTTTTCCTCTGGAGTTGGAACGGGGCTGGGCTGCTGCTGGCTGTGGGTCTCTGGGATCTCCGTGCTTACAGTGGGCCTGGGGATCGGTGTCCCATTGGTCCTGACGTCTCCGGTGACTGGCACTGACCTGCTGGCATCGCTAACGTGAAGACAGTGCAAAGCCCCCGCGCCGGTGCAATGGGCGGGGAGCTGGAGAGGGGAGGGAAGGGGTCACACACATGGCCGGGAAGCAGAGGGGTGTAGGTGGGGTGAAACTGAAGGGAGCGACAATCTGCTGCTGCCTGCCCGCTGAGTTAAAACGTTCCCACGCAAGACTCACGATACACTGTGTATCGTGAGTCTACCGTGGGAACTTTTTAACTCAGCGGGCAGGCAGCAGCAGATTGTCAATTATTAACCCTCCCACGCAATATACCCTCACCTTCTCTTTTATGAATGGGGATTTAGTTCCCCTTCGAGGACCGACCGGATGTTCCGCTGTCACCTCTGCGGGCCGCCCTCGGTGAACGTCTTCAAGGACCTTTCTTCAAAGACTGAAAGAATGTCTGCTATTCGGAGCTTTTCATTATTTGGAATTTTGGATAAAAGGTTGTGCACCTGTACCACCATTTCTCCATTGTTGGATCTAAATCCTGGAATTCTCTACCTATCAGCTTTATGGGAATACCATCATCAGAAGGGCTACTATCTTAACGAGTCAGTGCCAGCCATGAAACAGCCATTGACACTATTTACACCCATTATTATTCTCGCCATATTCCCATCAATTTCCTCCAGATTCTACTGCTCACCTCCACATTGGGGACATTTTACTGTGACCAATTAATCTGCCAACCCACATCTCTATGGAATTTGAGAGGATACTGGAGCATCCCAGGGAAAACCACACAGTCTCATGGAGATTGTTCAAGCTCCAAACAGACAAGATTGAAGGTTAGGATTAGAACCCAGGTGACCAAACTGTGAGGCAGCAGCTCCTTTATTGATGACATTGCCGTTGTGTCCATCTGTCTTGGTGAAATAATTCTGTTTGTTTACAGCTAATAAAGTGCCACTTAGCTGGAAGTTGTCCTTGGCAATGATAGTCAAATGCAATGGGTATGTCTTCTCTTTAGACACAGGCACAAGATTGGGATCCAGGCAAGCCCCTTACCGATATTGTGAGGCTATAAACTGAACAGTCTGTAATATTTATCACAACACGTGTAATTCATTGCTGTGTCCTTATGTTCTGCTGTGTAATAAACTTCTGGGAAGTGTTGTGAGCTATAAAATTTGACACAGGCACAAGTTGGGATCCAGGCTTAATATTTAAATCACACTAGGCAGTAATTCCCCCTGTGTCCTGCCTGCTGTGTAATAAACTTCTGGGAAGTGTGTCTTTGTTTATGTTGCTTCCGAGGTGATAAATCAGACTAGGCAGCAACCCCCCGCTGCCTGCCTTTTAATTATGTTTTAATTTGAATCTAATGTTGCAAATGCCATGCTTCACTCACACCAACTCACACAGACTCACTGTCCTTCTTGTGGACACCAAAATCATCTGTCCAGACACTGGCAATGGGCCACCACTTGATCTGCTTGTTGATTGCTCACCATGTGCTGGCTGGCACTGCTCTGGGATATGAACAAGGACAAATTTATGCTCTGGCATAGATTTGCAAAATCTACCCTGTTGAGTTGCAGCCGATTCTAGGAGGCAGCAAATCCCAAAAAGGAGCCAAGTAAAGCAATCATTTTGTATTGAGATATTGGTGAGGTGCAGAAGGTTGCAAGTATGTTGGGCGGGCATGGTAGTGCAGCGGTAGAGTTGCTGCCTTACAGCACCAGAGACCTGGGTTCAATCCTGAATATGAGTGCTGTCTGTACGGAGTTTGTATGTTCTCCTTATGACTGCCCGGTTGCTCTGGTTTTCTCCCACACTCGAAAGACGTACTGGTTTGTAGGTTATTTGGCTTCAGTAAAGATTGTAAATTGTCCCTCGTGTAGGATAATGCAAGTGTACGGGGATCCTGGTCGACACGGACATGGTGGGCCGAACGGCCTGTTTCCATGCTGTATCTCTAAACTATATTGCTTTCATCATAATCATCCAATACAATTACTGAAAATTCACTCGAATGCAAGAAAATGGGAGCAGGAGTAGGGCCACTTGGTGTAGCAAGCATGTCCCGCCATTCAATATGGTCGGAATTGAACTCTGCCCCAGTCCTTGTCTGTGACAAATTCCCATAGCCTACAATTCCCTGATCTTTCAAAACTGAATCTACTTTCTCTTTAAATATCTCCTATGATCCAACCTCCATAGTTGAGCGAATTCCAGAAAATTACCACCCATGGCAAGAACTTCCTGTGCACCTCATTATAAACAACCACCACCTTATCTTGTAATTACATTCCCTCATTTGAGATTCATCCAATAGTGAAAACATCTCGACATCTCCCCTCACATGTCTCCACTAGATCTCATATGTTTCAATAAGATTACCCCTCCTCCTCCTAAATTCGAAAGAAGAGATGTAATTTCATCAGCTGCTTGTGAATGGCCAACCCTCCCATCCCAGGAATCAACAAAATGAATCTCTTTTGGACTGCTATCAATGCCTGTAAATCCTTTCTTAAATAAGGGCTTCAATATCAAGTGAAGAGGTGGTTTACTTCCAGTCCAGTCGTCAGAACCGTATGACAATAATACTGCCTCAAAAACCACACTGGACTGCCAGTCAAGATTAGTAGCGACATCTGGTGAGAGATTTCTTTTCCTGGAGGAAATGAGTGAATCAGATGGGTTTTTTATGTTTACCAGTATTGTTGCCACTCAAGTTCTCAGTCATTTTTAGGTTGCCGTGAATGGATTTTTTTCAATCTTATTCTTCTTGCGTATGGCGTGCACAGCTCAATGCCCCTGTCCCACTTAGGAAACCTGAACGGAAACCTCTGGAGACTTTGCGCCCCACCCAAGGTTTCTGTGCGGTTCCCGGAGGTTTTTGTCAGTCTCCCTACCTGCTTTCACTACCTGCAACCTCCAGCAACCACCTGCAACCTCCGGGAACCTTACCCAAGACTCAATGACTCCCCCTTACTCAATGACCTGTAGTTTTATCACTCTGATATAACCATATAACCATATAACAATTACAGCACAGAAACAGGCCATCTCGACCCTTCTAGTCCGTGCCGAACACATAATCTCCCCATGTCCCATATACCTGCGCTCAGACCATAACCCTCCATTCCCTTCCCATCCATATAACTATCCAATTCATTTTTAAATGATAAAAACGAACCTGCCTCCACCACCTTCACTGGAAGCTCATTCCACACAGCTACCACTCTCTGAGTAAAGAAGTTCCCCCTCATGTTACCCCTAAACTTCAGTCCCTTAATTCTCAAGTCATGTCCCCTTGTTTGAATCTTCCCTACTCTCAGTGAGAAAAGCTTTTCCACGTCAACTCTGTCTATCCCTCTCATCATTTTAAAAACCTCTATCAAGTCCCCCCTTAACCTTCTGCGCTCCAAAGAATAAAGCCCTAACTTGTTCAACCTTTCTCTGTAACTTAGTTGAAACCCAGGCAACATGGAGCATGATATGGAGAATAAAATCCTGCAGTCAACCTTATCTATACCCCTCATAATTAAATGATTTATGAAAATCAGCTGCAACATTTAAGAGGCATTAAGAAGAGATAGTAGAGGATGGAGGGGTGAGATCATGTGTGAGCAGATAGGATTAGTTCGACTGGCATCGTGGTTGATGCAGATACTGTTCGACATTCCATGTTCATGTTGACCATCTCACCTTCACTATGATGCTTTACTACCAACTGGCTTTGAGCCACAAGAGACCTCTTCACAAGACAATGCTTTTCCTTGCTGTGAATGGGAATGAGGGAGATGAGGGTGATGACTCATAAGCCATAGTTGTATAGCACAGTTACACTTTCAGACTGAGAATGGGTTCTGACCTGAAACGTCATTGATTCCTTTCCTCCAGAAATGCTGCCTGACCCACTGAGTTATTCCAGCATTTTGTGTCTACCTGCAGCATATACATCCCTTTCTACACACATGCAGCAATGCGATCAGTTCAAAGTAAATTGGGGTAAACTTGCTGCATTCCTATTTTCTTTGACTCCTAATTCACAAGCACAAACTTTATAATTTACCTTCCCTGAATAATATATCTCTTAATAATCACCTTAATTTCACCACTACTCACTGCTTCTGGTGATGGAAAAATGAGATTGCTATGCCCTGCACGATTTGTCTTCTAACCATATAACCATATAACAATTACAGCACGGAAACAGGCCATCTCGGCCCTACAAGTCCGTGCCGAACAACTTTTTTCCCCTTAGTCCCACCTGCCTGCACTCATACCATAACCCTCCATTCTCTTCTCATCCATATTCCTATCAAATTTATTTTTAAATGATACCATCGAACTTGCCGCCACCACTTCCACTGTAAGCTCATTCCACACCGCTACCACTCTCTGAGTAAAGAAGTTCCCCCTCATGTTACCCTTAAAGTTCTGTCCCTTAATTCTGAAGTCATGTCCTCTTGTTTGAAAAATACAGATTCTTGTTGAATTCTAGTCCCTAGTTTTCTGCTGATTCAGCTGATGGAGAGAACAAAAGGGAATTAGGGATGGCACAAACATGTTTGTGTTTATCCACATCAGATACTTATTTCCTTTTTATTCTCTGACAACATCGGTTTTCCAGCACCCAGTAATCAAAGCACCACAGCACAATCCTGGTTTAATTTTGCAAACCCTTCTAAAAAGACTCGGGAAAAGTTCCAAAATCTGCCTTTCAAAAGGGAACCATCTGCTTCTCACCACTTGCTTCTCATTGTGCTGACCAATGCTTTCTCTGTTATTTCCTCCCCTGCCATACCTGTATCACTGGAGAACAGCAAGACTTTCATTTCACTGCACATCTCGTATGTGTATGTGACAAATAAACTTGACTTGACTTGACTTGAGATTGGTGGGACAAATTACATGAATGTGCATCACTGCGGAATATTTTCTCTCTCGATCTTCGGCCCAGTTATGAATCTGGAATACAGACTCCTATGATAATGCAGCTGGCCTGCGTTTTGCGAGTTTCCCTGAGGACAACGTGAGCAACCCGAGTTAATTACCCACAAACTTCTAAAGGCTCCCTTGAAATTTTTTTTTTTGCTCAATTTCCAGCAAACCTTTTTGAATAAACATCAAATGTAAAATCTTCTGAAAGCCACCACAATCAGGCATTGTTTTAGAAAAGAGTTACTTCTGGGACTGAAAACCAATCTATGGTATGCTTAAGAGTGATAAATTGGCACAGTTAGATTTATATAACTGGAAATGGGATTATCAAAAATATTAGCCTTTTTAGTTAGAGGTTCATCAATTACCTGTGAATAATTGAAAATATATACTTTTTTAAATTGTGACTAAAATTACATTACATTAGTTGGAGTGCAGTTTTATTTTAAAATTAACATTGTTTAATATTTAAAGGCATTTAAACGTGTCTATTAACTAACCATTAAGGGCGTGTGCCATAGATTTGCATGTGTGTCTCCCTATGTGACTGTCATGTCGTCTTGCTCCCGAGCTCTATTTCTAACACTACGAACTGTGGATTGCATTGTGTTTGTTTTCAGAGTCCCGGTCATATGCTGCAAAGAAACATAATGTGATTTCCACACAGAATGCAGTCAGTGAGGCGTTACAACAACTACCGATAGTGGACTTGAGCCAACAGCAATATAGATCCAGAATCATTCTTGTGATAATGCGACAGAAAGTCTTTGTAGAACTTTATTGTCCTTATAAACTTACTTATTTCCTTGATTTTAGAGACATGTGCAAGAAATGGCAAACACAAGCCAGCAGAATGTCACTGCTGAATTCAGTTCCATATAACCATATAACAATTACAGCACGGAAACAGGCCATCTCGACCCTTCTAGTCCGTGCCGAACACATATTCTCCCCTAGTCCCATATACTTGCGCTCAGACCATAACCCTCCATTCCCTTCCCATCCATATAACTATCCAATTTATTTTTAAATAATAAAAACGAACCTGCCTCCACCACCTTCACTGGAAGCTCATTCCACACAGCTACCACTCTCTGAGTAAAGAAGTTCCCCCTCATGTTACCCCTAAACTTCAGTCCCTTAATTCTCAAGTCATGTCCCCTTGTTTGAATCTTCCCTACTCTCAGTGGGAAAAGCTTTTCCACGATGTTCAATGGTGGTGAGGCATGCAGTAAGCATGGTTCCCTCACTCTGCTAATATGGAGGGATCAAATTGGTCAGGCGGAACTAATGCAACTCTCTGGGTATTGCTTGCTGGGGAATAGGCAGGGACCAGGCAAATGGTTCTACATTGTCCCAACTTGGCTTGCTGTTGTTTTGTTGAAGGAATGGGTTGGTTCCTAAGTTTGCAGATGACACCAAAATTGATGGAGTTGCAGACAGCAAGGAAACCTGTAAAAGGATACATCGGGATACAGAGAAAAATACAGAGTGCTGGAGGAACTCAACGGGTCAGGCAGCATCTCTGGAGAAAATGGACAGATGGCATTTTGGGTTGGGACCCTTCTTCAGACCAGGAGATAGATAATTTACAATTATTGGCGGAGAAATTTAATTTGTCAGAACCAATTTCCCTGGATGGAAAAAAATCAAATACTAGAAGGCATAACGTTATAAAGCCAGTTCACAAGTGCCGAATTTCGGAGTTTCGCTGCTAGCTGGAACTTCCAACACTATACCAGCAGCCCAGAGTACCCGCAAAGCAACGGCTTGGCGGAGCGCGCTGTCCGCAGTGCTAAGGACTTGCTGCAACATTGTAGACTATCCCATTCTGACTTTTACCTGGCCCTCCTCAACCTTCGAAACATCTCCCGCGACCCTGCCTTGGGCTCGCCAGCACAGCGGCTGATGTCTCGCACTACGATACCTCCGATCCCGGTGACCCAGCGGTCCCTCGTGCCCTCTGTTCTCCAGCCCGCTGCCGTCCAGGAGCGCATTGCCCTCAAGCAAGAAATCCAAAAGCGCTCTCACGACAAGTCCTGCCGTCCCCTGCCGCGTCTGTTCCCCGGCCAAGTCGTCCGGATGCAGTCCCCCTCCGGTCACTCCAGGCTTGCCATCGTCGTCGGTGATGCTGGTTCGCCGCGGTCCTATCTAGTCGACCATGACGGTACCATTTACCGCCGGTCCCGCCAACATCTGCGGCTTGTCAACGAACACCCACCACCGCCTGCCGACCCCTTTGCCCCCCCGCTGTCTGCCACGTTGCCTGCTTCTCCACGCATGCCTCGGTCCCTGCCTTCTCAGCTCTATCAGCCCCGCTCTCCAACAGCCAGTCCTCCCTCGCCTGCCCGTCTTCCCGCTGCTGCGCCTGCTTCCCCTCCTCCGTCTCCGTCTTCTCCTTCTCCTCCCGGGTCCCCGGTTCGCTCACCCGCGCCTGCTCCTACTCCTGTTCTTCCTGCAGAGGGGGGAGATGGCGAGCTGCGTACCCGGTCCGGGCGGGTGGTCAAGCCGCCTGTCCGTTATGGTGATTTTGCTTAACTGTTTGCTTACCTGCTCGTAGCGTATGAGACGTGGTCGCCCTGTCACTACTGTATTGCTTTTCATTTCCAAGAGGAAGGATGTAGATGACATGTGCATGTACCTTTAACATAGTGACCTCACCACTACTAACCACTCCCCACATCACAAGTATAATTACAACCTTCCCACCCATTGATCTCTCTCTCTGGTTCCGGTGACAGACCACGAACAGCTAGGGCAGCAACGTATGTGTATCATGAATAAACAGTAGTAAAGACACAGTGTGTTATGACTCTTGTTTACAGTGAATGTGTGGGGAAGGGGTGGGGGGGAGTTTAATGGAGACGTGTAAGCACCTTTTTCATACAGATGGTTGTGAGTATCTGGAACACGCTGCCAGCGATGGTGGTGAAGGCAAATATAATAGTAGCACTTATATATCTACACATTGATATGCAGGGAAAGAAGGGTTATGGATCACATGCAGTCAGAGAAGATTAATTTAACTTCAAATTCATCATATACGGCACAGACTTTGTGGGCCAAAGGGCTTGTTCCTGCTCTGTACTGTTTTATGAATACTTAGATAAGGCGTTCCCAATCAATTTACTGAATAACTAAAGTGGTATTAATAGAATGTATGTCAGGTTCTATCTGGGAGCGGCCATTGCAGATGTGTTTGATATAGAGAAGGGCGACAGTGGCTTGAAATTGTAGGACAATGGCAAGGTGACAGCTTTTTCATCTGACTTCAGTGTGATCTGTCAATGGGCTAAAACACCTTTATTTTAAGGCTCTTAAGCTGATTTTATTGTAAAGCATGTGTTGTTGGATGGTATTTTGAGGTGTGCTCATATCACAGCAGTGGAACTAATGGGAACTCCTTTAAAATATTCCGGAAGAAAGAGAGCTCTTCAGAGCATGTGCCAATGCCATTGGTGCCAACTAACTCCTAACATATGTGCTTACATCATATGCAGAATGATGTCTTTGTAAAGCACACACGTGACTCATTTACGCATACAGTATCACACTGCTTTCTCTCCCCGAGATGTGTTTTATTCCCCATATGTACACAGCGACAGTCTGTTAACTGACTTTCCTTAAACGCTGAGACCTGTGGTGAGGTCTATGGCCTGTGTTTGGATTCTAATCTGAAGACTGTGAGACATCCTGACTGAACTCCCTGGTGTTTCAACAGTGCCTGTTCCCACATCCACGTCAGGAATATATTCTTCATCCGATTCTCCACTATCTCCTGGTACCTTTCTCACTGCATTCCTGTAGTTGACAAGATGACTAGTGAATTTCCCTCCAGTTATGTTTTTGGACTGTAGGTTGTCCAGTTTCACCAATACCCAACTTCACTGTGTCACACTGGTTTGCCAGCCAAATTCCCTCACTATGTACATCTCCCTAACTATTGCTGAGCTATTACAAGCTTGCTTTTATTTTGACTACTGTTCCTCCTCTCTCTCCCTCCTCCAGACTAGGCTGTATTAATTTCCAGCGTTTAAAATCTGCAACGTATTACCAACTTTGCTGGGGCAAATCCTGTGGTGTTGCATGATACGTAACCAGAAAGTTAGCCAGATAATGATTCATAGCTAAGCTCGAACAACCTTAGTAAACTTGTCCCTTCAAGGCTTGTTTAAGAATACATACAGAGCTTTTGGCTCCACTACCCGAGGCCGGCTGGAATGGGGAAGGAAAGTATCTTTAATATCATTCATCCTCAGGAGAAATTCAACAGATACATTGCAAACTGAGGTCCATTGTCTGGTCCCAATTCTACAAGTACACCACGAGATCCAAAATCTGATCTCCACTCTTTAACTGATTGTAATGTCGACTGTCATATGAGGAAAGATGACTGTCATATGAGGAAAGATTGAAAAGACTAGGCTTGTATTCACTGGTGTTTAGAAGGATGAGGGGATATCTTATAGAAACATATAAAATTATAAAAGGACTGGACAAGCTAGATGCAGGAAAAATGTTCCCAATGTTGGGTGAGTCCAGAACCAGGGGCCACAGTCTTAGAATAAAGGGGAGGTTATTTAAGACAGAGGTGAGAAAAAAAACTTTTTCACCCAGAGAGTTGTGAATTTATGGTATTCCCTGCCACAGAGGGCAGTGGAGGCCAAGTCACTGGATGGATTTAAGACAGAGTTAGATAGAGCTCTAGGGGCTAGTGGAGTCAAGGGATATGGGGAGAAAGCAGGTACGGGTTATTGAAAGGGGACGATCAGCCATGAACACAACGAATGGCGGTGCTGGCTCGAAGGGCCGAATGGCCTCCTCCTGCACATATTTTCCATGTTTCGATGTTTCTAATGCTAAATTCTACATTCAACTTCAGTCCATTACAAATGTGCACATAGAGAATAGAACTCTGTCATTGCCCTTTGACAAAGTCTTTGTAGACTCTCTGAAGTGGTCATGTCTGGGAGGTTGTCCTAGTCATTTTAGTTCTGCACTTTTGTCAGATTGTTTATATTTGTACAGAATTACAAGTCATTATCAATATCTTCCAAATATACAAAACTTCAGGCAATAGCTTTCATAGGTAAAATGCCACACTGTTTGAGAATATGTAGAATTGGGGATACTTTCGGACTAAGGTTTAAGTATTCTGAGTTAAGTTGGAATTTCTTTATGATGACCTGTGTTGGGTCCTTTGATGTTAAGTTTCATTATCCTTGCTGTGACATAGTTGTTTCTGGAAAACATATGATGTTTATGTGATGTTTAATGCTATTGTAATTGGCTAAGATGCATTATGCTGTGTATGCTTGTAAAGATCATCCCCACCTGTATCACCATGTGATACTGTAGTTATTGGTCTAGAATCACTACCCTCTGTAAGTTACCTCCCACTGTATCAACCATATATATATATATATATATGCTCATTTCTTTGTTTGAGCACATGTGTTTCTCCGTGATCCACTGGGAGAGCTTCCCAGGGCGGTACATTGAAACCTGGTCACCACGGTGAAATAAAGGATGACTTAAAGTATTCTAGTCAGTGTTTTCACTGAACAGACTAACGGATATAAATACTGGAATTATCATGTTCAGTCTAAGGTGCATCATTCAGGATGGCTATTCCATGCCCCTTAAGATATCCTTAAAGAGTTGGCGATAAGTGCCTCTGCTGCATATCCACATTTGGACATTTATTTGAATTGATCTATTTTTCAGGGGCCTTTTTGGAAACTGCTTTCTGCAACCTTCTGAGTTGTCTCAGTAGCTGTGACTGGTTAGTCACCACTGGCAAGTTATGCATTAAATAAAAATCTCTGCTTTCTTCAGTGTTTACGATTTGCTTGTGTGGTCAATGTTCAACGATCCAGTTGTACTGGGACGACAAAATTGCCTATCTCATCATTCTGGAACCAATCAGGTTACAATCTCTGATGTTGTACCAAGAATAACTGATGTTAATTTATGTTTGTGATGGCTGTCTTCATTAACAGAGGCAATGGGAATGTCACACTGGTTGCACAGGCACTCGTCTGTGGATTTTTTCTATTGTGGACTGTCCATTTTAGATGTGATTTGACTACAAGGATACAAGCCCTTGAGCATGTTTACGATGAGGTTTTGCTGACTCTCTTTATCTACATTTATGGAACAAATGCTCTTGTCAAGTCCACCTCCATGAAGAACTTGCTTCATGCCAGTCCTACACTGAGGCCTTCATGTATTGTTTGTGGGTTTTGTTCAGCGTCAGCTTCTGATTAGCAGTCACATTATAGTTGCCACGTAATCTAACTATCCTGTTAGCCTTGGATACTACTATGTTTGGAGCTGCCCAATCACTTTGAGACATAATTACTAAGATTCTATTCGTTGCTAGTGTAGTGGCCATTTGCGTGTCATTGAGGATGGCATGTGCCTTTAAATTTTAGACTGCCCATTATATTGTGGCTGGGATTTATGACCTGTTTTTGGACATGTTTGGAGCTTAGATGCTTGCGCAGAAGTTTAGTTTTTAGATTAGTTTGGAGAGACCATGGGGAAGGTTAACCCTTCTATCATGTAAGAGCCACATGTAAGAACATGTGAGATCATGCAAGCCATATGCCATCATGCAGGGTCCACAGGAGATCTAAAGGAGATCATGCGGGCCATATGCCAGATCATGCCAGTGTTACGGAGACACGAGGAGTTTTCTAATGTTTAAAGTAATAAGCTGGAGTTCGAAGAAGATTGTAGTAACGAGTCGAAGAAACTTGGATGTATCGTACTGTTTTCTCGCACCAATACAGCATTTATTCATCAAAATACTGTGTTTTGAAGCCATATCTGAGAAGAAGCTCTGAAGGTCTCTGTGAGTGAGCTTGCATGCGTTTAGAAGACACCCCCTTCAACCATTCTCATCCAAATAGCGGCAAGGGTGCTAATTACCTGAAAGATATGAAAATCTGCCGCTACAGCTAGTCCTCTTCTTCCATTTTGGCATTTAAGAGGCTTTTAGATAAGTACATGAATATGCAGGAACAGAGGGATATGGATCATGTTTAGGCAGAGGATTAATTTAAGATGACCATGAACGGCACAGACATTGTCGGTCGTAGGGCCTGTTCCTACGTTATACTGTACTATATAATGAATATGTCACTGGTAAGACATAAAGTAAACTGGCATGGCATCAGGCATGTTGCAGATGAGAACCTAGTACAGTATCAGTATGTGAATTTCATTAATAGTTTCAGGGTTGGCTTTGGGAGCATATCTTACAAAACAATCCCTTGTTCCTCCAGTCAAACCTTGCCTAATCACATCAGTCACTCTGTGCAGTTGGCTACCATTCTTGCTAGAGTCACAGGGTCATGGGGCCTTACAACAGGGAAATAGGCCCTTTGGCCCAATTCATACATGATGACCAAGATGTCCCATCTAAGCTAGTCCCATTTGCCCATGTTTGGCCCACATCCCTCGAAAGTGTTCTTAACCACGTACCTGTCCAAATGTCTATGCTCCTTCAATAGTCAATAGTGCTTTATTTGTCACATATGCAACTGCAGAGAAAATTATTTTTGCATATATTATCTGTGTGAAAAAGATGCCCCTCAGATTCCCTCTTTCTTAAACCTATGCCTCTAGTTCTTGATTCCCTACCCTGTGAATAAGACTCTGTGCATTCACCCTATGTATTCCCCTCTTGATTTTATACTTCTCAATAAGATCACACCTCAGCCTCTTGTGCACCAACAGAATCCTATACTGTCCATCCTGCCCCTAGTAGCGCAGTTCCTCAAATCTTCGCCGCACCATTTGCAGCTAATTGGCATCTTTCCTACAGCTAGTTGATCATAACTGAACACAATATTCCAAGTGCGGCCTCACCAACGTCTTTTACAACTGTAACATAATGTCCAACTTCTATACTCAATTTCCTGACCAATGAAAGAAAACATGCCAATAGCCTTCTTCAGCACTCTATCTACCTGCAAACACACTTTCAGGGACCTATGCACTTGAACTTGATCTCTCTGCCAATGCCCTATCCCGTTCACTGAAAAGGGTCTGCCCTGATTTGACTTTCCAAAATGCAACACCTCACACTTATCCAAATTAATCTCCATTACTCTTCCCTGGCCCACTTGCCCAAATGATCAAGATTCTGATGCATTTCTTGATAGCCAACTTCACTGTCAATAATACCACCTATTTTAGTGTCATCTGCAAACTAACTAATCATGCCTTGTACATTCTCATCCAAACCATTAAATATAGATGACAAACAGCAATAGACCACGCATCAATCTCTAACGCCCCTGTCCCACTTAGGAAACTAGAACGGAAACCTCTGGAGACTTTGCGCCCCACCCAAGGTTCTGTGCGGTTCCTGGAGGTTGCAGGTGGTTGCAGGTAGTGGAAGCAGGTAGGGAGACTGACAAAAACCTCCAGGAACCTGGGAGCCACACGGAAACCTTGGGTGGGGCGCAAAGTCTCCAGAGGTTTCCGTTCAGGTTTCCTAAGTGGGACAGAGGCATAAGGCACACCATCAGCCACAGGCCTCCAGTCAGAAAAACAACCTTCCACCACCTTCATACCACAAAGCCAATTTTTTAATCCAGTTTGCTGGCTCTCTTTGGATTCCATGCGAGTTAACTTTCCAGAGCAGCTTAGCATGCAAAACCTTAACAAAGGTGAGCGTATACAGTACATGCACCATTCAGCAACAATTGACAACCTCAAGTTCCTTGGCGTTAATATTACCTATGCTCTGGACCAACCACATTGAAGCAACAGGGAAGAAGGCACACCGACACCTCTACTATCTGAGGAGTGTGGAAATTTGGAATATCTCCAATGACTCTTAAACACTTTTAAGATGCACCATAGAAAGCATACTGTCGGTTTGCATCCCAGTTTGGTTTGGGAACAGTTCTGCACAAGACCGTAAGAAATTGTGGAGAGTTGTGGATGTTGCCCAGCCCATCACACAGACTAGACACGCCACCATTGACTCCAACTACACTTCACTTTGCTTCAAAAAAGCAGCTAACATAATCAAAGACATGTCCCACCCCCAAAATAGGCACAAAATGCTGGAGTAACTGAGCAGATCAGGCAGCATCTCTGGAGAAAATAGGACACAAAATACTGATTACCTCAGGGGGTCGGGCAACATCTCTTGAGAAAATGGGACAAAAAATGCTGGAGTAACTCAGTGGGACACAAAATTCTGAAGTAACTCAGCGGGGACAGTCTGAAGAAGGGTCCCGACCCGATACATCACCTATTAATTTTCTCCAGAGATGCTGTCTGACTCGCTAAGTTATTCCAGAGTTTTGCATCTATCTTTGGTATAAACCAGCATCTGCAGTTCCTTGTTATTACTTGTGTCACTTGATTATTTTACATTACAAAAGGAAGTCAATAAGCAGTGATACTACCATTGTTGAGGCTATCTGCATCTACACTCTAATGGGCCTGTCCCACATAGGCAATTTTTCAGAGGACTGCAGAAGACTGTCAGTTGCCGGCAGTCACCTGAAAAACCGGCAACTGGAACGGCGACTATCAGAGTGCAACACGAACACACTTCCTTCACCAGCCCGTTATGCAGGCGGGGGACAGGGCAAGCGGGGGGAGCACTGTCTAAAAAATTCACACAGTGCAAAGCCAAGGTGTAACAGCCACACACCGCGACTAATTCCCAGAATGCGGGAATTCCTCACGACCATGAAGGCGACTCTCCGGCAACCACCCGCGAACATGTGGCGACTGCATAGACTCCTGCCATCGCATTAAACATTCGTCTAAGTGGCACAGGCCCATTAGTTGTGCATATTGACCAGAAAACTAATAGGGCAAACTAGTATGTCTACAAGAGTATATCAGATTCATCTCTTGACTCTCTCTCACCTAAAGGTACAGGTTAGTGGTGTGGTGGAATGTTCTCCCTGTGCCTGGGAGAGTGCAGCTCCAACAACTCTGAAGGAGCCAAAATCGCAGTCTCCTTGTCTGACTTCCCATTCACTACCTTGAATATTCGCACACTGCACCGCTGCAGCTGTAGGGTATTCCAGTGAAAGGTCATCACAACTTGTCAGGATTAGGGAGATTGAGGGCATATGGCTGAAAACACTATCTAACCTCTACAAGTGTACAGTGCAAAGCATGCCGATAGTCTGCTTCATGTCCTGGTTTATAAATACAAGCACACAAGATTGAGGGAGGCGGCAGAAAATGAAGGGCATTCACTTATTCATCATGGGTACTGACCACCCTACCATCAAAGCGATCTACTGAAAGCATTGTAAAAAGGCAAATATCATCAAAGACCCACACTAGACTGGCCACCTTCTGATGACCATTGGGAGGAACAGGAGCCGAAGAACGGTTGCCTCCAGGTTCCAGAAGACTTTCTTCACATCAATAATCAGGCTCCTGAACCACCCGCACAATCCTAACCACAACCCAACTCATCAATGAATTATTATGGGCTCTATGTAGGTTGCACTTTTATGGATCAGTTACCGAGTATTACTGATAACTTACTGTATTATTGAATATTGTACATTTATCTGTTGTACTGTTATATTACAGCACCTGCAGAACTGCAGCAATGAAGCATTTCATTGTTCCGTTCGCAGTGCATATCTTGTTGACTCAGTTGACTCTTGACTCCTTGGACTCTTGATCAACAGGAAGTGCTGCCTCAAGAAGGCAGATAATATGATCAAAAGCCCACACCAACCTGACAATGATCTCTTCTCGCTACTGCAATCGGAAAGAAAGTGCAAGAGCCTGAGTGTATATAAAAAATAAACACTCTTGACTACTTCAATTCTGTAAACTCTAATCGCCTAAAACGCCAAGGGTATCAATTGCAAGGGGTTGCCACTGCCTGCAAGTCACACACCTTGGTGACTTGGACATCACCGTCATGTTGTTAAACTCATATAATACCCGACCCAGCAACCAGTTGACAGCACCTTTTCCACACACAACTGCAATTCACAATGCCGTCTGAAGGTGAATGGGGTATCTTTGCCACCATTTGCATGATCAAATGTAAACAGATTACTCCTCCATCACTGGGTGTGCAAGTCATAATGTTGTTACTTCAGTTGTGTCAGGGGAATTCTGCAAATCTTCCAAGGAGCGATAAAACACACCAGATATGACGCCCTTGACACCGTAGAGAACTTCTCTGGTCTGTGAGAACTTTCTTCTCTTTAGCACAATCTCATAGGGGTAGTCCCGTAGAAGTTTAATAGAATCATTTCCATACATCATCTTCTCTCCGTATTTAATTTTTTTCAACAGCGCTTCCACTGTTGGGATATCCCGAAGTTTGACTATAATCTGTCGTGGGTAGGTTTGTTCTCCAGTGAATCTTGGCTTGAATCTAGGTACTCGATGTGCTTCTTCAATTACTGGTGCTTCAGGTAAATTGAGTACATGTTTAATTAAATTGGCAGTGAACTCACGGGCGTTTTCCCCCTCAGCTCCCTCTTTCACTCCACGTATTCGTATATTTTGACGTCTTGAGCGAGCTTCTAGATCAACACATTTATCAGATACTTTTGTAAATTGGCTCTTGAGGCTGTCTAATTCTAACTTCATTGCCTCCATTTCTCCAGCCATCTCTTCCACAACAGCTTCCAAATCTTTCACTGCAGTTGCATTTGCGGAAATAGTTTCATGCACAGCCTCAAACATCTTTGTGGACTCTTCTGCCACCTTAGTAATTTTCCCCGTTAGCTCTTCTTGCACATCATCAACTTTTTTTTGCAGAGCACCAATGCCCGCGAGTATTTTTTCATTACCAGCATTAATGGATTGTATGTTTTCCATCAAATTTAAATTTCCAGCTTTCACATCATCTTTCAAATCTCTTACCGAGTTCCTTAATTCCTCCATTTCAGTTTTCTCTTTTGTGATCAACTCAGTCTTAGATCGTGTAGCCATTCCAGAATCCACTCCAGAGGTTAGTGTTGCAGTTTCTTGGTGTTCTTGAGACTTCAGCAGTTGTTTTGTCACTTTCCTCTGTGGGCTCTGACCTGTAGATGTATTTTTCATTTAAAATCGGTTTCCCTCCGTTAAATCCACGGCGCTTACTGATGACGTCATCAGCACCGCGACATGAAACTCCGGTAAGTCTTTAAAATCGGTCCCGACCTCCAGACCCGATTTTAACGCGAAAAATCGCGATTTTTTCAGCGGAGCTAAAAGATTTGCGACTGCTAGCAAAGCATGCCGCCACCGGAAACGTTGTCACGTAATCTAACTATCCTGTTAGCCTTGGATACTACTATGTTTGGAGCTGCCCAATCACTTTGAGACATAATTACTAAGATTCTATTTGTTGCTAGTGTAGTGGCCATTTGGCCTGTTTTGCATGTCATTGAGGATGGCATGTGCCTTTAAATTTTAGACTACCCATTATATTGTGGCTGGGATTTATGACCTGTTTTTGGACATGTTTGGAGCTTAGATGCTTGCGCAGAAGTTTCGTTTTTAGATTAGTTTGGAGAGACCATGGGGAAGGTTAACCCTTCTATCATGTAGAGCCACATGTAAGAACATGTAAGATCATGCAAGCCATGCGGGGTCCACGGGAGGTCTAAAGGAGATCATGCGGGCCATATGCCAGATCATGCCAGTGTTACGGAGACACGAGGAGTTTTCTAATGTTTAAAGTAATAAGCTGGAGTTTGAAGAAGATTGTAGTAACGAGTCGGAAGAAACTTGGATGTATCGTACTGTTTTCTCGCACCAATAAAGCATTTATTCATCAAAATACTGTGTTTTGAAGCCATATCTGAGAAGAAGCTCTGAAGGTCTCTGTGAGTGAGCTTGCATGCGTTTAGAAGACACCCCCTTCAACCATTCTCATCCAAATGGCGGCAAGGGTGCTAATTACCTGAAAGATATGAAAATCTGTCGCTACAGCTAGTCCTCTTCTTCCATTTTGGCATTTAAGAGGCTTTTAGATAAGTACATGAATATGCAGGAACAGAGGGATATGGATCATGTTTAGGCATTGGATTAATTTAAGATGACCATGAACGGCACAGACATTGTGGGTCGAAGGGCCTGTTCCTAAGTTATACTGTACTATGTAATGAATATGTCACTGGTACGACATAAAGTAAACTGGCATGGCATCAGGCATGTTGCAGATGAGAACCTAGTACAGTATCAGTATGTGAATTTCATTAATAGTTTCAGGGTTGGCTTTGGGAACATATCTTACAAAACAATCCCTTGTTCCTCCAGTCAACCCTTGCCTAATCACGTCAGTCACTCTGTGCAGTTGGCTACCATTCTTGCTAGAGTCACAGGGTCATGGGGCCTTACAACAGGGAAACAGGCCCTTTGGCCCAATTCATACATGATGACCAAGATGTCCCATCTAAGCTAGTCCCATTTGCCCATGTTTGGCCCACATCCCTCGAAAGTGTTCTTAACCACGTACCTGTCCAAATGTCTATGCTCCTTCAATAGTCAATAGTGCTTTATTTGTCACATATGCAACTGCCGAGAAAATTATTTTTGCATATATTATCTGTGTGAAAAAGATGCCCCTCAGGTTTCTATAAAACCTTTTCCCTCTTTCTTAAACCTATCCCTCTAGTTCTTGATTCCCTACCCTGTGAATAAGACTCTGTGCATTCACCCTATGCATTCCCCTCTTGATTTTATACTTCTCAATAAGATCACACCTCAGCCTCTTGCGCACCAACAGAATCCTATACTGTCCATCCTGTCCCTAGTAGCGCAGTCCCTCAAATCTTCGCCGCACCATTTGCAGCTAATTGGCATCTTTCCTACAGCTAGTTGATCATAACTGAACACAATATTCCAAGTGCGGCCTCACCAACGTCTTGTACAACTGTAACATAATGTCCAACTTCTATACTCAATTTCCTGACTAATAAAAGAAAACATGCCAATAGCCTTCTTCACCACTCTATCCACCTGCAAACACACTTTCAGGGACCTATGCACTTGAACTTGATCTCTCTGCCAATGCCCTATCCCGTTCACTGAAAAGGGTCTGCCCTTGATTTGACTTTCCAAAATGCAACACCTCACACTTATCCAAATTAATCTCCATTACTCTTCCTTGGCCCACTTGCCCAAATGATCAAGATTCTGATGCATTTCTTGATAGCCAACTTCACTGTCAATAATACCACCTATTGTAGTGTCATCTGCAAACTAACTAATCATGCCTTGTACATTCTCATCCAAACCATTAATATAGATGACAAACAGCAATAGACCAGGCATCAATCTCTAACGCCCCTGTCCCACTTAGGAAACTAGAACGGAAACCTCTGGAGACTTTGCGCCCCACCCAAGGTTTCCGTGCGGTTCCTGGAGGTTGCAGGTGGTTGCAGGTAGTGGAAGCAGGTAGGGAGACTGACAAAAACCTCCAGGAACCTCCGGGAACGGCACGGAAACCTTGGGTGGGGAGCAAAGTCTCCAGAGGTTTCCGTTCTAGTTTCCTAAGTGGGACAGAGGCAAAAGGCACACCATCAGCCACAGGCCTCCAGTCAGAAAAACAACCTTCCACCACCTTCATACCACAAAGCCAATTTTTTAATCCAGTTTGCTGGCTCTCTTTGGATTCCATGCGAGTTAACTTTCCAGAGCAGCTTAGCATGCAAAACCTTAACAAAGGTGAGCGTGTACAGTACATGCACCATTCAGCAACAATTGACAACCTCAAGTTCCTTGGCGTTAATATTACCTATGCTCTGGACCAACCACATTGAAGCAACAGCGAACAAGGCACACCGCCACCTCTACTATCTGAGGAGTGTGGAAATTTGGAATATCTCCAATGACTCTTAAACACTTTTAAGATGCACCATAGAAAGCATACTGTCGGTTTGCATCCCAGTTTGGTTTGGGAACAGTTCTGCACAAGACCGTAAGAAATTGTGGAGAGTTGTGGATGTTGCCCAGCCCATCACACAGACTAGACACGCCACCATTGACTCCAACTACACTTCACTTTGTTTCAAAAAAGCAGCTAACATAATCAAAGACATGTCCCACCCCCAAAATAGGCACAAAATGCTGGAGTAACTAAGTGGATCAGGCAGCATCTCTGGAGAAAATAGGACACAAAATACTGATTGCCTCAGGGGGTCAGGCAACATCTCTTGAGAAAATGGGACAAAAAATGCTGGAGTAACTCAGTGCAACACAAAATTCTGAAGTAACTCAGCGGAGACAGTCTGAAGAAGGGTCCCGACCCGATGCATCACCTATTAATTTTCTCTAGAGATGCTGTCTGACTCGCTGAGTTATTCCAGAGTTTTGCATCTATCTTTGGTATAAACCAGCATCTGCAGTTCCTTGTTATTACTTGTGTCACTTGATTATTTTGCATTACAAAAGGTAGTCAATAAGCAGTGATACTACCATTGTTGAGGCTATCTGCATCTACACTCTAATGGGCCTGTCCCACATAGGCAATTTTTCAGAGGACTGCAGGAGACTGTCAGTTGCCGGCCGTCACCTGAAAAACCGGCAACTGGAACAGCGACTGTCAGAGTGCAACACGAACACACTTCCTTCACCAGCCCGTTATGCAGGCGGGGGACAGGGCAAGCAGTGGGAGCACTGTCTAAAAAATTCACACAGTGCAAAGCCAAGGTGTAACAGCCACACACCGCGACTAATTCCCAGAATGCGGGAATTCCTCACGACCATGAAGGCGACTCTCCGGCAACCACCTGCGAACATGTGGCGACTGCATAGACTCCTGCCATCGCATTAAACATTCGTCTAAGTGGCACAGGCCCATTAGTTGTGCATATTGACCAGAAAACTAATAGGACAAACTAGTATGTCTACAAGAGTATATCAGACTCATCTCTTGACTCTCTCTCACCTAAAGGTACAGGTTAGTGGTGTGGTGGAATGTTCTCCTCGTGCCTGGGAGAGTGCAGCTCCAACAACACTGAAGGAGCCAAAATCGCAGTCTCCTTGTCTGACTTCCCATTCACTACCTTGAATATTCGCACGCTGCACCACTGCAGCTGTAGGGTATTCCAGTGAAAGGTCATCACAACTTGTCAGGATTAGGGAGATTGAGGGCATATGGCTGAAAACACTATCTAACCTCTACAAGTGTACAGTGCAAAGCATGCTGATAGTCTGCTTCATGTCCTGGTTTATAAATACAAGCACACAAGATTGAGGGAGGTGGCAGAAAATGAAGGGCATTCACTTATTCATCATGGGTACTGACCACCCTACCATCAAAGCGATCTACTGAAAGCATTACAAAAAGGCAGCAAATATCATCAAAGACCCACACTAGACTGGCCACCTTCTGCTCTCCATTGGGAGGAACAGGAGCCGAAGAACGGTTGCCTCCAGGTTCCAGAAGACTTTCTTCACATCAATAATCAGGCTCCTGAACCACCCGCACAATCCTAACCACAACCCAACTCATCAATGAAATATTATGGGCTTTATGTAGGTTGCACTTTATGGATCAGTTACCGAGTATTGCTGATAACTTACTGTATTATTGAATATTGTACATTTATCTGTTGTGCTGTTATATTACAGCACCTGCAGAACTGCAGCAATGAAGCATTTCATTGTTCCGTTCGCAGTGCATATGACTCTTTGCCTCTTGACTCCTTGGACTCTTGATCAACAGGAAGTGCTGCCTCAAGAAGGCAGATAATATGATCAAAAGCCCACACCAACCTGACAATGATCTCTTCTCGCTACTGCAATCGGAAAGAAAGTGCAAGAGCCTGAGTGTATATAAAAAATAAACACTCTTGACTACTTCAATTCTGTAAACTCTAATCGCCTAAAACACCAAGGGTATCAATTGCAAGGGGTTGCCATTGTCTGCAAGTCACACACCTTGGTGACTTGGTCATCACCGTCATGTTGTTAAACTCATATAATACCCGACTCAGCAACCAGTTGACAGCACCATTCCCACACACAACTGCAATTCACAATGCCGTCTGAAGGTGAATGGGGTATCTTTGCCACCATTTGCATGATCAAATGTAAACAGATTACTCCTCCATCACTGGGTGTGCAAGTCATAATGTTGTTACTTCAGTTGTGTCAGGGGAATTCTGCAAATCTTCCAAGGAGCTTTTGTCAATTCTGATGGGAAGCCCACTTTCTGTATACTTTCTGTACATTCTTAAAAACGGCCAAAAGATCTAATCCACTGAAGGAATTGTCGGTTAGTAAAATCTTTATGAATAAAACCAGGGCAATTTTATTCTGTACTTGTGTTAAATATGTAAAGAGAAAAGCCTCTTCTTATATGGCCAATATACTGGATGTTCCTCTGTAATAATAAAACAGCAATGTCACATTCACTTCAGTCAATCTGTTGGAGCTGCTGTTTTATTCTCTCAGTGTCACAGTGTATTGCTTTCTGTTTTGTTTGCTGGATAAGCACACATGCATCTTCATATTTTGTGGGAATTGTTTTTTTTTTGTTTAAAACATTGCAGCAAAGCTGCCAAGCTGCCTATCTGGAGCACCAATCCATAAATAATTAGCATTAATCAATTGAGTGATTATCTGGCACATAATGGAAAATGTTACTCAAAAAGAGCACATACACTAATCAGCAGATGTGAACACTGTTCAATCAAGATTGACGTTTCTCTGGTGAATATTTTCCCAACTGTCTGTGGTTTTCTACCAACTTTGGACGGCATTCAATGCTTGAATAATTCCCAGAAGTTGCTTGAAACTCTGATTCAGTAATAAAGAGTGGCTTCATAATTTAATCACCTTTGCAGCGTAAGGGCGAGGATCCTCTGTCACAAACACTCTACTATCCCAGCAAGGCCCAGTTTCAATTCAGACCTCAGATGCTGGAGGTTGCACGTTCTCCCTGGGTTTCCCTATCCAGTTCCTTTCCATGTCCCAAAGACGTGCTGGCTGGTTGGTGGATGAATGGAAGGGTCAGGGTGGAGCTGATAGGCACTTGAGAGAACAGGTCACAGGGACCTGTTCCTGGTAAATAACTGAGACAATAGGATTGATGCTATTTTTTTCCTCTCACAACTCAATGGGCTAAATGGCCTTCTGCTATGTTGTAAGGAAATATGAGAGGACATTGCCTTGACAATAGACAATAGGTGCAGGAGTAGGCCATTTGGCCCTTTGAACCAGCACCGCCATTCAATGTGATCATGGCTGATCATCCCCAATTAGTACCCCATTCCTGCCTTCTCCCCATATACCCTGACTCCGCTATTTTTAAGAGCCCTTTCTAGCTCTCTCTTGAAAGCATCCAGAGAACCTGCCTCCACCACCCTCTGAGGCAGAGAATTCCAGACTCACCACTCTCTGTGGGAAAAAGTGTTTCCTCGTCTCCGTTGTAGCTCAGTTGAGCTTGCTCATCACCACTTAACTAATGTTGGTTCCATGTTTCACTGGTTCCCAACATACATAACATAGAAACTTAGAAATTATGTGCAGGAGTAGGCCATTCGGCCCTTCGAGCCTGCACCGCCATTCCATATGATCAAGGCTGATATAACCAATGAGCCTATGCTTCAAAATCACAGAAGGTTATAATACCCAGGTCATCAAGTATACAGATATTATCTTCTGAACCAGGATTTTCATTTCAAATCAGGAAATGGAAAGAAATGTTTAAGTGGACTATTAGTGTAATTGTGTTTCACATTTTATTTTCAGTACCTGTATTATTGAAGTGCGTTGTTGTGCTCAATTTAAGGTGGAACTTGTTTTTAGTTAAGCTTTTAATAGTTGGGATTCAATTAGTTGCTATCAATGATGTGCCTTGATTTTGTGGATGCTTGAAGCCTTGAAGCAATTGTCAGTGAGGCTATTTTGGCCTCCATTGAAGCTTTACTGTTTAAAATTGGATGTATGGGCATCACACACCACATTACAGGGGGTGAGAGGTGGAGAGGGGGTGAGAGGGGGAGAAGGGGGTGAGAGGTGGAGAGGGGAGGGAAGGGTGGGGGAGAGGAGTGAGGGGAAGGGGGGAGGGGAGAGCGGCGAAAAGGGGAGGGAGGGGGGGAAGAGGGAGGAGGGGGAGGTGGAGTGACCTCTGATGATCTTCGGTGAGCGCTGGTGACCTCCGGTGACCTCGGGATCTGCAGAACTAGCACAACTGTGTCGGGTTTTGGAGGAGATATGAGTGACGTGAAAACAAACAAACAAATGAACTAACGAACTAACGAATAGAATTTTAATAGTTATAAGATGAGATAAGATATAGACTATATGCTTGATTTGTTTAATCACCATGTGATTTAACCTGCAGTTCACTGCAATTTTACAATTGTGTGATATCACTCACCAGAGATATTTTTGGTTCATTAATGCAGTTAATATCGTCATGATTATATGCAAGATTTGTGTTTTAAATACATAGATAAGATAAGATATAGACTATATACTAGATTAAGTGGGACTTATTGGGTCCCATGTTCACACGAGAGGGCTGGTCCCTCAATGCAATATTCCACCTCTCCACCAATTCCATTCTTAGTGGCCAGTGGTGGGGGGGGAGGGGCTTTCTGGAGCGCTAGTATGGGTGTTGCGGGCTGAAGGGACTGGTTTACAGTGGGCTGCCTGCTGTACCTGCACGCCAACGTCCAGTGACCGGTGTACAAGGATACCCAGGTCTCGCTGTACCTCCCCCCTTACCCAACCTAACCTCATTGAGATAATAATCTGCCCCCCTTGTTTTTGGCACCAGTGGATAACCTCACATTTATCTATATTATCTGCCACGCATCTGCCCACTCACTCAACCAGTCCAGGTCAACCTGCAACCTCCTATCGTCCTCTTCACAGTTCACGCTGCCACCCGGCTTTGCGTCATCAAAAAACTTGCTAGTGTTGCTCCTAATTCCAAATCATTAATATATATGGTAAACAGTTGTGGCCCCCAACACCGAGCCTTGACTCACGGCTATTCCTTGAAATTCCATTTCAAGCAGGGTGCAAGGCCACCAAATTCAAATGCAGTTTTCTACCACTTCATGCACGGTGCAAGGCCACCAAATTCAAGTGCAGTTCCTTACCATTTCATGCGGGGTGCAATGGCACCAAATTCAAGTGCAGTTCCCTACCATTTCAGGCGGGGTGCAAGGCCACCAAATTCAAGTGCAGTTTCCTACCATTTCAAGGAGGGTGCAAGGCCACCACATTCAAGTGCAGTTTCCTACCATTTCAAGCAGGGTGCAAGGCCACCACATTCAAGTGCAGTTTCCTACCATTTTAAGCAGGGTGCAAGGCCACCAAATTCAAATGCAGTTTCATACCATTTCAAGCAGGGTGCAAGGCCACCAAAGACAGAGAGTCATGACCTCTACCTTACCCATCTTGCAGAGACTGAGCCATGCCCACATTCCGGGTTTTATAGTCCCTCCCCCTCCCACCGGAGCGGCGTGGCCTTCATGGCATGATTGACAGGAGAGAGAATCTCAACATCTTTTAAACACTAATAACTTATTTTTCATCTATGGGAAATATCCTCGGCACCTGATGAGCGGAGGGGGACTGAGTAATATGGCCAAAAATCAGCCATACATGGTAGCATTTTTTCTAAAATCAATATACAGTGCTGACTGGAAGTTGTCAAGAATTAGACTTTTAATTATATAGAAGGCACACCACTTTTCAATAAGGCACACCACTTTTCAATAAGGCACACCACTTTTCAATAAGGCACACCACTTTGCATTTTCAAACCAAAACCACTTTTGCATTTCAAACCAAAACCACTTTTGCATTTTCAAACCAAAATCAATTTTGCATTTTCAAACCACATTAAGGGCATTGACAGGTCAGTAAAACCACTCACAGTTTAGTAGACATGTGTTCAGTGTTCAGTGTTATTCACAGCTCAGACTGAGAGGCGTGACCTCTCCCTCCATCTTGCAACGACTGAGGCAGTCCACACTTCTGGGTTTTATAGTCCCTCCCCCTCCCACCAGGAGAGAGAATCTCAACATTTTTAAAACATTGATAAGTCTTTTCTTTTTCATCGAAAAATCCTCTTGTCCTGCTCAGCGGAGGGTGACTCTGAGTAAGATGGCCAAAAATCACAGCCGTAAGTGGTAGCATTTTTTCTAAAATCAATATGCAATATGCAGTGCAAACAGGACGTGGTCAAGATTTGCATTTTAATTATATAGATAGGATAAGATATATAGTATATGCTTGAATTGTTTAATCACCATGTGATTTAATCTGCAGTTCACTGCTGTTACAATTGCTCGATATCACTCATCAGAGATAGTTTTGGTTCATTAATGTAGTTAATATCGTCATGAATTTTCCAAATTCATTTTCTGTGGGGTACTTTTAATCAACTTTCAAATCCCTGAAAGCACATGATCGGATCTAAGAATAGAACTTCAATGTATAAATTGCTAATTGTTTATGCTGCCTATACAAAAGGTTAACGCCGTTGTTACAACTCTACTAACTGATATTTTGCCAACTCACAGGCGCATCAAACTGCATGCACCATACAATGGCATAGTTCTGGCCTGTAGCTAAGGTGTGCTTGATCATTTGTTTCATTTGATCACATCAATTAACATCAGCTTATATCATAACTTCAGTCGGATACCGGTATCAGCCTCATACCTTGTACCTTCAGTGAATCTAACATTTCTCCTAACACATGGCTACCTGTACCCTATCTCACAGCAAGTCCCACTCACCCGTTCTTGTGTGTGGATATGTATGCATGTGTGCCTATTTAGCTAGGTTTAGTTTATTATTGTCACGTGTACTGAGGCACAGTGAAATTTTTTATGTTGCACGCGTGTACAAGTCATTGTTTGTGTGTGTGGAATTGTTTGTATGTGCAGTGGCTTTTGATTATGTAATGGGGGTGAGAATTCATTCCTTCGTGTACTTTATATTCAACTCTCAGTCTTGCTCCTGGTCACACTGCACTCAGGCCTCAGTGAAGGCTCGAGTGAGTAACAACACCCAAAGTCAGAGTGAGCATGCTCCACACGGCAAAATTATTCCATAGTAGGCTAATACTTGAAACAAAACTAGCGGCAGCGGCAAAAGTTCCAGATGAAAAAGGCCCTCCGTAATCTCTTGCTTAGGGTTAAACGCCTGCCAGATTTCACTTTCATACACATGAATAAGATTACTATGTATAAAATGATTCACAATGCCATTTCAAATAAGCATGTTACAACCCTACTCCCACATTCCAGCATAAACCTCCAGAGCTGATGTAGCCAATTTACTAATTTGGTTAGTCCTTGGGTTTGTCATGAAACATTTAATGATATACTAACCTCCCCCTAAGTATACCTCTGCAGGGGTTCAGGGACAGATGGCTCAGATTGTGAGAGAGAAGACTGAAGCATCATTTAGTTAACCTATGTTTCCCGAATCCTACATAATCCACATGCACCACATCAAAGTGGAAGTTCAGCATCTTCGTACCACAGGGACCAGAGAGGTAGTCCAAGCGGCTCCTCCATCCCCACTTACTCAGTAATCTTCCAGCTCTGGATTCTGCCAGCAGACCAATATTCAGAGCTTCTCACTGGGCAGCTATGCCAACCTCTTTCCCCTACACCAGATGTCTCTGGATTATGCCAGCAGACCAATATTCAGAGCTGCTCACTTCTGTGCTGAAGAATGCCCATTCACAAGGTTGTTGCCAGGCAGTATTCCACACATAGGTTGATACAATGTGAAAAATGGCTGTATTCCACACATAGCTCAGTTACAAAGACACTTAGGTAATTGAAACTTAATCAGGTATGGTATTAAGATACATACGGCACTCTCAGATTTTCTAAGAGACCCCATAGGAGACACTCCATAGCCTAAAAGGACACAATGTTTCATTTTCTCCATTGAAACTTTGTGACATTTTTTCAGATCTATTTGAGAAGTACTAAATATTTGGGTGGATCCAACCCACGTAGTCTTGATCCACCTGAACTACAAAGAGAAACTGAATATGTGCATACCGAGTTCCTACAGGAGGCCAGCTGTGTTAAACCAGTTACACAAATATATCTGACGGAAACAACGAAGTTTAGTGAGATATCAAAAAGTATCTTGGATACCACTGCAGAGAATGTCTACAATGACCAAGGAATCTGATTTTTTTTGAGGTGCGTCAGTTTAAGGTATTCTTCCTTATTAATCTATATTTGACTGGAGTTCAAAGGGAAACATGATGGCCCTAGCCCTGGCATCATAAGACATTGCTTCAATACTTTTGACAGGAGAGAAATCTGTACATTATTTTAAACTGTCTTTGAATTTGACAAATGTGGAGATTCCACTGTGTAACATGGTCAGGGAAATGTAAAGGGAATCAATTCTAAAATATTGTAAATTTATTGTCTGGGATGTATGCACAATGGATCACAAAGCAGCTACAAAGCATTAGATCAAACTTTGCAGGATCGTAGACACAACAATAAATTATTGGGAAGTGTTACTTAAATGCTAGCTGGAGAATTTCATCAAACATTACCAGCAATTCCACAAGATACTAAACCAGATTAATTAAAAGTCTCCATTAAAATACCATATAATTTGAAAATATTGAAGATTACACCTGAAAACCTGTATATATGAACACATTTGACAGGCAATCCATCCGAGAGAGAGACTTTGTGTTGAATTTATTCAAACTAGGTAATGGATTTTGGATCTACCAATAATATGCCACAGCACATAATTTTCAGTTAAAAAATTACGACCACATGTATTTGGGGTTACAATAATGACTGGTAATGCTGCTGGGGAAAATGTCTTGGTTCACAGATACTCAAGAGCACCGGATATGAACCGAACAAGTTATCCCATTTGCTTAATTAATAAATCACATTATTGGGGGGGGGGGGGGAGAGGGAGAGGGGGAGGGAGGAGGAAGAGGAGAGGGATAGAGGGAGGGGAGGGAGAGGGGGAGTGAGAGTGGGAGTGAGGGAGAGGGGGCAGGAGAGGAGGGGGAGAAGTGGGTAGAGAAAATGAATTGATATGGGCTTTCAAGTAAGACAAGCGTAGATGAGCATGTTGATCTGCATGGCTGAGTTGGACCAAAGGGCCTGTTTCCATACTGTATGACTAAATGATTCGCTTAGTTTAGGTTACTGTCTACCATCCAGTATCGCAGAATGGCCAATTCATGCCTGTCTGCATCAACAATTAATCTGCAACTCATTGATTCATCTTGTCAAACCTAACTCACCTTGTGGTCTCGTGGTCATGATCCCCATGTGCTAATACGCAATTACTTCCTCACCAAAGGTCCCTTTGCTTTCTTCGCTTCATTTCTCAAAAAAAAATAGGCACTTAGGTTCTTCTCTCTTTACAAAATAACACTCCAACTTCCATACATTTCCGTGCGACCCCCTATAATCAAGTCTCTCCAATTAAGCTTGCAGTTCTACCTCATCGGCCGGCCTGGTGCGGGGCTGGGACGGTGCTGGCTGAGATGCCCCGGTGGCAGCGGCATGATTCGGGGCTGGGATGGCGCTCCTGTGAGGGCGGCCCGGCGCGGGGCTGAGACGGTGCTGGCTGAGACGCTCTGGTGGCAGCGGCACGACTCGGGGCTGGGACGGCGCTCCCATGAGGGTGGCCCGGTACGGGGCTGAGACGGTGCTCCGGTAGCTGAGGCGGTGTTCTGGCGGCGGCGACCTGAATCCGGGGCTCGGCCGCGGGCCAGTGGACGACATCTTCGGGAGCTCGCAGGTCACAGGCTGGTGCCTGTTTTTCCGGAGCTCCCGCGGAAACAGCTGCGTCCGCTGGACTGGAGGGCGGCATCTTCGACCACCCCCGGGCCGCGGAGCTTGAACCGGCCCGTTCGCGGAGCTCAGTGAGCCGCGGGACTGATTACCATCGCCCGGTGGGGTATCGCCTCAGCGCAGAGGGAGAAGAGGAGGGAAGAGACAGTAACCCTAAGATTTTTGCCTCCATCACAGTGAGGAGGTGCCTGGTGAACTCACTGTGGTGGATGTTAATTTGTGTTTATTGTGTGTTTTCTTGTTTATTATTATATGTATGGCTGCAGGCAACGACATTTCGTTCAGACCGAAAGGTCTGAATGACAAATAAAGGATCCAAGTCTGAGTCTATTTAAACATTGCCATGTTTTGAAGGGTGGCTCCCAATGTGGAATTGGTTACACCCAAAGGGACTCGTGGCCTTTGCTGAGCAGTCACCATCTGACCCTTCTAAAGTCATTGGTCCTGTCCATCGATGATTGCTCCAGACAAGGGGTGGAGGAGAGGAAATGGGAGAGGCTTGAACAGTCAGTCCATTTTGACCTGGCAATTCGCATCAATGTCAGTGTCTGCTCAATATATTCAAGCTCCCTTCAGCTGGATTAAGGAGGTAATTGTTGTCACTCCTTCATAGCCCAACAGCTGCATTTGGAGGTCCCAAGGAACTCCCTCCCCTGAAGAATGGAAAGGACGCCATAGGAGTCATACGGCATGGAAACAGGCCATTCGGTCCAACTTGCTCAAACTAACCAACATGTCCCATCTACACTAGTCCCACCTGCCTGCATTTGGCCCATTTCCCTATAAACCATAACCTGCCTTTTAAAATTATTCCCTCCGCTTTACCCAATAAGCTGGAAGCGGAGAGCAAATTTTGCTTGTGTGTGCTGAATCAATTGAGATCTTTAAGTACTAAAGATTGGTCAGCAGGGAGGAGCTGCACCATTTAACTGTGTCAAGAGAGTGAATTAGGATCAGTAAAGAGCCATTTATCCTGACTAAGCTTGGGCAAGCTTGTCATTTTGAATGCCTCTGTTAATTTGGCTCCCTCATCCTGACAGCTTGTCTGAAACATTCCAAGCTTGATCATTACTTGAGAATTGGTCTGTCCATTTTTAGAGAAACAAAGCAAAGAAGACTGAAGAACACCAACGTTTCCCCCTGACACATGTTCCTGGGAGGACCAATTTAAACGGACCGCTCAATGGATTTTTAGCATAAAATGGTTGAGGTTTACTACACACACGGGTATTGTAAATGCCTTTTTGACAGGACCTCCCAAAAACACCATCACTCCCACTTAGAAGTAAAAGGGATACAACTGCAAAGTGTCAGTCCTTCACCAACAGGACTTCAAGTAGTGAAAGGCTTGGATAGAGTGAATGTGGAGACTAGTGGCAGAGTCTAGGACCAGACATCATAGCCTCAGAATAAAAGGAGGTTCCTTAAGGTAGGAGATGAGAAGGATTTTTTTAAGTCAGAGGGTGGGGTAATTTGTGGAATTCGTTGCCACAGAAGGCTGTGGAGGCTGTCAATGGATATTTTTAAGGCAAAGATAGATAGATTCTTGATTAGTACGGGTGTCATGGGTTATGGGGAGAAGGCAGGAGAATGGGGTTGGGAGGGAGAGATAGATCAGCCACGGTCGAATGGTGGAGTAGACCTGAAGGGCCGAATGGACTAATTCTGCTCCGATAGCTCACTATACCAAGGGCTATAGAGATGGACAATAAATGTTGACTCTGCCTGTGATGCTCCCATACCTCGGAGCCAATCAATAAAGTATGTTTCTGTTTCCAAGGAAATCGTTTTGTTTTTTAAATTTGTGCATTTTACCAGAAGTTTTTACCAACACATTTATAGTAGGCCAAACTTTGGAGGGAAAATATGGGCAGATTTAGGACTTCTGTAACCATGCTGGAATCCTCAAGTTGTATAGATATACATTATTAAACTGAAATTGATAGCATTTTCTCAGTCAATTATATTAAGAAGCACGAATGGAGGTTGGATACAGATTAGCCATGATCTAAGTGAACAGAAAAACAGACTTGAAGACTTGAAGGAATAAATAGCCTTCTCCACTATTTCTATTTAGCAGGATAGGATGAAGTTTTTTTTTCTGATTTGCCCCAGTTTGTACTGGAACCTTAACATTTATCTTGTACACCACATTCAGGATCAAATCACCATCTGCTTTATCTTCAAAGATTGTGGGGGGTGCAGGGACGAGGTGGGGGGGGGTGCAGGGACGAGGGGGGGGAGGCAACAGATCAATTGCAGATAGTTGCAGCTAACAGTGTGACACCGAGCAACTCATATTATTCCCTGTGTAATACATGCAGGGAATAATATGCATTCTTCCTGGAATATCGCTGGGCCTGTTTTTATATCAACTACTCTCTGGTTTATTGACATTTGCTATAACATTTGGAGTTTCAGATTTCATCAACACTTCTGCTAATTTGTAAAGTTAACTTTCCAAAATGCTCTGCAATTTTTTTGGAAAACATTTTTTAAGCGAAACAGCCAGACGTAGTCAATTTGCACAGAAACCCAATGCCTCCTACACCCCACCTATTTCCTGGGAGTTAAACAAGTCTTTACTCTGAGTTTGGTGATGCCAATTGGAAAGTTACGCAGTCGGGCAGTTGGAAATGCAGTGAGATATAAATGGTCTGGACTCTGCAATTGCAACACAAGTGAAACTGTCAGCCTCCGCTCTCTCTATCATTCCTGCACAGAACTGACAATAAGTTCTACATTTCGGAGCAAGCATGGTCCAATGTTATTGCCAGTAATTCGATGCAATTCTGCAGGCTTTGAAGTTGAAATGTAATGGGTACACGCCCAGTGATCCAGTACCAGTTCTAAGGCAGCACAAAGAGAACGCCACATCCTGGAAGAAGTTGTTAATGGACAAGGACGGCTGACAGAAGTGTTTACAAATGTTTCAACATTTTTGAAAGTTTTCGAATGTTTTTGTATGTAAGTTTAAACACAGTTCACTTTCCAGGTCATTCATACCAAATCTGGCATGTATCCGAGACTACCGTCTGATTGTGTGTCTCAAATTCCCGATGTGACGTCACATTTAATCATTATAGATTTACACAGTATGGGGCCTTTTGGCCCACCATCACACACTCATTTACTCTAATCCCATTTTATTCTCTCCACATTCCCATCAACTGCCTCCCACATTCTACCACTCACCAGGGGCAATCTGCAGTAAACAATGAACTTGCAAAGTTGCATGACGTTGGGATATGGGGAGATACCAGAGAACCTAGAGGAATCCCACACGGCTGCAGAGTGAATGTGCAAACTCCACACGGGCAGCACATGTGGCCAGGATCATATCCAAGTCATTGAAACTGCGAGGCAGCACCTCCACTAACTATACCACTATACTGTACTTGGAATGGTTGCAGAAAAAGTATTTAAGAAGGAACTGCAGATGCTAGAAAATTGAAGGTACACAAAAATACTGGAGAAACTCAGCGGGTGCAGCAGCATCTATGGAGCGAAGGAGATAGGCAACGTTTCAGGCCGCAACGGAGTCTGAAGAAGAGTTTAGGTCCGAAACGTTGCCTATTTCCTTCGCTCCATAGATGCTGCTGCACCCCGCTGAGTTTCTCCAGCATTTTTGTGTACCTGCAGAAAAAGTCTTCCAATGTTACATCACAATAGTTCATGTTATGATGATTACTGAAGAGAAAATGTGCATTTTTTATTGAGTTAAATAAAAGACAACTAGATTAATGCAATATTCCACCGCTCCACCAATTTCAATATTGGTGGCCAGTGGGGGGGGGGGCGGGGCTTTCTGGAGCGCTAGTATGGGTGTTGTGGGCCGATGGGACTGGTTTCCAGAGGGCTAGTATCAACATTGTGGGCCAAATGGATTCTTGGGTTGGCAGCTCAGTCACTCAGGCCTGATGGTCTGGCAGCTCAGTCACCCAGGCCTGGTGGGCTGGCAGCTCAGTCACTCAGGCCTGGTGGGCTGGCAGCTCAGAAACAGCCAGAATCTCTGCCCAAGACAGGTGAGAGACTCTATGAGAGAGAAGGGGGAGAGGGTGGAGAATCAATTTAATACATTTTTCATCTTTTTCTGCAGATTACAGCAATGAAGGAGGAAAGTCTATCCTGGCCTGAATCTCACAGGGAGCCAATGAAGGGAGGGAGAAAAATACTGGAGTGAGGTTTAATACATGCAGGGGGAATACTTACTGATGGACCAAAGGGCTCATCCTGGGCTAGTACAGGCCTGATGGAACGGAAGGGCTCTTTGCAGACTCACAGTTCAGTTGATTCACAGCCTAGAATGAGAGTCTTGACCTCTCCCTCGCAGTCTTGCAGAGTGACTGAGTCATGATCAGGCATCCCGGGTTTTATAGTCCTGCCCCCACCCCCCGGAAGGGGCGTCACCTTCATCTCAGTGATTGACAGGCGAGAGGATCTCAAAGGTTTTTAAACAATCATAACTTTTTTATTTTTCATCGATGGGCAAAATCCTCAGGGCCTTGCTCAGTGGAGGAGGACTGTGAGTAAGATGTCCAAAATTCATAGCGATATATGGTAGCGTTTTTGCTAAAATCAATATACAGCGCAGACAGGAAGTGGTCAAGATGAGTCTTTTAATTATATAGATGCTGATTCATCACCAACCACAAAACTCAGGCTGATGTGTTGCACCAGTATTAAATTAGCATTGCCCATGGTTGTCGATGCTGTGGTTTTAGTCTCCTATTGGTTATCATTAAGATGTAGTTTTGGTCTACATCGGATTACCAAACCCAATCTACTTTTCTTTGGCTGATGCTTGTCATTCCATTGATCAGCTGTTGTTCAGTGGTTAGCTCTCCTGCTTCTCAGTTGGAGATTTATAGGCCACGCATTGGAAGATTTGGACTGAGAAATCTACCACACAATACAGTATGTGAGAGTGCTGAATTATCACCATTCATGTCAGAAGCTGAACTGAGGCTCCACCTATTTCCTCAAGTGGATATAAAAGAAAACATGGCTTTATTATTTCAAAAAGAAATTATCCCTTTTGCCCAGGCTAATATTTAATCCTTAATTAACATAATTAAAATTTACAAATGTCACAAAACCTGGAGGTGTTGTTAAGAGTGTGGGACACAGCAGTGGACATCTGACTGAGAAAAAGCCTCAGCCCACAGGCAGTGGCCGCCGCCGCCGTGAGACCTCAGGGCCTGCTCAGCGGAGGAGGACTGTTGAGTAAGATGTCCAAAAATCATAGCGATATATGGTAGGGTTTTTGCTAAAATCAATATACAGCGCAGACAGGAAGTGGTCAAGATGAGGCTTTTAATTATATAGATGCTGATTCATCACCAACCACAAAATCCAGGCTAATGTGTTGCATCGAGGCCCCATGGACAACATGCTCGACGTCCTGGAGCTTCCGGTGGAACCAAGCAGCGGGGCCTGACCAGGCCAAAGACCCATCCAATGTCGACACCGGCCATCGGGAGACAGCTGGGCTAAAGGGCTGACACTTAACCTCCATCGTACACAGCCACTCACCTCCTGAGCGGTCCAACGCTGATGCCACCCACAGGGGCCAGAGACAGTTCAGCCAGAGGCCCAACCTCCTGGGCCATCCAACAGACACAAGGCCAGGGGCCCGACTGATGGGGCTGAAATGCTGCCACCTAGTGAGAACTGAGTGAAACGGGGCCACAGATGAGACTGAAACAATGTGCTTTGCAGACCCCCACCCCCCTCCCAAGCATACTACTGGCTAATGTGCATTATGTAGAGAGTGCTAGATTAACTTAAAGCCAGCATAATCTACCTTAGAGAACTGAGACAGTACTCAGTTTCTCAGAGGCATGGCTCACCCATGGCTCACCTGACTGCACCATCCAACCCGACGGCATCTCCCTTCACCAGATAGACCACATGTCATCTTCGAGGAGATTAGAGATGGAGGGGTCTGCTTCCTAATCAATACCTCGTGATGCTCAGATGTGTTGGTCCTGGTGAGCTTATGCTCCCCGGACCTGGAATATCTAACTGTGAAGTGCTGTCCCTACTGCCTACTTCAGGAATGCACCTCAGCAATCCTGACAGCAGTCTATATCCCTCCCATACTGATGTCACGCTTTGAAAGAACTGTGCACCACTACCTAAAAGCCTTGAGCCAAAACATCCGATGCACTGGTCATTGTAGATTGGCACTTCAATTAGGCCAACCTCAAAAGCGTACCAACAAAATACCATCAGCGTCTCTCGTCCCACCAAGGGCCAGAACGCTCACGACCACTGCTCCACATCCATAAAAAACACCCATAGCTCCATTCCACAGCCACATTTCAGGAAATCTGATCATCTAACTGTGCTTTTACTCCCTGCCTACAAACAAAAACTAAAACGGAAAGATCGGTACGCAACGTTGTTTAATACCGGTCTGTGGAAAACAATGACATCCCACGTGACTGCTTTGAGTCTCTGGACTGGTCCATATTCAGTGAATATGCGGCCAATCCTGAATGATCACACGGTACACAAAAATGCTGGAGAAACTCAACGGGTGCAGCATCATCTATGGAGCGATGGAGATAAGCAACGTTTGCTTCTCCAGCATTTTTGTGTACCTTCGATTTTCCAGCATCTGCGGTTCCTTCTTAAACACTGAATGATCACACCACTGCCGTGACTGACTTCACCATCAAGTGCTTAGAGGAATGTGCCAAGACAATCCGTGTGTTCCCCAACTGGAAACCGTGGATGAATCGTGAGGTAAATTCCCACGGTGAAGGTCATGACCGCTGTATTCAAGTCAAACGATCCCGAATGGTACAAGAAATGTTACTAGATCTTAGCAAAACCATCAGGAATGCCAAGAGACAATGCTGTGAGTCCTAGTATGTTCACTCAGACACCCGTCAAACATGGCAGGGTCTGAATACCACAACTGTCTGCAAAGCGAAATGAGGCAGCATTGCTGATGATATTGTGACCTTCCCCGATAAACAATGCGTTCTGTGGCTGCTTTGAGCAGAAGGCCAACAGGGCAATGACAACAATTGCAGAAGGTACATCGGCCTTCCCGAGACTGAATCCATGGAAAGCAACTGACCTGGATGCAGTCCCTGGCCATGTCCTTCGGGACTGTGTGGACCGACTAACGTGCGTGCACACAGACATCTTTAATGTCTCCCTACTCCATTGTGAGGTACCCATCTGCTTCAAGAAGGCCATTATCATCCCGGTGCCAAAGAAAAGCAAGATCTCAAGCCTTATTGCCTACTGTTCAGTGGCCTTGACATCCACCATTGTGAAGAGCTTCGAGAGGCTGATTATAGCACACATTAAATCCAGCCTATCAAACAACTATGATTCGCCTACCGCCACAACAGTTGCCTGGCTGATGCCATTCATCCCTGTCCCGACATTCCACCCTGGAACACCTGGATGAGAAGGACACCTACATCGGGCTCCTATTAGAAGGCTCTGCTTTCAATACCATGATCCTCACCAAGCTCATCGCCAAACTCATGGAACCCCCCTCTGCATTAGATCCTCGACTTCCTGGCCAACAGACCACAATCAGCGAAGATTGGTGACAAATCATCCTCTACAATAATCTTCAACACTGGTGCCCCACGAGGATGCAATCTCAGCTTCCTAATATACTCCTTATACATTCATGACAGTGCCACTAAATACCAATCCAACTCAATGTACACGTTCACAGATGACATCACCATAGTGGACCAGATATCAAATAATGACAAAATGTAGTACAGGAAGGGGATTGAGAACCTCGTAACCTGTTGCCACAACAACAATCTCTCCCTCAATGCCAACAAGACATTGCCATTGACTTCAGGAAGTGAAGTAGTACAAAATGAATACATTAATGGTTCCGAAGTAGAAATATGAGGGAGGAGTTGAAAGCTTCAGGTTCTTAGGAACAAATATCACCAGCAATTTGTCCTGGAGCAGCCACATTAAAGCTATGGCCAAGAAAGCACAAAAATGCCTCTACTTCCTTCAATGGCTTAGGAAATTCAGCATGTCCCCAACAACTCTCCCCAACTTCGTCAGATGTGACATCTGAAAGCATTTTATTGGGATGCATCACAGCTTGGTTTGGGAACAGCCCCATCCAAGACCGTAAGAAATTGAAGAGTTGTGGGCGTAACCCAGACCATCACACAAACCAACCTCCCTTCCGTTGACTAAATCTACACTTTGCGCTACCATGGTAAGACCACCAGCATAATCAATTGTGGGGGGGAGGGACTCCATTTAGCGGCCACCGTCCGCGGCACCAGACAGCACCTCCCGACTCCACATAGCGGCTTTCCCAACTCCACACAGCGGCTTTCCTGACTCCACACAGTTGCTTACCCAACTTCACACAGCGGCTTTTCCCCTCAACACAGAGGTTATCCTGACTCCACACTGCGGCTTTCCCGACTCCACTCTTGTGGGCTCAATTAGCATGGCTTGTTTACTCAGCCCCGCCTCCGTGGCTTTATTCTCCAGCGGTTGCCGTAAGAGGCGTTACCGTCATCGTGACTGACAGGCGAGGAGACCAATCTGCTGATCTTACGATTTTTTAAACCTTCGTAACTTTTCTCATATTTCACCGATCAGAACAAAACTTGGTGCCTTGGAGTAGAGGAGCACGGTGAGTAAGGTGGCGAAAAAATCCTAGCGATATATGGTACCGTTTTTGCGCACATTTAATTACAACGCAGACTGGAAGTGGTCAAGATGAGAGTTTTAGTAATAGTATAGAAGATGTGGACAGGCCGCAGCAAGGGGAAGCAACACTAAGTTGCCTTGGCTCTTTAAGTACGCATTAGGGTGGGCTGCAGTGGCAGGAGGTTTCTGCACTCAGAACCTCAACCACTTTTTAATTTCTGTGTCTCACAAAGCTACAGCGCTCTTTAAGTGCCCAGATTCCCTCGTCCATGCCTGAGCAACTATAAACAAATATTTAGATAAATGGAAATTCATGGCGGCAGATTGTATGGCTGATTTATTGCCAAAGATAAAAATCTGTGCTGTAGTCTTAGGTATGGAGTGGTGTTGCAGCATTTCAACACTGATAAACGAAAAGCACAAAACGTATAACAATTTGCAGTTGAGAATCAATATAAACACATTACTGTTCAGAAAAGGGAATGGAGATGAATTGGTGAGGAACTACAACAAGAATTGCAGAAGATATTCTTTTGAGCACAAAAAGAGGGTTATTTGTGTCACTTGACAATCATATAGGAGCAGGGAGGTTCTACTGCAATTGTACAGGGTCTTGGTGAGACCACACCTGGAGTATTGCGTACAGTTTTGGTCTCCAAATCTGAGGAAGGACATTATTGCCATAGAGGGAGTGCAGAGAAGGTTCACCAGACTGATTCCTGGGATGTCAGGACTGTCTTATGAAGAAAGATTGGATAGACTTGGTTTATACTCTCTAGAATTTAGGAGATTGAGAGGGGATCTTATAGAAACTTACAAAATTCTTAAGGGGTTGGACAGGCTAGATGCAGGAAGATTGTTCCCGATGTTAGGGAAGTCCAGGACAAGGGGTCCAGCTTAAGGATAAGGGGGAAATCCATTAAAAACGAGATGAGAAGAACGTTTTTTCACACAGAGAGTGGTGAATCTCTGGAACTCTCTGCCACAGAGGGTAGTTGAGGCCAGTTCATTGGCTATATTTAAGAGGGAGTTAGATGTGGCCCTTGTGGCTAAGGGGATCAGGGGGTATGGAGAGAAGGCAGGTATGGGATACTGAGTTGGATGATCAGCCATGATCATATTGAATGGCGGTGCAGGCTCGAAGGGCCGAATGGCCTACTCCTGCACCTAATTTCTATGCTTCTATGTTTCTATGTCATTTTCATTCAATTGTGCTTTTATCAAGATAATGTGTAAGGGGATAGAAAATAAGGATTAAACAACTGCGTGGAGATGAGGCACTACAAAGTTTAACTTCTTATGCTTCAATTTCAAATCGTTTTTAATATAAGAATATAAAATATCATTTCTGTAAATACCTCAACAATGGCACCATCAGGCAGCCGATGGAAATGCCTGTACAGCTCTTGTATGTCGTTGAGGTGTCTAATGTAGATGGACACATGAGTGGTGATATCTCTCCGGCCAGGCAATGATCCAGGTGTTTCATTTTGCTCCTGAGGTCTGCAGCCTTGGGACGAGCACGCGATGAGATCATTATTCCTGATGTAGTCATACACTGCCACCTAGTGAGATAAAGAAGACCCCCCCCCCCACAACCCCCCTCCCCGCCCATTTGAGTTTGATTAGTCACTGTTCATAGGCACATCCTATTTGCAAAGCTCATTCAAATAGCAGCAAGTTTGTAGCACATATCTACATCAAATTATTGTAATTTACTATTTTACAGCTTAAAGCACTTGGCATACATTCCATTGAGTTGTGCAAAGTAAGGAAGTGGGGAGATGCTGAGTTCAATGGCTTTTCTAATGAGTGTTGCATGTCAGCAATTCCCAAGTTCAGTGGAAGTGCAGCACTTGACATCGTTTTACAGCAACAAAGTAAATGGAGAGCCCTTGCCTCAATTAAGAGATGTGGTCAAAGACCTTCTTCAGAGGATGTGTTATCCACAAGGCCAAGCTGTATCGTCACAGCTAGTGAAAAACCACAAAATATTTTCTTAATGAATGTTGACAAGCCATTGAAAAATCATCCTTCCACTGCAAAAATGAATTAATAATAACTGACAATGAAAGCAAGTAGTAACAAGTTAGTATTTTGCCAGCTTGTTTGATGTAGTGCTGGCTCCCAAAATTCCAAGTTAAGTTTCTTTTAGTATACGACTTTTCTATAAACATGTTTGGGGATTAGCGCTGAAAGTGCTACTTGTCTGGGCTCTCGTTTCATAGGTAATGTATTTATAGGAGTCTGTTGGCTTTCACAGGGGGATGTTGAGGTGCCTGATTGAGCACTTTCTGTACAACTGGACAAAGTACCTTTGTTCCACCTAACGTTGTGAACAATGAAGAATAGCAGCAAATGCATGAAAAGTGCGATCAATGAAACTGATTTCATCAACTACAAAAATGTTTCAATAAATAAAAGGCTGAAAACATTTGAATCCTTGCCACTGTAAAGATTCCTGTTTCAAAAATCTCTGTTCCCTCTTGGCTGAAATGTCTTGGTCATGCTTTAAAAAACGTGTTTGGTTGAGCAGTGGTAAAAGATCACAGCAACTTTGGGTCTGATTTCAATGTCTAATTCCAAATGGAATTGACAACATTGACCTATTTAAGTCACAGAGTCATGCACCATGGAAAGAGGCCATTTGGCCCACCATGTCCATGGCAACCAGTGGGTATCCATTCATATTAATCTCATCTCCCAGCAGTCGGCTCATATGCCTAGGTGATTTTAGTGCTCGTCCAGGCTCATTTTAAATACTGTCAGCGACTCTACAGCCGCCACTCTCTGGCAGTGTATTCCAGATAATCACCACTCCCTGAGTGAGAAAGGTCACCTCTAAATCTTTTACCCCTTACCTTAAATCTATGAGCTCTTGTTTTATCTTCTTCTGAAATGAGGAAAGATCTACCTAACTAAACCTTCAAAATGTTTAAAACATCAATTATGTTCTCTGTTAATCTCACAAGGAAAACTGACCCAGCTTCTCCAGTTTCTCATAACTGAAACACTTGAGTTGGGAGCTATGCGTGAGTGGATAGGGCGGGGATGGGGTAAAAGGAGCAAATTAATAATATTAATATAATATCAAGGTGGTTAGTGTTTGTGTGTGTGTGCGATGGTAGTGTGTGTGTGGGGGGGAGGGGGGGGTTAGTATGTGTGTGACGCCGCAGGCTGCCCCTCACCCCCCCTCGCAACCGTGTGTTGAGGGGATGGGACACAACGGGTCCAACTTGGTCCAGTGAAACATAAAAATTGGCAGATTCAGAGAATCAAATACGTTAGTCATCCCTACTTCCCAGTCTTGCCTCCATAGCCTGGATTTCCTTTGTAGAATCACCACCTGGATCTTATGCCAGTCACATATAATACATAATGTGAGAACCCACTGATTTCATTAGAGACTCAGGGCAAAGGATGAGGAGCCAAGGGGGAAGTAACTTCAAAACAATGAAAGATTTTGCAGTACGTGAAGTTGGATGTTTGGCTTTGCCAGCTGTCGAGGGCTGACAGGTGTTTTGCAATTGCGACCTTGTTACTGCAGTTCCACTGCATTACAGAGAAGCTTGGCCCAGCAAGATTTGTCCTCTACATAAGACCTGGGTGTCTGTGCACAACAGTCGCTGAGAGCAAAGATTCATGTGCAGTAGACACAAAATGCTGGAGTAACTCAGTGGGACAGGCAGTATCTCTAGAGAGAAGGAATGGGTGACGTTTCGGCTCAAGATCCTTCTTCCCATTCATGTGCAGTATCCAGTTAGGAAAGCAAATGGTATATTGACCTTCATTGCAAAAGCGTTTAAGTCCTGGAGCAAGGATGACTTGCTACAGCTATATATGACCTTGTTGTGATCACATCTGGAATTAAACCTCTCAGAATGCTGCAAAATCTCCAGTTTTTTTTAAATTTCTACCACATCTGGAATTTTGCATGCAGGTTTGGTCTCCGTATCTGAGGAAAGATGCTCTTTTTGTAGAGTTGGCACAGCAAATGTTTACCACACACATTCCTGGAATGGAATGTAAAATGAACTATTAGGTTAGTAGTTAGGCCTACATTCACCAGTGTATAGAAGAACGACAGCAAACTGCATAATTCCAACAGGATAATCTGAGCAAATTCAGGGAGAATATTCCCCATGGCCGAAGAATCCAGAACCTGAATTTTATCTTCATGATACAGGGTATACCATGTAGAACAGAGATCAGGTTAAATTTCTTAACCCAGGTTTGGGGAATCTGTGGCAGTCTCTACCAGAGAAGCGTGTGGAGACCAAATTATTAAATATGTTCTGAAAAGTGGTAGATATTTTTCTTAAAGCTAAAAGGTTTAAAGGATGTGGCAGAGGTAGGAACAGGATACTGAAGTGGATGATCAGCCGTGGTGGTATTGATCAGGCTCAAAGAACAGCACAGTGGCACTGCAGTAGAGCGCCAAACAATTGGATTTTATCCTGACTACAGGTGCTGTCTGTGTGGAGTTTGTACATTCTCCCTGTGAGCGCATGGGTTTTCTCAGGGTGCTCCAGTTCCTTGCATATCACAAAGACATGCAGGTTTGTAGGCTAATTGTCTTCTGTAAAAATTGCCCCTAATCTGTACTACGTGAAGAATAACCTGGAACTAATGTGAACAGATAATCGATAGTTGACTTGGACTTGGTGGGCCTATTTACATGCTATATCTCTAAACTAAAAAGGGCTGAATCATGCTCTTATTTTCTATGTTCTTCTGCTTTTTCAATGTCAACAGGTGGTTCTTACCATGCCAGATTGTACACAATGTCCAAACAAAAAGTTGCCTCCAAGCAAGCTCAGCAGAATTTATAATTATTTGCTATGATGATAGAAACTTCACTTCATTAGTAAGGCTATCACGGCTACCGGCTATTTTGAAATGTAATGATTTGGCTTAAAGAAGGTGGAAGCAGATTCAGTATGAATAATCAAAAGTATATAGTATATAGTATAAGAAGGATGAGTCCAGAAACATATGAAATTATAAAAGGACTGGACAAGCTAGATGCAGGAAAAATGTTCCCAATGTTGGGCGATTCCAGAACCAGGACCACTTAGAATACAGGGGAGGCCATTTAAGACTGAGATGAGAAAAAACTTTTTTACCCAGAGAGTTGTGAATTTGTGGAATTCCCTGCCACAGAGGGCAGTGGAGGCCAAATCCCTGGATGGATTTAAGAGAGAGTTAGATAGAGCTCTAGGGGCTAGTGGAATCAAGGGATATGGGAAGAAGGCAGGTACAGGTTATTGATTGGGGACGATCAGCCATGATCACAATGAATGGCGGTGCTGGCTCGAAGGGCTGAATGGCCTCCTCCTGCACCTATTTGCTATGTTTCTAGGGATATACAGAATAACCAGGGCAGTATCATTGGAGAAGCAAGGAACTGCAGATGTTGGCTCACAAAAAAAGTTGGACATAGATCAAATCACCTCTTATCTGCTCCATACAATTCTACACTCAACAAATAAAAGTATACACAAGGGACTGAATATGCTAGAATCACAAGCACAAAGCATAAATGAGAGAAAGAGAATGAGACCCAACTCAAAACGTCGTCTGTTCAATTACCCTCTACAGATGTTTCCTGACCCAATTAATTCCTCCATCAAAATATAGGAAGTGCTGGAGTAACTCAGCAGTTCAAGCAGCTTCTCTGGGGGACATGGATAGGCGATGTTTTAGAAACATAGAAATTAGGTGCAGCAGTAGGCTATTCGGCCCTTCGAGCCTGCATCGCCATTCAATATGATCATGGCTGATCATCCAACTCAGTATCCTGTACCTGCCTTCTCTCCATACCCCCGATCCCTTTAGCCACAAGGACCACATCTAACTCCCTCTTAAATATAGCCAATGAACTGGCCTCAACTACCTTCTGTGGCAGATAGTTCCAGAGATTTACAACTCTCTGTGTGAAAAATGTTTTTCTCATCTCAGTCCTAAAGGATTTCCTTAACTGTGACCCCTTGTCCTGGACTTCCACAACATCGGGAACAATCTTCCTGCATCTAGCCTGTCCAACCCCTTAAGAATTTCGTACGTTTCTATAAGATCCCCCCTCAATCTCCTAAATTCTAGCGAGTACAAGCCGTGTCTATCCAGTCTTTCTTCATATGAAAGTCCGGACATCCCAGGAATCAGTCTGGTAACCTTCTTTGTACTCCCTCTATGGCAAGAATGTCTTTCCTCAGATTTGGAGACCAAAACTGTACACTCCAGGTGTGGTCGCACCAAGACCCTGTACAACTGCAGTAGAACCCCCTGCTCCTATACTCAAATCCTTTTGCTATGAATGCTAACACACCATTCGCTTTCTTCACTGACTGCTGCACCTGCATGCCCACTTTCAATGACTGGTGTACCATGACACCCAGGTCTCGTTGTATCTCCCCTTTTCCTAATCGGCCACCATTTAGATAATAGTCTACTTTCCTGTTTTTGCCACCAAAGTGGATAACTTCACATTTATCCACATTATACTGCATCTGCATTCATTTGCCCACTCACCCAGCCTATCCAAGTCACCTTGCAGCCTCATAGCATACTCCTCACAGCTAACACTGTCCCCCAGCTTTGTGTCATCCGCAAACTTGGAGATGTTGCATTCAATTTTGGATCTGATTCCAAGCTCGCCATGATGTTCTCTTCTTCCATCGCCTCTGTCTCAGGGCTTTTCTCTGGCTGGGAGCCCTCATCTCACACGACCCCGTTTCATGTCTCCAACATTCATCCTCCTCATGGACGTTGGATTTCTAACCTCTCTGGATCTTTATCTTTCCAAATGGCAGTGTGAAAGAGTCTGAAGAAGGGTCCCGATCCAAAATGTTGCCAATCCATTGTCTCCAGAAATGCTGCCTGACCCACTGAGCTACTCCAGCAATTTTGTGCTTTTTGCTCATGATTCTCCCATTTGCAGTTCCTTGTGCTGAACCTGTGGCAGTATATTTTTGAACAAATAAATATAGTTGGAAATAATCCACTGATCATCTGTGATGATATAACAATATACGTACGTGAATATCCAGTGCATAGGTTTGATTATATTTGCACGACATAGTTTGACAGGCAAGAGATCAAGCTAAGTTGAATAGTTCCGCGTATTAGAACTTCCTTAGCTCATTGACTGCAAGAGATTAAAACCCTCATAACTGAACGCTCCCACCATTTTCAACATTAAATGCAAGTTGTCAGAATTTCTCTTTGCTATGTGTTCGTCTCATTCACTTGAACCTTTTGAGTTACTTTCTGGACACTAACAGGCTGCTGTCTTCAGAGATGTGCAACATTTTGCTTAATCTGATATATTTACATCGAACTCCAATCCTAACAACTAAATCAGCCTCAATTCTGTACAAAGTGTGTATCCAACTCTCAGAAACAAGGACATAAGCAAAGTGTTTTGGATTCCAGCAGGAAAGAGGAAACATGAACGCGAAAACAATCAATTACCTAGCAATATACAAACTTAATTAAATCATTATGAATGAGAGCATGTGTTCAGTAGCTATAATTGTCTTGTTTACAATATGTTTTGTAATTCCTTTCAAAGGGCTTTCATTATATGGCATATAATAGTGCAAAGTCATGAATGTGTTCATTGGAGAAGATGGAACATGGTAGATACCATTGCTATTTGTTATTTAGGCACAATTTACCCCCCTTAAACTACATCTCCAGTCAATAACGTAAAAGGATTTGTTTTCTAGGCTTCCATTAATCTGTCCCCAGTTGTTCAAATCTGCGTGAGACTGATGAAAAGTTACAGACCTCTTCATTTTGCCTGGCCTCCCCTTTCAGGAAAATATCATTTTACATCTGTCTGTCAGTTTACCTATCGTCTATCTATCTATCCATCTACCCATCAACATATATTTTATGAGGTAGATCAATAACGTCAACCAACAGCTGCTTGGGCCTAAGGCTAAGGCATCCCCCCCCCCCCCCCCCCCCACCGCCCCCCTCTCTCTCTTTCCTTATGATGCTCCTTATGAATTATCTATTTGACCAAGCATTAGGACCCCTCTCCTAACATTTCCTTACATGGCTATGCTTCAAATGTTTGTTTAAGAGTCAGAGTGATACAGCACAGAAAAAGGCCATTCAGATCACTGATTCACAACCATTCACAATTACACTTTCCCATATTCACCCAACCCCCCCCCCCCCCCCCCCCCCCCCCCCCACTAAGGAAGTGCTAATCCAGGTTCTACCCTTCACATATATAGCAGGGACATTTAAAGGAGCCTATTAACATAGCAACCATCATAGCTTTGAGATGTGGCAGGAAACTAGCGAACCCGGAGAAAACCAGCGTAGTCATAGGGAGAACGTGCAAACTCCACAGAAAACACCAGAGGTCAAGATTAAACCTGGGTTGCTGAAACTGAGGTAGCGACTTCTATGCCAAGCTACCCATTTATGACATATTGAAGAGCCTTGTAGTAACTGATAATGAAGTAACAAAATGAACAAAAATATTGCCGCATGATGGGTGGGAGGAATAGGGAGCATTTAGATGGGTGTCAGGGGTCAAGGGGAGAAGGCAGGAGAATGGGGCTGAGAGGGATTAGATTTAATGGCGGAGTACACTTGATGGGTCGAATGACCTAAATCTGCTCCTATATCTTATGAGCTTTCAGGAGAATCTTGAAGAAAATACATAAGACAAAAGAGGGAGGAAATTCCACAGCCTTAGGTCCAATGTAACTTCGCACCACCTGTGTAATATAATGGGTAGAAATGTGTGAGTGACTGGATGCATATTAAACTATACATTCAAAAATAGTTTCATTAGGTTCAGTGGAGCCTGTGGACAGGCTCGGGAGGCAACAGAGTCTTAGCAAGTGTGGATGAGATGGGTCGGAACTAACAAAGAGGCTAGCACTCTGCATCAGAGGCTTAAGGTTGAGAGAGGAAACATTCAGTCTCCTGGGATCAGGAGTACAATGCACAGGCATTACCTTTAAGCTAAGTGCAAAGAAAGACACATTTCTACTCAATATCTGTTGATCAATTAGATAGAAAAATATTTAAAGCTGTTTTGAAAGGAAAATTTATCTTTAGTTATCACATATTTGCAAAAGGTCTGAGAGTAAATATTTTCTTCTCTGTAAAGTTAGAAACGTCTTGTCTCCTATTACTCTCCTGGGTGAAATATGACAGTCGGAGATAAAAAGCTCTTGAAATCTCAAACGTTCCATAAATAAAACTTTAGGAACGACTTGTGCAACAACAATTTACCAGACATGCATTAATGTAAACCATGCATCACCAATTTTTGGAAATGAATGGACAGGTTGGAATTCAAACTTGCCAACTCTTGAAGAGCAACTAGCATGCATCCTTGATGTTATAGGGGTGAATGTACACACACCTCATACTTTTCAGGTGTCTGTGGACGTCTGCGCCCTTGCTTTCCCTTGGCAAGGTCAAGTCAAGTCAAGTCAAGTCATGTTTAGTGATGTGCGAAATGCAACAATATCCTAATTAAACCCTACTCATGACTTAATTCAGAGTGGCAGACCACACAAGAGAATTAAGAGCAGGAACTTGGAAATTGGAAAGATCATTCGTGCACCATCATGAGCTTTATGAAAACATTGAAGACTGGATAGACTTGGTTTATACTCTCTAGAATTTAGGAGATTGAGAGGGGATCTTATAGAAACTTACAAAATTCTTAAGGGGTTGGACAGGCTAGATGCAGGAAGATTGTTCCCGATGTTGGGGAAGTCCAGGACAAGGGGTCACAGCTTAAGCATAAGGGGGAAATCCTTTAAAACCGAGATGAGGAGAACTTTTTTCACACAGAGAGTGGTGAATCTCTGGAACTCTCTGCCACAGAGGGTAGTTGAGGCCAGTTCATTGGCTATACTTAAGAGGGAGTTAGATGTGGCCCTTGTGGCCAAGGGGATCAGAGGGTATGGAGAGAAGGCAGGTACGGGATACTGAGTTGGATGATCAGCCATGATCATATTGAATGGCGGTGCAGGCTCGAAGGGCCGAATGGCCTACTCCTGCACCTAATTTCTATGTTTCTATGTTTCTATGTTATTAGCCAAAAACAAACCCCCCGTTTATATATTGATCAAACTCGTCAATTGAGCTTTACTAGAAATCAATGGGGGGGGGGGGGAATCAGTAATTGCGACATGAAAATCAAGGGGAAATTGTAATCAAAATTGAAATGAAATCTTCACCTTTGGGTGCTATCTGTGCAGACTTTGCAAGTTCTCCTTCTGACCGTGGGGAAATAACAGCGGACTCCTCTGAGAGGTGTCACAGACTTACAGCTTAAAGGTGCTGGAGTAACTGGTGGGTCAGTTAGCATCGCTGGACCCACTTTGTGTCTTTTTTCTTTTTTTGTATACCAGCATTTACATATCTGTATATTTCCAAGGGCTCAGATGCTGGTTGGTTTTTCTATTTTGCACAAGTAGACCACTCAATTTAACTGCTGCAGAGTACTAATACTTCTACCAGAAGATGATTATCCTAAATATTGAACTAACCCTTTGCCTTCCCAATTGTCCAGTGAGTGAATAATTCATGTCAAAAGTATGTCATGGGTATAGTGTTGATGCAGTGGTTAAATCACCAGTATAAATCTGGAAAACTTACACCATTGGTACACATCCCTCCTAGCAGCTGTGAGTTTAGATTCAGTTAAGTCTGGAATTAGGAGCCAAAAATAAACTACCAACTAGTGTTGAACCAGGAAACTATTGTTTCATTGTTAAATCCTGGTGCTCTTGAGTGCCGAAAATCTCATGTCTTTGCCTGGTCTGGTCTTCAACCTGAGTGACTGATCCTTAAACGTCCCAGAAATAGTCGAACAATCCATTTGTTTGTAAATTTAGAGATAGGCAAGCAAATGGTCTTGCCCAGATTGCTCAGATCGCAAAAATGACTGTAAAATAATATAGTAATCTCTGATCTGCAGTAACTGTGCAGCAACAGACATTAGCCAATAGCCCCCTTGCACTTGTGCCTTCACTAAATTAGGTCATGACTTAGGTCACTGTGTAAAGCAGTGAGATTTGGGAGCCTATATACAGGAACTGATGAAAGCTGGTGAGCATGAGGAAAAGTCACCCAACGAGGCAGATGGAATTTAACTCAAGGAAGCTGAAGCACAAAAGGAAGGAACTCGTTGTTCCATTCTAGTGTTCAAGCCTATATAGAATATTGTATTTTGCTGTAATAACCTTTGAGAGGGTTAAACAAAATTTCACAATGATGCCAGTGTACATGAAAAGATTAAAGTAGGAGTACACATCTCCAAAGCCTAGCTTGGAATCTCATGCGTTTCAAAGCTAATCAAAATATTTCAAGCAATGAAGGAATTTGACAAATAGAGACAGACTAGTGGTTCTGGTGGTGAATCGAGAGCAGAGCAACAATAACGTGGACTCTCAATTTTACAACCTCTGACATAATAATACAGTTCATAGGAAGCCACATATTTTGTCATGACACATAAGCAGAACATGGAAGCATAATTGTAAAGATTGTGAGTTAAATTCGCAAAAAAAAAATCAAAAAAATCACGCAAATAAGTGGTGGGAATCTGGTAGACTCGGAGGCAAAAGGTTTGTTTAAAAGACATTAGAGAAGAACTTTTTCATTGGAAGGTAGTTGTGATCTGGTGTTCATTATCTGTGACGACGGTGGGATGCGATTCAGCAGTACTTTCAAAAGGGAATCGGATAGGTACTTGAAAGGGAGTAGTTTGCTGAGTCATAGAAAAAAAGCAGGAGAAAAGAACTGGCAGGATTGCTTTACTTGGACCTGGCACAGTGGGCCTCTGACTATGATAGACCTAAGATGTAAGGGTGGTATTGAGTGTAGAGTTAATGCAGATAAATAGGATGAGATAAAATCCAACCAACAGGTTCCAGAGGCTAAATGGTTTTCTCATTGTCCCACGTACAATCCTTAGGAAGGGAAGGCACTTGGTCATCTCTGGACCCAATGTGCCATGCTGCTTGTTCCACAACTAAATCTGCTCACACACCTTCCATCACTGGGCTCTGTCCTTCCATCTGTTCACACTTTTGTGAGATCTGCCTTTTTTTTCTGAATGGATTCAGAAATGTTCAAGTGTCTGTCAATCGACTAAGCTTCCTCACCTGGCAGCAGCTGAATTCTGTTATGCAGGAATTAGACCTTACTGCCTAAACTAACCAACCTGTTTGGGCCCATCTCCACTTCAGCAGCAGAATAATGCACAGTATAATTTTCCTGTCATCCGAGATGAAAGTTTCATCTAATTTGCCGTGAGCGGCCCCACGGGAGATCCACTATCTGTAAACTGCAGCAGGAATTCTCGTGCAACAGTGCTGCACGCTGCCTGTGCAACCTTGCAGAGCTCAATACAACACTTCTTGCCTTTCTCCGGAGAATAACTACAAAGGGGAATAATTGCAGCAAGATATTGAACTAAACATGGTTTTGCGTTCTGAACCTGAATTAGGCATGTAAAATGCCTAATAGAAACTTACAAAATTCTTAAGGGGTTGGACAGGCTAGATGCAGGAAGATTGTTCCCGATGTTGGGGAAGTCCAGAACAGGGGGTCACAGTTTAAGGATAAGGGGGAAATCTTTTAGGACCGAGATGAGAAAAACATTTTTCACACAGAGAGTGGTGAATCTCTGGAATTCTCTGCCACAGAAGGTAGTTGAGGCCAGTTCATTGGCTATATTTAAGAGGGAGTTAGATGTGGCCCTTGTGGCTAAAGGAATCAGGGGGTATGGAGAGAAGGCAGGTACAGGATACTGAGTTGGATGATCAGCCATGATCATATTGAATGGCAGTGCAGGCTCAAAGGGCCAAATGGCCTACTCCTGCACCTATTTTCTATGTTTCTATGTCCATGGGGCTGAGGAGCAGCACTCAGTCCTGGAACTAGGTTGAGTGTGAATTCCCCTGGCATTGCCCCTCCCCTCTGCAACTCTCAGTATAGAAAATGATGGATGAGGGCAGGAAGTTACAAAAGGCAGCTGAATTTGACTGAAAGACACCGGCAGAAGAAATTAATATACTCTGATACTTTGGGAGTGGAATCCGCTTTTGTTGTTGTGTGTTGATCCCCATTTGTAAAATGAGAATAAAACTCAAGATGCAAACACGGACAAATAAAATTAACATAGTTATCATATTATTCTTGCCATAGTTTTTAAGTGTATACCTTGCGCATATATGAACGCATTATACCACCATATGTAGAGATGCATTGCAAATAAGCTTGGTGTATGTATTTGCATATACGTCTTTGCAGAAGCTTTTTCTGTATTCATCGATGGCATTCAGCCATTTTCCTTTAACCTTTCCCTTTGTAGTCAATGAACTAACTGCTGCGTATTAAGAAAGTGATGAGGGTGCAGTGTAAACATAGGTCTCATTAAAACATACAAAAAATATATTTATCACCATTTATGACGACACTCGTGAGTTTTTTTTTTGCACTTCAATTGCACCCGGCATTAATTTCTGAGGAAAGGAAAATAATTAGTATCTCACTTTTCAGGAGACTAGAGTGAAAATGTAAACAATGTTTCCCTCTGGGCAAGTGCTTTATCAATTTGGCAGGTGCATTTGAATTTCCTTGGGTGGGGACATAATAGGTTATTTATGTGTCATTCTAACAGAGTGGCCTGGCCTTCAGGATGGACAGCAGGCTTCACCCACATTAAATTCTGCAACTAATCCTCTGATTTTGACCCCTGTCAGTCTGTCCCAATGTAGTCTGCAGCGAGAAAATAAGAACAGGTGCACTGGAAACAACATTGGGGCTCTCATTATTCCCCCTGCCAGCTTCTGGCTTGACTTAAGTGTACGAGAGACTGAAACCGGTCCACAACCAGGAAATAGCTAGGATGCCTGCCTTGTTTGAGAAATGTTCCCAGTGTGGCTGCCCTCCTCGTTTAAAATTAAACGTAGCCTTGCATGCCTATGCCTGGGAAGGAAAATATTTTTTTGGAGGGCTCTTAAAATAAAGCACAGTCAAACATACCTAATCATTTGGATGTTGAAAGGAAAACCGTGCGGCAACACTAAGGAGACTCTGCTTTGATTTTATATGAATGACAATGCCATTCCAAAGTAACCAGCAGATATTTAGACAGGCATCACTAGGCACCAATATTGGATATTTCAATTCAACACATTTGGATGCCTGTTCAGCTGCTGGTTCTCATGGTTCATTATTTTCTGCTAAAAATAAATATTCACTTGAAGCCTGTTGATCGAGAACGAAGTTTCAGGAATGTGGAAAGGGAAGCATCATTTCTCTACACAAGCCCTGTAGGTAATGTGGCCAGAAAGAATAAAAGCATTTGGACAGCATTTTATAACATGTAATAGGGCTGCAGAACTGAATCGAAAACAGTAAAAGGGAAAATCACAATGAAAAAATAAAAGAGTTTTACAGATACAATCAGATTTAGAAACAAGTCAAAATGCAACATTTATTGTGAAGGAAGCAACTGCAAATGCTGGTTTAAACCGACGATAGACGCAAAAAGCTGGAGTAACTCAGCGGGACAGGCAACATCTCTAGAGAGAAGGAATGGGTGACGCTTCGGGTCGAGACCCCTCTTCAGTCCAGCTAGGGAAAAGTGAAACAAGAAACGATGATGTAGAGAGATAAAGATCAATATTCGAAAGGTATGCAAAAAAGTAACGATGATGAAGGAAACAGGCCATTGTTAGCTGTTTGTTGGGTGAAAACGAGAAGCTGGTACGACTTGGGTGGAGGAGGGATAGAGAGAGAGGGAATGCTGGGGTTACTTGAAGTTAGAGAAATCAATATTCATACATTTATTCTCCAGCCAGCAAAGGTTATGACGAAGATTAAATGTCACTGTTTGTTGCAGATCTGTCTTAAAGAGGCTACCTAGCCAGTAACAGCAACAAAAGGCTTGTTGACCAGTACCTGTGTTATGATGGACACTTAAAGCCATTCCTAACAACATGCTTCACTGCAATATTTTGAAATGGAAAAAGGGACAATTTTTTTTGTTTTTAATTTAGTTTGCTGTGTTACATTTTTGGAACATGGTCTGACCCCTCATTATCAGGCTATTTGATCAGCTATTGTCTCATCTTGATCAGTCTTCACTGAAAAATATAGCAACTACTTTTGCCAAATGCAGTTCAATCTATTTGCTTTGCTCTCCTTTCCCGTGCAATACAGAGAAAATGGGAAACAACTGCATGGGTAAGCAAGGCAAGGCTACTCAGAAATTCATCCTAGCATAGCTTCTGCTAAATGCATCACAAAATAACATCCCCACACAGTATTCTGCCTTCAAAATTCTGTTCCATTTAAGTCAATGTAATGAATTTTAAAGGCACCGTGGAATGTATTGCTGATGCTGCTATATTTCTCGACATGTACTTCTATTACCATATTGCCTTGTTTACTAAACAATGAAAATTCACTCACGTACGAGATACTGACAATTCAAAATGAAATTCATTCAGAGCAAAGCTAAGTAAACATTACTTTTGTATGAATTGCATTTTCAAAAAAATACCCGAAAAACTACATATAAAAATACTAATAATGTACTCAAAATCTGCAGGATCATTATTTTTTAATTAAAGCTGGGGTTCAATAAAATGTTAAAACCGTCTCTTAAAAAAGCTACTTGGTCATATGGTTTGTTCTCTTGTCGCCGTGTTATGTCAGTCATTTAAATGAATTCCAAACAGCATCTTTCATTGCATCAGTTTGAACTATAAGTAGATTTTATAGAAGAATAGTTTGGCATTCATTGCATATTTCTTGTTAAAACCGTTAACACACCTGATGTAGCCACCTTAATGACAGTTTTGTGTAACATCTGCAAAATCATAGTGATTCAATTATCTTATGTTTGTTTCTCCACTGCAGATCACCAAAGTCTTTACAAACAGAATGTGCAAGGTAAAGAGTCTTCTGGGGGGGGGGCAGGTTATGTGGGATTAGACAGATATGAAGACAATACCGGCTTCATGTCATGGACGAGGAATGCTTGCATACAAATGGCAAGAAGCAGGCTCATCATTAGGAATCCGCGTCCACTCTAAATGATGATAAATTTGTCCAAAAGAAATGTCACAATCCACCTTAAGTTTCAAATGTTTCCCCGTGGTCACAGATTATCTGGATGCAAGGAAAAAACTACTTGGCTGAGTAAACTTTGATGTGGCACTTACAGATTTCTGTTGTGAAAACATCTTAAGGGCAATCAACTACTATTAACACATGTCAGCAAAGCGTCATAGAAATTACGACACAAATTACAGATAGTCTTTCCCTCGCTGTCCACAAAGTCTACTAAACAGTTTATAAATCTACACAAGCATTATGAAAATTTGCAATCCAACCACCTCCCCCCCCCCCCCTCTCCTCCCCCCCCCCCCCCCCCCCCCCCCCCCACGCCCCCCCCTCCTCCCCCCCCCCCCCCCCAACAAGCTCACTCCTCTCCTCAGTAAAGCCCGAACAATAATCACAAGGGTGACATGAGACAATTAATTAGATCCCTCTGCATGACTGCTTGTAAATAATTAATGTGTTCATTATGAACTTGAATTGATTGGTGTTCTTTACCTGAAACAAAACATTCACCTGTATTGTACTGGGGCCTCTACCTCTGGCTGCCAATGAAATGACACAGTCCTGGCATTAATCAAGGAGCATCGTGTGAATCACATTTACTCCATTATTTTAATTGCAAGGACATATTATGAATACAGAGCCTGAAATGTATTTTTAATGAAAAATACTACATCCTGACCTAATCATATCAACCTTATTCTACCTAATTAAGGATGCAAAAATCATTACAGTTGCAAAATATTAGTTCCCGCTCCATCAAGCTGCTGGCTTCTCCTTCATGAATATAAATTTTTTTATTCCATGATAAATAGTTAATGAGGTAAAAGTGACAAAATTTGCATGTAGGCAAATTAGTTTAATAGGAAGATGACTTGTTTGACTGAAGAAAGTGACCTTATTCTGGGCATAAGGAAAAAAATATATAAACAAAGGCATATGCGTCAAACAAAACCATGCCTCAACATAGTGAAGAACATCGAAGTGAAATAAATAAGAATTTTCATCATGAATCAAGAAGTATTTAATTTCTAACATATTTCAGGAGGCTGCTGGCAGTAGACCATTGCCAAAAATACGACATCCTATAACAATATACACCATTCAAATCTCCCTAGACAGGGTGAGCAATGTTTTACAAGTAGCTATCAGAATTATTGCAATGTTTTTTGCAATAATTGCCCAATCAGTATCCCACTAACACTAAAAATGTGAATGATTTTAAGCAATCCATTGCCAAAAATATCTGACTTCATAATTTATACTCTTCATGTTGAATCAAGCAGAAGAGAGCATTTAAAAGTCCAGGAAAATTATAGTTTGTTCTTTGTGCAATGCACTGTAGGAAACCTGCATGCATTAGAAGTAGAATCAGATTCAGCTTTTGCAGAGGATATGCCATCAGCCCCAGGGGGTCTTGGCAAAGTAAAAGACCATGGTTTGGCTTTAATGCATTTCATTTTGTTTCCTAAAATAAATGCTGTGTGCTTTAAAGCCACTCCATCTCTAATGCAACTTTAATTTGAATGTCAGTTTGCAGCCTTTTATAAAATTAAAATGGGGGCAATTTTTAAACGGCACTGTGTAACTATAAATTCATTATTAAACATACTCAGTGGAATGAAGCAATGCACTAATTGTTGGACATCTTTCTTCCGTTTCTGACACAATACTTTGCTTTTTTTCTTCATTCTTCCACATTACGTCTCTTGGGATAGCTCTCATAGTTAAAGCAGCCTGTTCATTCAGGAACAAACGTGACAATGTGGCCTATGCTCTACTCCGAATTAGCATTTGAGGTTTCTACCTCCAACAATCAACCCCTCAATAGATGTGTTCCTGATTTAACATTGAGTCTTTCTATCAAACATTTTTAGGTGGGAGTTGGAAACAGTTTGTTCCCAGGCCCTTTACCACCTGGACAGACTAAGAGTGCTCCTATTACTTGATGTATGGGCACAAAAGAACACAGAAACCAACTTTAAAGTCACCAAAAGTTTGCATCTCCCTTGCATCAAAGTGCATTTTGAAAGCCTCTCTGTGCTCTGATATTTTCCACATGAACATCTGCAATTTATTAGCTGTTTTAATGTTAGAATGACAAGAAATGTTAATATTCCAGAAGTTGAAAAACACTGCAGCTAGAGAAATAATGTAGCAAATTATCTAAATTGTATCAAGCCACTTGAATCACTTTTAGCTTAATTTACTTTGGTGTAAGTGCAGCCATTAATAGCTTCTAAATCACAGTAAACGCATCCATTTGAAAATATGCATTTTACTGTTTTTACTTTAAATTCCAATCTTGCTTTGAACATTTTTTCAGCGCACTTCCTTCCATTTGATTCCATCCACCTTCAAGGAGAGATATTTTCCCTGCTAAATCAGCACACGTCATATCAAATGATGAGATCAGATTCGTATAGGTTCCCCCTTGAAATCTGCAAGCTATAGAGGCACCTTGTTGTATTCACAAGTCACTGTTACTGAAAGTAAAATAATACACAGAAGTCACTGGCAGATGGGAAGAATAGTGGTATTGTGTAGCAATGCAACAGAAAGCAGTAACACACTGCCTTCAAGAAGGTATCACATTACACTTTGACTGGCCAGAGTGGTAATAGGGGAACATTTAGTTGAGGAAGGGCAATGATGATTAAAAAGGCAAATTGTTTTCACAGTAAGTGAAACGAGTAGTATAAATGCAGGTCCAAGATTGTTGTCCAAACTATTGTAATTACTTCTTCAGTCTGAAGAAGGGTCTCAACCCGAAACGCCACCCATTCCTTCTCTCCAGAGATGCTGCCTGACCCGCTGGGTTACTCCAGCATTTTGTGTCCACTATCGTAATAACTAAATCTGAAACACTGGGTCATATTTTTAATGCATTGATTAATATGTATTATGCTACAGCTTAAGACGTATGACCTACTGTAGCAGATAGTAAACAGGGCAAAGTCAGCCCTACCTCGACAAAAACCTGGACCCACTGCAGTTTGCGTACCGCCACAACAGATCAACGGTGGATGCGATCTCGCTGGCCCTCCACTCCGCTCTGGACCACTTGGACAACAAAAACTCATATGTCAGGCTGTTATTCATTGATTACAGCTCGGCATTCAACACAATCATCCCCTCCAAACTGGTTACCAAACTCGCAGAACTGGGTCTCTGCGCATCCCTCTGCAACTGGATCCTCGACTTCCTCATCCACAGACCACAGTCTGTCCGTATTGGTGGAAATGTGTCAGCCTCGATAACAATCAGCACGGGAGCACCTCAAGGCTGCGTGCTCAGCCCCCTGCTGTACTCACTCTATACCCATGACTGCGTAGCCAACCACAGTGCGAACTCCATCATCAAGTTCGCTGACGACACCACTATTGTGGGGCGTATCACTGATGGGGATGAGTCAGAATACAGAAGAGAGATCGAGCAACTGTCCATATGGTGCCAGCGCAATAACTTGGCCCTCAACACCAGCAAAACCAAGGAACTGATTGTGGACTTTGGAAGGAGTAGGATGGGGACCCACAGTCCCGTTTATATCAACGGGTCGATGGTTGAAAGGGTCAAGAGCTTCAAATTCCTGGGCGTGCACATCTCTGAAGATCTTTCCTGGTCTGAGAACACTAACGCAATTATCAAAAAAGCTCATCAGCGCCTCTACTTCCTGAGAAGATTACGGAGAGTCGGTTTGTCAAGGAAGACTCTCTCTAACTTCTACAGGTGCACAGTCGAGAGCATACTGACCGGTTGCATCGTGGCTTGGTTCGGCAATTTGAGTGCCAAGGAGAGGAAAAGACTACAAAAAGTAGTAAACACTGCCCAGTCCATCATCAGCTCTGACCTGCCTTCCATCGAGGGGATTTATCGCAGTCGCTGCCTCAAAAAGGCTGGCAGTATTATCAAAGACCCACACCATCCTGGCCACACACTCATCTCCCTGCTACCTTCAGGTAGAAGGTACAGGAGCCTGAAGACTGCAACAACCAGGTTCAGGAATAGCTACTTCCCCACAGCCATCAGGCTATTAAACCTGGCTCGGACAAAACTCTGATTATTAATAACCGCTTTCTGTTATTTGCACTTTACCAGTTTATTTATTCATGTGTGTATACATTGATATCATGGTATATGGACACATTTATCTGTTTTGTAGTAAATGCCTACTATTTTCTGTGTGCTTAAGCAAAGCAAGAATTTCATTGACCTATACAGGGACACATGACAATAAACTCACTTGAACTTGAAAGTCTGAGTTATTTTGTTATCCCAATTTTGTTTTGATAATTAAAGTTAATGTTCTTTAAGCCAAACTATTGTAGCCTTGCATGTGAGCACATATATTTCAAATGGATTTTGCACGTCATTAATTTCATATGATAAAATATCCTCATCTCTGTTTAATGAAACCCACACTCAGCATTACACATTTCTAAGATAGTGCTGTAAAGCACTGGAAAACCTTGCAGAGTCTAAGCTATAAGGAAACATTAAGTAAACACAAAAGCTATCAGATTTCCAGAACGCCCTGTGAAGTCCAAATTGTAACCAAACTTTAATTTGTTCTAACAACACATAAAACTGGCTGTAACTTTTTTTTTCTCTGTGCTGGATGTTCTGGTTTGATCTGAAAGTTTAATTGGGTGCCATGGTTTATTTTGCCGCGCTGACACAACAATTCATTCAATGAAGCATTGAACTTTAGAAAGGACAAATCCAAATATGCCTCGGAGAACAAAAACGAACATAAATGATTAATGAAAAGTCTAATTTTGCCTTTATTACACAGGTAAATGGCAAAAGGCCATATACTGACAACCAAGCTAGCATAGGTTCGACTGCCGTGAATGGAATGGTCTCTCCTATGCAGTGTTCTATTACTTTATAGCCATTGCAAGCAGAAACCGCTCCAATCTAATTTATCAAATATGCTCCACATTATTAGAATCAAACAACATGTAATTCTCTTGTATGATCTTAACAAAGGTGACAAATATTTTTTTTCAAATAAAGATTTGCATTTCTAAGGCAACATTTATATCCTCACATGTAAACTGAATTGACTCTTGAACGGCACCTCACATTCCACTTAGGTAGCTTACAACCCAATGGTATGAACATTGAATTCTCCAACCGCTCACAACCCCCGCATAGCCCCTCAACGCCCCTTTCCCCCCTCACTTTACATCCCCTTCCCTTCCCTGTGCCCCACATTGATGCCCAGCTTTTTCTCTCCTCCACCCACAGCTCCCCCCCGCCCCACAACCATCTCCTCTGGGTTACAATCGGCAATTCTTCAACCTTGTCTCACATCTTGCTTCCTTATCTCTGGCCTTTGTTTCAACCGTCTACCTGTCAAAAATATCCCTCGCCTGTTTTGATCTATTACCTGAAACGCTTTGTCCTGCCTCTCCCCTTTACCAGCATTCTTCTCCCCCCTCCCCCACACAATCAGTCTGAGGAAGGGTCTCAACCCAAAATGTTCCCCTATCCATGTTCTCCACAGATGCTGCAAGACCTGCTGAGTTACTCCAACACTTTGTGTCCTTTTCTGTATTAATCAGCATCTGCAGTTCCTTGTTCCTACAAGAGGAACATGCGGTTGGGTTTTGTGACTGTAGTTCTGTAAAGTAAATCTCCGCAGCAAACCTGTGCAGATGAATTAGTGAGTGAGTGAAGCCTCCTTTCAATATATTGGTTGCTCAAGCAGTGAAGCTTCTATTGCACATGCCTAGGTTTGGAAGTGGGAAGCACTGCATATTGCCAATGAGACAGGTAGGTGGGCGAATGCAAAGCACCTCGAATGATTACCTTGCAGCTTGAGAGAGCCTGAGGTTTCACTAGGCCAACCTCTGGATGGAGGTGAGGCATGAATCACTGAAGAGGCAGATCACCTAGGCGACCATTTATAAGGCAAGAAGCACTAGTAAGACCAGGTCTTGCAGCCCAACAAGCATGCTCGACCATTTGATATGACCATGGCCTTTCTGACCATGGCCACACATTTATCTTGCCTGTCACCCGTAACTATTCTCTCACAGTTTTAAAAATGTGCCTTTCTCAATTCTAAATATATTCAATGGCTCAATCTCCATCGGTGGCTTGGGATGAGATTCACAACCCCCTAGGTGAAGAAATTCCTCCTTGCCTCAGCGCCAAATGACTGGTGCTGAGTTTTAGATTACACTAGACCAAGTGCAGACCCATTGGGTCTACTTCCCCAACACAAGATCCCACCACTCACCCGTTCCCCCAACGCAATATTCACCACTCATATATAGCCCCCAACTGCGCCGGCACGGCTCATTTCTCCTCATCCCCCAGCACTCCTTCCTTCTCCTATTCACCCTCCCTCTTCAATCCCTAGAGAGGGAGGGGGGGCAGAGAGGGATGGGGGCAGCGAGGGAGGGGGCAGGGAGGGGGTAAAGAGGGAGGGGGGGGGGATGGAGAGGAAGGGCAGGGGCAGGTAGAGAGGGAGGGTAGAGTGATGGGGAGGGGGATAGAGAGGGATAGGGACAGAGAGGGAGGGGGTAGAGGGAGAGGGAGGGGGTAGAATGGGGGGAGGAGGGGAGGGGGGTAGAATGGGGGGAGGGAGAATAGTTAAGGTGAGGGAGGGAGAGAGAGGGGGGGGGGTAGAGAGGGAGGTGGTAGAGACAGAGAAAGAAATAGGAAAACTAACCAGATTCACACAGCCACACACACACACACACACACACACACACACACACACACACACACACACACACACACACACACACACACACACACACACACACACACACACACACACACCCCCACACACACACACACACACACACACAGCCACCACACACACACACACACACACACACAGCCCCCACACACACACACACACACACACACACACACACACACACACACACACACACACACACACACACACACACACAGCCACAGAGAGAGTTTTATAATAACACTAGACCAAGTGCAGATTCCACCACTCACCCGTTCCCCCAACGCAATATTTGATCACTCATGCATGGCCTCAACTGCGCAGACACGGCTCATTTCTCCTCATCCCCAGCACTCCCTCGTCCTAGAGAGGGAAGGGGGGTAGAGAGGGAGAGGGTGAGGGAGGGAGTAGAGAGGGAGAGGGTGAGGGGTTGGTAGAGGGGGAGGAGGAGGGGGTAGAGAGGGAGGGAGTAGATAGGGAGGGGGCATCTCCCTCCTCCACTGCTCCCCATCTCCCTCCTCCACAATCCCCCCGCCCCCCCATCTCCTCCCACTACCACCCCACTCCATCTCCCTCCTCCTCATATCCCTCATCTTCTTCCCCTCACTCCCTTTCCCTGTCCCAGGACCTACCCTGATCATAGAGCAGCTCCAGGACCTGGAGCTCGGCCTGGTTCTCGTACTCGACCCAGCCCTGGCTGTAGACTCCAGCCGTCAGCTCGCCGCCGCCAGGACACCAGTCCAGGCCCTGACTTCATCTACATGCTCGTCCTGACCCCGGAAGTCGACTCGTCCTTGGTTCCAGCGGCGTCTTCTCTCTCGGTCCCATCCCAAGCCCCGGGCTCGGCGCTGACTCCAACACCACCCTCCCCACCGGGCGTGGTCTTGGGTATTGGGCCTCGGCTGCCGGCAGCCGCTGCCATCCTCTCTCCCGGCGTGTCCTGTCCTGCTTTGCGAGTTGTCGTTGGAGCGGTGGAGTGCTCCTCCCTCCCCAGGAGTTTTTTGGAAATCTGGAAAGTGCCTTTGGAGCGCTGGAGAGTGCATTGTGACATCACGCGGTCAGGAAATTGGTAGTTTCAGGCTGTTATTAAAACTTTAAATTAAAAAACTTGGGAAATAAAGGTGGGAATGCAACGGGAAAAATGTGAGTGGAGTGTGTGAAAATGGGAAGGCTGTGGCCTAGAGGTTGGAAGAAAGGAGAACTAACCAGATTCTCACACACACGCACGCACACAGCCACAAAGAGAGTTTTAGTATAATACAGATAGATTACATTCATAATCTTGTTACCCTTTCAAGCACCCTCAAGATTTTTTATGCTTCATTAATTTCAGTTTTCATTCTCTATGCACCAAAGAATACAGGGCCAACTTCAATTGTTCCCACAGCACAGACCATGGCACAAACCAACCTCCCTACCATTGACTGGTACTGGAGAGTTATTGAAGGGTGAAAATACACATGGGCAGATTCAGGGACAGATTGTTCCCCACCTTTATCAGGCAACTGGATCATCCTATCAACAACTTAAAAGCGATCATACAGTGGAAACAGGCTCTTCGGCCCAACTTGCCAAAACTGACCAACATGTTCCATCTACACTAGTCCCACTTATCAGCGTTTCCCACTAAATGTGACCTCACCAACATCATATATAACTATAACATGACCTGCCAACTTCTATACGTAATACTCTGACTGATGAAGGCCAATGTGCCAAAAGCTCTTTTGACCACCCCATCTACCTGTGACGCAACCTTCGAACAACTATGTATCTGCATTCCAAGATTCCTCAGCTTTACAACACTTCCCAGAGCCCTACCATTCACTGTGTAGGTTCTGCCCAGGTTAGACTTTCCAAAATGCAACACCTCACATCTCTCTGTATGGTTCTTTGCTACTATCTACCTCATTGGAGACCCTTGGACTATCTTTAATACATCTTTACTGGACTTTATCTTGCACTAAATGTTATTCCCTTTATCGTGTATCTGTGCACTGTGTTTGGCTCGATTGTAACCATGCATAGTCTTTCTGCTGACTGGTTAGCATGCAACAAAGGTTTTCACTGTACCTCGGACAATAAGCTAATCTAATCTAAACAATCCCTTCACCCCAGAAATGAACCAATCATTTTTGTTCTGAGACAGGCACACCATGTCTCCGCAGACCACTGACAACCTATTTACACTAATCCTAAATGTATCCAATTTTTCATTTGACTGGCATTCTCATGACCTCTCCCCAGATTCTAACATTCACCAGGGGTTATTTAAGGCAGGTAATTATAGTGGCCATGTTTGTGATGCAAAAGGGAACCAGCACACTTTGAAAAAATCCATGTAAATTGAATCAGGATTGAACTTGCTTCTCTGATGCTGCTCTAATAGATGGGCCACTGTACCTGGAGCCTGGAGAAGGACTATGTAGACATAGGCACATGTGTTATTCTAATTATCATCACCAAACTTTACTTGTTCACAATGGGGGAAAAGGAACGGATGGATATGTTCCTCCCCAATGGTGTGTTAAACCATGAGGCTTTTATTATCCTCACTATGCCTTCAAGAGTTCAGAGTCTTTCCTTTGAACATCACAGAGGACACTATCAAGGTGTCTTATTTTAGGCCAACATAAACATTACAATTCGTCAGTATAAAAATTCTCATCCTATCACTGATGCTCACAATTTCACACTGCTTCACTTAAAAAAAAACCCAGGGAAAAACACATAATTGTTAAGCAGGTAACGCAATTGAAAGGGAGTATATTCAGATCTACAATGAGATTCTTTAGGAATCTAGTCCTCTGCTCTGTTCACTCACCTTTCTTCTCTCACTGTTGATTCCCCTCCATTGCGCAGCTCTCTTCACTATGTAGCTGAGCTCTTGATTGGACAGCTCCAAGTCCCGAGGAACGAAGAATCTCTCCTCAGTGGAATGCAATCGGTAGAAGACATCGTGCAGGTGCCCAGTTGACTGCAGACTTAAAGAGGTAGAAGTGTGTTAAAATGTATCCTGAATTTTACTTCAGATTTACAACGTCTGCGTAACTTTGCTTTTGGATGTAGTTATTCTGCCAATTTATGTTCAGTATTGTACACAAAAATGAGTGTAATGCAGCAACGTCCTCTGGTCATATACTCCTCAAGACACAAATGGCTGTCAATATAAACCACTGGCTCGATATTAGATCACACCACTTCTCAAGGACAACAAAGGATACACTATATATGATGGTATTGCCAGTGATGCCCGCTTCTCAAAGCAAGAGATTGGTGTCACCCAGAATTACAGAGGTTGAGAGTTATGAGCACCAGATGCTGGATGTAGTGGTGAGTCCCATCTGAATCATACTTGTGAAAATTTGTTTTACATTGGATTCAGTGGAACTGAATTTCTGAGGTGACAGGGAAGTGAGGGGGGGGGGGGCTTAGGTATACATAGATTTCCACAGTAGCACATTTGACAAATGTGAATGGACAAACTTCCAGACTACCATCGTTCACTGTATTCTACGAACAGCCTGATCTAGGTGTTGTATCACTTTGTTCTAAAAGTGCAATAGCAAACCAGTGCAATGCTACAAGAAAACAGTGTACCTCTTTAATATGTAATTAAAACCAGGATAACAGCGCAGACCATCTTTGTACACTGCCCGAGGCCTTTCTCTTTTAGAAATAGGTCATACGCTGTGTCACAAGTTGCGATAACAGCCAATAGGAAGTGGCAGCTTCTGAAGTCAAGACACATCAGTGGCCTACATTCGCAACAATTCACTGCACTGTGAGTGGCAAAAGCCATTATTATTGTCTTGCATTTTAACACTGGTCACTTAGTTAAAGCCGACATTATGACATTAGGCAGTGAACATGTGCTACTGATATTAATGAGGAAATGGTTTGGCTTTGATGCCTGAGACTGATATTGAAGAAATGAGAAAGTGTATATATGCAAAGACAGCCCAGAGGTACGCTAAACCTGTCCTGAATACTTGAAAGTCAGTTTTATTTTGTGTGTGTGTGAGTGTGTGTGTGTGTGTTGTTTATTAAACCTCTGATCGGTATCCCGCCTCTCCTGCTTGTTGAAGACAAAAAGAGTTGAAAGGACTTTTGTCGTGCTTCTCAATGTTAGTTGATGGTTGGTACTGGAACCTGCTGTACAAATAAACTGGCTCTGTTTTAGCTTCATTCACCCTTCATGTAGGTTTGAATTTATTTATCATAATAAATGACCACACTAAAGTAAGAGTACAGAAATGCTAACTTAAATACCACAGACTCCATTCCTGCTTCAAACATCAGTCCTCGCCATCTTCACAGCAAGGAGCCAGCCTGTAACCCTTTAATTGCTTTATCTAGTTGAGAGGTGCCAGCAACAAGAAATACAATACAGGAGCAGGATATTAAATCCTGAAACTTCAAATAAAATTTGCAAATAATAATGTTTAAGTGCATAGTAACACACATAACTTTCTTGGTGAGACCACACCTGGAGTATTGCGTACAGTTTTGGTCTCCAAATCTGAGGAAGGACATTATTGCCATAGAGGGAGTGCAGAGCCGGTTCACCAGACTGATTCCTGGGATGTCAGGACTGTCTTATGAAGAAAGACTGGATAGACTTGGTTTATACTCTCTAGAATTTAGAAGATTGAGAGGGGATCTTATAGAAACTTACAAAATTCTTAAGGGGTTGGACAGGCTAGATGCAGGAAGATTGTTCCCGATGTTGGGGAAGTCCAGGACAAGGGGTCACAGCTTAAGGATAAGGGGGAAATCCTTTAAAACCGAGATGAGAAAAACTTTTTTCACACAGAGAGTGGTGAATCTCTGGAACTCTCTGCCACAGAGGGTAGTTGAGGCCAGTTCATTGGCTATATTTAAGAGGGAGTTAGATGTGGCCCTTGTGGCTAAGGGGATCAGGGGGTACGGAGAGAAGGCAGGTACGGGATACTGAGTTGGATGATCAGCCATGATCATATTGAATGGCGGTGCAGGCTCGAAGGGCCGAATGGCCTACTCCTGCACCTAATTTCTATGTTTCTATGTTTGATATCTTAAGATGTTTAAATGAAAAGCAAAACATGTGGAATTTAAATTTAACATTTGCATCCATTGAATTGGTGTTTTATGGAATAAAGATCTTGAATGGGCAATAGACATGGGCAGTAGTTGGGATGAGCCGTCTGAATTACTTTGGTATTTCCTTTTCATTTGTGTAGGATCGGCTGCCATTTTCAGGTCTGGATCATTGGCAGACAGCGGGACTTTACCTCTGCTGCTATTATCCTTCCAAAAACCTCAGAATTATCAGGCAAAAAAATGTCCAGGTCCAGAGGAAGAATGACCTTCATCTGGCGTTGTGCTACCACCTTTTCTGATCCTTACAACCCCCAGCTCATGTCTCAGCAGGTAAGCAAGGGGGCTGGAGTGGAGGGTGTCTCTGGGTTCAGTTCACTGGAAGATACATACATCTTCTAGCCCCACTGTATCATGACTTCCAATAGTTGTAAGGTGTACCATGAAATTGTCACCTGCAGTGGATTGCATGCCATGGGGCGACTTAACCTGGTGGAAGGTATGAAGGTATGAACCCGTCTGTTCCCAACTGGTATGTGAAGCTTATTGGTGCAGTCTGCCATTGAATGTATCATAACCATTATTCAGGCTGCAACAAGGACTAACCCGCCTGAGTTGTTGCAACTCTAGTAGATGCGTACACTGGTGCTGGGCTTCACCACTTCCCCAAGCTTACTGAGGCCTTCCATGACATAAATGTATCCTATTTTGCACCTCTCCTGTAGGTCATCTGGAGGAGGTACTATCCTATACTACTGACAATGGCACCACTTAAGGAGTGTATGTTTCCCAACCAAAGCACACAACGGCAGCTCACCCGCCAGTCCTTCATCCACTATTAGGCCTAGTGTCACAAAGGAACCGGACTGCCATGCCAAGAGCCAAGACTCTGTCCCTGGCAGCTGAGTTTTCCAAGTCCCAAGCATTTATGGCTCCTGGCAGCCCACTCTCATCCCTAACAAGACCTCAATCTGCTGAACTTCTGTGACCAGCCAGGATGAAACATTTCTGGACAGACAAGACAGTTCTGAGGAAGGGTCCACTGACCCCAAATGTTGACTCCGTTTTTTCCCACAGATGTTGTTTGACAGGCTGAGTTCTCCCAGCATTTCTGTTTGTTTTAGGCAATGTCATTGTGTGCCATCTACAAAGTGCAGTGCAGAAGTTCACCTCGTTTCTTTGACAATTCCTCACAAACTCACATCTACCGCCTGGGGCAAGAGCAGCAGGCACAAGAGAACCCACCAACCTCCAGGTTTCCTCGCAACTCCATCCTAGCTTGGAAATAATCTCCATGTAATACTCATTAATGCCCAGGACAAAATCCTGGAACTCGCTACCCAGTAAAAACATGGTTTTGTCTCCACCAAAGCTACTGCAGCAGTTCAATAGCTGTTTCTCTTTACACAGGCAATTAAGAATTGGATTTAAATGCTTGTAGAAAAAGTAACAAAGGAACAAAATGGATTGCACGCTAATATTCACACTCACAGTGACAACCACCAAGTAGAGAAATACAAGGAAATTCCTCTGATTCCAAGAACTAAAGGGGGGTCATGATGGTGCAGTCGGTAATACCAGCAACCTGTGTTGCATTTTTATGTATCTAATGTATCTCAAAATCATAAGGTCCTAAACTGTTGACCCTGGCAGTTTCCTCCAGGTGCTCCTGCTTCCACCCACATCCCAAAGACATGTGGGTCGGTTAGTTAATTGACCTCTAAATTGCCCCACGTATGTAGGGAGTGGACGAGAAAGTGGGATAACATAGTACTAGTGTTAACGGGTGATCGAAGGTCGGCATGGACTCCGTGGGTCAAAGGGCTTATTCTATGCTGTATCTTTCAATCAATCAATCACTCAATCAATCAAATTCAGAAGCTCAGTACATCTTTTGGTAGCCGATGGACCATCGTGGATTTCAATCCACTGATCATCATCATCATCGGTGGTCACTCGAAACGAGTATGACTGTCCTCTAATGGAGGGCACCTGAGCGTGACTTTGTTTAATGTGGGGAGACTGGTGCACAGACAGCCACCGCATGGTCCTTGACAGATCTGGGTCAGGATCCAATGGCATGGAATCCAAGACGACCGGAGACCCTTTTCTGCTGCAGCCTTCATCCGCCTTCCCAGCCGTTGTGACGCTCCACTAACGTCAACCATCTTCCTCCGCCTGTTCCACCGTTGAGGTCTTGGTTGAATTGCTCTTTGTCAGAGACCTCCCCCTCGACCTTACCGCCATGGGTGACCCTACCAAGAGCACAGCTCCAGACGGCATCGCTCTCAGGATCTTAGGACCACACAAGTTTCTCCACCACGACAAGGTGACAATCCACGGAGAAATGTAACTTGAATACTGTGTATTTCAAAATCTCCTCGAAAACATCCTCGCCTACTCCCTACATACTAGGGGCAACTTGAAATGTAACTGTGTCGCTATTTATATTCTATTCGTGTCTGGAGACATGTACTGAGGATGGATTATGATTGACAAAAAGACTTGCGAGTCTTTCATGACAATGAAAAGGGTTCCATGATATTCCACCACCAACGCCACATTCTCTGTCTGTACACTTTCCAGTGAGTGCCACTTCCCAGCAGAATAGTAGGGGGCTGTCAAAACTCAAAACAGTACTTTTGCAAGACTAAATGTTTTTAAAATCAAAATGGTCTCTAACCAATCTGCCCACAACTGAACTGATGTTGATGCTGCAACCAAATGCATCACAATCTTGCTATTGTGAAAGGCAAGGACATTGCCTCCATTATGTCGAAACAATGAACTGTAGATGTTGGCTGCCTTGCCTGTGTCTACCTATCACCTGCTTCTCCTCTCATCCTGCTATCTTTCCCCAACCTCTCTACAATGGATCTGAAGGGTCCCGATGTGAACCATCACCTATCCATGTTCTCCAGAGATGCTACTTGACCCGCTGAGGTACCTCTGGACTTCATGACCTCCATAGTCATCGTAAATATTTCTCACTTTGTCAGTATCATTAAAAAGGACCATCTGGTAATTTAGCTCATTGGGTCTTGGGAGCATATTCTGGGTGGAGAATAACTATCACTGTTGCCATATTATAGCTGTGACCACAATTTAAAAGTATTTCATTATTTGGAAATTCTTTAGGACCTTACGATTTTGAAATGCATGAGACAAATAAAAAATCATTCATGGTTTGGTGCTGGTTCTTAATAAAGCTAAAGTGTTCCCAGAAAAATAATGAACAAGCAAACATTTTTTTAATGTCCCATTGGTTTTCTCCACAATCTTTACAATGGTATTTATTAGATGACACACCTAGTGTTATGTGGCTAGTAGAACTAAACTTCATTAGTTCCAATCAGCCAGGTTTGATCCTGGCCTCAGATGCTGCCCCCATGGAGTTTGCACTTTGATAGTGTGGGTGTCCACCACGTGCTCTGGTTTTGTCCCATAATCCAAACACATGCAGGTTAGAAAGTCAATTGGCTGTTGTACATTACTCCTACTATGTAGGTGGGTGTATTTAGAAACATAGAAAATAGGTGCAGGAGTAGGCCATTCGGCCCTTTGAGCCTGCACCGCCATTCAAAATGATGGCTGATCATCCAACTCAGTATCCTGTAACCTGCCTTCTCTCCATACCCCCTGATCACTTTAGCCACAAGGGCCACATCTAACTCCCTCTTAAATATAGCCAATGAACTGGCCTCAACTACCTTCTGTGGCAGAGAATTCCACAGAGTCACCACTCTCTGTGTGAAAAGTGATTTTCTCATCTCAGTCCTAAAAGACTTCCCTCTTATCCTTAAACTGTGACCCCTAGTTCTAGACTTCCCCAACATCGGGAATAATCTTCCTGCATCTAGCCTGTCCAACCCCTTATGAATTTTGTAAGTTTCTATAAGATCCCCCCTCAATCTTCTAAATTCTAGCGAGTACAAGCCGAGTCTATCCAGTCGTTCTTCATATGAAAGTCCTGACATCCCAGGAATCAGTCTGGTGAACCTTCTCTGTACTCCCTCTATATTGGCCTGTCGTTACAAAGTTAATGACATTGAAGCTATCAGCATTTATCATTGTTAAACTGCAAAATACCAGAAGCTTTGGGAATTGGTTGTCTGTGTAATTTAGCCTGATAAACTGAAAATTGCTGTCAGTAATTCAGTGTCCCTCCTGAACTCTGCATCCTTCTGAATTACAATCAAGGGAGAATCAGTCTACTCACCATTAATTTTGCTATTTACAAACAGTTTTTATTGTAAACCACCCAAAATTATTGTGTTATATAAGGTTATGTAATAGGAGTAGAATTAGGCCATTCGGCCCATCACGTTTACGCCTCCATTCAATCATGGCTGATCTATCTCTCCCTCCTGCCTTCTCCCCATAACCTCTGACACCTGTACTAATCAAAAATCTATCTATCTCTGCCATAAAAATATCCACTGACTTGGCCTCCACAGCCTTCCGTGGCAGAATTCCATAGATCCACCACTCTCTGAGGAAATACATTTCTTCACATATTATCGTTATTGTGTTCTGTGGCACAAGGTCACACAGCCGTCAAACACGTATTTCATCTATGACTAAATGAATCCAAAAAGCTCCATCTGATAGCATATTCCACATTCTACTCACTCTCCGATCTACTATCTACCTCATTGGTGACCCTCGGACTATCCTTGATCGGGCCATGCTTGCTTAACCTTGCACTAAACATTATTCCCTCATCAAGTATCTATACACTGTATTGTCTTGATTGTAATCATGTATTTTCTTTCTGCTGACTGGGTATCACGCAACAAAAGCTTTTCACTGTTCCTGTACATGCGACAATAAACTAAACTAAAGTCTAGGTCCGAAGAAAGAACTTTCTGCATGTCGATTGTAAACCTCCCCATAAACATTGAAAGTGTACCTGAATTAACCATATAACCATATAACAATTACAGCACGGAAACAGGCCATCTCGGCCCAACAAGTCCGTGCCGAACAACTTTTTTCCCTTAGTCCCACCTGCCTGCACTCATACCATAACCCTCCATTCCCTTCTCATTCATATGCCTATCCAATTTATTTTTATGATACCAATTTAAATGATACCAATGAACATGCCTCCACCACTTCCACTGGAAGCTCATTCCACACCGCTACCACTCTCTGAGTAAAGAAGTTCCCCCTCATGTTACCCCTAAACTTCTGTACCTTAATTCTGAAGTCATGTCCTCTTGTTTGAATCTTCCCTATTCTCAAAGGGAAAAGCTTGTCCACATCAACTCTGCATATCCCTCTCATCATTTTAAAGACCTCTATCAATTTTTAATAATTGGATTTTCTTTTAATTTTAAAGATCACCAGAGAGAACTGCCACCTCACTGCTGACTGCAAATTCCAGATATTATTTTACTCCAAGGTGATTGCACCACAATCTACAAAGATTGGCAAATGCACCTGCAATCAGGCTGAGGATACCTTTGTCTTTGCATGGATGTGGTGGACCAACCACCAACTGTTAGACATGAACTAGCCTGCCAATGAGAGTGAAATTAACAGATGACATGGCATTTATTTAATTTCAATTGCTCTGGTCGAATAAGGGCAAAAGCAAAGAAACAATGAGGTGCAAACAATAAAGATAGGGGCAGAGAAGGTCTTTCCACTTTGAAACAAAGATTGAAATGAAGAAGTAGAGAAAAAAGAAAAAAAAAGAGAAAAAAAGCTGGTTATTTGGCCTTCAAGCCTCTTTGCCTTTGGCATGATCATGGGTGCTCCTTATGCTAATATTATATTCCCATGCCCCTTGATGCATTTTGAGTGCAGAACATGTATCTACCTCCTTAAATATATTCAACAACTTGCTCTTCATGGACCCCTGTGGTACAGAGTTCCGCAGGTGAAGAAGCTACTCCTCACATCACACATGAATGTAGTACACCACATCCTGAGTCTGTGACACTTGATTCTAGACTCCCAAGAGGAAACATCCTCCTCACATTGTGCCTATTAGGAGGGAGACCAGTATAAGGAGCAATAGATATGAAACGTTCATTTATAAATCCGACAGAGAATCCCGCAGAAATTTCTTTACCCAGAGTCATTAGAACTGACTACCAACTGGCTTGTGGGCAAGACCAGCATTTACTACAAACCACTAAATGTTCTTGAACAAGTGGAAGTGGACTATGCTTTCTACATCAACCCAATTTTGTCATTTCATTCCAGCAAGCCATCTGTCGGTGCCAGTCTGTTAAATCCATTCTTATTGTTAGAACCTCCTGTTTGTGTTTACTCTTCTCCTATATATTAAGGAACTCTTTTTCAGTTTTGTTTGTCACCTTCTAATGGAGGTGCTCCTCAATGTTATTAGGTAGGGAGTGCCAGGATTTTGATCCACTTGAGGTGAAAAGCAATGGTGTATTTTAAGAGCAAACCGTAAAATGCGGGGGTGAGTGGATCAGGCAACATCTCTGTAAGACATGGATAGACGGCGTTTCAGGTCGGGTCTATCTGAAGAATCTGGCCCAAAGCATTGTTTATCCAAGTCTTTCTGAGATGTTGCCTGACCTGCTGAGTTACTCCTGCACTTTGTGTTTTGCTCAAGATTCCAGTTCCTTGTTTCTTCTTTGTGCATTTTAAAATGTTAAGTACAGGAGGAGAGAGATAGAATCAAAAAACTGCTAAATTCACTTCTAGGTGGTGATGCCAAATGCACCACATGGAAGATTGCTTTACTCTTTGAAGTTTCAGACGCAATGTAAGAACACCCTATTGCAATTGCCCATGAATGTTTTCACCAGAAATGAATTTCTGGGCAGGAGCATGGGAAGACCTCCAACAAAACACAGAGCCCCAGCACTAACTATTTTAAATTTGCCATAATTCTATGTAATGAGAACAAGATTGTAGCATGATGCTAACGAAACAGTAAATGAATAATGTGAAACAGAAGCCACAAAGTACCAGCTTGATAGGCCAGACAGCTTCTCGGCTCAAAGCAGTGCAAAGCACTTTGACAGACTTCCCCCTCACATTCAAACCCAACCTTCTGTTGAAGTGCAGATTGCAGAACTATCAGCGTATGGTGCTGTGTTTGTACACATCCCTACAAGTAGGGTTTAAAGCATACGCTGACAGATACTAATGCTTGTGCTAAGTCAAACATACCACTATTCTGTAAATCAATCATTCCCAACCTTTCTGAATGAAAGGCCTGTTTGTTCACACTCAGTACTTTACACACCCCTCCCATAAACACCTGATTATGCCACAGCTTGCTTTTTCTAGGAAGTTCTGGGGACTCTGGAAGATTGCTCATGCCTCTATTGTCAGATAGCCAGTGCACAGCTCCATTAGTTTTTACTTTTATTTTGTGAAGGCTCCAACTGAACCATCTCAATAGCATTAAAACTTCGCAGCACCTGAAATATGGTGATCCTTCCCTGAGTAAGAGTCGCATCCTCCAAGACAGGAACCACTACTGTACCCACTACAAACCAAAATGACATGGTAGTCTGGAGCCTAGATTCCCAGCGATCCCACATACGTTCATTTGTCTTCTCCTAATCCTAAGGCTAAGGGAGAAGATGTTAAGCATCATTGTATGCCTTCAAATTGCCTACTCCTGAAGATCATTTGATTTTAAATGAAAGTCACTTACCTTAACAAATACAAATACAGGATTGTAAGGGAGCAGAGGAGAATCACAATGTACAAGATGACTGTAATCAGTATGCCAGGGATCCCAGAATGGTGTGTTCTGTAAAACAGCCAGTAAAGCTTGGCTGCATCACCTATTGGATGGTTTGTGCTGTAAGTCAGGCGCTGAAAAGAAGGAGATGCCAGTCAGTGCTACATAAAGTGACTCCTCTTAGCTCTCCAGTTCACAATGAGCTTCTGACACATTCACACCAGTGCTGGGCCCGTGGGATCAATCATCTATTCATTTCTGCTCCTTTGTAGTGTTACTAACATGCAAAGCTGTAGCATTATCCAGCCAACAGATTTGGTTTTGGCAGCATCTGTATTTCTGCACCAATTTTGTGTTTAAATTATAAACAAATTGTTTTATTGGGACATACCACCTGGCCATAGCCTCAAATTTACTAAAAGTGTGTGAGGGGAACAGGTTTTTTTTTTCCTTAACAAAGAGCTTTTATTCAAAACATCACAGTTATAAATACTGGAAAAATCAAAACTGCCAAGCAGTTTGAAAAACCCATCAATCCATCATCAGATTACAACATTATCATCCTCCTTCACAATGCACTCAACCCCCCGCGGCAACCAGCGTCCACGGAAAACCTCCACAGTCCCTGCGGACACAGCTTGTTCCCTCTCCAGGGACATATGGGCAAGGACGGAAACCTGGAAAAGGGGCAGGCAGTCGACTCGGGCAGAACCATCGACTGTTCGCCGGCTGACGCCGAGAATGGCCATTTTGACCAGGCCCATCAGCAAACCAACAGCGAGATCCCCCCCCCCCCCTCCCCACCCTCCACCGACCAACCCTTCCCCCTCTGTATTTGCCGACAAAAGATCAGGAGCGTGGGGCTGAAATGCTGCCAAGATTTGAGGAGCAACCCCTTTAGATACTCAAACAGGGCTGCAACCTCTCACACTTCATATAGACATAGAACAATCTCTTCTACGCTACAGAAGTGACAGGCAGCTGGCGAGTCCGTGAACTTAAATATCTATTACACATCATTACTCTGTGCAACACCCCCCGTCCCCGATATAAAGGCGGAGGACCATCTTACAGAGGGCCTGCCTCACTGTCCAGTGGTAACACGGGTCTCCACAGCATGTCCAGGTGCAAAACGAGGGTGAGGAAGTGTAGAGTGTGCAGGAGCGGCTCGTACACTGAGCATCTCCCCGTGTCGCAGAACGGAAAGCTGGGTATCTCGGAGAGGCAGCTCATGTTGTGTGGGACTGGCTCCCAGGAATAGAAACATAGAAACATAGAAATTAGGTGCAGGAGTAGGCCATTCGGCCGTTCGAGCCTGCACCGCCATTCAATATGATCATGGCTGATCATCCAACTCAGTATCCCGTACCTGCCTTCTCTCCATACCCCCTGATCCCCTTAGCCACAAGGGCCACATCTAACTCCCTCTTAAATATAGCCAATGAACTGGCCTCAACTACTCTCTGTGGCAGAGAGTTCCAGAGATTCACCACTCTCTGTGTGAAAAAAGTTCTTCCCATCTCGGTTTTAAAGGATTTCCCCCTTATCCTTAAGCTGTGACCCCTTGTCCTGGACTTCCCCAACATCGGGAACAATCTTCCTGCATCTAGCCTGTCCAACCCCTTAAGAATTTTGTAAGTTTCTATAAGATCCCCTCTCAATCTCCTAAATTCTAGAGAGTATAAACCAAGTCTATCCAATCTTTCTTCATAAGACAGTCCTGACATCCCAGGAATCAGTCTGGTGAACCTTCTCTGCACTCCCTCTATGGCAATAATGTCCTTCCTCAGATTTGGAGACCAAAACTGTACGCAATACTCCAGGTGTGGTCTCACCAAGACCCTGTACAATTGCAGTAGAACCACCCTGCTCCTATACTCAAATCCTTTTGCTATGAAAGCCAACATACCATTCGCTTTCTTTACTGCCTGCTGCACCTGCATGCCTACCTTCAATGACATGGTGTACCATGACACCCATGGTCCCGGAGGTTGGCTCCAATGAGAAATTCCAACGGAGCGGGAGTAAGCTCAGTCGGAATCACCCCACACTCATGGAGCCTCCCTCCGCAACACCCACCGTGACAGGGTGAAGATGGTCCACTCTCGTAGCTACAACCCCCGTGCCTCCGATGAGTAGCACGCTGACTGATGGTGACCAAACTCCAGACACTTAACAGATCGGGTGACTCATACCGAAGATAGACACAAACAGCTGGAGTACCTCAGCGGGACAGGTAGCATCTCTGGAGAGAAGGAATGGGTGACTTTTTGAGTCGAGACCCTTCTTCAGTTTACAATTGAACCATTGCAAGAGATGAAGCCTGTTCCGCTGAGCTACTCCAGCTTTTTGTGTCTATCTTCGGTTTAAACCAGCATCTGTAGTTCCTTCCTACATGGGTGACTCATACCCACTGCCAGGAGCTGTGTGCACTCCTGAAGGAAATACCTCTGGCAATAACAGTGTGTCGGCAGCGCTGGCATCTAGGAGGATGCTCAGAATACAGTTACCACCGCAGGGTCCTGAGACAGTGAGCTGCAACCTGGGTATGTACGCATACCAGCTACTGACCACCCTCCTCCAATGTGAGACTCAGAACCGCAGCAGAGGCCCAGTGGTTCCTCTCTTCCTCTTCTCCCCTCTCCCATCAGGCAAGAGGTACAGAAGTGTGAAAACACATACCTCCAGATTCAGGGACATTTTTTCCCCAGCAGTTATCAGGCAACTGAACCATCCCATCAACAATTAGAGAGCAGTCTTGAGGTATTATTTACCTCATTGGAAGCCCTCGGACTATCTTTAATCAGACTTTAATGGACTTGCACAACACATTATTCCCTTTAACATGTATCTGTGCACTGTGGATGGTTCGATTGTAATCATGTATTGTCTTTCAGCTGACTGCTTAGTACACAACAAAAGCTTTTCACTGTACCACTGTGCACGTGACAATAAACTAAACTAACTAACAATCATCTTGCAGCCCAAAACGAGCCTGAACCTAAAACACAAGATTCTGCGGATGCTGGAATTTGGAGCATCTGATGGAGGAACTCAACATGTAAGCAGCATCTGTGGAGGGAAATGAACAGTTGAAGTATAGGGTCAGGATTGGATCTGTGGCAAGTAGTGAGTGAACCAATACAAGCAATGAACATATTTGTTCCCATCATCACCATTCTACCTGAGGAGGAGGAGGGAGATGGCAGCCCTGCCGGCAGTCTGCTCGTTTTTTTCATCCTTTTTGTTATTTTGTTAGTGTTTGTTTAAAGTTTGCTTTACTGTTCTTCTGTTTGTTTTGTTATGGGGGGGGGGGGGGGGGGGGGGGGGGGGGGGGGGGGGGGGGGGGGGGGGGGGGGGGGGGGGGGGGGGGGGGGGGGGGGGGGGTGGGGGGGGGGGGATACTTTTTTTCAGATTCTTACCTTCCCGGAGAGGTGATCAAGTTTCAGATCACATTCTCCGGGCTCTGCGGCCTACCATCGCTGGAGCTAGGAGCCGCCTCGGACTGTTGTGAGCCCCACCGCGGGGCGCAGACTTAACATCGGTGCGAATCCCTTGACTGGGATCGCTCGCACCGTGGCCTGCGGACTTACCATCAAGGGCTCACAGTCTCGGGAGAGGCTAGTCGGTAGCTCCAATGCCGCAGAAGGGTCGTCCAGCCCCGACGCGACGTTTGTTTGCCCGGCGCGTGGGAGCTGACATCCCCCCGATGCGGGAGCTGAACACCTCGATACGGAGGGCCCCGAACGCCACCGGCTACGGGAGTCAAGACCGTCCTGTCAACGGAGGGGCTCGAGGTCCCCGACCAAGGAAGAACAACAAGGGAAGGACTTGGAACTTTATTTTCGCCCTCCATCACAGTGAGGAATGTGTAAAAGTCACTGTGATGGAGGTTTATGTTAAAATGTGTTTTCTGAGTCTGTTGCTTTTTTTTAATTGTATGACTGACCTGCCCAGTGAATTTCACTACACCAATTGGTGTATGTGACAATAAATGAACATGGACCTATGGACAGATGCTTCTTTCTATGATGGGTTTGGTAGAAGTAACCTCCAACAGTCCTTATGGAGATAAAGTCCCATCTTCACCGTGGTCACCCGCCATCATAATAAACTAAGCAAACACAAATTGGACATCCATGAACTGCTGTGGACCACGAGCAGTAGCAAAATATACACTACCCACAATATGTAAACTTATGGCCTAGCATATTCCTCATGCTACCATACACCAGCCTGGGGATAAACCTGAATCAATAAAAAGAGCATTGGACACCCACGGAGCATCACCACGCATGCCTAAAAAAGTGCCAAATGAAGGTACAATACAAGCATGGAATAGAGTTCTGAACTTCCACAACTCATGGATATTTCAAAGCTCTGCAGTCCTGCCACATCTTGTAGTGAATGGTGGTGGAGAATTAACCAGCCAACAATGGAAAGTGGTTATAATAATCCATTCTCAACAATTTTGGGGTCCATCACATGAACGAATAAAACAAAACTGGTGTAGTCAGCCAGAAATAACCAATGGATGATCCATTTCTCCTTCCTCCTGAGATCACCATTACACAGAAGCCAGTCTTCCACTAATTCTATTTAATCCATATGGCTTGGCAGATAACACTGGATGTAGCAAAGACTATGTAAGCAGACATCATCCTGATTTCAGGACTTCAAACCTATACTCTAAGCCTAACCCTGATGTATCATCATTCCTTCATAATCACCGTGTTTAAATCCTGGTGCACGTAAAGTATTGTGTGAGTAGGATTCTAGACATTCACCAGAAGGATTGCACCAGTTCAAGAGTATGGTTCACCGCCACATTGTAAGGGACTTGCAGGGATAAGCAATACACACTGGCCTTGGATCCTAGAAAAATAATAAAAAAGCGGAAATATCCCAATCGGAAAAGGGCATTGGGCAAACTATAAATCAAGCTTGTAGCATAGAAGGTGAAAATATCCCATAGTCTTTGGATGATATCAGGCACTATATATATGAAGCTTACGTTGAAGATATTTACGAAGGATGGACAAGGGGGTCTCCTTGTCAACCAGTGTGACTAAGTTGTCTGACGTGAACAGACATAGGTGGTGGGTTGTAAGAGCAATGGAAATGCTGAATCAGAAACCTGGCTGAAATTCAATCAAAGTTTAATGACATTGCGAGTCTTGCAAAAGAAACTGGCAATTTAAAACTTGCCTCCTTTGCATTGAAGAGGTTGCAGAGATCTTCAATCTAATCCCGGATTGCACTCAAGGACATGTCCAATGCCATCTAACTTTGCAGTTATCTTTGTTTTAATGCTTCAAATGACTATTTTATCAGATTTCTGGATTTTGATGTATTGATGCTTCTGCTTATTTTGTACGTTCCTCACAGCAACCAGCAGGTAAGGGGCAAGCTCTTGTCCTTTCAACTACACAATCACACAAGCAAAATGGTGGCTAGTGTCCTTCTGAAGCATTAGACTGAGAACAGATGAAGTGCAGCCCATTTCTATCTCACCCATGAGAGATACTTGACATAGCTTCTGATCCATTTTGCAAGGCATTTTGTTAATCTCATTTGCCAAAAATAAGGTACCAATTCACCAGCCTAATTGCAACACAATGCAATTGAAAGTAATGGGCTGGTATGAACATTAATTGGCATTGCCAATGTTTCTGTTTTCCTTGGAATAAGTAATAATTAGATGTATTGTAACTACTCAGTATATGTTGCATTATAGTCTTGACAGACAGTTCAACATAAATTCAATATAATTTGAAAGTAACCTAGTTATCCTCAGAGCACTTAGAACCTGGCACTTGTACAATTGGCTTATAGAATTATAGATCCAATAGGAAGGAAGCCATTGGCCAATTGAGTTTGTGCCAGCTCTCGACAAGGGCCATCCAGCCTCCTTTAGGAGAAGTACAGGGTATATGAGGAAGAAAGAAAAAGAAAAGGGAAGCTGATAGATGAGAGAAAGCTCGTGGAGAAACGAGTTGGAGAGAGTCCTGCAAGTCCCATATAATTGCTTATCCGAATGCCCCTGTCCCACTTAGGAAACCTGAACGGAAACCTCTGGAGAATTTATGTCCTACCCACGGTTTCCATGCGGTTCCCGGAGGTTTTTGTCAGTCTCCCTACCTGCTTCCACTACCTGCAACCTCCGGCAACCACCTGCAACCTCCGGGAACCGCACGGAAACCTTGGGTTGGGTGCAAAGTCTCCAGAGGTTTCCGTTCAGGTTTCCTAAGTGAGACAGGGGCATAAGAGAATAATATTCTGGAATGGCATAGTTAGAGGAATAGCATTTATAAATAATGCACATTGCTCTACATTCTATTTTATACCGATATCAGAAGGGAAACCACCTCCACCCAGATAGCGTGGATTAGTACAAATAATTTATTCAGGGAATAAAAGGACATAAAGTGCTGGAGTAACTCAGCAGGTCAGTCAGCATCCATGCAGAACATGGATAGGTGATTCATAAGTAAATAAGTCATAGGAGCAGAATTAGGCCATTCAGCCCAGCGAGCCTACTCCGCCATTTAATCATGGCTGATCTATATTTCCATCTCCTGCCTTCTCTGCTTAACCTTTGACACCCTTACTAATCAAGAACCTGTCAATCCCCGCTTTAAAAATACCCAGTAGACTTGGCCTCCACAGCTGGCTGTGGCAATGAATTCCACAGATTCACCACCCTCTGGCTAAAGAAATTCCTTCTCCTCTCCTTTCCAAAGGTACGTCCTTTGATTCTGAGGCAGTGCCCTCTGGCCCTAGACTCCCCCATTAGTGGAAAAAACCTTTCCACATCCACTCTCTCCAGGCCTTTTGTTATTCGTTAAGTTTCAATGAGATCCCCCTCACTCTTCTAAACTCCAGACCCAGGGCCGTCAAACATTGATCATAGCTTAACCCAATCATCGCTGGAAATTGGGAAAATATTTCAGGCCTATAATCTTTCATCAAAGGACATCATCAAAAACATGAATCCTTCTTCTCTCCTCGCAGATATTGCCTGACCTGGAGTCTTGACTGGAATCACATTAAATCACATCGAGTGTCAGGGGTTTTGGGGAGAATGGGATTGAGTGGGAAAGCTAGCTCAGCCATGACTGAGTGGTCTAATTGTGCTCCTATAACTTATGAACTTATGATACCAGCACATTTCTTTTGGTGACCAATTACCATGTAAGTATTGCACTGTTATAATCTAATTTTGGTCCGTCAGGATGAACTCCACTATAATGAATAGTTGGTAGCACTCTTTGAATCAGATTTTGAGTTCAATTCCCACTTTGGAAAACTAATCTATAGGCATTACTTCACTAGATGTAGTGTCTCTGGGAAAATACATTGACCCAAAACCCTGGCTGCCTTCCCAAGTGGGCCAATGGGCACTATTCTTAAGTCAAACATGGTGATTCTACAAATTATGCAGGACGGCACCAGAAAATCAACAACATGTAACACCAGCAACCAAAATTACGGGGGAAAAAACAAACTATCCACTGAAAGTTGTAGATGAGCAGCAAGTTTAGCTTCACACAAAAAGTTGGAGTAACTCAGCGGGACAGGCAGCAACTCTGGAGAGAAGGAATGGGTGACGTTTTGGGTCCAGACCCTTCTTCAGACTTAGTTGAGCTTAGCTTGAGGCTGGCATAAATACACGCATGGACTCGTTAGACAATAGTCTGTTTCTGTGCTGATGATCCAATGTAATTGCATCTCATCCTCATTGCACGCCATGTATTACAATGGTGATTGGCTGTAATGCAGTTTATTACAACAATTAATCGCAGGAATCCTCAAGATGACCAAACGCTCACTTGCTTGTTCTTATGGTGTCATCTGAAGCTTCTGATTAGAGTATAGATTTGTCTTCACTTCCAAGTTTAAAACGCTTGCCATTTAAAAATTGTTAGATTAAATTCAATTGCTGAGGTTTCTGACTAATAAAAATAGCATCAGTTTTTGCATTTGGTTTCTATGTCTCTAAAAGTGTTCCAGACGTCAATGAAGCAAAATGGAGAAGTCAGTATAAATCATTCTGTAGACTTTTATTTTGGAAATTGGCCATAATCACTTTGTATTGCAAAGGTATGTTGAAATGGCCAACATGCAACTTTAATTTTTATTCACTTGTCTTGAGCCGCATTACATGATTATGCTGCCAGCTATTTGACGTTATATATTGGTTTTCCTCGTGCTGCAACTCCTTTTAGTCTAAAATGCCCTGAAGCACTTTTGATTTGTATCATGGTAAACCATCGAGGTAGGCAAGTATTCTTATCTGAAGGAGCAACTGGGGAAACAAGCAGTGTAACCGACCGTCTATTATGTTCGTGCATTTTCATCAAATCCGGAGCCAGTCTATCTGCCAAAAATAAGGAGACTGGAGCAAAATGTACGATAAATCCACCAGGAGATGGTGAATGGAAAATTGTGAGGTCGCTAAATGCTAGGAGCGAATGCTCACACTTCCAAAGCTCAAATTCTTCAAACTAAAGGTGATGTGTGTTGGGTGCAGTAAAGAATTACTTTCCTAAAGCGGCAATCCAAAGTGATCTGGATAAACCATCCAGAGATGTGACCTCAAATATTGGCACTGGGTGATTCATGACTCATAGTTATAAAGAGATATTCCATAGAAACAGGCCCTTCACCTCACCGAGTCCACATCAACCATCAGCCACCTATTTACACTAATCCTACATTAATTTCATTGTTAATACTCCCAACATTCTCCAACTCTCCATGGATTCCACCACTTTCCTTCATACTGAGGGCAATATACAGAAGCCAATTAACCTACCATCCAACATGCCTTTGAGATGGCGGAGGAAACCACAGTACTCGGAGGGAATTCACATGGTAACAGGAAGAATGTGAAAACTGCACACAGGAGGTACCCAAGGTCAGGACTGAACCCCAGTGTCTGAAGCTGTGAGGCAGCTGCTCGACTAGCCGTGCCACTGTGTCATATTAAATTGGCTCATTGGTATATCTGGAATAATCAGAAATGGTGACCATGAAACTATCAATGCTAAAACAGGGTAGTGAGCGCAGGACGGAGTACCTTAAAGTAAAGAAAGCGAATGGTCAAGGATTTGAGTATAGGAGCAGGGAGGTTCTACTGCAGTTCTGAAGGGTCTGGTGAGGCACACTGGAGTATTGCGTACAGCTTTGGTGCCAAATCTGAGTCACATTAAATAGAGGGAGTGCAGAGAGGTTCACCAGACTATTCCTGGGAATCAGGACTGTCATGAAGAAAGACTGGATAGACTTGGTTTATATGAAGAATTTATGAATTGGATTAACTAAAAAAAAAATGTTTTGGGGGGGTGGGGAGGGTAGTGAGCACATATTGTCAGACGGAGTATCCTTCTCAGTACAGTTAGGGGGGATATTAATAGCTGAGCACGTTGTGTCAATGGGGAAAAGGGGTTAGGAGCCAGAATGTTTCAGATTTACAATCAGAAAGGTTTTTTTAAAATAGGTACGGGATAAGTTGGATGATCAGCATTCATATTGAATGGCGGTGCAAGCTAAATCTTACTCCTGCAATTATTTTCTATGTTTCTCAGTATTAATAGAGCACATTGTCATGGGGAAAAGGGGTTAGGAGCCAGAATGTTTCAGATTTACAATAAGAAAGGTTTTTTAAAATAACTAAGTTTATTTTTGTTCCTGCAAGCTAAATCTTCTAATTATTATACTGATTAATAGAGTGTCATTGCAGAATTGTCATCAGAAGTGATTGCTTATCAATTTCAATGGCCACATAGTTAAAGTAGCAGCTGCATTCTTAAGAGACAATGGAGTCTGATAACAAAAGGGGACCTACATGGAAACATTCCTTTTCCAAGGAAGCTGCTTGCCAACTTTCAAAGTAACTTTTAAGTGGTTCTCTCGTTCCTGATCGTAATTGTGTTACAAGCAATTAGGCCCACATATTACAAATAGCATTCCCCAATTCATCGATCACGTTATGTCCAATTTGCGTTGTGGAAACATACGTTATAGCAGAACTATCTGTACCTAATGATGGATCTGAAGGTATGGTTCTGTGACTCTTTACTATCTGATACACTGCCATTGGTCTTTGTCAGAGATTTCACAGAAATTTGGTGATCGGGAGGAAGGGCAGATGGTGGAATGCCTCCAATTCCACTATCTGGACCTGAAGATGTGACTAAATTCTGCGGAGACTTAAACCAGCTGGACGCCCTTTAGGGATTTGTTTTAAGAATTGAGTTTAGTGCTTGGACCAGAAGAATGTTCACGTCATTGTTATTTGCATTATGGATGACAAGTCAAAAAACAGAAACCTGATATAGTCATGAGCAGCCTAATGGAAAATTAGTACATGCTCTCTGTGAAGAATTGGTCCTCAAAGAAAGTTTTAGCAGAGGCCCTCAACTGTGGACCAAGTGTGTGATTATTGAATGAAAACTGCTTCTGGACCAATGATTGTATTGTATTCAAATTTATTGTCATTGTCTCAATTTGAGACAATGAAATGAATTTCCCTTACAGGCAGTATCATAAAAAAAATCATAAAAAATAAATAAATAATAAATAAATAATAAAACATATTAAAAATAAAATTGAAATTGAATTAAAAAAAAGCACAAACACAGAAAGTCCATGACACAACATAACATAAATGGCACCAAGGTGAGGATGGCACCATAGTCCAATGATGGTATGGTCTGAGGAGATAACTGTCAGGACCGTTGCTTTCATAGTCTTCATTAATGTCGAGGAGAGAGAAACAATTTAGAAAAATTAGGAGATTCAGTATGTCACCGAATACTCTATCAAATTTCCGCAGGCATATGATAAAGAGCTTACTTACTGGTTGCATCATGAGCTAGTTTGGTAACCCAAATGCCCACGAACAAAGGAAGCTGCAAAATGTTGTAGTCATTGCCCAGTCCATCATAAGTTCTGACCTACCAACCATTAAAGGGATTGCTACTATCAAATATCTATAGCACACTCTTCTCATCTCACTACTACCATCACGAGGTACAAGATTCCAACAACTGCCACCTCCAAGTTTAAGAAGTTTATTACAACATTTAATCGCAGGAATCCTCAAGATGACCAAACGCTCACTTGCTTGTTCTTATGGTGTCATCTGAAGCTTCTGATTAGAGTATAGATTTATCTTCACTTCCATGTTTAAAACGCTTGCCATTTAAAATTTGCTAGATTAGATTGAATTGCTAAGGTGCATGACCAGAGTAATCAATCACTAGCTGCAGGGTATTAAAAGCTAATCCTAAGGAGGATACAATATAAAGCAAATACACGATGTTGACCTTGTATAAAACTTTGGTACCGGTCTCACTAAGAATGCTATCTGCTTCATTCTGGACGTGGAAGAGATTTTGCATAAAGATCACAGGAACACCACAGAATATTTCCCATTTCAAATCACCTTAGCCTATTGGGTTCAAATTCACATTAATTCACCCAAAACTGTACCACATTAGGGACAATTTACAGTGGCTAATTACCCCACCAACAAGACCATCTTTGGTATGCGGGAAAAAACTGGAGCACCCACAAGAATCATAAGTAAGAGTCATTGAGCTCTACAGCATGGAAATAGACCATTTGGTCTACCTTGTTTGTGCTGACTAAATTAGCTTTCCGGGCAAATGTTTTCCCACGTTTGGCCCATTTCCTATCAGATACCTGTCAAATGTCATGACATTTGTAATTGTATCCACTTGTATCAACTCCACTGGGAGCTCATGCCTGATACAGACTACCCACCAAGTGAATAATTTGTCGCTGAGGTCCTTCTTAAATCTCTTCCCTCTCTCCTTAAGCCAATGCCTTCTAGTTTCATGTTTACCCTGGGAGAAAGACTGTGATGTTCCATTTATCCATGCCCCTACTGATTTTGTACATTTCAAAAAGGTCAGCTCAGCCTCCTATGATCCAAAGAAATATCCTATCCTATCCAGCCTCTCCCTGCCTCAAGCCTGCAAGTCTAGGTAATATACTGGTGAATTTCTTTACTTTGTCCAGCTTACTGACATTCTTCCTATAGCTGCGTGACCAGAACTGCACACTGTACTCCAAGTGTGGTCCCACCAATTACTTGTACAGTTTCATCAAGATCTCCAAATTTTAGTATATAATCCCTTTCCAATGAAGCTTGCCAAATGCCTTCTTCACTGCCCTATCTAACTGACTCGCCACTTTTACATAGAAACATAGAAATTAGGTGCAGGAGTAGGCCATTCGGCCCTTCGAGCCTGCACCGCCATTCAATATGATCATGGCTGATCATCGAACTCAGTATCCCGTACCTGCCGTCTCTCCATACCCCCTGATCCCCTTAGCCACAAGGGCCACATCTAACTCCCTCTTAAATATAGCCAATGAACTGGCCTCAACTACCCTCTGTGGCAGAGAGTTCCAGAGATTCACCACTCTCTGTGTGAAAAAAGTTCTTCTCATCTCGGTTTTAAAGGATGTCCCCCTTATCCTTAAGCTGTGACCCCTTGTCCTGGACTTCCCTAACATCGGGAACAATCTTCCTGCATCTAGCCTGTCCAACCCCTTAAGAATTTTGTAAGTTTCTATAAGATCCCCTCTCAATCTCCTAAATTTTAGAGAGTATAAACCAAGTCTATCCAGTCTTTCTTCATAAGACAGTCCTGACATCCCAGGAATCAGTCTGGTGAACCGTCTCTGCACTCCCTCTATGGCAATAATGTCCTTCCTCAGATTTTAGGCAACCAAGCTCCAGTACTCTAGATTTCTCATGTTTCTTTATAACACTTTCCACATCTCTAGCATTTACTGCATAGTCCTGGCCACATGGTCGCAGGGGAAACTTTGAAACTCCACACATACAGCATCAGTCATTGTTCAATCATGGCAGCTGGAGCTGTGAGGCAATAGATCTCATCGCTGAGGCACTGTGCAGCCCAATTGAGTACCTATTGTCAGAGTATTCCATTTGGAATAATAGAACAGCCATATCATAAAGTGATGCTGGTTATACCAAAGATCGGCACAAAGTGCTGGAGTAACTCAGCAGGTCTGACTGCATCTCTCTAGAAAAGGGATAGGTGGTGTTTTGGGCTCCCTTAGCTTATTGGGTTCAAATTCCCTCTTACTCCAGCAATTTGTGTCGACTCATGTCAACAAGATATGCAAGAGCAGAACCAGGTCATATGGGAGGAGGTGGTTCATTCTTTAATGGACTCCATGCCTATGAACAAAGTTGCCGGAACCTCAAAAATAGCAAAATACTTAAAATTCCACAAGTTATCCCGTACAATTCCCAACTGCAATTGAGATAATAGATAAAGGTAGATGGAACCATAAGTAATATCATTGCCTGCGTCATCATATTTGGCTGACCATGCTTCTGTACTCCACATCTCTCTGTTCTACAATATTTCCCAGGTCTCTACCACCTATATAGTCCTGCCCACATGGTCACATGATCAGCTTTTTTCACCTGAGGACACCCGAGAGGGCTATTATTAGTCTGCTTTATTGTTAATCTTGGGATATTACAAGGTTGTTGATGTGTCAGAGGACAGGAAACATGTTGGTGTTAGTCTTGTGGATAATCCCCATCTATTGCACTCCATCAGTATCCTGAACCAACAGTGTTTTTCATGGAACTTGCCGATAGTGCACTGGCCCAGGATTTGAAGGGTTTGACAGCAGTTCCAGATTAAAGTGACCTGCACGTTTCAGGACTCTTGCCAAAAAAGGGAGCAATTGCAATCCTGCCGACTGATTTTCGCTGACCATTTCCAAGCTAAGCTTCACCATTAGATCCCACATGGACTTCACTGGTGGTGAAACTTCCCAGCATTTACATTGGGGTATTTACTCTGTGACTCTGTATCAGGTTAGATCTGAATTAACATACACAAGTTCTTTCAGTTGGATGGTCATCGTACGACTGCAAGAAATAAAGGAAAGATAAGATAATTTACTATTTATAATTTACTGTGTTTGCTTTAATGTGGTTAATTATTTATAAGCATTTGTCTCTTTTTTTTGTATAATTTTAATGGTTCTAATCGTTTATTTAATTTTTAATGGATTTTGAAAGTTTCTAAATGTCAGGGGAATTCAGGAGCATTGAACAAACTTGTCAGCTTCAATAAAGGGTAGAGTTGTGGGATGTGGCTTTGCCATTTGTCAAAGCATTCCAGGGACATTCAATGGACAGAACTTGTTTGTAGAGTCACAAAGTTATACAGTCCAGAAACAGGTCCTTTGCACCATCTTTTCCATGCCAACCAACTTACCTACCTGAACTAGTACACCTTGATGTCCATAACTCCCTGAAAGTGGCGACACAAGTAGATAGAATGGTAAAGAAGGCATATGGTATGTTTGCCTTTATGAGTTGGGGAATTGAGTATAAGATTCAGCAAGTAATGATGCAACTTTATAGGATTCAGTTAAGCCACATTTGTAGTATTGTGTGTGTTCCAGTAGACCCATTACAGGAGGGATGGCGAGGCTTTGGAAAGGGTGCAGAGATTTACCAGAATGATGCATGGGTTAGGGGATATTAGTTAAAGGGAAAGGCTCTTTGGAAAGCAGGTTTCAGGGAGACCTGATAGAAGTATAGAGAATTATGAGAGGCATAGATATGATAGACACAGAACCTTTTTCCCCGGATGGAAGTATCAAATACTAGAGGGGCACAGTTTAAAGGAGACGTGTAGGATAAGTTTATTTACACAGAAGGTAGTGAATGCCTGGAACGCACTGCTGGGGGTGGTGATGGATGCAAATGTGATAGTGACATTTAAGAGTATTTTGGACAGGCATATGGATATGCCGGGAATGGAGAGATATTGATTAAATGCAGGCAGGTAAAAGTTGATCTTGGCATCATATTCGGCACAGACACTGTGGGCCAAAGGACTGTTCCTGTGCTGTACTATGTTCTATGATCTTGTCCCATTTGGCCCATATCATGTCCCTCTGAACATATTCTATTCATGTATTTACCCAAATGTCTTTCAATTTTTTTAACTTTTCCTGCACCTACCATTCCGCTGGCATTTTATTTCACAATCCCACCATTATCTATGTTGAAAAGATGTTCCTCAGGTATCCTTTAAACCTTTCCCCTCTCACCTTAAATCCATGCCGTCAAGTTTTAGATGCCCCTACCCTGGAAAAATGACTGTGACCATTAATCTTATCTACATGGTTTTATATACTTCTACAAAATCACTTCCCAGACTACTACTCTCCAGGGATAAAAAGGTCCATCTTATCCAACTCCTCCTTTTAACTCAACCCTGCAGTCCCAGCAACATCCTTGTGAATCTTTTCTCCATTCCTTCAAATTTAATGACATCCTTCCTATAATGACCAGAAGTGCATACTATATTCCAAGTGTGGTCATACCAATGTATGGTACAGTTCCAGTCCACACACACCTGCCAATTACGTTGCTCAAAGCCCTTGTTCCAATCAAGGCCTCAATGCATGTCTGCAGAGCAGTTAAGCCGGCATCAAAATCAGAGAAGGCTCAAGCAACAGGGAAGGGGCTGAGTGAGTGTGGATGTAACACAGCAAAATCCAGCACTGACTCCACTTAGTGGCCTTGATCTTCCATCTACTGTCAAAATGTTAATTATCTGCAATCATTTCGCCACAACACCGTGTTCAGTTTTTATTTTCAGGATGCACAGGCATCTATTTAGAGTCTGTACATAGGAGTTAATTTAACGGACTTACCCCTAGGATGCCATCCACAATAAATATTGCCAGAGGATCAAGTGCTGTCCAAAATCCCATTGCCATGAAAAGCCTTGACAAGAAGGATGGGAATGAGACAGATCGTACGTGACAGCCCAATCTGATCATAGCCATAATAAGTAACGTAACGTTCAAGGTCAGGGGTCCCAGGGCTACAATGGTCAACTCCGCATGAATCGCCAATAGAGAATTCTGGTAGCTAAGTTCGACTGTGTGTGGATAAAAGTGGAACCTTAAAAACAAAACAGACAGAAGTATTAATGTGATTGTACCTTCATGTACAATCTCATTGATCAATAATAAGAGGTGCATTTATATAATAATCCTTATGATCTCTTTAAGTGTTTCAATGATTAGTAATAGAGTCCTCTCACGGATAGCAAAATGGCTGATTTGCCAAGGTAAGCTTACTGCCATGAAACCCCCCATGGGGGCATTTGGCTGGATTGTCAAGAGAAAAACATTGTTTCCACATGAAAGATGCTGTTAATGGCTGGGTGGAGTCACCCTAGCCCACCTGACATTTCCAAGAGGACAGATACATCGCGTCATTAATAGTGGCGTGGTAGCAGATGGTCTCTCAGTCAGCAAACAGTTTCAGAAACCCAGGGGAAAGGAGGCATGAGGGAACATTTACAGGGGGAAAAAACAGGTAAAAAATATAAATAAAAATGCTCAATTTAGACTGGGAGATTTTTCGGTTTGTATTTCCATCATATCTCTAGGCCAGTTGCCTTGTAATATATACAATGCAAGTTATCCAGTCTAAATTCTTAGGGCATGTAATATTTTAAGTATTGTCACATTCATATTACAAATATTCGTCTATGTCTATCCTTTGCCAAAGTGGTTCTGTATATGCAGTACAATTTTTAATTTGTATTTATTTGTAGTATTCTGTTGTTTATTTTAAATGCACAAAAAATATTTACTTATTAGATATATTATGTGGGATTCAGCAAGATAATGCATGAAAAGCTAAGCAATGACCTTTGGAAAGTCATGATCCTTTTTAAGAATACTAAACTTGTGAGTATTCAGATTTTTGGATGTATTTGAACTGTGGATATTCGGATTCCACTTCTTTAAATGCTTACATATGAAAGTTTAACACAAAAGAACGAACACCATTCATTTATTTAATATGACCTCACCAGCACCAACCTTCTTCTAAACTGTAAGCTGCGGAAAAGACATATTGTGTACCATATGCAATTAATGTTTCCAGCTTCTGTCGATTTGTTTTATTTCCTTTTTGTGCCAATCATTGGATGCATCGGGATTAGAAAATATTTGAAAGTATCAACAGATTTTCATTTCTGTTTTTGAAGATTACATTTACACATAATTGTTAAGGACAGTAGTAGTGCAGCAATTCAAAGGCCTAGACTAAAAATCCAGAGATATCTCATCATAGTTCCAGGGGAATTGAAAAATCAGTTAATTAAATATCTTAGAATTAATGCCAAGAGCGTCCATGAGAAATCCACTAGGTTCACTAAAGTCCTTCATTAAAGGACATGTACCACCTTTACCCAATCTCACTCGTGCAATATGGTTGGCTCTTAAATGGCATCTGAAGTTGTCCAGCAATCCACAGATATATCAACCTGCTACATCGAAATAAATTAAAAACTACCAAGCCTCCGCTGGCTCAAGAAAGCGGTTCGTCACCACCTTCTCAAGGGTAAGTAGAGATAGGCAATAAATCTTGGCTGTTCCGCATCCCATAAAGTCAAATTGAATCTGTAAACTATCAGGGCTTAAAATTACCATGTGAAAGATTTGCCATGGGCAAATTTCTGCCCTACCTCAATGAAGGCATCTTATTTAATTTAAACAGATTACTGGCTCTGGTCAAACAGTGGAAACGTGAACATGAAATGAATGTGTGAAGCATAATTTTAAGCATGTTTAATATATATATATATCGCTTTTAATTGGGGGAGAAATTGTTTTGTGGCAGTATGTTTCAGGGAGGGATTCAGACAGTGAGAGGGGGGGGGGGAGAGAGAAAAGAGAGAGACACATATACACAGAGATCAGAGGCAGAATGAGCCGTGCATGATTTGTGTTCCAATCTCACGTGCCAGCAACAGGATGAAGCATTTCAATGGGATTGATGCCATTGGTTTGAAAAGAAATGAAGACACTTTTTCATGAAGACAGTTTCCTTTTACAGCGTCTATTCTAAATCTTGAATGCTAAATTCTGCAAAGACAGAACGAAGATGCAAGGTGTAAAGTTGATGGATGAAAATCGTGTTTTCGAGCAATTTTAAACAAAAGCTGAATGATGCACACCATCTGGGATTGATGGTATGACATTAATTACATGGCATCGTCACGTGATAGCAAGTCACTGTCATCTTTTAAATTCTACTAACGCTGTGCAGTTACTTTGTAAACTTTATTCTACAATTGCCACACGGCAGGCTATGAACAATGTTTCAAAAATAAATAAGAGTTCTCAGCATAAACTCTTCCAGAGGTCACTGTGGTATAATAAATATATAATATTGATATCCTGTGTCTTTTTTCTCCACAACTACATTCATCATGTCATTTCAATTGCTTTGATAAAGAGCAGTAAACTAGTTACTGAGGCAGCAAAAGTTTGCTTTAAGCAGGTTCCTGGCACCTTATGCATAAACATCAAGACCTACTTGTTGACGGTGACACCAATCGCCTGGAGATAGATCCACTGGCTGCAGTAATGCAGATAGAGCCGCACAAACCAGATTAAAGCTACAAGAAGCACAAATAGCCAAGTCTCCGGTGAGCACCAGTGTAAAGCTCTGAGCTGATCCACGAACATCTGGCTCACAAACCAAGCATGCCAGGCAAGAGTATCCATGGTTTTGTCAAGAGAAGAGTCTGACCTGAAAAATTAAGAAGACATTGTATACCAATGTTGCAAAATGAGAACAACAAACTTGTGCCTAAATTCATACTTTTTAATACAGTAAACCCTTATTTAACCATATAACATATAACAATTACAGCACGGAAACAGGCCATCTCGGCCCTACAAGTCCGTGCCGAACAATTTTTTTTTTTTCCCCTGGCCTGCACTCATACCATAACCCTTTCCCTTCTCATCCATATGCCTATCCAATTTATTTTAAATGATACCAATGAACCTGCCTCCACCACTTCCACTGGAAGCTCATTCCACACCGCCACCACTCTGAAAAGAAGTTCCCCCTCATGTTAGACCCTAAACTTCTGTATTAATTCTGAAGTCATGTCCTCTTGTTTGAAACTCTCAGTGGGAAAAGCTTGTCCACAACAAATCCCTCTCATCATTTTAAAGACTCTATCCGTGCCTCCAAATAAAGACCTAACTTATTCAACATTCTGTAATAAGTAGTTCTAGTAAATCCCTCTGTACTCTCTCTATTTTGTTGAAACGGACCCCTTTTTAAAGGATTTTGGTTATAGCGGACGCCACCCCCAGCTTGCTCTGACTCCTCCTGCTTGCAAGGTGCACCAGCGAGCCCTTCTTAACCCACCGCATGGTCCGGTTGACACGGGTGTTGTTGCGGCTCACGTTGTAGCCCTTGGGGACAGCACTTTCTTCAGGAAGCCGCCACCGACAGGACGTGCTGAGTCACCTTGGGGTTCCCTCCCCTCTCAGCAGCTGCCGTTTCTTCCTGTCAGCCGTTGCTTTGCCCGCAACCCTGCTCAACCGCCGCCTGATCCTCCATCACCCGTTGCTCTGTCCACTCAGCCCCTCCCCCCTCGCCAGTGCCACCTCATCCTCCTTTCCCCCCGGAGTCACTGACATACTCCATCTTGGAAGATGTTGGCAACTGCAGGGGAGAGGTTGAATGAACAGATCAACGGGAGAAGGAGGAGAAGACAGCAGCAGTGGAGCGGGGACCTGACAAAGTGACCGAGTGCATTGTGTAGTTGGCAGAGGCCTGAAGAAAGCGCTGTGCCAGGGGCTACATCGCGAGCCGCAACAATAGCCGCGTCCACGGTGTAGGCGGCAGCGGCGCCTAGTTTTATGGTGAAACGACACAAAATGCTGGTGTAACTCGAAGGGTCCCAACATCTACCTGTCCATGTTCACCAGCGATGCAGCCTAACCCATTGAATTACTCCAGCATTTTGTGTTTGTTTGTGTATTAATCAACATTTGCAGTTCTTTGTTTTAACTACAATATACAATGATAATACCTTACACGATTATAGTGGACAATCGGCAATAACGGACACCAATTTCCCCCTCTTTGGTTCATTAAAACGAGGGTTCACTTATTGCTGTTTTGTAATTGATACAACTATCAATGCTGAGTAATGGTGCCTTTAATGCAATCAAACAGGGATGCATTTTAAGACAATGAAGACAGAAATCATGATTCGAGATTATAATCAGATATCTCTCTTTCCATAAATATGATATGCTGAAATGGCCATATTAGCATTTCCTGCATCAGTAGGAGGATATAGGCAAAGTTATGGGGCCCTTAGTAAAGTTTACTCGTTAAACTCACCCTCGTCCTCTCTCAAAAGGTACTCACTTAAATGCAGTGGCGTAATCGAGATGTTGTCTCGGAGTGACAGACCCAGATTCCATCCTGACCTTGGGTGTTGTCTATGATATGTTTGCATGTTATATTTGTGAATACATGGGTATTTTAAGGGAGTGCCGATTTAATTCCACATTCCATAGGGTGATAGGTTAATTAGCAAATATAAATTGCCCCGAGCGCGTTAGTGAGTGGTAGAATTTGGACAGTGTTGCTGAGAATGTGGGGAGAATAACATAATGGGATTAATGTAGGAATAGAATAAATCGGTGGTTGATGGTCGGCAAGGACTCAATGGTTATGAGGGACTATCAAGAGATGTATGGTCAGTTTTCGCCTTTCACTGATCTGGCATACTTCTCTTTCCGAAGTTATCACATCCCGTTGCATTGGTCAATCTCTAACCAACTTGTAACAGAAGTCCTCCAACTCTCCAGTACCGACTGGATCTCACATTGAGGGGGGGATCTTATAGAAACTTACAAAATTCTTAAGGGGTTGGACAGGCTAGATGCAGGAAGATCGTTCCCGCTGTTGGGGAAGTCTAGAACAAGGGGTCACAGTTTAAGGATAAGGGGGAAATCTTTTAGGACCGAGATGAGAAAAACATTTTTCACACAGAGAGTGGGGAATCTCTGGAATTCTCTGCCACAGAAGGTAGTTGAGGTCAGTTCATTGGCTATATTTAAGAGGGAGTTAGATGTGGCCCTTGTGGCTAAAGGGATCAGGGGGTATGGAGAGAAGGCAGGTACGGGATACTGAGTTGGATGATCAGCCATGATCATATTGAATGGCGGTGCAGGCTCGAAGGGCCGAATGGCCTACTCCTGCACATATTTTCTATGTTTCTATGTCTATGTTTCTATGAAAATGTCAGAAACGTTTTAAAAGTCTGGCATTGTCAGTGGAAAGGGAAACACTTAACACTTCAGGTCAGGGAACCCTTGGGTCAGAAGTGGAGAAGAGAAAAACACAAATTAGTTTTAGAAGCTCTCCCAGTTCTGGATAACTTCAGAACTGGGAGAGGTTCTGGATCTGAAATGTTAGTTGTTCCTCTTTCCATGGATATTGCCTGATCTGCTCAATGTTATTTCAGATTTCCTTTTTTATTTCCACTGTCACTACATTTGCCTTTTTTCTAATTACTTGGTGTATCTGGACATTAATATAATCATCCAACTGAAAAAGTGTGATCCTGATTCTTTGGTTTTTGGTTAACCAAATGTCTATGCATGATAATTCAATACCATAATCCCTTATGTTATGGAGCGACCTCTCCAAATATATTACAGTGCATTTAGCCTGAATAACAGTCCTCATTACAGGCTCTGGAAATGGAAAGTATTTTGCTCTTCATCATTGATGCCCTCACCTTGATCAGTGCTGAACAGAAAGCAAGTCTGAGAGCGACGTTGACCTGAGCATCTGCTATGACTAATTAGCTGCTAATTAACCTGAGCACGGAACAGCAATTACACCTTGCTGGCTCACGGGGACAGAGCTTCCATTTAGCTGTAGAATAAATACATTGCAAGGTGCTAGGTATAATGCTCCTGTCTTTGTAAACCAGTGTGCCCTCCAACCTTCGAGGAGCCCATCGCTGGCATGAAAATTATGCATGAGCAAGACCTTGACCAAAACATTTCCTGCTTAATTCAAGGTGAATTTAATCAAAAACAAATCAACTTTGCAGTAAAGGTACTGCAGCAATAGGCTGGAGTTCGGCTTGCTGACTTCAGTTGGATGCATTCCGAGGTATCATGTCCCCCAGTTTCACATCACCTTGGCCAGTCAAGCAATCTTCCTTTCTTATTTACAATATTTTTAAGCTGGTCAGTAAAATGTTTCCAAAATGAGAGAGAATCGCTTGGTTTTTCATGGCCCGACAGTTCATCTCCGCAGAGCTCCCCAGAATTATCCTTGGCAGGACTGACAGATAAAGAGAAATTGGATCGATAAAGCCGACATTCACCAGAGTTGAGATTCATGTGCGGATTTCATAGAGATTTCCAACAGGACCGCAGGAATTATGTGCAAGAAAAATGTCCGTGACCAAGAAGTCAAGAACGTTTGCTCTAACTATTTATATGTTTGCAACTGTAAAGTACAACTGTAGTGGGTTGGATCTGGAACAGTGACACAATGAAGTGGGGAAGGAGATAAAGAGCTTAAGTTGCATGGTTATCTAGAGCTGGCCATGTTATGGGGGGGACCGATTTAATAGGCATCTGAGGGGTAACTTTTTCAGGCAATGGGTGGTGAGTGTATGGAATGAGCTGCCAGAGGAGGTAGTTGAGGCAGGTACTATCACAGAGTTTAAGAAATGTTTAGATAGGTACATGGATAGGCAGGGCCAGCCTTAGGATGTGCGGGGCCCAATTGGGAACAATTTTGGTGGGCCCCAGGTTCCCAGTTATTTAGTATATATTATGAAATTGTACATTAGGTGCGATGGATTATACACTGTGTGAATCTCTCCTGCTCCCCCATCTCGTTTGACTGTCAGTAGCTCCGCTGGCTTCCAACATTTACCGTAGCTGCTAATTACCATTAAAATGCATTATGTGATTGGACACAATGCCCTTGTAGACAGCGGCTGATTGGACGGGAGGAGACCTATTTGTTGATTGGACGGGAATTTTAAAGCAAGCTGGTTGGTGATTGGATGCAACCCCCTTAGAGACAGCGATTGATTGGCCGCCAAATAAAATTGTCAAATCTGTAACAAAAATCGCTGGTCGGTGCGAACTCGGTGGACTGTCTGGTTGTATATCCAAATTAATCTGGTTGTATCAACCAGACTATCTGGTTGTATTTCCAAACTAAACAGTATAACATGCAGGTACATTCATTTAAAATTAAATTCAGTGATTATTTCACATGATTTCTTACTGTGTATAACTCAATATCTGACCAATTTCTGTTTAACACGTTTTGTCTGCCGTGAGCATTTTACTCTCCCAAAACAGTTCCAAGTTCTCCCAAAGGGAAGCCAGAGGGTAATGGTGGATGGCTGTTTATCGGGTTGGAGGCAGGTGACTAGTGGGGTGCCTCAGGGATCTGTGTTGGGTCCTTTGTTGTTTGTCATGTACATCAATGATCTGGATGAAGGTGTGGTAAATTGGATTAGTAAGTATGCAGATGATACCAAGATAGGGGGTGTTGTGGATAATGAAGAGGATTTCCAAAGTCTACAGAGTGATTTAGGCCATTTGGAAAAATGGGCTGAAACATGGCAGATGGAGTTTAATGCTGATAAATGTGAGGTGCTACACCTTGGCAGGACAAATCAAAATAGGACGTACATGGTAAATGGTAGGGAATTGAAGAATACAGTTGAACAGAGGGATCTGGGTATAACCGTGCATAGTTCCTTGAAGGTGGAATCGCATATCGATAGGGTGGTAAAGAAAGCTCTTGGTATGCTAGCCTTTATAAATCAGAGCATTGAGTATAGAAGCTGGGATGTAATGTTAAAATTGTACAAGGCATTGGTGAGACCAAATCTGGAGTATGGTGTACAATTTTGGTCGCCCAATTATAGGAAGGATGTCAACAAAATAGAGAGAGTACAGAGGAGATTTACTAGAATATTGTCTGGGTTTCAACAACTAAGTTACAGAGATAGGTTGAATAAGTTAGGTCTTTATTCTCTGGAGCGCAGAAGGTTAAGGGGGGACCTGATAGAGGTCTTTAAAATGATGAGAGGGATAGACAGAGTTGATGTGGACAAGCTTTTCCCTTTGAGAATAGGGAAGATTCAAACAAGAGGACATGACTTCAGAATTAAGGGACAGAAGTTTAGGGGTAATATGAGGGGGAACTTCTTTACTCAGAGAGTGGTAGCGGTGTGGAATGAGCTTCCAGTGGAAGTGGTGGAGGCAGGTTCATTGGTATCATTTAAAAATAAATTGGATAGGCATATGGATGAGAAGGGAATGGAGGGTTATGGTATGAGTGCAGGCAGGTGGGACTAAGGGGAAAAAAAAATTTGTTCGGCACGGACTTGTAGGGCCGAGATGGCCTGTTTCCGTGCTGTAATTGTTATATGGTTATATGGTTAGTTCATATCTAGCAAACCGATCAACGAACCAGACAGCAGTTGGACGCAGTCATAGAAATATAGAACATATGTGCAGGAGTAGAGGCCATTCGGCCCTTTGAGATTGCACAGCAATTCAATATAATCATGGCTGATCATCCAACTCAGTATCCTGTAGCTGCTTTCTCCCCATACCCCCTGATTCCTTTAGCCACAAGGGCCACATCAAACTCCCTCTTAAATATAGCCAACGAACTGGCCTCAACTACATTCTGTGGCAGAGAATTCCAGAGATTCCCCACTCTCTGTGTAAAAATTGTTTTTCTCATCTCGGTCCTAAAAGATTTCCCCTTTAGCCTCAAACTGTGACCCTTTGTTCTGGACTTCTTCAACATCGGGAACAATCTTCCTGCATCTAGCCTGTCCAACTCATTAAGAATTTAGTGCGTTTCTATAAGATCCCCCCCCCCAATCTTCTAAATTTTAGCGAGTACAAGCCGAGTCTATCCAGTCTTTCTTCATATTAAAGTCCTGACATCCCAGGAATCAGTCTGGTAAACCTTCTCTGTACTCCCTCTATGGCAAGAATGTCTTTCCTCAGATTAGGAGACCAAAACTGTATGCAATACTCCAGGTGTGGTCTCACCAAGACCCTGTACAACTGCAGTAGAACCTCCCTGCTCCTAAACTCAAATCCTTTTGCTATGAATGCTAAAATACCATTCGCTTTCTTCACTGCCTGTTGCACCTGAATGCCTACTTTCAATGACTGGTGCACCATGACACCCAGGTCTCGTTGCATCTCCCCGTTTCCTAATCGGCCACCATTCAGGTAATACTAATCGGCCACCATTCAGATAATATCAGAATATAAGAATCATATTTAATGAGAGACAAAATAAATGGTCTTTACTGCAAGAAGGGTCGAGTACAAAATTAGAAGTCTTGGTGAACCTGTAAGAAATTCTGACAAAGGACATTTGGTGGTCCTCTGGGTTGCAGATGTTATACCTTAAGAATGATTGAACAAGATAGGCCTGTATTTACTGGTGTTTAGAAGAATAAGCAATGGCTTTATGGAAACATAGAAAAATAGATGCTCCTTTGCTCCCCATTTGCTCCTTTGAGCTAGCACCGCCATTCAATATGATCAGGGCTGATCATCTAAAATCAGTATCGCGTTCCTGCGTTTTGACAGTAGAAGCTGAGGCTTCTCAATGTCCTTTCTCAAGAAGGAATCTAGGTTGAAACCAGCCCTAGCGTTTCTGCGGAAACAAAAACACATGGTAATGGCATAACTAGATGACATACTTATTGTGGGCAAAACTTTGGAATTGCCTACACAAACGGTAACAGCCACAAAACAATTATTTGAAAAACTGGGGTTTATCATCCATCCAGTTAAATCTAAATTAACGCCTTCAACCACAATGGATTATCTGGGATTCACCATTAACTCAGTTCACATGTCAGTGACTTTGCCGAAAGAAAAGGTTACAGCCTTAATAGAGGCTTGCAGCAAAATCATTGACATCACTAAACTATCCATCAGACTGGTAGCAAGAATAATTGGCAAAATAGTGGCTGCATTTCCAGCCACACAATTCGGACCTTTACATTATCAAAATTTACAGAGGGCTAAAATACGAGCACTCAAAATTAATGGTGGTCATTTTGACAGACCAATGAAGCTACCAACAGAGGCCATAATGGAACTGAAATGGTGGAAAGATAACATTAGGCATTGTTCCAATCCAATCATTATCAGCAACCCGTCTATGGTACTTCAAACTGATGCCAGTGCATTTGGTTGGGGTGCTACCAATTCCATCTCCAGCTGTGGGGGGAGATGGAATGTACAGGAGGCATCATTATTACAAACACTGGGCATAAACTACCTGGAAATGTTAAGTGCATTCCATGGCCTTAAGTCATATTGTTCTGGGTTATATCATCAGCATGTTAGACTACAAATTGACAACACCACCGTGGTAGCATATATCAACCACATGGGTGGAAACATATCGACATCATGTGACAATCTGGCCAACATAATTTGGCAATGGTGTATCCAGAGAGATATTTGGATATCAGCTACCTACTTACCAAGTAAACTAAATTTAGTGGCAGACACCAGGTCATGCAAATTCAATGAAAACACCGAATGGATGTTGGATAAAAATGTATTTGCTGAAATTACAGCACAGTATGGAACACCAGATATCGATCTATTCGCATCCAGGCTCAATCACCAGTTATCAAACTATGTTTCATGGGAACGAGACCCTGGGGCAGCGGCAACAGATGCATTTTCGCTGCATTGGGGGAAATTGTTTATTTATGCATTCCCTCCTTTCTGCCTCATCAGTTGGGTATTAAGGAAAATACAGCAAGACTCTGCGTCTGGTATTTTGATAGTACCCGATTGGCCTACTCAACCATGGTTCCCGGTGATACTCGACATGATATTAGAACCATGCATCACCATCCATCATAGACCTAATTTACTGGTTCATTCCCGTAACAAGGGAAAGTCACCCATGTCATAATTCTATAAACCTATTAATTTGTAGAGTTTGAAAGCACCTCTACTACACCTGGGACTGACGGACCAAATATTATTTCAGCGACCCACAGACAGTCCACCAAAAAACAGTACTTGGTGTACATCAAGAAATGGGAAATGTACTGTCACAACAATAACATCACCCTCAGATCTATGAACATCCCGTCTGTTCTGGAATTCCTGGCAAGCCTCCATTACGATGAGGGGATCAGTTATAGTGCCATCAACTGCGCCAGAAGTGCTCTGTCAACATACCTGTGGCAAGGAACAGAGTGGCATTCTGTTGGGACACACCCCCCGGTAACTAAACTCATGAGGGGCATTTTTAATGTTAATCCCCTAAGAACCAGGTACTACCAAATATGGGATGTGAGCATTGTACTGACCATGTTAAGAAACTGGTCTCCAGCTACAGCTCTGTCCCTACAGAAACTGACTATGAAAACAGTCATGCTGATGGCCTTGGTCACGGCACAAAGGGTCCAGTCACTACAGAAACTAAGGCTGGACAACATGACTACTTCATCTGGAAATTTAACTTTTCACATCAATGAAATAGTCAAACAGAACAGCCAGGGGTCAGCAGGCCTAAAAATAGAATTCAGGGCCTACCCGACAGATGATCGACTCTGTATTGTAACACACTTGCTATTATATATGGAGTATACTAAGATCAACAGAGGCAAAGAAATGGCAATTTTAATCAGCTACAAACAGCCACACAAAACAGTGACAGTCCAGACCATCTCGAGATGGCTAAAACAGGTCCTAATAAAGGCTGGAGTAGACACTAACATTTTTAAATCTCACTCCACCAGGGCTGCAGCTACATCGGCAGCTATGAAGTTGGATGTCCCTATGGACCAAATCCTCAAGACAGCAGGATGGTCAACGGAGAAAACTTTCCAACGATTTTATAACAAATCAGAAATTGAACCTGGAACATTTACAGAAACAATTTTAAGTTCTGTAATATAATTTTACCCCATAAATAGGGGCTATAATTTGGTGTTAATAAATTTATCGTTGGTTTTTTCAATATCGGATTGATGTCTAATGATGTTAACACTATTCTCCCCATAATCAAGGCAGATGTGATGCATGGACTCGTTTCCACGGCATGGAATCACAGAGCTTTAAAATTTTCACGTAGTCACTCACGTGACTCCGAAGTAAAATAGTAAGATTAAACGAGAACTTACCAGTTCGAAGTTTAATCATTATTTTATGTGGAGTAACGTTGAGGGAAAACGTGCCCTCCGCTCCCACCCTTGATCATATACTCAACTGGTATTTTCTTCTCTAATCTTACTATGTTTAGTCATTACAGTTATCTGTGATTTCACACCGCTGTTTTGAAGAATGACACGCATGCGTCCTGGCGGGGTTCTTCACGTATTCCCTCAACGTTACTCCTCATAAAATAACGATCAAACTTCGAACTGGTAAGTTCACGTTTAATCTTACTATTTGACTTGAGATGATCATTTGGCACAAAGTTGAAGAGCATTCTAAAGTAGGCTATTTAAAAAGATGCTTGGATCAGCTGCTCTTCTAAGGATTGGAACTGCCAAGCTTGTAACCAAAGGCCACATGTTGTACAGGGTATTGGTGAGACCACACCTGGAGTATTATGTACAGTTTTGGTCTCCAAATCTGAGGAAAGACATTCTTGCCTTAGAGGGAGTACAGAGAAGGTTCACCAGACTGATTCCTGGGATGTCAGGAATTTCATATGAAGAAAGACTGGATAGACTCAGTTTGTACTCGCTAGAATTTAGAAGATTGAGGGGGGATCTTATAGAAACTTATAAAATTCTTAAGGGGTTGGACAGACTAGATGCAGGAAGATTATTCCCGATGTTGGGGAAGCCAGGACAAGGGGCCACAGTTTAAGGATAAAGGGGAAATCCTTTAGGACGGAGATGAAAAAAACATTTGTATTGTTGTAAATGTGAAGCTTGGCAATATATTAATAGTCCTGACCAGAACCAGATATTTTTGTTTGATGATTTTTCTGGTGCTGGGCTGGGCCTGAACGGCGAAGCATATCCAGATATACAGTAAATGAGAAGAATGTGCAGAACAGGTAAGATCAGCCTTGTTATCAGCCTGCGTTCCATCAGCCCGGGTGCTCGGAAGGCCCCGACCACGGGTGAACATCTGGGAAGATCGGAGGAGAGGCTGGCTGGACTATGGTGCCTTCCTCACCTTGGTGCCATTGTGTTATGTTGTGTCGTGGACTTTCTGTGTTTGTGCTTTTTTTTTAAATTCTATTTTATTTTTAATATTTTTTATTATTTGTTATTTATTTATATGATACTGACTGTAAAGGGAAATTCATTTCGTTGTCTCCAATTGAGACAATGACAATAAATTTGAATACAATACAATACAAAAGTTAACTCTGTCAGCTTGACACAATAATATAAAATGAAGAGCGCCCTATACTTTCCTACTCACCGTTCCTAACCAGTGAACCATTTAACAGTGTGTGACGGTTGCTTTCCTCACTCTAATCTTGCAGACTTGCTGCTTGACTGGCTCATGTAATTCAGTTACAAAGACCTCTCCATGTGAGCGTGTGTCCTGTGTCTCTACGTTCAGAGCTGGAAAGGATGAACCTTCCTCCTGCCAGGTTTAGCAAACACAGTATATTCACGGCTTGTGGAAAGACGAAGAACAGTAGCTAAATTTATTCTCACTGGAATGTATGAGGCTTGAGCCCCTGTCCCACTTAGGAAACCTGAACATAAACCTCTGGAGACTTTGCGCCCCACCCAAGGTTTCCGTGCAGTTCCCAGAGGATTTTGTCAGTCTCCCTCCCTGCTTCCACTACCTGCAACCTCCGGCAACCACCTGCAACCTCCAGGAACCGCACGGAAACCTTGGGTGGGGCGCACAGTCTCCAGAGGTTTCCGTTCCGGTTTCCTAAGTGGGACAGGGGTATAAGGGGTAACCTTACAGAGATTTATACAATTAGGAAAGGCATCAATAAAGTATATAGTCAGGTCTTTTTTTTTGGTAGGGCGTCTAAAACTAGAGCTTGAAAACTCATGCCATCAGATTTAAGAGCAGCTTCTTCCCCATTGTTTCCAGGCTTTTGAAAAAAACTCTCAAATGCTGAGGATGAACTCCCGATCTTCCTATCCATCTCATTGTGCTATCTTTGCCCATCAGCACCTTCTCTGTAAATGTAACACCACCATATACTATGCTCTCTGTTTAATTTAGTTTTGGCATTATCTGATATACTCATCCATGGTATTACTGTGTTAGATTGGATAACATGCAATACAAAATTTATCAATATATCACGGTACACTTGAAAATAATAAATCAATATCAATAGAGGGGAGATGTTTAAAGGGATAGCTTTTACACCGAATGTAGTAGTTAGAGACCACAGCAGGAAATGAAACATTCCCCTCTGCAAGTAGGACATCGTCAAAATCACACCATCATCTACTGCAGATGGATGGATGCCAACCAACAGTGGTTGTATAGAATGATCTGTTAAAGGAAGTGCTGGAGGTGGATACACTTACAATGTTTACAAGACATTGGAACAGATATTTGGATAACAGAATAGTAGAATTATATGAGCCTGAAGCTTGTAAATGGGTTTAGTGTGATTAGGCATCTGTAATAAGAGTTTTGCCCGAACAGTCCATGATTAATAGCGCTGTGGCCGTTAGCTTTATGTTTAAAGCCTCATAGCGGGGTGACCGGTAGCTCTATGTTCAATGAATGATATTCAATGAATGGCCGACAGTGCTTTGTTTAAGGCTCCACGCACCAAGCCGACAGCGCTCTGTTTAGATCTTTGTGCGCCGAGTCTGCGGTCAGTAGCTCTGTGTGTATTGCCTTCAACAGCTGATTTCTGCCGGTATAAAGGCAGGTGCCGGAAAGTCACATTAGTTGTTGATGAGAAGGGTTTACCGACGAACTGGGTTGCGATCAACGCCACGGACGGATGCAGAGTGAGAGAGAGTGAGGTGTGCTGCTGTAAGACAAGCCCCGCGCAAACCAAGATAAGTACTGTTTTTGTTCTCCAAATAAATCTGATTTGTAACAATGGACGAGTGAGCCTTTTTTTGTTCTACTGGTCATATCCTTGAACGGTTGGTTCCCTTGTAACAGCATCACTGTTGGCATGGATAGGTCAGGTCAAGGGCCTGTTTCTGTGCTGTATAATTTCATGACTTTTTTTTACTCTACATGAGTGTATGAAGGAGAATGGAATAAAATGAGATGCTGATGGCTTCATGTAGAGTGGGTGAATGGAGGCTAGTTGAGAATGTGAAGTCTACTGTAGGCCAATTAGTCTAAATGGACTGTTTCTGCACTGTAAGTTCGATGTGAACAAATGCCAATCTGATAGACCTGCAGAGATTGTAATTATTCCCGCGTCATTAAATGCTTAGAACATTCAAAGCATGCCAAATGTAATAAATTAAAAGCTCGTGACGCTGTAACAAAGCATGTGATCACTCCATAATTGCAATGATGTAGTAGGTCACCTGGCAGCTCCTTTGATTCTATGTGTGAACGCTGTGAGTTTGCAGCCCACTCCTGAAACTTAGATACAAATAATGAAACTGATATTGAGGTGGTGCAATCATAGAACCAGATACCTTTCAGGCCTGGTGCTTACTGAAGCCCTTCGTACAATCTAAGGGTGATGGGAATGAACTCATCACTTTATTAAGTGCAGGAGAATTACCCCTTGTGATCAGTGCATGCCAGTTGATCATGTTCACATCACTGTTGCTAATTGCTACATCTCAAATGTTACAGCACAGCAGTGATTATGACTCAACAGTATGTTCTTTAAGAACTTTGAGGATGTGGAAGCAACAATTTAAGTGCAATGTTCTTTTGCATCTTTTCAGGTCTTGCAAGCAAAAGTTTTGACTTAAATGTACTTCTGCAATCCCAGAAGTGAAAGACTGGTCATTTATAATACTGTGTGATAAACAAATTTGAAAACCATGAGTGAAATTCCGTAAAGGGTGCACACCTGTGTGGATTAGTTGAGTGCCCCAAGGTGATGTAATGAAAACCAATAAGGAGTAAGAAACATTTTATGACTTTCCTGACAGGTGGAAAAAATTAATTATGCCAACAATACTTTGGCCAATTTTTTATATTTTCTTTGCACATAAGATTTATTCATGCATTTGCAAAACACTGCCTGGAAAACAGTGTGCCTCATATTAATCAAACACTGCAGACAAATAACTAATCCCTTCGCCAAAGGGCCTGGCTTCAGTTTTGATATTATTACAATTGCAATGGAATCCAAATACAAGCTAAGCAGCAAATTGAGATTATGCAAGATGCATCCGCCACTCACAGGCGGGTTATTTTTTTGCTTTAAAAGGCATGTAAATTGTAAGCATCGAAAACCGTCACAAACAATGTGTTAATTTCTCCTCTTGAAACTTTGAGCAAGTGGATTTAACTCCTGCAATAGAGCAACGATGACAAAAGGGAGAAGGAATCCTAGCTTTTCTGTTCCATCATGCAGAACAAATGTATCATATGTGAGCTAAAGAGCCCGAGAGGAAGTTCATTATAGAGAGTCTGGATAATTAGATTGTCCGGACTTCACTAAATTCTAAAGCTGCTAAATTCTAGCGAGTGCTCTCATGGATTAAGGGATAGGCAGATAGCTATGTAACTTTACAAGAAAGTCATCACTCTTCAATCAATGATGAGAAGTGGCAGCTTAACTTTCCAGTGTTGTTTTGTCAAACTGAACACCTGGATATGGCCTATACAGCGACACTGGCTTGTGTGCCAAAAAAAGCTAAGAATTGATAATATATTTTAAGAAAAAGTTTATGAAGCAGCTGAAATAACATACATCACACAGTTGTATATTTTACTCCTCTTTTGGAAATGTATTCAAATACACGGATGCCTGAGTGATGTACTAATCTTGGTCCATGTTGTCCCAGGACTAATGTCAATCTGTGGGAAATGCTGATTGCCAATCAATAACTGCCAACTTCACACAAGTGATTAATGTGACATACCAAGTCATCGTCATCAGATTCAGATTCAGATTCAGATTCAACATTAATTGTCATTGTCAGTGTACAGTACAGAGACAACGAAATGCAGACAACATAAATGCAGTATCATTATAACAAACAAAACAACATCTGATACTGGAAATCAAAACTATATCAGAAATTCTGGAAAAGCTCAGCAGGTCTGGCAGCATTTGTGGAAAGATGAACAGAGGCCCTTTGCCTGATCTTTGGTGATCAGGTGAGAAGGGCATTTGACACAGTTAGCAAGCAGAAGGAGTTGCCCACATCAAGCACCATCAGGCCCAGTCGTTTAGCTTTATGGAAGCCATATATATTTGTCTACGTCAAGGTGAATCACCTCCCCCACCACCTTGGCTGTGTTGCATACATCTCAGTGGTAGATCTCAAATCTGCTTTTAGGTGAGAAAACGCTCTGAAAGCAGTCAGCCCGGAAGGAGTCCCAGGACACATTTTTAAATCGGGCTCAAGTTAAGTGACCATGGTCTTTTCCCACATCTTCATCCTCTCATTTCAACAGAACAGTCACAATCAGCTTCAAGCCTCCGTTATTCTAGTCCCCGAGAAATGTAAAGTGATTCATCTCAATTACCGATTACAAGCAGCTCTTACATAGACCATAATGAGGTGAACACAGGCCTCTACTCATCAATAGAACCATCTAACAATGGTCGAATGCTTCGAGTTCCTTGGCATTTACATCCCCAGCAACCTAACCTAGTCCCTTCACATTGATGCAGTGTAATCAAGAAAGAGCATCAGCATATGTATTTTCTTAGGCATCTGAGAAGATTCAGCAGGTCCATGAGGATACTCCAGAACCTCTAGAAAGTATTTTGATGGGATCCAACCCAGCCCAGTATGGCAACTGCTCTGCTGTTGACCACCTGAACCTGCAGAGAATAGTGAAGATCTCAGTTCATCACCCACTCGTCACTTCCTTCCATTCAGCCCATCTTCAGAGGATTGCATAAGGTCGGCTGGAAGTAACATCAAGGATGTCTCCCAACCTAGCCATTCCCTTTTGTCTTTTCTCTGGTAGAAGATACAGGAGCCTGAAAGCTTGAATGTACAGTTAAAGAACCGTGTATTCCCCTTCACTGTCAAATTCCTGAACAAATCGCCTCTTTCAAAACCACTTCCTGGAGGTGCTGCAGTTAATGCTACCTCATTCGACTATTCTGCCATTGTACATTCATATTTTTTTGCACTACATTCTTCAACTATCATGGCCTGCTTTACCCAGAATAACTGATGATTTATGGTTTGTGTTTTTGCTGTGTTGTGTTAAATGTACTTGCAAAGCTGCAGAAAGTAAGAATTTCATTGCAAAGGAAGAAAATCATGGGAGACCCCTTCCACCCCTGCAACGGACTGTTCCAGCTGCTACGGTCAGGCAATCTCCTCCGTTGCCATGCTGTGAGAACGGAGAGGTTGAGAAGGAGTTTCTTCCCAGAGGCCATTAGGACTGTAAACTCCTATCTCACCAGGGACTAACTTTACTGTACTTTAACTTTACTCTACTGCTTTGTTCTTTTTAAAAATTGCTGTTTTTTTTCCCATTTTTCCTTCCGCCCACAATATTTAATATGAAAAAGAATATGTGATTCTGTTACATTCTGTTGTAGTTTGTTTGGTTGTTTGTTTGTTTGTCTTTTTGCACAAAGTTCGCGAGCATTGCCACTTTTCATTTCACTGCACATCTCGTATGTGTATGTGACGAATAAACTTGACTTGATTTGACTTGGCTCTGTATATCTTGTAGTGTTTATCTTTACCTCGTCTAATGTTAGCTTGATGAGCTTGATGTGAGCAGGGAATCTCATTGCACCCCTGGTATGACAATACACTAATCTGAATCTGATTTTGAAAGTGTTCATACAGACTGCCAACCAATAGGTGGTGTAAAAGGCCAGAAGCGCTGAAGTGTGGGTGTGACTAGGGCAAAAAGTAAGAAGTCCTAGCAATTACACAAAAGGAAAACAAAGATATTATAGAATAAATAAATCAGTAAATATCCACACCAATCTATAACTTATTATTTCTTCAATTTCAATTTGATATGACTTTATGCAGCTCGAATGTTGGTGTCTTTTTTAATAACAAAAAAAAAACTTCAATTTTGCTAAACACAAATAGAAAATGATAAACCAATGCAGAACTAAACCAAAAATAATAATCTGAAAAAGTCAACCACTAGCCTTCCGTAATCAAGACCTGAATTCCGTGCCTCTGTCAGCCTCACGACAGCAAGGCACTGAGGTCACTTTTTATAGCAAGCAAATGAAATACCACTTCAACACAGCTGTTCTGCTAACACAATGAACTATAGCATTCTGACACCACATTGATAGACAGCAGACTCCAGTGTTCAATGGTATTATTTAGCATATAAAAACCTGACCCTATATCAATTAGCAATTAAAATATGTTTGGAATAGAAAGGATCAAATATCTAATGGATTTCTCAGTGAGATGAGTGACTTCCACACATTTCCACGTGGAGTACACAAAGAATATTGTAAAACACCGCTGTGAATCCTTTCTCTATTGATTTGCTAAAGGCCACATTGTAATACAATATCAGCACCACACCGTTCAGTTATGCAGCTCTAATGTCTGTCAGTTGTTCAGTGCCCCTATGAGCACACAAAGGGTGGTGGGTGTATGGACCGAGCTGCCAGAGGAGGTAGTTGAGGCAGAGTCTATTGCCCACACCAACCAACATAGTTTGGAGGGATATGGGCAAAACACAGACAGGAGAGACTAGTGAAGATGGGACATATTGGTTGGTGCGGGCAAGTTGGACCGAAGCGCCTGTTTCAACACTGTATGTCTCTATCACTCCATGAGCGAATGCTATTTGCAGTTTTAGCAATGTCACACGGATCCTCCATGTATAAGTGAGTTCGGTTTTCCGAAAAACGCAAGGGATCATGGGATTTGTCAAAGGTCACAAACGATAAAAACTCTCGGCAGCCGTGCCACGGCATGGACACAGACCTGCGCCTCATCTGCAGCCAGGACAGAGCAGAGTCTCTGGCTCCGCAATCGCTGCCGAACCACCACTGGACCATTCCCATCCCCTCCTAAGTGCCCCCCCCCCCCCCCCATCCGGGGACGGCCAGAGACGTCGGGAACTATGGGAACTTATGGGAACGATGGCCCAGGCTTACAGCCAGTGCGGAGATGCAGTGCTAGTTCCATTGTACCAGGCTGGTGACCCATAAGTCCAGGCAGGGATATAGGTTAACCCTTCGAGACAGGCAGAGTTGAGCGGGATTTACCGCTGCTTCTCCGCGCTGGCTGTGGGCCTGGGGGCGCTGCTCCCGTCTGATTCCCGACGTCCCTGGCCACCCCCGGATGGGGGGGGGGGGGGGGGGGGGGTGGGGGGGGGGGGGACTCTCGGGAGGTAACGGGGATGGTCCAGTTGTGGTTTGGCAGCGATGGCAGCATGGCAGACCAAGGATCGATCCTGGCAGCTGGGGAAAGAAGTAGAAAGCAGGGACTACCTGAAATTGGAGAAGTCAATGTTCATACCGATGAGGTGTAAACTACCCAAGTGAAATTTTAGGGCCTGCTCCTCCAATTTACGGTGGGCCTCACTCTGGCCATGGAGGAGGCCCAGGACAGAAAGGTCAGATTCGGAATGGGAGGGGGAGTTGAAGTGCTGAGCCACCGGGAGATCAGGTTGGTAATTGTGAACCGAGCGGAGGTATTGGGCGAAGCGATCGCCAAGCCTACGCTTAGTCTCACCGATGTAGAGCAGCTGACACCTAGAGCAGCGGATGCAATAGATGAGGTTGGAGGTGGTGCAGGTGAACCTCTGCCGCACCTGGAAAGACTGCTTGTGTGCTCTCATAATTTTGTCTGGATTTAAGGAGGTGCCAGACTGTCAGTTGCCAGACATTTGATGATGGACTAGGTTCACCCCTTCCCCTCCCCCTCCACCTGCATCCTTTAATCAGCTATACGGTCGGCACGGTGATGCAATGGTAGAGTTACGGCCTTACAGCACCGAAGACCCAGGTTCTATCCTAATTACGGGTGCTGTCTGCACGGAGTTTGTACGTTCTCCCCGTGATTGCGTGGGTTTTCTCCGAGATCTTCGGTTTCCTCCCACACTCTAAGATGTCCAGGTTTGTAGGTGAATTGGCTTGGTGTATGTGTAAATTGTCCCTAGTGTGTGTAGGGCAGTGCTAATGTGCGGGGATCACTGGTTGGCATGGACTAGGTGGGCTGAAGGGGCTGTTTCTGCACTGTATCTCTAAGTTAAACTAAACTAAACACAATTGGCAACTTTTCGATCCTTTTGGGCAAAAATCCCTCGCCTGTGTTCACTTATTGCCAACCATGCTCTCTCCACGCTTTCGGTTTTCTTTCCCGACGCCTTTAAATCAGTCTGAAGAGGGTCCCGAACCTAATTTGAGGAAGTTCATCCTTGCGGGAGTGCAGCGTAGGTTCACGAGGTTAATCCCCGGGATGGCGGGACTGTCATATGAGGAAAGATTTCAATGACTGGGTTTGAATTCAGTGGAATTTAGAAGGACGAGGGAAGATCTTATAGAAACGTATAAAATTGTAAAAGAACTGGACAAGTTAGTTGCAGGAAAAATATTCCCAATGTTGGTGGACTCCAGAACCAGGGGTCACAGTCCAATAATAAAGAGGTAGCCATTTATAACCGAGGTGAGAAAAAACTTTTTCACCCAGAGAGTTGTGAATTTGAGGAATTTGCTGCCAAAGAAGGCAGTGGATGCGAAGTCACTGGATGGATTTAAACGAGTTTGATAGAGCTTTAGGGGCTACCTGACCCACTGAGATACTCCAGCATTTTAAGAACAATTATATACTGCATTAAAAGCAGAAAATGCCCCGATTGCTCAACAGGTCAGGCTACAACTGTGGATAGAGAAGCAGATTCAGATTCAGATTCAATTTTAATTGTCATTGTCATTGTCAGTACAGTACAGAGACAACAAAATGCATTTAGCATCTCCCTGGAAGAACGACATAGCAAATGATTTGAATAAATAATAATAAGTGTCCGGGGGGGGTGGTGATTGGCTGTCACCGAGGTACGTTGTTGAGTAGAGTGACAGCCGCCGGGAAGAAGCTGTTCCTGGACCTGCTGGTTCAGCAACGGAGAGACCTGTAGCGCCTCCTGGATGGTAGGAGGGTAAACAGTCCATGGTTGGGGTGAGAGCAGTCCTTGGCGATGCTCAACGCCCTCCGCAGACAGCGTTTGCTTTGGACAGACTCAATGGAGGGGAGCGAGGAACCGGTGATGCGTTGGGCAATTTTCACCACCCTCTGCAATGCCTTCCGGTCGGAGACAGAGCAGTTGCCATACCATACTGTGATGCAGTTGGTAAGGATGCTCTCGATGGTGCAGCGGTAGAAGTTCACCAGGACCTGAGGAGACAGATGGACCTTCTTCAGTCTCCTCAGGAAGAAGAGATGCTGGTGAGCCTTCTTGATCAGAGTAGAGGTATTGTGGGTCCAAGAGAGGTCATCGGAGATGTTGACTCCCAGGAACCTGAAGCTAGAAACACGTTCCACCTCCGTCCCGTTAATGTGGATGGGGATGTGCGTGCCGCCTCTGGACTTCCTGAAGTCTACAATGAGCTCCTTGGTCTTCTTGGAGTTAAGGGCCAGGTTGTTGTCAGCGCACCATGCTGCTAAGTGCTGGACCTCCTCCCTGTAGGCCAGCTCATCGTTGTTGCTGATGAGGCCAATCACCGTTGTATCATCTGCATACTTGATGATGGTGTTAGTACCATGTACAGGTGTGCAGTCATAGGTGAAGAGGGAGTAGAGCAGGGGGATCAGCACACAGCCCTGTGGAACGCCGGTGTTCAGGGTGAGGGTTGAAGAGGTGTGCTTGTCTAACCTCACAGACTGGGGTCTGTTGGTTAGAAAGTCCAGTATCCAGTTGCAGAGGGAGGGGTCGATGCCCAGGTTACCGAGTTTGGTGATCAGTTTTGATGGTATAATGGTGTTGAATGCCGAGCTGTAATCGATGAACAGCATTCTTACGTAAGTGTCTCTGTTGTCGAGGTGGGAGAGGGCGGAGTGAAGTGCCGTTGAGATGGCATCCTCCGTACTCCTGTTCTTGCGGTAGGCAAACTGATAGGGATCCAGTGTGGGGGGTAGGCAGCTTTTGAGGTGTGCCAGGACCAGCCTTTTGAAGCAGAATTAACATTTAAGTTTGCTGACCCTTCTTCAGAACTGGGGAAAGTTTTAAGATGCAAAGAAAGAAGGGCAGAGAACAAAGGAGAGATGTGGAGATAAAATGTCAAGGGATCTTCATGCAAGGTGGGGTGTAGGTATGGGGAGAAGTGAAGAAAGAAAAGAGGTGTCAGGAGGAGGTGTAGATGGCAAAGCAGGATCATTTCCTGAAATTACTGAAGCAAGGGGTGCCGGGGAGATGTCTTTTCACTCTTTTTGTTATTTTTTAGGAAATTAGGAATTATAAATTAAAACATTTTTGTTTTAATTTTGTTTGATTTGTTTTATTTGGGGGGAGGAGATCGGGGGAAACTTTTTTTCAAGTTCCTACCTTGCCGGAGATGTGATTATTTTTTGGATCACATTCTCCGGGCTCTGCAGCCTTCCATCGCTGGAGCTGGAAGCCTCCTCGGACGGTCGTGAGCCCCACCGCGGAGCGCGGACTTAACATCGGAGCCGATCCCTTGCCTGGGATTGCTGACATCCCCCAGATGCAGGGGCTTGATCGCCTCGACACGGAGGGAAGAACTAAGGGAAGGACCTGAACTTTATTTCGCCTTCCATCACATGTGAGGAATGTGTAGGAGTCACTGTGGTGGATGTTCATGTTAAAATGTGCTTTTTAGTGATCTGTTGCTTTTAATTGTATGACTGACCTGGCCAATGAAACTCCTCGTATGTTGCAAAACATATTTGGCGAATAAAGTGTGGTTCTGATTCTGATTCTGGTATTGAGCCTGGAAAGCAAATGGTGATGAAATTCTCCATCTTTCTGCAATTAAATAATCTCATTCTAAAGCCTTAACTTTGCTCAACTTATACGATAACCGACAAGGTGTAATGGAGATAGGCAGCACAATCATGTTCTTCATGTCGTAAAGCAATGAGCTTCCATCATGACTGATCTTCAATGACTGCATTACTCTTAATACTGTACCTAAAATACTTACCTCTTTCAGGAGCGCATAAAAGATAGATGGTGCACTCTATACCATGCATCATAATCTGTGCTTTCTTTAAGCTTACATAATGGACCCCCAGTTACTGGGTGTGGGAACCACGTGCATCAAACAATGTGACTCTGTTAAATCAGCTAACGCCCCTCATGAACACCGTGACTGCCACACACTCCTTCCTCAGCCCATGTTCTGGTATAAGTACAGAACAATGTTCCAACAGACAAGCTTTGTTTCCTGAAGAATGTGGATGGTTTCAATACACTGAACACGGTCTAGTTATCTCAGCTGTGTAAAGCCACTCCTGGTATCTATGACTATGTCCCTTCCCCTTTTAACTCTACTAACCTTGCATATAACTAACAAGCAAATGCCCAACGACCCAGGCACTGAAGATTAAAAATGACCTGATATTCATTCTACTTCATTTCATTAAACCCATGTTAATTTAACAGGCTCAGATTACAAATAAATGTTCATAGCTTTTTAATCACAGTGTCTTTAATCTTCTTTGCAATCATCCATGTCACTATTGAGATGTACATTTGTGGCTTGGCAGAATAGTTTTTAACTGTGCAATTGAGATTTTGCAAATCATTAATATTAATGTTTGCAACTGTGGTGCACATTTGTGCATCTGAATGAACAAACTGCAGCACCAAAGTCTCCGTGCAACAGGAGGCAAGAATTCAGGGGAATATTACATTAGTCAATAATTTGCCCTCACAGCATAGTAATTTTTCAAATTGGTGTGTAAATATCACTTAAATGTTATGAACCAACATAGTTGCCCGAAGGAAACTATTGTCTCATTAATCCAGTGGACCGATCGAGGAGGGTATAAAATACAGCATGAAAATATGGAATTGTAACCTGCCCTTACATTTGTGGCGTGTGGGGACATTTTGTAAATCGGTTGCTGGTATGCAAAAGAAACACAATTTACATATAAAAATCTGTACTACAACAAATCATAGCCAAGGCAGACAATACTTCCACAGTTGGGTTAAAAAAGAAAGAATGAGGAAAAGTAAGAAAAGCACCTTCCACACCATTTTAGGAAATTCCAAAACCCATCAGAGTCAATGAGCTGCGGTCACCTTTGTAATGTTCGAAATGCCACAGCCAATTTAAACACAGCACACTCTCACTGACTACAAGAGGATTAGGACGAGCTAATCTGCTCTGAGGTGTTGGTTTAGAGACAAGTATTGACCTGGATACTGGCTATAACCTCCTGGTCTTCTTTGAATTTGTGACATTGCTACCTGTAAAATCAACCAGAGGAGACCTTGTTTTATTTTCTCACTAAAAGATGGGAATGCAGCATTCCCATGAGAGAAGGCAGGTACGGGATACTGAGTTGGATGATCAGCCATGGTCATATTGAATGGCGGTGCAGGCTCGAAGGGCCGAATGGCCTACTCCTGCACTTATTTTCTATGTCTATGTTTCTATTCCCTCAATACTGCGCTGGTCTCAGGAAGGGTGGGGGGGAGCTAGAATCCAATGTCTCCTAATATTGACGTGAGCTCACTGCATGTGACCTTGAATTTTAAAAATTGGATCAATTAACTTGCATTCTTTTGCATAGAAATTACTCACAATCATTTCTTCATTGAGGAAATCGTGCAATAATTTCTAAGTGAAATTATGCCCATCGCAAACAAAAACTGGACACTTCAGTGTTCCATTCAAGTCATCGCACCTTACATTTTCCGGACACGCACGATGTCGTCATCTGTGCAAGGCTCATGCTCACGCTTCCCAACATAAACTGTTATTGAAGCAAATTGCAATCACTGCACCACTGAACCACCTCTTGAAGGAGTACATCAGCAACTACAGTGCCCTCCATAATGTTTGGGACATAGACCCATCATTGATTTATGTGCCTCTGTACTCCACCATTTGAGATTTATAATAGAAAATAAAAAATCACATGTGGTTAAAGTGCACATTGTCAGATTTGAAAACCAAGATGAGAAGAACTTTTTTCACACAGAGAGTGGTGAATCTCTGGAACTCTCTGCCGCAGAGGGTGGTCGAGGCCAGTTCATTGGCTATATTTAAGAGGGAGTTAGATGTGGCCCCTGTGGCTAAGGGGATCAGGGGGTATGGAGAGAAGGCAGGGATGGGATACTGAGTTGGATGATCAGCCATGATCATATTGAATGGCGGTGCCGGCTCGAAGGGCCGAATGGCCTACTCCTGCACCTAATTTCTATGTTTCTATTAAAGGCCATTGTTATACAGTTAGGATTCACCATGTAGAAATGACAGCTGTGTTTATACATTACAGCGCACCATAATGTTTGGGACACATGGCTTCACAGGTGTTTGTAATTGATCAGGTTGTGGTGCGTGGGTCTCGAAAGGAGGCACGAAGTCCAGTGTTTTGAGAAGCACCTTTATTATATTCCTCCCGGTTGTAGGGAAGACGAAACCAGAGGAAGATGGCACCCAAACCCCTGCCTTTTAAACCCTCCGGCTGAGGGCCGCCTCCGGACTGCACCACTCCTGTGCCGAGGGGTTCGGCAGTATGATGGCACGACCCTTAGGAGCCGCCACAAGGTGAGTTTAATTGCCTCCTTAACGCAGGTATAAGAGAGCTCTCAGCACCTAGTCTTTCCTCCAGTCTTTCCATCACCTTTGGAAACTTTTATTGCTGATTATCAACATGAGGATAAAAGTTGAGCCAATGAAAGTCAAAGAAGCCATTGCGAGACTGAGAAACAAGAATAAAACTGTTACAGAGACATCAGCCAAACCTTAGGCTTACCAAAATCAACTGTTTGCAACATCATTAAGAAGAAAGAGAGCACTGGTGAGCTTACTAATCGCAAAGGGACTAACAGGCCAAGGAAGATCTCCACAGCTGATCACAGAAGAATTCGCTCTATAATAAAGAAAAATCCCCAAACACCTGTCCGACAGATCAGAAGCCAGGAGTCAGGTGTGGATTTGTCAATGACCACTGTCTGCAGAAGACTTCATGAACAGAAATACAGAGGCTACACTGCGAGATGCAAACAACTGGTTAGCCACAAATATAGGATGGCCAGGTTACAGTTTGCCAAGAAGTACTTAAAAGAGCAACCACAGTTCTGGAAAAAGGTCGTGTGGACAGATGAGACGAAGATTAACTTATATCAGAGTAATGGCAAGAGCAAAGTATGGAGGAGAGAAAGAACTGCCCAAGATCCAAAGCATACCACCTCATCTGTGAAACACGGTGGCGGGTGTTATAGCCTAGACATGTATGGCTGCTGAAGGTACTGGCTCACTGATGGTACAACTGCTGATGGTAGCACAGGTGCACAACCTTTTATCCGAAAGCCTTGGGACCAGACACTTGTCGGATTTCGGACATTTTCGGATTTCCGAATGGAAGATTTTTAGCGTAGATTAGGTAGGTAGCGCGGGCGGCTTGAAAAGTTTGAAGCAGCTGCCTCCTCCCCGGAGACCGGGAGAATCATTGCATAAATGTTAGTCAGTTAGTTTGGAGGGATTTTATGTGGTGGTGGTGGAGTAGGGGTGAAGGGGGAAACTTTAATTCTTAGTCCCCTACCTGGTCGGCGACTCCCAACCTCGCGGAGCTGGGGGCTCCGTTCGGCCGCGGGCGGCGCCGGTTGGAGCTCCGACCCCGGCAACTCTACCCCTGGCTGCGCGGCTCCAAATCCAGCGACGCTCCGCGAATGTTGGGAGTCGGCGGCCACAGCGCTCCGGAGCTTGCCGCACGGTGACCCGGTAAGGCATTGCCCGCTCCCCGCTGGTGTCCCAGCGCTGCTCCGACGCCGCTGACTCCCGACATTCGCGGAGCTGGGGCGTCCGGCCGCGGGCCGCGCTGGATTTGGAGCGCCTCGCAGCCAGGGGTAGAGTTGCCGGGGTCGGAGCTACAACCGGCGCCGCCCGCAGCCCCACCGGCCACAGCGCTGCGGAGCTTACTGCACGGCGACCCGGTAAGGCATTGACCGCTCCCCGCCTCTCCGACCAGGTAGGGGACTAAGAAGTAAAGTTTACCCCTTCACCCCCCCTTCACATAAAAGCCCTCCAAACTAACTGACTAACATTTAAGCAATGATTTACAGATGTTTAAGCGTCTCCCGATCTTCGGGGAGGAGGCAGCCGCTACTGTAGTACAGACCTGGGTTTACCGTGGGTCGTTTCGGTTCAAGTTTGGCGCCAAACGCGAGCTTTGGTGCGCAGACTACATCTGGAAAAAATGGCCGGTTTTCGGAGTTTTTCGGTTTTTACGGAACACCGGATAAAAGGTTGTGCACCTGTAGCATAATGAATTCTGAAGTGTATAGACACATCCCATCTGCTCAAGTTCAAACAAATGCCTCAAAACTCATTGGTTCATTCTACAGCAAGACAATGATCCCAAACATACTGCTAAAGCAACAAAGGAGTTTTTCAAAGTTAAAAAACGGCCAATTCTTGAGTGGCCAAGTCAATCACCCGATCTGAACCCAATTGATCATGCCTTTTATATGCTGCAGAGAAAACTGAAGGGGACTAGCCCCCAAAACAAGCATAAGCTAAAGATGGCTGCAATACAGGCCTGGCAGAGCATCACCAGAGAAGACACCCAGCAACTGGTGATATCCATGAATCGTAGACTTCAAGCAGTCATTGCATGCAAAGAACATGCAACAACATACTAAACATGACTACATTCATTTCCATGACATTGCTGTGTCCAAAACATTATGGTGTCCTGAAATGGGGGGGACTATGTATAAACACTGTTGTAATTTCTACATGGTGAAACCAAAATGAATAAAAATGACCTTTATTAAAATCTGACAATGTGCACTTTAACCACAGGTGATTGTTTTTCTATTACAAATTCCAATTGTGAAGTACAGAGGCAAATAAATAAATGATGGGTCTTTGTCCCAAACATGGAAGGCACTGTAAATGGTACACCTGGGAGTAGATGGCGCTATCTTGGAACATTTATTTTGTTTCATTTTTTAAATAGCTACTTCATTGGGCTGACTCGGTGATTTCAGAAACCACTGAAAGGCTTGTCAAACAAGTTAAAAGCTTAGTAGAATGCACTGAAACTAACAATGTTTTATCAGCAGCCACCAGTTAACTGCTGGTGTGTTCATCAAATAGGCAGCTCAGTGGTGACCCTCCACCACCTGTGGCAATGACAGCAGCTGCCACACCAGCATCACTTACCTTTGCACAATCTCTGCCATTTGCCTGAATAATATGTCTTTTAACACTGCTGATAGGCATAAAATACTGGAGTAACTCAGCGGGTCAGGCAGCATCTCCGGAGAAAAGTGATACATAATGTTTTGGGTCGAGACCCTTCTTCAGGCTGTTAGTCAGGGGAAAGGGAAACTAAAGGTAACGAACGAACAGATCAGAGCCGGCACCGATGACCAAAGAGCACACGTTGGAGGAGGCTGTGGAGGAGGTGATAACAAGGGGATATGAACAGTAAAACTAACAGGACAATTAGAGTGGGGGAAGGACAGAGAGAGAGGCGATGCAAGATTGCCCTAACCATAGATTTAGGGCAAGGTGATAAGAGGGGGATCTGAGGAAGAATTTGTCCTGAGGGTGGTTGGAATCAGGAACATGTTGACTGATTGGGTGGTGGAGGTAGGTACTCCTACAATATTTAAGAAATATCTGGATGGACATTTGAATGGGCAATGCATAGATGGTTACAGACTAGTAAAATGGGGTCGGCTGGAGAGAGTGTCTCTTTGCTGTGTGTTCCTAGGCCAACAAGAATCATGTCAGGTCAAAGTGGTTTTATTTTCTGGTTTGTGCATGCTTAAACCACAAACATATACTTTCCTCACACTATCAGCATTCAAAGGTAGGATTTACTTTTTTTTTGACAATGGCATTTTAACTTTATTCTTGTACTTAGCTAATCTAATTAACGTATATATATATATATATTAACACATCTTTCCATAATAGAAAAGTCAGTCAAAGAACCATAATCCCCTTGCTTTGAGCTGTGCAGCAGATTAAGAAGGGAAACAATTAAACACAGTTATAGGTGCCAAAAGGATAACCTAGATAAAGGTAATGAAAGCATTTCAGAAGATTGCACAAGAAAGCAGACTATATTTAAGAACGAATAGTTTTAAACCAGCACTCACACAACAGAGAATCGGTATTGGGCCAAGTCTTCCAGGCACAGTGGTTCTGGAGGGGATGTGCTTTGTTCGACAGTGCTCTGCCGTTTATCCTTCCTGTTAAACTCAGCCAGGTTTTGATGACTTTCCTGTAAACAAAGGGCAAAATGAGGAATGCCCCCCTACCATAACATCGTGACACTACCAACAACGGCAGCGAAACACACCTTGGCATCAGCATTATCATCAAACTACATGTTGCAAAGCCACCTATTGGGAACGTGCGAGGGAAATCAACAATACGATCTAAGTGAGATGTTTTAAAGAGCAACTTGTGTAAAGGATATGCTGGGTATAGAGGGAGTACAACAAAGATTCATTAGATGGTCCAGGATACAGAACACAAGAAAATAGGAGCAGAAATAGGCCATACTTATAACATTTGATTAGATATAGTCAGTTTATTGTCATACACCCAACTTTAAAAAAAAATTACAACCCTCCCTCCCTCCCCCGAAAACGTTTGGAAGATGTGCCTTTGCTTCAAAGATGACAAGATAAAACAGAACCATTGATACTAAATTCTAAAAAGCATTATTCTATCTGAATATAGTCTAGAACTACAGGGCACTGGATTCATGTAGGAAGGGAGAAATGTAAAGAAGATCTGGGGGATATGTTTTCCACACAGAGGATGGTGGTTATTTAGAAGGAGCTGCCAGAGGTGGTGGTGGATGAAGATACAATTACAAGGTTTCAAATGCATTTGGACAGGTAGTTGGATAGGTATTGATATTGGTTTATTAACGTCAAGTCTACTGAGCTATAGTGAAAAAACAATTCTGAATGTTATTTAGGTAAATCATAACATACACATCAGGTAATGCACGAGAGAAAATAAGCAGAATATATGTAAAACAGCTCCAAAAACAATACAGGGAAAAATAACTGAAATAATTGCAATGAGGTAGGTTAGGAAATTAATCTCCAGCTCATGAGGTCCATTCTAAACTTGTGTCAACTTGCAAAGAATCGCTGCACACTGCCACCATTTTGGATGATAGATCGCAAGATGTTAGAAGGATGCAGTTCCAATGTAGGAACACTGGATAAGCAAAGAAAGGCATCATGGTCGTCTTGGACAAGGTGCACCGATTTCTGCTTTGCATGTTTCTATGATGCTATAATCAATGTATGTAACCAAATAATTCTTAAGATTCTACACATTGGCTACACTGTAAAAACCTAGGCTGTAGAATATGTTTGGCACAAAAAGGACATATTTCTATTCAAAACTACCAAGTTTTAGTTGCTGAGGTGATCAAGTGTAAATTTTCATGAAGAGATCAGAAAATCAAAATACAATTTGGAGGATAGACTGGAGCAATAATCCCTCTTCAGTCATTTACACTGCAGCATAACCATAATTATATTATTTTATTTTAAAAGTTATAACAATATAATGTAACAAAGCACATTCCAGCAAGACTGATTTGTAATGTTTACAAATACATTGTGCCATGTCATATAAAAGATAATGATTCATACACAAGATTGTAAACTTAACTTATATGCATAAACCGACTTCAAACTTCTGCTGGAGACTGAGTGTTCCCCATCAGTGTTACAGTAAAACTCAAATAATGTGGAATAATAACTAGGAATTTTCCAGATTATCGGATGTTATTTTATTTATACTTCACTACATTTTTAATTCGCTTTTCAAAAATATATGACACCGTTAACATTACTGTGAACCCACTAAGTGTGGGGAAACAGAACTGGGTAAATCTCAAGGAAGTATGGCCAACACAGCCAGGCGATCTTAAAGGGATTGCAGGAACTGGGGCCCCAATGAATAGATAAGTGTGGAAACTAGGTGAGTGGAAATTTTAATCATTTGCTGGTGAGCCAGATGCGGAGCCATCAAGATTTCCAAACGATCAGACGATGGATTATCTGAGCTTTACTTAACATTGTAACAATGGAAGAAAGCAACCCGACTCTTTAATACATCAAGCTCATGGTATGATCACACACACATAGATACACAACAGCACCTATCCAATTTATGCCTCATTTCAACATATTCCTTTTCAGTTTTAGTTATAGAGTCATACAGACATACAGCATGGAAAGAGGCCCTTCGGCCCAACTTGCCCACACCAACCAACTTGTTCTGTTAATCCTGGGTAAATTGGAGAGGCTCGGAGTTCAAAATGGGTAAAAGCTTCAGGGCAACTGGGAGATTTGGTCAATTTGGAGTTGCTCTCTGCAGAGCTGGGACAAGCTGCAAAGAGGTGCCAGTGTGTTTAGAGCTTAGATACAATTTGCAAGCAAAGAATAAGAACATCTGCAAACCCTGTCACTTAGGTGCAAAATGCATAGAATGGATTGGATGGCTGCAAACCACACATACACCTTGTAAATAATTGTAAATAATGTTGCAGAGTTCGACTTTGCCGAGTGTTGATTGGATGAGGTATTGAGCCTTGTCTGGGTTTCCTGGAGATTAGGGTAAATGTTTCTAAGTTGGTTTCCTTACGAAGTCCGTTTTTAATACAATGTATTAAGCTGTTGTATTATTGGGTTAGGGGAATGTCTGTTATGTATGGGGTTAATTCGATACCTGTAATTGGGTTGTTAAGAGACCACCCCCATGTGGTTCGGCCCCTCGTGGTCCCGGGACATATAAAAGTCCGCGATCACGAGGCTCAGCATCGATCTTCTGGGAGAACGCTTGGAACTGCATGAACTTCTTGTGTATCTCAGTCTGAGCGAGGCCTAGAGGGCTTGAACAGGCAGACACGGGAATCGAAACCCGCGGTGGGATAGGTACAGTAGTTGAAATGTGACGCGCTTTTGTAAAATGTAGTTGTTTCAAGTGCTCGACTCAGTATTTTTACTGAAACTAGACTGGGGGAAGCTTAGAAACGAGCAATTTACAGTTCCATCTACACGAGTCCCACCTGTCTACGCTTGGCTCATACCCCTGCAAACCAGTTCTATCCATGTAACTCTTTACATGTTTCTTAAACATTACGTTAAATTTAGATTTACAGGGTAGGAACAGGTCCTTCAGCCCACTGAGCCCACACTGACTAGCGATCCCCATGCATGGGTTTCATCCCACAATCTAGGGACAATTTACAGAAGCCAATTAACCTACAAACCTGCATGTATTTGGGATGTGGGAGGAAGCTGGTGCACCTGGAGCAAAAACTCGCCCTGTTACAGAGAGAACGCACAAAGTCCGTACAGACAGCACCCGTGGTCAGGGTAGAACCCGGGTCTCTATAGCTGTAAGGCAGCAACTCTACTGCTGCACCACTGTGCCCCCTTGGTTATGATTATGATGAAGATGGCTGCAAACAGTACAACCTGTGGAGGAGCACCGGATTACTGACATCAGATTTGGGATTTCTATGTTAAAATATGCATAGGATAGAAATCCAGAAGTCAGATTCATACCAGCAAATGCTGATATTTTCACTGCTATTCCAACTTCAAACTGGCCCACTGTGTTCCGATATATAATCCCATGGCACCCCAGAGGAAAGCAGTATAGGAAATAGTTGAGAGATATAATTGAAAGTTTACAGAATACATTATAGCCAAATTAAAGGGACATAAAGTGAGAAGCACAATGATAGAAACAGTCGAAGTCAGGAAGAGGGATAACAGTAGTATTAGAACAATCACCTGAGAAGCAAATTAAATGTAAATCTGCTAATATTGCCAACAGTAATTTCTAGACTATTAAGTTTTAGTGAATGTTTACATTAATTTGCATTCAGAGTAAACGGCGAATGCTAATATATTTTGGTGTACAGAACTCAGATTTAGTCACCACTAATCCTGCAGTTTTATGAGTTGCTCTTTGCAGTTCCTTGTAGGGCAGCACAGTGGTGCAGTCAGTAGAGCCGCTGCTTCACAGCTCCAGCAACCTAGTTCAATCCTAACCTCCAATGCTATTTGTAAGGAGTTCACACAGTCTTTCTGTGACCATGTCCTCCAGGTGCTCAAAAATGTGTGGGTAATCGTTCGACTCACCAGTAAGAATCTCCCCTGATGTGGAGGTAAGGGGAGAATATAGAGGGAAATTCATGGGAATGTGGGGAAAATAAAATACTAGGAATAATGTTTAAAAAAGAGGTATATTTTGATCGGCATGGATTCAGTCATCTAATAGACCTGTTTCTGTGCTGTACCTCTCTGTAATTCCAAGACTCTAGAGCTAACTCTAGCAGCACAGATTGAATTAAGTAATACAGCACAGAAACGGCCATGTGATCTATTGAGTCAGAGCTAACCATCATACATCATTCCATAATAATTAGAACTTTTGCACTCATTCCTGAGATATGTTTCAAGGCCAAGGACATAGACTACCAGGATCTAGATAGACACAACATGCTGGAGTAATTCAGCAGGCCAGGCAGCATCTCTGGATAAAAGGAATGGGTGATGTTTTGAATCGAGACCCTTCGTCAGGATAAATCCTATTATGCATGGGAGACCAGACACTGTCATACTAATTGATTGGGAAGGAGGTGAAAGGGTCTCGACCCAAAAGAGCACCCATTCCTCCTATCCAGAGATACTGTCTGTCCTGCTAAGTTACTCCAGCAATTGTGTATATCTTCAGTTTAAACCAGCATCTGCCATTCATTCCGACAACCCGGATATAGACCCAGTAATGATGAAGGGATAACAGCAATTGCCCCAAGTCAGAATGTTTGGTGTCATGAAGGGGAACCTGCCTCTGGGTGGTGTTCCTATGCAGAATGCCCCTGCTCTGGAATTGAGAGAGCTGCTGGTGCAGAAATCATTGTAGACTGGATCAGTTAAACACGCTGGTTATAAATAATGTGCATCTTAAGTTCAGAACCATTCAGGTGTAGTTGTGGCATTAATTGAATAGCAAAGCCTACAATTTTGCTTACACAGCCAGACATTATGTAATTTCCATTGAGATAAGTGGTGGAGGGGATGGCGGGTAAGAGTCATTTAAAAGAGCAAGGAAGAATGGCATTGTTCCGGTCCTGGTGCATGTGACACTTTAGACACGCTTGCCTCACTAAGTGTAACTCAGGATGGAATGATGGGAACCAAGAGTGTTGACGAGTTCACACCCTGAGCCAGTTTAGCACCTAAACTTCACAAAATGAGGAAGGACATTCTTGCCATAGAGGGAGTGCAGAGACGGTTCACCAGACTGATTCCTGGGATGTCAGGACTTTCATATGAAGAAAGACTGGATAGACTCGGCCTATACTCGCTAGAATATAGGAGATTGAGGGGGGATCTTATAGAAACTTACAAAATTCTTAAGGGGTTGGACAAGCTAGATGCAGGAAGATTGTTCCCGATGTTGGGGAAGTCCAGGACAAGGGGGTCACAGCTTAAGGATAAGGGGGAAATCCTTTAAGACCGAGATGAGAAAAACATTTTTCACACAGAGAGTGGTGAATCTCTGGAACTCTGCCACAGAGGGTAGTTGAGGCCAGTTCATTTGCTATATTTAAGAGGGAGTTAGATGTGGCCCTTGTGGCTAAAGGGATCAGGGGGTATGGAGAGAAGGCAGGTACGGGATACTGAGTTGGATGATCAGCCATGATCAGATTGAATGGCGGTGCAGGCTCGAAGGGCCGAATGGCCTACTCCTGCACCTATTTTCTATGTATCTATTCTATGATCTGATTATCTATAAAATCGAACTTTTCCTCAAAATTGGAAGGTATATGTTGATGGAGAGTGGGAGGGGGCAGTTCAAGGACGTTCCAACAGGTGGAAGAATGGTGAACAGTTTCCGCCATAACAAGTCTCCAGCATGCCAATTCTGATGACGTTCAGTGGTGGACACTGAATTACATGACATGCGAGGAGATTATATATAGTTTGCTAACAAAGCATGTTTATGAAAGCTACACTAACCTCACTAGTGATGAACATAATATACTTGCAATGTATTTGAAGCTGGTGACCAGAACTGAATTTCACCTCCTTCCCAAACACCAAATAGGATGGTGTCAGGTCTCCTATGCATAGTAGGATTTACCATGAGGAGACGCAGAGATCAGCATTTTTTTTGCAGGAACTTTCAGTCAATGTGCAGAGAAGCATCATTTGTAATCTCTGAAAACTGCTGATTCTAATTTGTGCCTGGGATTTGCCTGAATCAGTAGCGGCACTATTTATTAGTAGGCTGCGGTAATATTATTTTTATTGTAGCTGAAGGCTGTTGCAGGCAGGGCTTCAAGATCTAGAAAAAGTCGTGAATTTTCCAGACAAGGAAAGCCAGCCAAAATTCTGTGGCTAGCAAAAGAGAAATAGAGTCTTGAGGTTTGAGGGACATTGAGGGCACTTTACTCCAAAAGACACCAAAAGGTCAGCCCATCAGAACATTCCAAGATATAGGCGGTACAGCCTAAAGGTAGTTGGAGACAAAGCCACCCGATTAAAAATTGTGGAACTGAAAATTATTTGATGAAACAACACTGTTGAGGGACAGAATAGCGAGCTGATTAACAAATGCATGGTCATCTCCTTTAATATAGTGGTGTTAAACAAAGTGTACACCCCTATATAAAATATGCAGTAACAATTTTGAATTAAAAAAGTGATTGGCAGCTCAAAGACATGCAAACTAAATAGCAGCATTGATTAATTTCAGCAAAATAATCCTACAGTCTAAGAATAGGTGTGTCCTCAGCAATAAAAAAAGTTGTCTGGCATTGTCGACTTCACCAAGTGCCACTCAATTCACCTTGTCAAACATATCAAATCCACCTTTGAAGACCGCAAATAGATGTGAAATATATTTTGACAAATCTTGAGCTGACAATTGCAGTCATGCATGCAAGGTTACAGACAGGATTCTCACCTTCAGGAATACTCCACTCTCACCACTGGCTCTGATTAGCTCATCGGATTTCTTTGCACACTCACTGCTGCTTCCACAGGTGTTTTGCTCTGCAAAGCAAAATGAAACAAAATGTAGTCAAGACAGAAGTCGGCTTTTCATTGTAAATGGACATTTGGCCATTACCCCGACACTCTGTTGACCGCGCCCTTTGCCTTCGAAGGAACTGCCCACGAGGAGAATAGAACAAGTGGCTAATTTCCAGCATCCATTCAACATAAGGACTACTGACCACTTACTTCCCTGTACATAAGAGACTGATCATGAAGAGTTTTCTATTGTCGGTTTAATCTATTCTTACAAACTCATTCAGATTGGTTTCAGCGGGCTGAATATATAATAAAAACATCCCTGGCAAGTTCTCTCAATGGATACTCATAGAAAATCTGGGTGACCTCCTCTCTAAGCAGTTTACATTTTAAAACAGGGCAAAAGTTGATCTCAGAAAAGACAGAGAGTGCAAAATCTGAGAGTGTATTCAAGAGAGTTGGATATAGCTCTTAGGGCTATCGGATATAGGGAGAACGCAGGAACAGGGTACTGATTCTGGATGATCAGCAATGATCATATTGAATGGCGGTGCTGGCTCGAAGGGGCGAATGGTCTACTCCCACACCTATTTGCTATGTTTCTAAAGCACCTGCATGACACTGGTGAACCAAACCAATCTTTTAGCTGGGCCTGATTAATATTTTCTCTAATGTTACAAGATTGCTAACCACTTTTGTTCGTCGAGGTACTAGAAAAAGGGAGCAAAAATTCCTCTGTGGTTAGAGCTGCGAAGATTTCCTACTTGGTATTTTTGCAGAATCTTGATTAGGACCTTGATTATTGCTTGCACACAACAACCAGTAGAAACCTTCAGAAATAATTGCCAAGTCTGTGACATAAACGCTAAAACTACTTGAGAAGAAGCACTGCGCCCATGAAGTGCTATCACATTTTCTTTGTGGGTCTCCAAGAATATTGTAACACATTCAACAAAAAGCATCTATGACATGTTTTTTTTGTGTGGAATTTTACAGCATTTGCAAACATAGTATTTTGAAAGTTGAGGATGAAATGCAATAGCTCAATAATTTAACAAAATAATTGAATCAAGAAACAACTAATTATTGTTTGATTCCCCATGTGGATTCTTTGGAGTTGCTGCTTTACAACGCCAGAGACCCAGATTCGATCCTGACCACAGGTGCTGTCTGTATGGAGTGCGTATGTTTTCCATGGGTTTTCTCCAGTGCTCTGGCTTCCTCCCACATTTCAAACAACATGCAGGTTTGTAGGTTAATTGACTTCTGCAAAGTTTCTCTGGTGTGCAGGACAGAATTAGCGTATGTGTGATTGTTGGTTGGGAAGGGCCAGTTTCCATTTCCATGCTGTATCTCGAAAACAAAAAAATCAAATCGTTGCGTAGTTTACATCTGACTCAGCTTAATGAAGGCAAGAAAATATGCTCAGTTGGTAATGGTGCATCCAAATTAATGATTTGTAAATGACTTGTGATTTTGTTAAACATTTCTCCATGTTTCCTTAGATCAGAAGGATAAACCAAACCTATGAATCAAACAAAAATTAGTTATTCACTTACAATGTTTTAATGTATCATTTGACCTACAAGCTGACACAAATAGTTAATGGTATTGTGATTTGATGGGAAGAGCACTATACCAAATGTTCAGGGCAACCATGCTCGCCTCTCAGGTTACATGTTATTCCTTTTCAAGTGAAATTGTTCCCATCCAGTCCAGGACCTTACACTAATGAAACTTAAACTGGAGGGTGTCGCATCCCATTTAAAACATTGTAAAGCAAGGCACACTAACAAGCAAAGCAATTATTGCTTTTGTGGGCAGTTTTTCTTTGTATGCATTGGTTTTGCACAGACAGTGATAGAATTTTTTTTTAATCTGTAAGTGCAATTTTGTTTTAACATGATCGCCATATTCCATTCCTTTCTTTTGTTTGAGATTCAGTAATATTATCTAATGCTGCGAGATTGGCTGGCTGAATTCATTTCAACTCCTACTCTCCAAATATCTTGTAATAATTTGCTAAATAAAACGCAATAACAATAATTTCTCTCCCGCAACAACAGCGAAGAGCTCCTCAAATTGAAGTTCAATATAATTTGCACCGGGATCTGAATAAAACATATAAGGAAAATCAGTCAAACACTCGCAATTAGAGAAGATGAAAAATCTAAAAAGAAATTAAATTTAGTTGTAATACAACTTCCATTCTTCTCTTGCTAGAAAATTACTACCAAAGTGTTTTTTCTGTAATTTAAATGTTAAGCCACCAGATGTGTGTCTCATGCTTGAAGAGTTGAAGCTTTGCATTATTTAGCATATTAAGACCCACAGAATGTAAAAAAAAAAGAATTCTTCATTGCCTGGAGGTTCTAATTAAGTAAACCTATGCTTGATGCATGCAAAAATTGCAATACAAGAAATTTATTTTTGCAGTCAGTCCCAACAATATAATAAATATGGAAAATTCTAAACCGATATAATTTTTCTTTTGCTTCAGGATTCAAATATATCTACTATAATCAGCTACTTGGAATAAAGGCAAACAATCAGCAAGAGACCTCAAGCACTTAGGTTAACATCCACATACTTTGTGTAATAGTAAATGAATATCGCATTTCACACACAGTAGTCACAAAACATAAGTTTAAACTTAGTTATCTGTGGCATTTTTTACTTGCCAAAGATCTCAACTTTGCGTGACACAATAACTTTGCTGTATGATCTCTTCTGCAGCACAAAGGGCCGCTAAATGTGCTATATGATGAGGCTTCGGCAATAATGCATTCCCAACATTTGGCCCCATTTGCTTCGACAGAAGTGGTGCACAGGCACAATTAAATTGAGCATTTAATGCATGTGATCATTGGTGAATTCATTTTCCAAACTCTTCAATTGCCAAAAAAAAGGGCAAATTAATTGAATGAAATCGAACTAAAAAAACAGAAATGTTGCCCAAAATTGGAATTGAATACCTAAAATACTGTAAGCGCTTAAACAGATCCGAGTGCAATGATGGATTTAAGGAGAATAGGTAGGGGTAACATTTCAGGACTATGATCTTGAGCATCTAATGCTCTGCAAGATTTCAGATTGAACAGTTGACACTCTTGTGCCTTGAAAGAAGTGTAAAATTATAAAGGTGTTGAACAGCATAGATGTGCAAACAAAAATAAGGTTTCTAAGTCCATATGTCTGCTGAAAATATCTAATGTAAAATTAGAGGGCATAGGTTTATGGTGAGAGGGGAAAGATTTACAAGGGACCAAAGAGGCAAATATTTCCACACAAAGGGTGTTTTTATATGGAAAGAGCTGCACGAAGAAGCTGCAGACGTGGTGCAATGGTGACATTTAGACTGATAAATGGATAGGAAAGGTTTAGAGGAATATGGTTAAATGCAGGTAATTGGACTAGCTCAAGTAGACAATTAGGTTGGCTCAGACGAGTTGGGCTGAAGTTTAGTTTAGTTTAGAGATACAGCACAAAAGCAGGCCCTTCGGCCCATTGGGTCCATGCTGGCCAGCCATCCCTGAACACTGACAATATCCTACACACACTAGGGACAATTAACAACTTTACCAAGCCAATTAACCTACAAATGTACACCTTTGGAGTGTGCCAGGAAACCGGAGATCCTGAAGAAAACCCACACAGCTCACGGGGAGAATGTACAAACTGCAGAGACTGCACCCGTATTCAGGATCGAACCCGTGTCTCTGGCACTGTAAGGCAGCAGTTTCACTGCTACGTCACCGTGCCGCACGTTTAATCTGCGTAATTCTACAATCCCATGACTGGTCAGTTGAACAAAAGCTAACAGGACCGGCAACAACTCTCACTCACCCTGCAGTCAGTTGCTTTAAGTAGTAAAACAATGTTCAAACAAAATTAACAATCAATTCCTGTTTCAGATAAAATATCATTCTTCCATGACCAATGAGTGCAAACTGGAATAATAAATCTGTCATCAACAATTATCCATACATAGTTAGCTAAATATTTTAGCTGTGCCATTTTTAACAGGGATTTTCTTCAGCAACTAAACAGTGGAAAATGCAAAGATTTTTGCTTTTGTGACATTCCAGCAGTTGAGAGGTTAAACTAATAAACAGACACTTAAACAGGCAAGATACAGAAGGATACAGTCCTAATGATGACAAATGGGAGATGGTCAAAAAGATCAGAATGGGCATGGTGGCCATAAGGGGCCATTTCTGTGCTATATGACTCAATGACTATGGCATGTCTGCTTACTCTGTGTGTGTGATGAAGAACTGACATCTCATGAGTAAGTTGGTACCATTTTCCTCACCAGTGGAATAAAGTGTGTTCAGCTACTGGTGTGGCCTGGGAGTTATAACATGGCATTTAAGTTATGCAATGAGAGTCGAATACTACTGATCAGAGATGCAAGTCTGCAACTCATACAGGCAAAAACAAATTCAAATAATTAAATCAATCTGGATTTGATTTTTTTTTTTCAAGTTAGTTTTAGCAGTAATAATGATGAAATGTTGACTTCTTGTGAAAACTCATCCAGTTCGGACACAGCCCGGCGGGAAGGAAATTTGTTTTCCTTACTTTGTCCAGTCCGTTTGAGAGACTGGACTCACCTTCATGATGGGCTCGTAACTACAATCAAAGTCCAGGGCCGATAAACAGGTGACAGGCCATTGTCAGGAATACCCTCATCTTATGACAGGCAATTAAACTATATCATTCTAATGAAAATTGTGAAATAATCAGCAGGTCAGGCAGTGTTTGCAGGGAAACAAACAGAGCTAACATTTTGAGTTAATGACTTTTCTTCAGAGCTAGACTGGAAAATTGATTGCTAAAATCATTCTATCGTCAAAGCACCTCGCTAACCACAGCTGTTGTTTTATGCAAGAACTGGAGTAATGCACATTAATTTCTCACACAATTTACAATTCCAAAGAAATCAATCAAACCTTTAAATAGTCAATTGTTACAGGGGGAAAATAATTATAATGTATTAAACTGCAATCCCCTTGAATCCCCTTAATGTGAAATGGTGAAGTATGTAAGAATGAGAGTACATTGAAAAGACCTATGCGCTGAGGCAAAAAATTAAATCCCGTTGGCTGAATAAGTCATATGCCACAAAACAGGATTCGCACATCAGGAATGCTCATTGCCAAGAATTGACAGTGGTGATTAGAGGGAATTTCTGTCAGATGATTTCTTGGGTAATTTATATTGCAAGGGAAGACTTTTTAAACTGTAAATTGATGCATGCTCTTTTAATAATCGGTTTACTGTAATTTTGTTTGCTGCAACAATACCAAATTATGTGTTGCATAAGGTGATTCGTACATCAACTGCAAACATTGGGCCAAACACAAACAGGGATGGAATTATTCACTTAACATGATTTGCTGAACAAAAACTGTGGACAGAAAGCAGTATTGGATTTTCAGTTTCCGTAGTTTTAGCTTTACTTAACATTAAAAAAAAAAATAGGTGCAGGAGGAGGCCATTCGGCCCTTCGAGCCAGCACCGCCATTCATTGTGATCCTGGCTGATCACTTGTTTTACTTCTTGCTTTACTTGTTTTACTTCTAACACATTTAACAGGTTTAGAATAACATGAACACAAATTACTGAGTTACAATGGATGGGCATTTGATTGTCATAGTAGGCGGAAGGGCCTGTTTCTATGCTGTACAGTCCTATGATTACCCCCAAGGCCCACGATGCATTCAGCTATGCCTTAAAATCTTAAATTTTCAAAATAAAATCCGATGTCCAACCTAATGGAACCACTTTAAGATCTTTTCCTTTTTACCTTTCACTTTCTCTTTGTGTTTGCTTTGTTTCCCTCTCTCAATAACATGAAAATCTCTCTCCACTTCCTTTACACTAGTGGGAACACTTCCCTTGTGGGTGATAGGATCTCTTTTGGGAGGTCAAAGGTTGCCCTGGATAGGAAGTGACAAGCTGCGAAATGTAAAAGAACAATTTTTTCCACATGTTCTCGTGCTCTGAAAGCAGTATGGGGTTGTCAGCCAACATCATTTTAAAATGGACCAGGTTACAATGTAACATGCCTGTCAATTTCAATTTATAATTAGAGTGGTTGTATTTAGTTATGAAGTTTTACTGTTCCAGCAAGTTAAATCTACATACCATATACCAGCAAAAGGTGCTCGAAGTTAGCTTTGAAAACTTTCAAAGTTGTTTAAACACGAAAATAAATGTTCTTTTTTGCTCAAGGATCAGTTTTAACTGCAGGATATAAATCAATCCGCTTACTTCCTTTGGGACTAAGAGTAGAATGAAAAAGAATAATCTTATACAGTACCTTGTCGCATATATTTGCATTTATAGTGAGAGATGTTAAAAAGAGCTCCTTGGAGAAGGGACTCCTGTTAGACCATTGTGCATCCACCCAGAAGAAAGCAACATGTCTTCCTACAATGTTAGGACTTGCAAATTGTCCAGATGGATAATTTAAAAGTTGCATAAGTAAAACTCAACATAACTCACATATTCATCAAAGCACGCTGGAAAGTCCCTTATACTTAAGAGAAATTTTAAACTGCTAATCAGTTTATTTATTCCGTTGTTCTGTCCTTTGCCCTTAATACAACTACAATGTTTAGTTTGAAGATAGACACAAAATGCTGGAGTAACTGAGACTTACTCATCTACTTACTACTTACTCCAGCATTTTGTGTCCAGCTTCGGTTTAAACCAGCATCTGCAGTTCCTTCCTATACAATGTTTAGTTTCCATGTTAAACATAACATGATTTGTACCTGTGGCTTTGAGATAGTAATCTTCAATGCTTTTTCAGTGATTTCAACATCTCACTACAATTCATACGTTCAGTGTACAAATGCAAATAGACAAAGTCTATCAGAAATGGGCCAGGAGAATGTATCAATTTCAAAGATCATTAAAGGAAACCTTCTCTTACTTCATCATTTCGTAATGATGCACCTTTAAACAGAATAATCCAGCTAATCTTGGACCACCTCCAGTGACAGAAAGAAGGCTCATCCACTATGGCCCATTCATCTCCACGCGACTTGTCTTAATAAATATAAATCCTGCTGGCATCCAAATTTTATAATAATAATGTTCAACAAATAAATTGAGTTCCATAAAACTGATTGTTGCTTTTTGAGAATTGAGAACCAACTTTAAAGCGTGAACTTGTAAAAATCCAAGTTTACCAACAGCAATTCCAAACTGGTGGATTGGCATGGTAACGGAGGGTACTAATTGTTAGCATTTGAAAAATATACATTTTGTTAAACAGCTTTGCGTAACTGTTTTCGACACTAGCACTTTGCACAAACCTCATATACAAAATTACATGGCAATTGTTTTGTGGTGTTATTTGTCAAGTAATATACACGTTAAAGGAGAAACATTTATGGTTGCAATGAAACAGCAAGAGAATAAGACTAATTTTGATAGCCCTCAAAGGGCTGGCATATGTATAATGGGCTGAATGACCTATTTATGATTCTACAGGTGAATATCTCATGAAGGGAACACACATCCTAACACCCAAGGAAAAATATGGGGGGCAAGTTCTCCAATTGCTTTCTCACAAATAACGTTATGTCCAATAAATTAATCTGCCTGATGTAACAAAGAAAATGAACTGGGTTCCAAACATATGAATATTATTTACCAAAAAGTAATACAATTTGTGCTCATAGTGATGTTTGTTACAATAGGATATGCCTGGAAAAGCATAGCATACTCTGCAAGCTGTACTGCAAAGAAAGCATGTTTATGATTGATAATGCCACTGATGTGAATAAAGTTCTTTATTTGAATTTTCTGGATTGCTAGACAGGTATCACAACCTGATACTCAGAATAACAGTGAACTTTTCTTCAGTGTCACTTTCTATTTTGACTGTTTTGGAGATGGATCTCTCTGAAACATAAAACCATTTCTTTACTTTCTGCCTCTACAACAAGCGATGAAATCCTAAAGATGGGACCTTGTGCCTGTGAGACAGAAGACTTCATTTCAAACCCTTGCAAAGATAAGGAGGCAATTTGGACGCAAAGGCATTTCACCTTGGCTCAAATAACGTGCTTAGAAATTAACCAAAGTATTTGATATATCTTCTTCAGACCACACATTTAAAAATGTATTACATTTAAGATCTACAAAACTGTTCTACTGCAAGATGAAAAACTGTCCTTCGAGAATAAGAGCCAACCGCCAGAAGCAACTTCGTAACCTCACCGCAATAGATGAGGATGTAAGTAATATTCATGTCAAGTGACCACACACATCAGAGGCTCCTTGTTGATATCTTAATGGGATCTAACTCAAGTTAGCATAGACCTCTGAACCTCAGAGGCAACATAATGATCCCTAAGTGGACCTACGCATTAATATAAATGACTGCTAGTCTGCTCTGCAAGAGCTTTAATCTGGAAAAGGTCCTGAGTTTAACAAAACTTTAAGTTCTGTGCCACAGCTGTACTCCAGCAGTAATTTTAGATTTCCCTTGCAACCCATCACAAATACAATAATTACAATGTAATCCAATAATGGTTATCACATTTTTATAACCCCTTGTATCCCACTATTTTCTTTGGCTGCTTCATATAATATTGCAAGAGTTCATTTGTCTCCTAAGAGATTAAAACATATTAATATCTCACCAGAGATCAATTTGGCAACAGACAACCAGGAACTTGAAGTATTTGTTGTATTACTGTCCTTTAATGGGACTTTAAACAAGAACTAATCCAAATGCTTTCCGAGTTTAGCACTGTAAATTAAAAGAAACAATTGAAGTGCACCAGGTTTTCTTTCAATATATTAAACTTCAATGTCCAAGTTAGGCTTTTGTTCTGTAAAGAAGCGTATGTTTCACTGGAAGTATAGGTAAGACAATTATGTGTCACCAGTAGCTCTGAGGGTAGACAGAGAATTGAGGGCTCAAGTCCCACTACAGACACACAAACTTTTAATCTGAAGTTCCAAGGATGTGCAGTATTGTGCCCTTGCTATTCTTGGGAGCTTTCTATGTTGGAAACCGGTAAGTGTGCATTAATGTGTTGCTGCATTAATTATTTCATTGGTTTTAGGATGTGCAGATGTCATGAAAATTACTGCCTGTTTGCAAACCCTACTTCAAATCCGAAGAAATACATTCTTGCCATAGAGGGAGGACAGAGAAGGTTCACCAGACTGATTCCTGGGATGTCAAGGACTTTCATGTGAAGAAAGTCTGGATGGACTCGGTTTGTACTCACTAGAATTTAGAAGATTCAGGGGGGATCTTATAGAAACTTACAAAATTCTTAAGGGGTTGGACAGACTAGATGCAGGAAGATTGTTCTCGATGTTGGGGAAGTCCAGGACAAGGGGTCACAGTTTAAGGATGAAGGGGCAATCCTTTAGGGCCGAGATCATTGGCCAGTTTGTTGGCTATATTTAAGAGGGAGTTAGATGTGGCCCTTGCGGCTAAGGGGATCAGAGGGTATGGAGAGAAGGCAGGTACGGGATACTGAGTTGGATGATCAGCCATGATCATATTGAATGGCGGTGCAGGCTCGAAGGGCCGAATGGCCTACTCCTGCACCTAATTTCTATGTTTCTATGAGATGAGAAAAACATTTTTCACACAGAGTGGTGAATCTCTGGAACTTTCTGCCACAGAAGGTATTTGAGGCCAGTTCATTGGCTATATTTAAGAGGGAGTTAGATGTGGCCCTTGTGGCTAAAGGGATCAGGGGGTATGGAGAGAAGGCAGGTACGGGATACTGAGTTGGATGATCAGCCATGATCATATTGAATGGCGGTGCAGGCTCGAAGGGCCGAATGGCCTACTCCTGCACCTATTTTCTGTGTTTCAACAAACTATGAGATGCACAAAGTGTTGGCCAGAAAACTGCCTTTCATATTGCAGTGAAATCACAGGGCAATTTAATTCAATTGATAGAGAATCTGTAGGACAGCCACACCCAGATTCCAATAATGCACCATGATGTATTGCTACCACCACAATACCGGGATAAGGTCTTATTTGAACCCTTTATCCAACGTAGGAAACTCTCGCATGGAGAGCATCTATTGCCCAAACATTACAACCCTTAAGAAAATGGTGGCAAAACACATTTATTGAATTGTTCCCACAATAATGTTGGACGGGAGTTCCAGTAACAACAAAGGAATGCTAATATATTTCCAAGTCAGGATGAGGGAATACCTGTGACGGTATTCCCAGGTGTCTCTTGCTCTTGTCCTTCTTGGTGGTAGGGACTATTGCTTTGGGAGGAGCAGTCAGAGTAACAAACTGCAGTGCATTTTGTGGATGATAAGCACTGCAGTCATTGTGCGCTGCTGGTGAAGGGAATGACTGATGGGGAGCCCATTAAGAAGGCTGTTTTCTCCCATTTGGTATCAAGCTTCTTAAGTGTTGTTGGAGCTGTGCCTGTCCAGGCAAGGGGAGAGTATTCTATTAGTCTTGGCATGATTTGCTGATGATGGAACAGCTTCTATGGTGTCAACGAAGTGATCCACTCTCTGCAGGACACCAGGCCTCTGACTCTTTCTTGTCGTCACAGAATCATATAAAAACAGATCAAAAGCTATGTATTTAAGAAGGAACTGCAGATGCTGGATAGGGGGTGGGGGGAGGCTTGTGGATGTTCTTCTCCCCACCTCCCCCACCCCCTAACAATCTGAAGAAGGGTTTTGGCCCGAAACGTTGCCCATCTCCTTTGCTCCATAGATGCTGCTGCACCCGTTGAGTTTCTCCAGCATTTTTGTGTACCTTCGGAAGCTATGTATCTTGTTGCAAGTGAAGTCACACCTTTTTAGAGTAAATGTAGCCCCTCACTGGAAGTTATTTATACGATTTCAAGTGGCCATCTTTATAATGCAAGAGCATCTTAGATCTCTAACGTAATCATATTAGATCAAGAATGACATGGGCCTGTCCCACCTACGCAACTATTTCGGCGACTGTCGGCACCCGTCATAGGTCGTTGCATGAGCGGCGATCAGAAAGACACTACGACTCTTTGGGCGACTGAGGAGACTACTCATGGCATGTCGCGGGGTGAAGCCTGTTTGGTCGTGAGTAGTCGCCCATAGAGTTGTACCTTGTTCTCTTCGCCGTTGTATTTTCAACATGTTGAAAATTTTCGGTGATCTGCAACGACCTATGGCGAGTGCCGGCAGTCGCCGAGAAAGTCGCGTACGTGGGACAGGCCCATTACTTCCACGCTGATCGTGTGGATTCTAAGATATGGAAATGAAGGGCACTGAGGGAGTTGGCAGCAAAGTGGGTGGATTGTGAGGCAGTATGTTCCTACCTAAGCTTGTGCTCACAGTAAATGGCAGTGATGTCCTCAACACTGTCCCCCAATGCTCCTTCTGCAGTGTGAATGGTCATGGGCCAGGGATTTCCAGGAGTCAGTGATGGTGTTCTCACCTCCCAGGAATCTTTTCCTCTGATCATTTGATAATCTTTTTTCCAGGACAGAACTCAGTACAAAGTGGCTCTTTCAGGAGTGTGTTGGTGGCGTGTGATTGAGGTCCTCTGGCCACATAGCCACTTAGAGAAGCTAGAGCCACATATGCTGGAGTCAGGAGCAAATTCATCTGGAGGAATTCTATGGAAGGGCAAGCAAACCAATATCAGTAAGTGGGCCAGGCGGCATCTGTGGAGGGAAATGGACAGCCTGCAGTCTCGGTAAAGGGTCTTATCTCATAACACTGACTGTCCATTTTACTCCATAGATGCTGCCTGGCCCACTTATTGATATTGGTTTGCTTGCCCTTCCATAGAAATTGGAGGCGTTTGCAAAGATAACGTTGCATTTACTTTCTTCTAAATGCACAACAGTCATCAAAAACGTTGTAACTAAGACAATTGCATTTAGCTCAACAGTCGTGAATATCTATCCATGAACTTAAAAGGCTTGTATTTAACGCCTCTATACGGCATTAGACAAGAATAACACATAAAAATCAGGCAATATTATGTCTACTTCAGATAACTATCTAGTACATTAACCACGCTCAATGGCTTGAATAACCCAATGACCCAAGTAAAAAAACATTTCCATTGACAATTCATGGGAAAAGCTACCAACCATCAATTAGCAAGCACTGCAAAGCCATCTAATCAAATTAATCTTTTTTTTTTTTTAAACCCAGTAATCCAGAACCAGCAACAACAAAATAATTCAATTACCATGATTAACATTTTCATTTCCCATTCAGACCGATACATTTAGTTAAAAAAACATCTGCAACAGAATATAATTTGGCAGGGAAGATGGAAGGAAAATCATTAAGTTTATCCATAATATTAGTCAATTATGAGAAAGGCTTATGTTCACCTCAGACGCCTAGTACTCTTCAAGGACCCGAGGGTTCGTTGCTGATTCAACCCAGAAGTTAAAAATCTGAGTGTTGGGCTGTTCGCCCACTGCTTACAATTTGTGAATGACTGCCCCGGCCCTACTCCATGAGAGGGGCCTTGCATTGGGCCTTGAATCTAATAATTTTACAAGAAGCAGAATGTCTATCCACGAATTCACCGAAGACAAGTAAAACATGGGGCCACAAGTTTGTCTGAGGTACCAATAGCTTGCAATTTTTTTGCAGTGATATTCCTACTGCAAAATTGTGCACTTTACATTCAAAAAGCAGAGGCAGCAAATCCAGGTCCAGGTCTTACATAATTACAGGAATCCTGATTTGTCTGTATCAGAATCAACATGGTTGACCACACTGAACTCCATGCACCATAGTGTTGTCTACATCTAGATATACCATGATGAATGACTATTTTCAGTATTTTTATAACTATAACCCTTCATTTAAGACACTTAAATGGTTTAAATTATGGCATATTACAGATCATGATCGTAAGACAAAGGAGCATAATTAGGCCATTTTAGCCTATGAAGTCTGCTCCGCCATTCCATTATAGCTTATCCAACCACTCAACTCAACACCATTCTCCTGCCTTCTCCCCGTAACCTTCAACAACCTGGGTACATGATACCGAGTTGGATGATCAGCCATGATCATATTGAATGGTGGTGCAGGCTCGAAGGGCCGAATGGCCTACTCCTGCACCTATTTTCTATGTTTCTATGTTACCCTTACCAATCAAGAATCTATCAATCTTCATTTTAAAAATACCCAATGACCTGGCCTCCACCACCATTGATGGCAATGAATTCCACAGATTCATCAGCCTCTAGCTAAAGGTTAACTGTTTCTGGCTAAACAGTACATTTCAGTTCTAGATCTTTCGGATCTTGTTATCTATTGTCAATTAGAAAATGAATCCTTTCCCACTATGTTTGGTCCTTCCCCTATATATCAATTGTAAACTGTCTCAAAGTTTACATCCCATTCTATGCATTCTAATTTTTGCTCATAACATCTCTTGTGGAAAGTTTTGTGTAAGTGTATCTGAACCACATTCAGCCAGCCACCAATAAAGAATTGAACACAATGAATCAAAGATGGACACATAATGCTGGAGTAACTCAGCTGGTCAGGTAGCAAGCATCAGAGATACTCGATGAGTTACTCTAGCATTTTGTGTCTATCTTTCACTCATCAAGTTCAATTCACTGAGTTCAATCAGAGATGCTGCCTGCCTGGAGAACAGTGGGGAATTTAAAGACTGGGAAAAGATTTCTTCAACCTGCAACCAGATAAAAGATCCGTAAAAGACAACTGGGTGTGGCTGAGAAACTCTTTAAATAATATTGTTACAAATCATGTTCGTCAAAAACTCATTAAGGGCCGTATGCGTCCTCCAATTTTCGGCAAAATTGAAACGTCTCTGCAGTAAGAAAGAAAGTTTTATATCCGTACCAAAAAAAGGGGTACAAAACTGGACTGGGACAACTTTACTAGAGTGCGAAAGCAAGTCGATCGTGCAATTAGGAATGCTCATAGACAACATGTTTCTTCTATTCTTGGGGGAGAGCAACCCAAAGCTTTTTGGAGATGTGTGAAATCCAGACGGACAGACAACACTGGTGTCCAGATGCTTAAAGTGAACAACTGTCTGATCATTGAGGACCAGGCGAAAGCAGAAGCTCTCGCAAACCAATTTCACCACGTTTTCACCTGGGAAGATGTGGAGCCTTCATCATTTCCAGATCTACCGCCCAGCCCGAATGCTGATATGCCTGCTATTAAAATTGAGGTTGAAGGTGTCACAAAGTTATTGCTCAACATCAATACCACAAAAGCAATTGGACCAGATCAGATACAGAATCAAGCTCTCAAGATCACGGCCAAGGAACTGGCTCCAGTTTTGCAGTTTATTTTCCAACAATTGCTTGACTCAAGTGATGTTCAGCTGGATTGGAGGAAGGCTAACATCACTCCACTCTTTAAGAAGGGTTCAACCCCCAACCCAGCGAATTACCGTCCAGTTTCATTAACAAGTACTTGCTGCAAACTGCTGGAGCATTTAATTGATAGTAATCTGATGCGACACATGAGCAAACATAACATTGTTGCTGACAACCAACATGCATTTAGGAGGCATAGATCATGTGAGTCTCAGCTTATCCTGACGACAAATGACCTGGCCAAGCACCTTGATAGTAACGTCATCATGGATTTAGTTGTGCTGGACTTTTCTAAAGCATTTGATGTCATCCCACACCCAGAGACTGCTTCGGAAGCTTGACTTCTATGGTATTCGTACCAACACAAAACGATGGATTTCCATTTTCCTGACAAAACATCTCCAGCGTGTGTGTGTGAACGGAAAGAGCTCCGATTGGCGTCCAGTGTTGAGTGGTACACCTCAGGGCACAGTACTTGGCCCACATCTGTTTTTGCTTTACATAAATGACATCCATGAAAAAGTCGCAAGTATGACCAGACTATTCGCTGATGATTGTTTGCTGTACCGTCCAATTAAGTCAGCTGATGATGAAGATGCTCTCCAAAAGGATCTCGATACAATGGTTGAGTGGTCACAACAATGGGGCATGCAGTTCAACTCTTCCAAATGTGAAACCATGCGTGTCACCAGAAAGAGGAATTCAGGCGAAACATCTTACAATATACTTGGTGCCACCCTTGAAGAATCCAAACAAACCAAGTATCTCGGCATCAAATTGCAGAATGGTCTGCGTTGGAATGGTCAGACTCATCATGCAACGGTGAAAGCAACAAGTGTCCTAAATTTTCTGAGGCACAACTTTCATCATTGTTCAACTTCTGTCAAGGAGAAGCTATACTTCACCCTCGTTAGACCTCATTTGGACTACGCAGTTGCAGCATGGGACCCATACACAAATAAAAACATTTTCTTCCATCGAACGTGTCCAAAGACAGGCAGCTCGATTTGTTACTAACACCTATGAGAGAGAAGCGAGTATCACCAAACTTCTGAATTCTCTGGGGTGGAACCCTCTCCAAGACAGACGTGAAGCTCACCGTTTGACCTGTTTTTACAAAATGTTAAATGGTCAGCTCGACATAGATTACAAAACCTACACCAAACCCAAACCAATTAGGAGCAGATGAGGGCATTCGATCCAATTTGAGATTCCAGCTACCAAGACAGATGTGTACAGCAATTCGTTCTTCCCCCGCACAATTAAAGCATGGAATAATCTTCACCCTACTATAGTTACCCTACCAGATGCAAATAAATTTAAGGTAGCTCTTTCTTCCCAATAACCCTTTCTGGCTTGTCCTCCCTCCACCACCTCCAGTTTAAATCCCATTTGGAATATTTTGGAGGACCAAGAAGGACCAAGAAGAACCAAGATGAACCAAGATGAACCAAGATGAACCAAGATGAACCAACATTGTGATTATGTTGATTGGAGGATAATTGCTGAACAGGACCGGATGAGTCACTTCAGCATTTTCTAACCAGCTTTTATTCCATTCCTAGCATGTGTTTTAAACCAGTCAGCTTCTGGAGATCTGCCTAGTTTATGTCTGAGTACTTCCACCTGATGTTTTAATTTAGCCCAATAAAGTTCTTTCTTCCCCTTAATTTAGGTTTCTTTGCACTGCATTATTTTCACTCTTTCCTTCTACTGTGAAAGTGCATACAGTGTTCACATCTCACAAGTCTGTCTTTCTCTTAGTGCTCAATTGATCATTTATAATTTTATAATAGGATGGAGAGCTCAGTAGCATCATGTCAAAAGGCAACTTCTCCCTCCTTATCAGCAAAACAAATGGACTGATTATCAACTTCTGGAAACAGGGTGGAGCACATGCACAAATCTGTATCAATTGTGCCAAAGTGGAGATGATTCAAGTTCTCAAGCATAAATATTGCCAACAATTTGACGGCTCAACCATATCCACAATATGGCCTAAACAGCACACCGATGCCTCTACTTCCTCAGAGGAGTAAGGAAATTCAGCATGCCTCCATTGTATCTTATCAATTTCTACAGATGCACCTTAAAAACTGTCATATTGGGATGAATCACAGCTTGGTCTAGCAACTACTCTGGCCAAGTCTGCATGAAAATGCAGAGAGTTATAGGCACAGTCGAGTCCATCACACAAACCAGCCTCCCCCCTATCGAATCAATCTACATTTCACACTGCCTTGTGAAAGCAGCAAACATAATTATGGGTTCTAGCTCCAGTTCCCTGCCTCCCAATTCGGACTCAACCCAGACTATAGATACCGACTGGCTATCTGCCGCCATACACGGCAATTCTCCTTCCGTGCTCTACGATCTACTTTGGCTGCGATGTGCCGGCACCAGCAGGACCTCGCTTTGACTCTCCCGAAACTTCGGGCCTCACTCACCCAGACCTGCAATGGACCCTAACTACTTCATCCTACGGCAGATCCACGACTTCAACAAACGATTCCTGGCTCACCTGAACTCCACCAAGGACCTTAAACTCGCCCGCCTCCAGGCCGCTCCCACCGCCGACACTCCGCGACTCGACCGCCTGCAAGCCCCGGCCCCAACGCTGGCCCGCGCCACCTGCCGGAGTCCCGCGATGCCATCTTGGACACGAGGAGCAGCACCAGCAATCACCGCCTCCCGGACCGACCTCAGGCCTGGATCACCGAGGTCGCCGCCTTCGCCGACCTCCACGTCAATGCTGCCGCAGACCTGCACCTGCCCACTGATCACACCGATCCTCGCTGCCTCACCGGTAACTCTGACTATCGCCCCCTCACCGATTACGCCGACCCTCGCTACCTCCCCCTTTCTTCTTCCCGCCCTCCACCTTCACTTCAGTCTGACGAAGGGTTTCGACCCGAAACGTCGCCTATTTCTTTCGCTCCATAGATGCTGCCTCATCCGCAGAGTTTCTCCTGCATTTTTCTCTACCTATGCCAATACCAAAATTAGCTATCCTGTTAAAAAGTAAATGTAAAATGAAAATCAGAAAGATGCACGCGCTGGAAATCAGAATTAAAATCAGAAAAGGCTAGAAAAAAAAATTAGATCAGGCAGTATCTGAAGAAAAAGTAATGGAGTTAATGGTTCAGGTCAAAATACCTTGGTCAGATCTGTAATGTGCTTTAGATGATCAGGGTGCTACATAAATGCTAGTCTTTTCAGTAAACAGAAACACAAAGCAACACTAAAAAATTGTCAAGAATTCAAAGACTAGGCAACCTTTAAATACTGTGACCTAGGTACCACTGATGTGCATTGTCACAGAATAACCAACAAAACAATCATCTATAATTACAGTATATATAGACCGGAGCAATCAGGTAATGCCTACTTAAAAAGAGCACTCAGCCATACTTTCAGCAACAAGGTTTGATTGCCAATAGTAATTCAACATTTGCTGCACACCACCATTTTAATGATAACGATTTGCCAAACAAAATCTTTTAATTTGCATTCATTTAAATTGAATTCTTATCATGTTTTATATTGTTCGGCCATTATTAAATATCTGACCATATTTGTTTCACTTTTCTGTGTCAAGTAATTTCATATTGATTCTTTACAGTAAGCCTCCTTATAAATACACTTAAGAGTTTAAGAAGAGGGAAGAAAACCAAATGAAATGATGAGCACAGTATTGATTGGTGGAAATAATGTCCAGATGAGTAATTCATCTTGCTCCAATGAACACTTCCTATATCGCCTCACAGAGAATGTTCTGTGAAATCACTGTCAAAGGCACATAGTGATTTCCTTTAGGATGAATTAGATCCATAAATCAGGCAAGGTTACTAACCTTGTGCTGGAACTGAAGGCGAACTGCATTTAGGCTGCAGATGGGGATGTCGAAAATCAGTGTGCTGAGGCTGCACTACCTTCAGATCGGGGATGGTATCCACAGGGTTCCCACTGGCTTCCATTCGTTTATTGGCGTTAGAGCATTCAGGGGAGCGGAGCAGTTGCCTAGGGAGCTGCAGCTCCACTGCATGCATCTCCAGTCCAACAAGAGATTTGGGGAGCTTTATTATCTGTGAACGAATTCCAAATCAAAATGTTTATTGTCAATACAGCCAAAATGGCCTTCCACGTCATTTTCAGATTGCAGTTTTGTGATAGCAGCTATAGAAAGTATTAAATACATGATTGTCAAAAAGATAAAGAAACCTTATAAATTGATCCATCTTCATGTTCTGCCCATGGAAAGTTAGTCAAACTGTAATTAATGTAGGTGCTACAGTAGTATCAGCCATTAGTATCAGTCAGATTTACAGAGAACGTATCCATGAGAGTGAATGTGTAAAAATGAATATTGTAAAAATATGACAACAATAATTGCTCACAGATATATCTGAAAAAGCATATTTAAATTTTGGAACTGGGGTACCTATACAGAATGAATAAGTCATGTCTATTTCCCTTAACACAGAATATGTTATTGAAGTTTCAAAGACAATTGGCGGAAAATATTTGTAACCCAAAAGCTGATGGTAGATTGAAAATGGAATGAAGAAACAGTTGTGGAGCAAAACCTTTCAACACATTTCGAAACTATCAGGAAAAGCGCTTGGAGATCTAACTTCCAGGATAAATACCGAGAGCTAAAAGGTGGCATCCTGTTGGCTGAGAGGAGACAATGGATTCAATGGTCTTTGCCATACATTTCTCCAATTTTACAATTATTTTAAAAACATTGTCACTATAAAGAGCAAGAAAGCAGCTGAAAATTGTTACAAAAATAGAGAAAATTGAAAGCAAATAACAAAATTTCAATTAATAAATGTCCCAGGCATGAGGCTGAGGCATGTTTCAGAATAGAATGTGCAATTTTTATGTTTAATGTCAATTGCCAATATTAAGTATTATTACATCCATAAAGTTTAGGCCATTTCTATTATCCCACGGATATCAAAAGGTTTCCTGAAGCATAAGGGCTGGAAGAATAAAGGGCCTGTCCCACTTATGCGACTTTTCAGCAAACTGTCTGCTACCTTCAAGCTCGGCTGAAAAACCGCGAACTGGATCGGCCGTCAGCGATGAAAAGGCGGGGGCCAGGGAATGCGGGGGGGGGGGGGGGGGCGCTGTCTGAAATTCTGAGGGGGGAGGAGGGGAGAGGAGAAGGGAGGAGAAGGAGTGGAGACACTTTTAAGAAGCAAGCCAACTTGTAATAAGCCAGAGATACACAGCTGTGAAGTTTAGCGGGCATTTAACATTACCGGTCGGTATTCCTTGGTTCTGAAAACCCGTGATTACGTTTTTTCCCCCAATGAGTCAATTAAAATGCCCGGTCAACAAAGGAGATTACCTACGGCTACCTACAATGACATGGCGACCCCTCTACCACTTCACTACGAGTTCAAAAGTGTCGATTTTCTCCATGCCGACCAATTTTTACTCGCAGAAAAAATTTCAGTTTGTTGAAAGTTTTTCTTCGACCAAACTGAGGCCGCGAATAGTAACCACTATGCGGGAACTCCTCTCAACCATGAAGGAGACTTACCAGTGACCACCTACAACCATGTGTCGACCATGCTGCGGGCTTGTAGCGAGCGCAAACTCTCCTAAACTTGCAAATAAGGTCGCCATAGTGGGACAGGCCCTTAAATGGTTATCTCACCCCTCTGGTCATGCCTACGTATTGAACAGTAAATGAGAATAAGGATTATTCCAAGAGCAGTACGGCAGTGGGAAAAACCAAGCACTTGCTGCACTGCAGACATGTGAAAGAGGGATCCTGGGATCCTCAGCAATCCCTTCCTTGGAATTGGAGCCAATGGGTGCAAGTGAAATGATTGCAATTCAGGGTCATCACTCTGAGCCAGTGCTGCTCAGGTTGTAGCCCCCGTTATGTCCTGTAGTGCAGAGGCATGTTTAAGGTCATCCTTTTCACCCCTGACCAGGGTGTTGGAAATATGATATAATTTGCACAGACTGCTCTCACAAAAATCATACATTGCAAGCTCTACATCCACTTTTTGCCATATGGTTCCTCTGTATAAAGTCACACAGCCAATCTATATCAGCATGAAACCTATGCACTAGCTTTTTAGCATTTATACTTTATCACTGGTAATAGAGGGTAATATATTATGTTAATTTGATTTCTTATTATTAAAATCTTTAATCTTTCTAGCATATAATGTTGATAAATTACAGGTTTGCTTCCATGATAATTACCTAGCCAGGGCTAACTTACAAGTCCCTTGTGTAAAACTCATGTATTAAATGTATTTGTATTGATTTGGGAGAATGTCGCTGGTGTTTTTTATATGATAATCATCACAGTTGTTGATCTGATGGCAGAATTGTTTAAAATGGTGTTCTTTCATTCCTAGAATTTGGGTTTCAATTTACTTCAGCCTGATTAACTTAAAGGGATGAAGTCAAATGAATTACATTCAGAATCAAACTTAACACAACATACATCATTAAAACAGGATTGAGATAAACGTGTGTTTGATTTGGATAAAAGTAGATCGGTAGAGGACAATTTATACACCAATTTATAATTTTAGGCATATCATTTATTTATCAATTCATAAATATTCTGGGGTGTGGGCAAGTAACCTATCAATTCCTTCAAGAGAGAATTGGATAGAGAGCGGAGAGTAAATAATTAGCTGGCCTACTAGGAAGGAGATGAGAAATGATTAAAAAAGGTAGACAGACTCAACAACATGAATGGACATGTTTCAACCAACTGGTAGACTTTCATACTGTAGTTTCTAAAATAAGTTAGGCAGTAATTCAGTGATGTTGCCTCAGCTGTTAGATACCCCAACTCCCATTCTGTCTCTCCACTCAATGCTCTCCCACATTCAGTCCCCCCCACTCCCACTGTCAGTCTCTCCACTCCCAACGTCAATCCCTCCACTCCAAATGTGAATCCCTCCACTGCAAATGTGAATTTCTCCACTCCCAATGTCAACTCTTCATTCCCACTGTCAACTCTTCATTCCCACTGTCAACCTTCCACTCCCAATGTCAGTCTCTCCATTCCCGCTGTCCATCTCTCCATTCTCACAGTCAGCCCCTCCAATCCCACTGTCGATCCCTTCACGCCCACTGTTGGTTAAGTCGTTTCATTATAGCATTTGCTTCCCAACCTATTTGCCACAACAAACACTACAACTTCAATCGCTAGCAAAAATTCCTCATGAACTTCCTTAACTCTCATCTCCTGTTTCCTAAGTTAAGGCAAGCGATCGCGACACTTTTGGTCTCCCCATTCCACTGAGCATTGGGAGCCCCTTGACAAGATTTCCTCACACCAACCTAAAATTGGGTTCTCAGTGTGGTGACATTGCAATCTAAACCCCACTGACCCAACCACGTTTATACAACAGATGCTTGCATAAACATCCTTCATGTGCCCTGTTTCTTGTCATGCCCCACTGATGCAGTCAATAGAAGGTCAGAGAGCAGAAGAAACCTGAACCAGATAGTGTTGGATCTAGAGTGCGTGAGTACAGGAAAGTAATTTAGTATAGAGAATAGTCTCATGACAGGGAAGCAGAGATCTATAATTTTGGGCATATCATTTTTTCTTAAATGTACGGGGGTGTGGAGTGAAAATGAATAATTTGAAGGAGATGGGAAATGAGAGGACACTCTTTAAAGGGTAGTCGGACTCAATGGGAATAAATGGCCATTTTTCTATGTTAAAATACTCAGGGATTCTGTGAAGATTGGTGATTACACTTCATCCCGCTTCACGTCATCACGTTCTCAGGTTCTCCTGTCCACACCTATCTCCCCCCTACTCCTGTTAGTCTGAAGAAGGATTTGAGTATAGGAGCAGAGAGGTTCTACAGTTGTACAGGGTATTGGTGAGACCACACTGGAGATTTGCATACCGTTTTGGTCTCCTAATCTGAGGAAAGACATTCTTGCCATAGAGGGAGTACAGAGAAGGTTCACCAGACTGATTCCTGGGATGTCAGGAATTTCATATGAAGAAAGACTGGATAGACTCGGCTTGTACTCGCTAGAATTTAGAAGATTGAGGGGGGATCTTATAGAAACTTACAAAATTCTTAAGGGGTTGGACAGGCTAGATGCAGGAAGATTGTTCCCAGTGTTGGGGAAGTCCAGAACAAGGGGTCATAGTTTAAGGATAAGGGGGAAATCTTTTAGGACCGAGATGAGGAAAACTTTTTTCACACAGAGAGTGGTGAATCTCTGGAATTCTCTGCCGCAGAAGGTAGTTGAGGCCAGTTCATTGGCTACATTTAAGAGGGAGTTAGATGTGGCCCTTGTGGCTAAAGGGATCAGGGGGTATGGAGAGAAGGCAGGAACAGGATACCGAGTTGGATGATCAGCCATGATCATATTGAATGGCGGTGCAGGCTCGAAGGGCCGAATGGCCTACTCCTGCACCTATTTTCTATGTTTCTATGTAAGGAGGGCCAGATCCAAAACATAGTCTGTCCATTTTCTCGCACTGAGTTACTCCAGCAATTTGTTTTTTCCCCTCAAGATTACAGCAACAGCAGTTTTTTGTGTCCCTCAGGTTCAGGGCTAGTCACACCTCTTGTGGGCACCCTGTGGAATTCACAAGGGGATGCTGTAGGGTGGCAGATCTGCACCATGTCTGCCCCCACTTTTGCTTTCCTGGCGAATTGTGTGACAAAGTAAAGGAAACACATCACCTTCATCTTTATCTTAATATTAGCCTGCATTAAAAATCCACAGCTTCAGTACAAACTATAAATGCACAAAGCACCAGGCTACTTAAGCAATGAAAATGAAATGTTAAAACATCCTTTAAGGAATAGCCAAGGTGTTAATGGCGACTGAAGCTCATTGCTTGCGAGACACATAAAGGTGAAAGTGTTGTAGTTTCACTGTACTTCAGCTTGATACAATTCACAATTACCATTTTCACAACTCCGTACCTGCAAATAGAGGTTGCAGACCCAGTGATCTACATCTGATGACATAAGAGCCTCGATTTTTCGGAATTCATCTATTTTATGGTCCTGGTGGCCTCTTAAAAAGGGACATTTATATTTGCCTTCCAAAATCTCCAACTTGCCATTGCAGACGGGAAATGCTCCCCACGCCACAGCCCGGTCAATGCTGCTATTAATTCCATGCAGTAGGAAGAGTTCAAAGATTAAGGTCATTCCTGCTTTGAGTTCATTCACAGAAGGCAACACCTTGTGGAAAGATAAACATTATGCAATTTAGACTCACACTTGTTTCTGGCATACTCACAATGGGCCGAATGGCCTCCTTCCTGTCTGTCTTCGTTCCCATTCACAATAAAGAGCTCACAACATCACAAATGAGGGCGGCACAGTAGTAGAGTTGCTGCCTTAAGGGCCTGTCCCACTTACGTGTCCTTGGCACGCATATTACGCGACCCCGTGGTCGCGTTGATCCGCGATGGTCCTGCGAAGGTCGGACGCGATTACGTGCATATGCACAGCTGTCTGGAGTGCGTGACGTCATTTCAAGATGGACACAAAGCTGGAGTAACTCAGTTCGACCGGCAGCATCTCTGTGGAGAAGCAATGGGTGACGTTTCAAGTCAAGACTCTTCTTCAGTCTGAAAAGAAGGGTCTTGACCCGAAACGTCACCCATTGCTTCTCTCCAGAGATGCTGCCGGTCCCGCTGAGTTACTCCAGCATTTTGTGTCTATCTTCAATATTCTTGGCCCCACTCTGTGGGGGATGATCCGGACCGCAACGGCCGTGAGCCCCAGGCCGAGCTCGGCGATCGTTTGCCTGTTGCTGCTGCTGTTGAAGGTGAGACGTTGCGTCGCGCCAGGGTCTTGAGCCTGTCCCACTTTGGCCCCTGTCAGTTCCGCGACAGGCCGTTGGCTCGCGAAGATTTTGTTCACTACAAAATTTCGGAGCCCCGCGCGATGTCGCGCACAACTACATACCCCTCCGCGCTTCTAAGTGGGACTGGCCCCACGCGGCCATACAATGCCCGTGCGCCTCAACGCGACCACAAGGTCGTGTCGTTTACGTGCCAAGGACACGTAAGTGGAACAGGCCCTTTACAGCGCCAGACTTTTCAGTCCGGTTCAATGCTGACTACAGGTGCTGTCTGTACGGAGTTTGTGCTTTCTCCCTGTGACCGTGTGGGTGTTCTACGGTTTCCTCCCACACTCCAAAGTCGGACAGTTTTGTAGGTAAATTGGCTTGGTAAAATAGTAAATTGCCCCTATGTGTAAGGATAGCGTTAGTATGTGGGATATTGCTGGTCAGCGCTGACTCAGTGGGCCGTAGGGCCTCTGTATCTCTAAAGCCTAAAACTCCAGGCAGCACTTGCCTCATGGGGACCAATTAACTAGGACGACACTTTGAGCCAAGTAGCAAGTAACATTTCCAATGTCCGTATTATACAAATGTGCACAAATATTATATGTGCATACAGGAAGATCCTGCTCCTCTTCTCCTTTTCTCAGTATTACAGCTAATGTTGAGGGAGATAGAAAACAGAAAAACTGTTTTATTCTTCAGAAATCCCCATGGTTCGACATGTGGCATTCCCTTGTAACTCAGCAGGGCCCATTTCCTGTGCTCCCTTGAATCTCTCCGGTGACACATACGGTGGATGATCTAGAAGTTGAATTTAAAGGGAGTGTGAAGAAAATTCACGGGGCCCTGTGGCCTGTGCTCTTTTTAAACAAGCAGGGTTCATTGAAAAATATATTGTCTTATGTGTGATTTACAAAGAAAAAGTGATTTCAAAAAGCGTGTTGAGGTATTAATAGGAATAAGATCCAATGGTGGAGAAAACCTATCAGTCATGTACCACCGAGGTCCCAAGCAGCGACGTTAGCATGTGCCTTGCATTTATCTATACCTTAACCGTTTTCATAGATTAAGGATTCTCTCGTGTTCTGTTCCATTTTCTCCTCTATCCCGAAGCTCTACATGAAAGCCTCAGAACATTCCTTTTCCGGCTATAAACTGTTAATGACAACTTCTAGATCATCTTATGTGCAATAAATGCAATCTCCCCAAGCTAGATTTCCCAGAATCTCATTCACCACAGAGACACGGAGCGTGAATATTAAGGCATATTAACACAAAACCTGCTCACAAGACTTTTGATTGAAAGTGTGACATTCTAATATTTTTTTGCAACTTACAGAACCTCAAAGAATATTTTAATTATAAAAATCAATACCCAAATTAGGTACGTGGAATTCTTCAGTAATCCATTGAAACCAAGGTGACAAGCATTGTCTTAAATGTCAAATAGTCAATAGTGAAAAGCGTTTACCAAAACTGAACAAAGAAACAAACAATGTTCTCTCATTGCCAAGTGTTTCATAAACATCAAGCTTCACCTTCTGTCCAAATTAAACAATGGCTCAATTGCCAGGAAATAAACATGGTATTTAGTGAAATCACCGGCCAATGAAGATGAAAAATTAAGAAACAGCAAATTTACCCTGCCTAATGTGCATATTAAACAAAGCAAGCATTCAGATGTTGTCTGTTTAACTAACATCCTTCTAATCTGATTAGAATAATGCAATAGAATGTACTATCGTGACATTCTGTGAGTGTAGATGTAACAAGCTGTCAGTAAATATGTTCCTTGAGTTTGCTTATGTAATAGAGTAATAAATAGATTGAAACTAAGCTGCTGTTTTCAAACAAGTGATTGTTGGTTGTAAAGGTGTTAAGTCATTTCTCTGCAGCAGAATGGTGGTAGGAATTGATGTGTGTTTATCATGCTGTGAGACTCAGCATGGTCCAGAATTGACTGAAAAACACCAGAGTGTCCAGTGCACAATGTAACTACATAAATACATTTGAAGCATTGTGATAATTGTTTGTTAATAAATCTCTTTTGCCCAGGATATGATTCATTAAAAGTTTGCAGTTTCATTCCACTCAATGTGAGTTGTTGCTGGAGATTTGTTTTAATATCAAAACATTATTTTTGCTATATTTTCTCTATTTTTAATTGTAATTGTTCTTCCTTTGGTCTTAATCTCTTTAAATCACTGATGGGCAATGAATTCATACATTCTAATTCATCTCTTGGTGTTTATTTCTCAATCCTTAACTCCCATGGTTACCAGATTTCATCAGAAAATCAGCTTACACTTGCAACAACTTGCAGGGCAATATGTTTTACGACCCAAATGTATCCAAACATGTTTAAGGAAGGACACCCACTGCAAGATATTGAGCCATTGTTGTGTTGGATGTTCTGAATTTACCTGAGGGGTTCAATAAAGTATTTATTATTATTATTATTACTTTGATATCTATCACACAGAACCCCTGTGAAAACTGTATCATGACAATTAGACTGTGTTCGCACCAGGTGCCTCTGCCATTTACTTGCCCTGTACTTCAATAATGCCTTTTGCATTCATTTATAAACTTGGAAACAAATACATAATCCAAACTTGAACATGCAGTGTTCTTTCTCCTTAGAGGGATAAAATGCTAAAACTTTCTACCAAACTTCAGTGTGAGAGTACTTTCAACACAAGCTCGTAGAGGTTCGATAAGGCAGATCGTGGCTAAGGGCAACTAGGAATGGGAGATAAATATTGCTGGTGAGACCTATTTCCCACGATTTCAAAACTTTCTTGTCATATATTCTTGTCCTTGTCCTTGAGACTCTTGAAAGGCGCCCATAAATAAATTTATTATATATTCAATTTTGAGGTTCTATGTATCAGTGACAAGCCTAACATAAATTATCAGCCATCCCCAGATGCTCCTGAGGAGGAGATGGTGAACCAATTGATGCAATCCTCTGGTGACGATGTTCACATATAACCATATAAGAATTACAGCACGAAAACAGGCCATCTTGGCCCTTCTAGTCCATGCCGAACACTTATTCTCCCCTAGTCCCATCTACCTGCACTCAGACCATAACCCTCCATTCCTTCCCCATCCATATATCTATCCAATTTATTTTCAAATGATAAAATCGAACCTGCCTCCACCACTTCCACTGGAAGCTCATTCCACACAGCTACCACTCTCTGAGTAAAGAAGTTCCCCCTCATGTTACCCCTAAGCTTCTGTCCCTTAATTCTCAAGTCATGTCCTCTTGTTTGAATCTTACCTACTCTCAGTGGGAAAAGCATATCCACGTCAACTCTGTCTATCCCCCTCATCATTTTAAAGACCTCTATCAAGTCCCCCCTTAACCTTCTGCGCTCGAAAGAATAAAGACCTAACATAGTGGGGAAAAAGTTCCAGGATTTAGGCCCAGCAGTGATAAAGACATAATGATCTATTTCTAAATCATTGCATTTTGTAGAAGTTATACACTGTAGATACTATTCAAAAGATTGAGTGCCAATAAAGATGAAGTATACAGAGAGGTCAGGACCTGATGTAAATCATGAACATTGCTGCTAACCAGATGAGCCAAATGCACTGTCTATATAATAACTAGGATGCCTTGTCCTGGTTCTTGAGTATTGATGAAACTGCAGTCATCCGGACAAGGGGGGAATCTTCATTCACACTCACAAATTTTGCCCTGTAAATGGTGGGAAACATTTGCAATAGCAGAAAATGAAGAGGATACCTAGCCTCTAATGTTTTGTAAGCATAGGATTTATGCGGTGGGTTTGGTTGACATTCTGCTCGGTTACGAACTTCAGGATACTAAAGATGAATAACAGTGGCTGGGGGACCACTGATTGACAAGGGGAGGTGGATAAACACTTTCTTGTCAAAATTGATCACTATTTGGCACTTTTGTGACACTAATGTTATTTGCCATCTATTTGTCAATTATTGTTACAAAAAATGATAATTGCTCCACTTTGTCAGAAATATGTTTGCATGATTGATGTAAACCAGAAAAAAGCATCACATTCCCCCTCAATTCCAAAGGAGGTATTAATTAGGCTGTGATACCACAGTTTTCTGAAGTCCATTCAACTTATAAGTATTGGCAAAACTAATAGACAAGGAAATGAACAATATTCATTCATTGTTGTCGCCAAGCATTAAGGCTACTGCTGGACTATAAATCAAATATAAAAGACATTATTTTACAAATATATTTCCTTTTCTGAGAAAAAAAAATTATAAACCAACCAGACTTATATATTCCTTGCCCCGATACATTATGGTCTTGCCTACAGTACTTTTGTGATGTGTGATTGGGAAAACTTGTGAGGTAGTATCGAGAAATCTGCAGAAATGACATTCCATTTTTCACTGCTTTTGAATTTCATTTTATACATAATAAAAAATATTGTGCCCTTATAATAATGAATAATAGGTCTTGAGTGATTTATAGACAAGGATTAAATGTCAAGTTTGAAAAGCTGCTGTTTAAATCATGGTGGACCCCCTAGGGTGAACCAGGCAAAGTATTCAAATACCACCCAATCCTCTGTACTTGTTCAGATTCCATATTTAAATAGAAAACTTATTGCAATTATTGATGATTTTTTAAACAATGCAGTGGTATCTATTGGTAACATCAAAGTGAGGTACAAACTAACAAGCTTAAATTAAAAATATAAATGGAATATTCAAAAATATGTGCTTGGAAATTACACTCTGTGGTTTAAAAATTACATTTGCCGATTATTTCTCTCAGCTGATCAGCACTGACAAGCAACTAATCACTCCAGTTATTTCATCAGCACAAATATATATTATTTTCTCTCTCCAGATTCCAATTTCATTTAGGTTCATTATTGTCACGTGTATCGAGGCACATTAAAGAGCTTTGTTTTGTGTGTTGTCAAAATAGATCAGATCCACCAAATATATATAAACTCAAGTAAAACTCAAGTACAATAGATAGAGCAAAGAGAGCGATACAGTGCAGAATATATTCAAGTTACATTTAGGATGCAACTCTCATACAGAACATGATGCATTCCAGGGATATACCAGGGACAGCATTTATTACTCACCTCATTGTCCCCAAACTGGATGGCTTCCACCTCAGAGGGCAGTTACAAATGAACCACAATTCTGAAGGTCTAGAGACGTTGACAAGATTTAGACTTGTTTCACTTTGGAAAATTACGATTGTGAAGCCGATATAACTATCAAATAGTTTCACAATTGTTATCGCAAGCACAATAATTAGCTTTTAATCCTTTTCATTAGCTTGACTTAACATTCACATTTGCTGCAGTGAGATTTGAACTCGTGTATCCAGATCAATTATTATATAGGACCAGCAATATTATCCATCAACATGCAACTTAATGTGTTACCGTCTAGAAATAGTATTGTGAGGTGCTTGTTTCTTCAGTGCAAAGTGATCCAAATTGATGTAACCTGAAGTAAACCTCGTTACTGAGAGGTTCCTGGTGAAATATTATGCCATTAGCCAAAATCCTGTATGGGTCACATTCCATCAGGATCCATGAGATCGCATCTTACAATCTCACTGCATCAGACACATAATACATGACAACAGTTGTTCAATTAAACAAATTTGAAGTCTACGTGGTGTAAACTGGAGCTCTTAGTTCCCAACTCCAGCAAATGAGTCACAAAAGAACAAGGAAAACAATTTTAGGTAGACAAAAATGCTGGAGAAACTCAGCGTGTGAGGCAGCATCTATGGGGCGAAGGAATAGGTGACGTTTCGGGTCAAGACCCTTCTTCAAACTGGAGTCTGAAAAATAGAACCGTACAGCACTGGAACAGGCCCTTCAGCCCACGGTGTCTGCGCCAAGCAAATTAAATGACTTCCTTCTGCCTACACATGATTGATAGGTCTCATTCCTGCATATTCATGTGCCACCATTGAATCTGCTTCCACCACCATCTCTGGCAGCGCGTTTCAGACACACACTAGTTTCCGTGTAAAAACTTGCCCTGCACCACTTCTCTAAACTTTCCTCCTCTCACATTTCCATCCTGGGGAAAAGGTTGGGACAGTCAACCCTATATATTCCCTCTCATGATTATATAAACTTCCATCAGGAATCCTTTCAGCTTCCAATGCTCCAGGGAACAGATTGTCCAATGTCCCCTTATATCTGAACGGCACCAACTAGACAGGATTGTGAAGACCGCCAGCAGGATTATTGGTGCTCCACTCCCTTTCCTGCTGGACATATACAGGAAGAGGTGTATCAGCAGAGCCATCTCCATCATCAAAGACCCCTACCACCCATCGCACCACATATTCTCCATCCTGCCATCTGGGAAGAGGTACAGGAGCATTAGCTGCAAAACCAGCAGGATGCTCCTCAGCTTCTTCCCGCAGGCTATAAGACTGCTAAACGGACTTTGCCCCCTGCCAAAGTATCGCGCACCAACCACCAACCTGGACACACTGCAGCAGAGCCACTGTCGTGCCGCTGCCGATCGGAACGCCTGTTGAATGTTTAGTAGAGTGTTAAATTTGTTCATGATATATGTATTTTTATTTCTATTTATTTTTAATGCATACTGAATGGACACTGGTTGAGCAACGTTTTTTTGTTTCCTCTGGGTATGTGAATACTCAAGAAATGACAATAAAGATATACAATACAATATCTAATATCCTCTAATTCAGTCAGTATCCTGGTAAACCTTTCCTGCACACAACACTCCAAATGCCGCCTACCCAAAGTTTTACAAAGCTGCACATGGCTTCCTGACTCTTATACTCAATGCTCTGATTGATGAAAGCAAGCATACTATAGGCCTTCTTTACCTCTCTGCCTACTTGTGGTGTTACTTTCAGGGAACTATGGACTTGGACATAGTTCAACATCCCTCTGTACATCAATGCTGCAAAATATCCTACTATTCTTGAAGTTGGGATGTAATGTTAAAATTGTACAAGGCATTGGTGAGACCAATTCTGGAGTATGGTGTACAATTCTGGTCGCCCAATTATAGGAAGGATGTCAACAAAATAGAGAGAGTACAGAGGAGATTTACTAGAATGTTGCCTGGGTTTCAGCAACCAAGTTACAGAGAAAGGTTGAACAAGTTAGGTCTATTCTTTGGAGGGCAGAAGGTTAAGGGGGGACTTGATAGAGGTCATTAAAATGATGTGAGGAATAGACAGAGTTGGCGTGGAAAAGCTTTTCCCATTGAGAGTAGGGAAGATTCAAACAAGAGGACATGACTTCAAAATTAAGGGACAGAAGTTTAGGGGTAACATGAGGGGGAACTTCTTTACTCAGAGAGTGGTAGCTGTGTGGAATGAGCTTCCAGTGGAAGTGGTGGAGGCAGGTTTGATTTTATCATTTAAAAATAAATTGGATAGATATATGGATGGGAAATGAATGGAGGGTTATGGTCTGAGTGCAGGTAGATGAGACTAGGGGAAAATAAGTGTTCGGCACGGACTTGTAGGGCCGAGATGGCCTGTTTCCATGCTGAAATTGTTATATGATTAGATGGTTATTAACTGTACATTTTCCCCCAACATTTTACTTCCCACACCACACTTTCCCAGGTTAAACTCCATCTGCCATTTCTACACCCATATCTGCAACAGGTATACATACTGCTAGACTTCCTCACTGTCCGCAACTTAATTTGGTTCCAGCAATATCTCAGCACACAAAAAGCATATCCTTCCTGAGGTAGTGATCTGGTGTTCATTTAGTATTATTACTCAGCACCATTTGTTGAGTATAAATAGCTAATATTTAAAGTGTTTTAACATGTTTCATATCAATCACCCTTGGGCACCAAAGGCAGAATAAGTGGGCCTTTATGACAAACTTATACCACAAATTAACGCACTGCAGTAAAACAGCAACATCGAGAAGATATATCGAGCAAGGTGTATTATTACATGAAAATTTTATTCAATGTAACAAAAAAAAAAAAAAAAGTTGTACATAAAATGTATTATGAAAATATATATTAGGCACTTTGGCCCATATGACTTACTTACTTCTAATAAAATAAAATATTTTTAAAAAAAAAGAAAAAAAAAAACAGAATGGAATTTAACATTTGCAGGGGAATTCAATTAAATCCACAAACTTACCAGAGTGTATCACTCCTGACCCATTGTATCAACTTTATTGATTCCTGAACTAACTAGACCACTGGTAGCCAGAGATCCACCCTGTGTCAGCTTCACAACAGACATACGTCCTAGACTATAAAAGTCTCTCCTTGTAACTCAAACCCTCTAGTCCTGGTAACTTTCTTGTGAATCTTTTCCACTCTCCTTCCAGCTTAATGACATTCTTCCTATAGCGAGGTGACTGGAACTGTGTGAGAACTTTGGGACCAGCAACCACAGTTCTACTAGCTTTAAAATAATTACGAATAAGGACAAGGCTGAAGCACGTTAAAATTCTAAATTGGGGCAAGGCAAAATTTGATGGTATATGGCAACAACTTGCAAAAGTTGGAGTAGTTTGTTTGCAGGCAAAAGAAAATAGGATATTGTTAAAAGAGTGCTCAAGAGATTTCAAGGCATGCATGCTGTTTGAGTGAAGGGTAAGGCAGGTAGGATTAAGGAACCTTGTATGACAAGGTTGAAGCTCCTGATTGAAGCTCCAATCTGGAAAAAGACATAAGTCAGGCACAGGAAGAAGGGATCGAGTGATTCCCTGTAGAAGTTTAAGTGAAAGGGGAGCATACTTAAGAATGAATTCAGGGGGGATAATAGGGAACATAAGAGAGCTCAAGGAGAATCCAAAGAAAGATTATATGTATTAAGAGAAAAAGTTTAACTAGATAGAAAATAGGGTCCATAAAACTATTATGTTGGCGGCGCGACTCACCCGTTGCAGCGGCCCCTACAGCCTGTCTGTCTTTTTTTTTAATTTTTTGTCTAGTTAAATGTAGTGCTTGGTGTTTTTTAATAGTATTTTTAAATGTGTAAATGTGGGGGGCGGGGGGGGGAGGGGGAAACTATTTAAATCTCTTCCCTGTCCGGGAGACCCGACTTTTTCCCTGTCGGGTCTCGGCTGTCGTTGGGGCCTAGCACCGTGGAGCAGCCTCCAACCTGAACGACCCGGGGGCTCCAGTCCCGGAGACTGCGGAGCTGCGGACTCACTCACCATCGTCGGGGGTGGCCGGCCTCGGAGCGTGGGGAGCGGTGGTGACTCGCTGCTGCGACTCGACTCCTGGGGCTCGGAGGCTCCAGCAACGCAGCCGCAGGTCCGGTGGACTGTGACATCGGGAGCTCGCGGGTCTGGGAGGAGAGAGAGAGACCGCTTCCCGGAGCTCCCGCAACGCGACTTCTCCAGCCGGTGTCACGGGGTTGGAACAACCCGGACCGGGACAGTACATCACCCGGCACGGCTTCATGGCCGTGGGACTCACCATCGCCCGTGGGGGTTCCAACCTTGGACTTTCAGACCGGGAGCGGGGCCGTAAATCGCCCCGCGCGGCCTAAAATGGCCGTGGGACTCATCATCGCCCGCCTGGGGCTTGGACATCGGGAGAGACACGGAGAACAGGGGAGAGAAAAGACTTGCCTTCCATCACAGTGGCTTCACTGTGATGGATGTTTGTGTGAATTTAATTATGTGTATGTCTGTAAGACAGTGTCTTTGTTTGTATGGCTGTGGAAACAACATTTCGTTTGAGTCTCACTGGGGCTCAAATGATAATAAATTTGTATTGTATTGTATTGTATTGTATTGTATTGTAAAGTGGTCATCTATATATGCAGTCGTAGGAGATGGGCAAGATCCTCACTTAATATATCTCTTCCAATTTTACTGCAAAAACATAAAGACTGGGGAACTTGGGAAAGTTAACATTGATAGGTTGAGGACAGTTAATGTCAATATCTTTAGGGCAGCACAGTGGCAAAAATGGGAGAGCTGCTGCCTGACAGTACCAGAGACAGTTCGATCTTGACCTTGGGTGCTGTCTGTGCGGTTCACATTTTTGCTCTGTGACTGTGTGGGTTTCCTCCGGGTGCTCATGAGGGAAATAGATTGTTGAATGCAGAGTTTTTTTTCCCAGGATAAGGGAATGAACAACCAGAGGACATAGATAGACATAAAATGCCAAAGTTACTCAGCAGGTTAGGCAGCATCTGTGGAGAAAATGGATAAGTGACGTTTCGGGTCGGGACCCTTCTTCAAACTAAACCGCTAAGTTACTCTAGAATTTTGTTTCTGTCATTGGTATGAACCAGCATCTACAGTTCCTTTTTATTACAAACAGAGGACATACATTGAAGGCGAGACATTTATATTCCTATATAAACATTATAGGAATTTAAGGGGCGACATTTTTACAGAGGCTGGTGCGTATATGAAATGAGCTGTCAGATTATGTTGTAGTGACTGGTATCATATCAACATTTAAAAGATATTCGGACAGGTTAGGAATGTTTTAGTGGGATATGGGCCAGTTGCAGGCAATTTAGATGTGTTTCAATGGGGTATCTTAGTTGATATGGACAAGTTGGTAGAAGGACTGGACCTGATTCCATGCTGTATTACTATATGGCTCCATAATTGCACACAATATTCCAACCATTCTCTAGAGGACCCACATCTTATACAGCCTTGATATCCTAACCCCTGTATTCAATGTCCTGGCTGATAAAGACAAGCATGTCAAATATCTTCTTCACCACGCTATCTTCCTAAGTTGTCACTTTCAGGGAAGTATGCACTTGTACCCCTAGGTCTGTCAATATCACAGCACTCTCCAGGGCTCTGCCATTTGCTGTGCTTGCTCTGCCCTGATTTAATTTGCCAAAATACAATGCTTCGCATATATTCAAGTTAAATCCATCTGCTATACTTTGGCCCGCTTTCACTTTTGATCAGTTGTTTGACATTCAGGTGATTATAATTGTGCTTCTTTTTTTGGGGGGGGGGGGGGGGGGGGGGAGCTGAACCTACAATGACTCACTTCATTGTTTAAGAGGGAACTGCAGATGCTGGAGAATCGAAGGTTACACAAAAAAGCTGGAGAAACTCAGCGGGTGCAGCAGCATCTATGGAGCGAAGGAAATAGGCAACGTTTCGGGCCGAAACCCTTCTTCAGACTGATCGGGGGCGGGGGGGGGTGGGGACAAGAAAGGGAAAAGGAGGAGGAGTAGCCAGAAGGCTGGGGGATGGGAGGAGACAGCAGGGGGGCTGAGGAAGGGGAGGAGACAGCAAGGACTAACAAAATTGGGAGAATTCGATGTTCATGCCCCCGGGGTGCAGACTCCCCAAACGGAATATGAGGTGCTGTTCCTCCAATTTCCGGTGCTGCTCGCTGTGGCCATGGAGGAGACCCAGGACAGAGAGGTCGGAGGCGGAGTGGGAGGGGGAGTTGAAGTGCTGAGCCACCGGGAGGTCAGCTTGGTTATTGCGGACCGAGCGGAGGTGTTCGGCGAAACGATCGCCCAACCTCCGCTTGGTCTCACCGATATAGATCTGCTGACATTTAGAGCAGCGGACGCAATAGATGAGGTTGGAAGAGGTGCAGGTAAACCTCTGTCGCACCTGGAACGATTGCTTGGGTCCTTGAACGGAGTCGAGGGGGTAGGTAAAGGGACAAGTGTTGCATCTCTTGCGGTTGCAAGGGAAAGTGCCCGGGGAGGGGGTGGACCGAGAGGGAAGGGAAGAATTGACAAGGGAGGTATGGAGGGAGCGGTCTTTGCGGAAGGCAGATATGGGGGGAGATGGGAAGATGTGGCGAGTAGTGGGGTCACGTTGGAGGTGGCGAAACTGACGGAGGATTACTTTTTGTATGTGACGGCTGGTGGGGTGAAAGGTGAGGACTAGGGGGACTCGGCCCTTGTTGCGAGTGCGGGGATGGGGAGAGAGAGCAGTGTTGTGGGGTATGGAAGAGACCCTGGTGCGAGCCTCATTTATGGTGGAGGAGGGGAACCCCCGTTCCCTGAATAGTGAGGACATTTCAGATGTCCTGGTGTGGAACGCCTCATCCGTGGAGCAGATGCGGCGTAGACGGAGGAATTGGGAGTAGGGGATGGAGTCCTTACAGGAAGCAGGGTGGGAAGAAGTGTAGTCCAGATAGCCATGGGAGTCAGTGGGTTTATAGTGTATGTCGGTTAGAAGTCTATCACCTGCAATGGAGATAGTGAGGTCAAGGAATGGTAGGGAAGTGTCGGAAATGGTCCAGGTGTATTTGAGTGCCGGATGGAAGTTAGTGGTGAAGTGGATGAAGTCATGACTCACTTCATGTTCCTTATTGTTCTTTGGGACATCTTGAAAGGTACCTCTTTTGTGCAAATGAAGAGATCTCCGGTATACACCTTCATTTGCTTTCAATATCAAGCATTGTTGCAATGGCAGGAAAAGAAAATGTGCGAAAGCAAAAACTCTGTTTTATCACAAAACTGCAGAGGTAAATTTTACAACTATCCAGGTTATGAGCAGCTGACATCGCATGCATATGGATGAGCGTTTGGCAGACCAGTGCCTGCGGAGCTGAAAACATTCTCTGCTGTTCACAGCTGTATGTATACCTGGCTTATGAACTATTTGGGTTCATGGGAACAGAACCCCCGTGGTAACTTGGGGAGGACTTGTACCAACAGGGCAAAAAGCTAAATTCAGGAAACAACAAGCAAAAAGTGAAAATTATTGATCAATGAGGGACACAATGCAAGAGCTGCTTTAAATCATTTGTTTTTAAAAACAAATTATTCTATTTATTCGGTTCTCTGGCAAACAGTACAAATTCATTAAAGCTGGATTATCAATGTGACAGGGAAATCATTTAATCTGACAAATTTCAAACATAGTTGCAAGACTGAATTAATTAAGTGTTCCATGTTTGATTGCATTAGTAGTATTACTCCAGAGCTTGTTTTCAGGATGTGGTTAAAACAATTAAAATGCCTGGGTTTAATTAAAATCTTGCTGAATTACTTCAGCATGCACACTGGGTCCTTATCAGAAACTTAACAAAACATATGTGATGGTTAGCACGGAAGAAACAAATTCCTCTTTTGGAACAGACAGTAAAATCTCACAAGGTTATGGAGTTTAATCCACATTACTGTGTTTTATTGGAATGGACGCAAACCCTTCATTCATCCTGAACTCATCACCTGACAATGTGTCTTATCTAAAATTGACAAATTGTAAAGCACTGAGGAAAGCACTGCACCCATCATGTCTGTGTTAGCCCAACATTAGAATTTCCTCAGCAGTCTATAAATTCTTCCCACTTTTCCGAATTGTATAGTTAAATCTGCTTCTGCTACCAAATTCCACCAACATGTATCCTTCCCCACTAGAGTAGACAAGACACTGGACAAAGTCTACACCAACATGGCTGAAGCTTACAAAGCCATCCCCCTCCCCCACCTTGGTCAGTCTGATCACGTCTCATTGTTCCTGCTCCCTAAGTACTCCCCACTCGTCAGACGGGTTAAACCAACTGTGAGGACAGTTAAAGTCTGGTCAGAGGAAGCGGACTTCACACTTCAGCAGTGTTTTGGAAACACTGACTGGAAGGCGTTTGCAGCCCAGGCCACCCTTGACTCTCACACGGACATTGACTCCTACACATCCTCTGTTCTGGACTTTATAAACTCCACCATCAATAGTGTCACCTCCCTCAAACAGGTGACCATATACCCGAATCAGAAGCCATGGATGAACAGCGAGGTCAGGCTACTGCTGAAAGCACGGGACACCGCTTTCAGGTCAGGCGATGCTCGAGCCTACAGTTCATCCAGGGCTAACCTGAAGAGAGGCATCAGGAAGGCCTTCAACAACAACTCCGACCCCCGACGCATGTGGCAAGGCATCCAGGCCATCATGGACTACAGACCCACCAACACCACCCCCACATCCAGCGACGCCTCCTTCCTTGAGGAGCTGAATCACTTCTATGGCCGCTTCGACAGGGACAATCTAGAGACAGCCATCAAGGCTGTGCTACCTGCCGATCACCAACCCCTCACACTCACCCCCTACGACGTGTACGTGGCACTGAGTAGGACTAATGCACGTAAGGCTGCTGGCCCTGACGGCATCCCCGGGCGCGTGCTCAGGGCCTGTGCTGCGCAGCTGACAGACGTCTGGACTGACATCTTCAACCTGTCACTTGCCCAAGCAGTTGTCCCCACTTGCCTTAAAGCCACCTCCATCGTGCCAGTGCCAAAACACTCCACTGCGGCAAGCCTCAACGACTTCCGCCCAGTTGCACTTACCCCCATCATCACCAAGTGCTTCGAGAGGCTGGTCCTGGCACACCTCAAAAGCTGTCTACCCCCCACACTGGATCCCTATCAGTTTGCCTACCGCAAGAACAGGAGTACGGAGGATGCCATCTCAACGGCACTTCACTCCGCCCTCTCCCACCTCGACAACAGAGACACTTACGTAAGAATGCTGTTCATCGATTACAGCTCAGCATTCAACACCATTATTCATCAAAACTGATCACCAAACTCGGTAACCTGGGCATCGACCCCTCCCTCTGCAACTGGATACTGGACTTTCTAACCAACAGACCCCAGTCTGTGAGGTTAGACAAGCACACCTCTTCAACCCTCACCCTGAACACCGGCGTTCCTCAGGGCTGTGTGCTGAGCCCCCTCCTCTACTCCCTCTTCACCTATGACTGCACACCTGTACATGGTACTAACACCATCATCAAGTATGTAGATGATACAACGGTGATTGGCCTCATCAGCAACAACGATGAGCTGGCCTACAGGGAGGAGGTCCAGCACTTAGCAGCATGGTGCGCTGACAACAACCTGGCCCTTAACTCCAAGAAGACCAAGGAGCTCATTGTAGACTTCAGGAAGTCCAGAGGCGGCACGCACACCCCCATCCACATTAACGGGATGGAGGTGGAACGTGTTTCTAACTTCAGGTTCCTGGGAGTCAACATCTCCGATGACCTCTCTTGGACCCACAATACCTCTACTCTGATCAAGAAGGCTCATCAGCGTCTCTTCTTCCTGAGGAGACTGAACAAGGTCCATCTGTCTCCTCAGATCCTGGTGAACTTCTACCGCTGCACCATCGAGAGCATCCTTACCAACTGCATCACAGTATGGTATGGCAACTGCTCTGTCTCCGACCGGAAGGCATTGCAGAGGGTGGTGAAAATTGCCCAACGCATCACCAAAGCAAGCGCTGTCTGCGGAGGGCGCTCAGCATCGCCAAGGACTGCTCTCACCCCAACCATGGACTGTTTACCCTCCTACCATCCGGGAGGCGCTACAGGTCTCTCCGTTGCCGAACCAGCAGGTCGAGGAACAGCTTCTTTCCGGCGGCTGTCACTCTACTCAAGAACGTACCTCGGTGACTGCCAATCACCACCCCCCCCGGACACTTATTATTATTTATTCAAATCGTTTGCTATGTCGCTCTTCAAGGGAGATGCTAAATGCATTTCGTTGTCTCTGTACTGTACACTGACAATGACAATTAAATTGAATCTGAATCTGAATCTACACTGTCCAGGATTGCATTCCATATCATATTGTCTTCTTAAGTCTCCTCCAAATCTATTTTAAATATCATAAATCTATGTTTTTGAAATACCAACTCTTTCGCCAGTACAAACATTATTTCTAGCACCCTGCAATTTTAAGTACTGCAAATATGCCTCCCGTAAGATGTTATTGTTCCTATGCATCTATCCGTGACCTACATACAATCCAGTAGTACTTATGCCTACTGCAATGGACTGCTTCAAAAGAATGATTGTGACACAAATCAATTCCTGCTTCAGAAATGACCTGGGTCAGCTTCAATTTGACCACTGCCACATCAGGTCAATAGCAGATGCTATTTCACTAGTCTGATCTGGACCATATGGAGAACAAGAACACATACGTCGAGCTACTGTTCACTGACTGCAGTTCTGCATTCAACACCATTATCTCTTTCAAACATCACCAACCTTGAAGACCTGGGCCTCAATACCCCTCTTTCCAACTTTGCCCACAGTTGCTTGCACTAAACACTCAATTTGCCTGGAGTCTACCATAATTCAGAATGGGGTTTTGAAACAAAACAAAGTGTGCACAACTTATTGCATGTTGTATTTAATCCTCGCAATCAAACAATGCTCTGTATCTCTCTGAAGTTATAGATTCCACATGTATTATCATCAAAACCTATTGGAGATTTCATTATGTAGCCTCTAATTCTCTCTACACATTGTTCTTAAGTGTCATTTAGCCAATTTATCTTCACACTTCTTCCCTAAATCCATTGTTTCACCAACTATGCTGCGATTTCTCACCTGTAAAATGTTCTACGGTTGACATGTTTCCTCACATCTTAGACATTCACGAAGGATTGAGAAAGACTTGTTTCTACCCTTGTTTATTGAGTTTTAAAGTGTCAGTGAGGCCAATGTGGGAACTGCAGGCTCTTCATCAGATGGGGATGAAGCTTGCTGGGGTGGTGAACTGGTGGGTAGTTTGAGAGCTGCTCCATTCCTTTCGGAGATTACTCTCCTAATGCATGAATTCAAGGTCTTCAATATCATTCCAAATGCTCCTTCTCCACTTCAAGAGGTTATGTGCTAAAGGTTCAAAGCAGACAATTGAATGTTGTATTTCATCAAGAAGGCTTTGAGGATATTCTCAATGTTTTTAAGACCATAAGACATAGGAGCAGAATTAGGTCATTAAGCCCATTGGATGGCAGGACTGTCATATGAAGAAAGATTGAAAAGACTAGGCTTGTATTCACTGGAGTTTAGAAGGATGAGGGGATATCTCATAGAAACAAGGTTCCTCATGGAAGGTTGGTTAAGAAGGTTCAATTGTTGGGTATTAATGGTGGAGTAGCAAGATGGATTCAACAGGTGCTGAATGGGAGATGCCAGAGAGTAACGGTGGATGGCTGTTTGTCAGGTTGGAGGCCAGTGACTAGTGGGGTGCCACAGGGATCTGTGTTGGGTTCACTGTTGTTTGTCATGTACATCAATGATCTGGATGATGGTGTGGTAAATTGGATTAGTAAGTATGCAGATGATACTAAGATAGGTGGGGTTGTGGATAATGAGGTAGATTTACAAAGTCTACAGAGACATTTATGCCAGTTGGAAAAATGGGCTGAAAGATGGCAGATGGAGTTTAATGCTGATAAGTGTGAGGTGCTACATCTTGGCAGGACAAATCAAAATAGGACGTACATGGTAAATGGTAGGGAATTGAAGAATGTAGGTGAACAGAGGGATCTGGGAATAACTGTGCACAGTTCCCTGAAAGTGGAATCTCATGTAGATAGGGTGGTAAAGAAAGCTTTTGGTGTGCTGGCCTTTATAAATCAGAGCATTGAGTATAGAAGTTGGGATGTAATGTTAAAATTGTACAAGGCATTGGTGAGGCCAATTCTGGAGTATGGTGTACAATTTTGGTTGCCTAATTATAGGAAGGATGTCAACAAAATAGAGAGAGTACAGAGGAGATTTACTAGAATGTTGCCTGGGTTGCCTAAGTTACAGAGAAAGGTTGAACAAGTTAGGGCTTTATTCTTTGGAGCGCAGAAGGTTAAGGGGGGACTTGATAGAGGTCTTTAAAATGATGAGAGGGATAGACAGAGTTGACGTGGATAAGCTGTTCCCACTGAGAGTAGGGAAGATTCAAACAAGAGGGCATGACTTGAGAATTAAGGGACAGAAGTTTAGGGGTAACATGAGGGGGAACTTCTTTACTCAGAGAGTGGTGGCTGTGTGGAATGAGCTTCCAGTGAAGGTGGTGGAGGCAGGTTCGTTTTTATAATTAAAAAATAAATTGGATAGTTATATGGACGAGAAAGGAATGGAGGGTTATGGTCTGAACGCAGGTATATGGGACTAGGGGAGAATACGTGTTCGGCATGGACTAGAAGGGTCGAGATGGCCTGTTTCCGTGCTGTAATTGTTATATGGTTATATGGTTATATAAAATTATAAAAGGGCTGGACAAGCTTGATGCAGGAAAAATGTTTCCAATGTTGGGCGAGTCCAGAACCAGGGGCCACAGTCTTAGAATAAAGGGGAGGTCATTTAAGACTGAGGTGAGAAAAAACGTTTTCATCCAGAGAGTTGTGAATTTATGGAATTCCCTGCCACAGAGGACAGTGGAGGCCAAGTCACTGGATGGATTTAAGAGAGTTAGATAGAGCTCTAGGAGCTAGTGGAGTCAAGGGAGATGGGGAGAAGGTAGGCACGGATTATTGATAGGAGACGATCAGCCATGATCACAATGAATGGCGGTGCTGGCTCGAAGGGCTGAATGACCTCATCCTGCACCTATTTTCTATGTTTCTATGAGTCTACTCCACCATTCAATCATTCCTGATCTACTTTACCCTCTCAACCCATTCTCCTGCCTTCTCCCGGTAACCTACAATGCCCTTGCTATTCAAGAACCTATCAATCTCCACTTTAAAAATACTCAATATCTTGGCCTCCACAGCTATCTGTTGCAACAAATTCCATAGATTCAACACCATCTAGCTAAAGAAATTCTTTTTTATTTCAATTATTTTTTTCTTTCTTCCTGGGGATCATTTCTTGTGATGAGCTAAGAACAGATTGGCGTTGCAGAAGTGTGGTACAGTGTGCATGAATGAGGCAGCCTGGTTCACTGAGCTGAATGGTTGTAAATAGGGCCTCAACACGGGGGCTGTTGGCTTGTGACAACTCACTGACTGTTTCCCTTCCCCTTCCAGTGAATTTAGAGTATTTGTACTTTGTGTGTAATGTTCTTTTCAGTTCTTTGAATTGACTGCTGTAGGTAGATAGGGTCTCAAAAGCATATAAGAGAACAAATGTTACTTCTCAGTCCCCGTGCTGTCTCCTCCCATCCCCCAGCCTTCGGGCTCCTCCTCCTTTTTCCTTTCTTGTCCCCCCCGCCCACCCCCGCCCCCGATCAGTCTGAAGAAGGGTTTCGGCCCGAAACGTTGCCTATTTCCTTCGCTCCATCGATGCTGCTGCACCCGCTGAGTTTCTCCAGCTTTTTTGTGTACCTTCGATTCTCCAGCATCTGCAGTTCGTTCTTAAACACAAATGTTACTTCTGCCTGGTTGACCGTAAGTTTTGTGCCAGGTCATTAAATCATAGAAAGATACAGCGCAGAAACTGATCCTTCATCCCATTGATTCTACTCTAATCATCCAATCACCTTTACACAAAGGTAGACAAAAGTGCTGGAGAAACTCAGCGGGATGGCAGCATCTATGGAGCGAAGGAAATAGGCAACGTTTCGAGCCAAAACCCTTCAAACTCCAGTCTGAATATGTGTTTCGGCCGGAAACGTTGCCTATTTCCTTCGCTCCATGGATGCTGCCTCACCCGCTGAGTTTCTCCAGCACTTTTGTCTGCCTTCGATTTTCCAGCATCTGCAGTTCCTTCTTAAACCTTTACACAAATGCTTTTTTTATTCTCCCCATTTTCCTCCAGATTCTACCATTCATGTACTCACTGGGGTCAATTTACAGTTGCCAATTAACCCAGCAACCTAAATGTCTTTGGAGTGTTGGAGGAAACCAGAGCACGCAGAGTAGACCCACATTGCCACAGGGAGAACATGAAAACTCCATCTGAACAACACCCAATATGAGGACTGAACCTGGTCTCTGGTGCTGTGAGGCGGCAGCCCTATCGATCACAATGCTGGCACATTAAAGGCAACACAAGACAGAGTACAGGAAGGAGATTGAGAGCCTTGTCATCTGTTGTCGAAACATCGACCTTTCTCTCAATTTCAGCAAGACAAAGGAGATAGTGATCAATTTAATTAAAGTGAAGCGGTACGCATAGCCAGTTTGCATTGACGGCGCCGAAGTCGAGATGGTTGAAAGCGTTCAATCCCTAGGAGTAAATATCGTCAATAACCTTTCCTGGACCACCCATATTGAAGCAATGGACAAGAAGGCACACCAACGACTCTACTTCATTTAGAAGGCTTAGAAAGTTTGGCATGTTCCCAACAACTCTCACCAACTTCTACATATGCACCGTAGAAAGCATTGTATCAGGATGCACTACAGCATGTTTTGGGAACAGCTCCATCCAAGACCGCATGAAATTGCAGAGAATTGGGGATGCAACCCAGACCATCACACTCCATTTACACCACATGCTACCTCGGTTAGGCCACCAGCATAATCAAGGACGAGTCGCATTCTGGTCACTTCTTCTTCTCCTCCACTCTCCCATTGGGGAAAGGGGAAAAGGTATAGTAGTGTGAAAACGCACACCTCCAGATTCAGGGACAGTTTTTTCCCAGCTGTTATGAGGCAACTGAACCATCCTACCAACAATGAGAGAGCAGTCCTGAACTACTATCTACCTCATTGGAGACCCTCGGACTATTTTTGATCGGACGTTACTATCTTTATCTTGCACTAAATATTACTCACGATATCATGTTTCTGTACACTGTGGATGGCTCGATTGTAATCATGCATTGTTTTTCAACTGACTAGTTAGCACTCAAAAGCTTTGCACTGTACCCCGGTACATATGACAATAAATTAAACTCAAACTAAACTCAGGATATGATATTCTTCTATTAAGTGGTGGCTGGCCAGATATGGGACGCTGTCAACATTTTCTAGAGTTTTACTGTGAAACTTCATTTTTGGAAAAGGTTGGTGCAACTGAGATGAGTTAGTAGAGAATCTTTCTCTTTGCAGACGTTGTATGTAAGGCCTGCTTTCTCTTATGTTTCACTGAAAGCAGCGGCAATGCTTTGGAGCACCACCTTTGAATGTAGGCAAACACAAGCATTACCTGCATGTAGCAGCTGAACGACTGATGTTTGTGTAACCTTGGTTCTGGAGTGTACTCACTGCAGACTGAACAGCTGCAGGTTGAAATTTCAGAACTAACGGAAAGTAGACATACACAGTGAAGAAGAAAAACTTTGCATGCAAATTTAATCAATCCATCAGAAAAGACAGCAGGTAGTGGAAGTGGCAAATAACCCAGAGACAAACCAAAAGTGATTGAAGCGTTTAAGTATCCCAAAGGGCAGAAAGAAACGTCATTCTCACATAAATATTTCAGTGCACATTTAAATATTCTTATGAAAACGACATGATTTTGTATAATTGCAAATATCTTATGGCACTGCTCACGGTAAGTCAATATTCTGTGAGAAGAGGTATTATGTCAAATTGTGTTATCGTGAATATTGATTTATTCACGTCGCAGGCATGGTATTTTCTGATGGCATTTTTGGGCTCACCAGGATTTAAAGGTCTAGGATCAGTGGCACTGAAAAGTTTCTGTTTTTTGTGGGTACACTGGGAAAGATAGCAGGATTGAAGATATCTGCAAAAGTCCTGGAATATTGGACACTTTAGAGATACAGTATAGAAATAAGCCCTTCGAGCCACCGAGTCCATGCTGACCAGTGATCACCCCATACACTAGCACCATCCTACACACTAGGGACAATTTACAATTTGCAGAAGTCAATTAACCTAGACACCTGTATGTCTTTGGAGTTTGAGAGGAAAACAAAGCACATGGAGAAAACCCACCCAGTCACAGGGATAATGTACAAACTCCATACAGACAGCACCTCTAGTCAGGATCAAACCCAGGTCTCTGATGCTGTAAGGCAGCAACACTTCCCATGCACCACTGTGAGAGGTTATGGATTAAAAACCCATGACGTATGGGAAAATGAATGGATAGGACCATAAAATCCATATCTATAACTTTTCTATTCAGATGCTGTCCGAATATCCCTTTACATAGTTATTGTATCTGATTCCATCTCCTCCTCTGGTAACAAGTTCCAGATTTCAACCACTTTTTGCGTGACCCCCCCCCAAAAAAAAAAACCCTTTTACAAGTCCTTACCTAAACCTATGCTTTGTTTTATCTACCCTAGGTAATGGCTCTTATGATTTTATATTCCTCTATCAGGTCATCCTTAGCCTCTTTCACTCCAGGGAAAAAAGCCCAACCTATCCAATCTTTCCCCATAAAGTCCTCTAATCCTGGTGCATATTATTTGCAACCACCTACTGAATATGATAAAGCACGGCTGCTTAGTTCTTACAGTTGGTGACAAGCCACATATTCTCACTGTCATATAACCATATAACCATATAACAATTACAGCACGGAAACAGGCCATCTCGGCCCTACAAGTCCGTGCCAAACAAATGTTTTTTCCCCTTTAGTCCCACCTGCCTGCACTCATACCATAACCCTCCATTCCCTTCTCATCCATATGCCTATCCAATTTATTTTTAAATGATACCAATGAACCTGCCTCCACCACTTCCACTGGAAGCTCATTCCACACCACTACCACTCTCTGAGTAAAGAAGTTCCCCCTCATGTTACCCCTAAACTTCTGTCCCTTAATTTTGAAGTCATGTCCTCTTGTTTGAATCTTCCCTACTCTCAATGGGAAAAGCTTTTCCACGCCAACTCTGTCTATCCCTCACATCATTTTAATGAGAGAGTTTTAGTCAGCCTCCCTCTTGACTAACTTTGAATATACCTTATTTCTTTCTTCGATGGAAACAAGCCGAGCAAGCCCTGCCCACAAAACAGCTGAGAAATATTTTTTTACATGCAGCCCAGTCACAAGCCCCAGCTCTGCCGGCCAAGAAGGCTGGCAAAAAAACTATGAATGATTCCGACATTCGGAAGCAATCAAAGACATTCCAAACTTGTTATAAAGATTATTAAAGTATGCAATAATATGCTTTAAAAGGAAAACAATAAAACAAATACTTTAAAATACTGATAAAGATACAAATAAATACAAATAAGAAAATTAAAATTAAAAACAAAAGTTTGACATCCTCCATTCAGCTTCCTGTTGCCAGATCTATTAGGGGCAATGGTAAACCACAGGCAACAATTGCTGCTGAACATCTGCCAATACTTTGGGGACTTCCATTTCTGTTCCACATATCTTGAAATTACACATATATAGAAACATGGGAGTAATTATGTTGAAACTATTTTCAGAAATGCTGGTTAAGGGACTGCTTGAGACACTGGACTGAATTCTCCAGCTCCTCTTTTCATTTGTGTGATATCATCTTTTACATCAACAGAACCTGAATAGATAGGGAACAACAGCAACTTTGTAGTGAAAAGGGAGATATAGTAAAGATAGCTCCTCTCTACTCCAGTCCATCACCCAAAACATCATCTGTTCCTTTCCCTTCACAGACACTGCCTGACCCACTGAGTTCCTCGAGCAGTTTATTTTCTGCCCAGGCTTCCAGCAACAGCAGTTTCGTGCGTCTTCATCTCAGAGAGAGCATGGAAAACCAGCATTCGCTCAGCACTGCATTATAGTATTAAACCACATTTTATGCTCAGTTCTCTGAAGTGGGATTTGCGCCCACAATGTTCGGACTCTCAAAGGAATGCTACCCAATTACCCATGGTTGGCAGCTAAGAAATAAATGACTGAAAAGATGGAAGCAGAATATTTAAGCATGATAAAAATCCCTTGTACATTTATAATCTTCCACGTCCCTTTCAAGACATTTCAAAATTCTACGTAGGTTCAAGACCTGAATATGCAACGAACTACATTGTGACATGTCCGTGTAATGACATAATGACACTGTGACACAACTAAAGCAAATTATTTAGCCATCATTGTATGCGGCACATTCCCACAAACTGCGTACAATAAAGGTTTTACTAACAGTGAGTGAGAGTTGAATAATGGCCACAATAACAGGATAGTGGACTAAAATCATACTAAATGCTGGAAATTCAAAACAAAAATATTTAAAAGAAACTACAATCAGATACGTTGATTCTGTCAACTCTTCCAGTCAATAACCTTTCACTAAAAACACCATTCGTCATCATTCTGGTGAAGGTACAATGCCCCAAAGCATTGACAATCTTTCTCTCCCTATTGATACCTTGTCTGACCTGCCGTGAGTGACCCGAGTGATTTTGGCTTTTTCTGTTTTTGTTTCATATTGTTCTGGTATTTTCCTACCTCTACTGTGCCGAGGCCACTCACCAGCTCTCAGAACCTCCTCATACCTACCACTTGACCATGACCTCACAAATAAACATCAGGCCATCACCTCCCAGACTGTTTCTCATCTCATCATCTCCAGCGATCCCCCCTCCACAGCTTCCAACCGTATTTTTTTCTAGTCCCATTAGGCCTGCTTCAATCTCCTCAAATCCAAAAACAGATCTGCCTAAGTAGACCCATTATTTCTGCCTGCTCATGCCTCACTGAACGTAACTCCGCATACCTTGATTCCATCCTAACCCCCTTGCCCAGTCCCTTCCCACCTACATCACAGATCCTTTAACTCTCCAATAACTTTCAATTTCTACACCCCCATTGCCTCATCTTTACCATGGACATCCAATCCCTTTACACCTCTACCCTCCACCAGGAAGGCTCTCCAGTTCATCCTTGAACAAAGACCCAATCAATTTCCCTCTACTTGCACTCTCCTCCACCTGGCAGATCATATCCTCAACCTCAACAACTTCTCTTTCATCTCCTCTCACTTTATGTCAATTACACAAATTGTCCTTGTACCAGATCCACACTGGCACCATGCCCCAACTCTTTCTCCACTACATCGATGACTGCACCAAGAGCTGCCTCATGCACCCATGCAGAATTAATTGATTTCAGCACTAACTTCCACCCTGCCCTCAAATTCACCTCGACTATCTCTGACACCGCTCTCCCCTTTCTTAATCGCTCTGCATCCATCACAGGGGACAAACTATCGACTGAAGATGGACACAAAAAGCTGGAGTAACTCAGCGGTTCAGACAGCGTCTCTGGAGAAAAGGAATAGGTGGTGTTTCGGGTCGAGACCCTTCACCAGCCTGAAGAAGGGTCGCGACCCGAAACGTCACCTATTCCTTTTCTCCAGAGATGCTGTCTGACCCGCTGAGTTACTCGAGTATTTTGTGTCTATCTTCAGATTAAAGCAGCATTTGCAGATCCTTCCTATAGCAACTATCAACTGATATCTACTACCAACCGACCAACTCCCAGTCATCTGAAATACATTTCTTCCCACCTGTTTCTTGCAATGACGCTATCCCTACTCCCGATTCCGTCTCTGCCACATCTGCTCCCAAGAAGGGTTTTTGCATTCAGATATTTGAGATGTCCTCTTTGTTTAATAAACCCAAAGCTATCATAGATAGATACCTCACCCATGTCTCCTCCGCGTCCAATTGCTCTGTTCTCGCTACCCCTCCCCCCAGAGAGAACAGGGATAGAGTTCCCCACGTTTCACCTTTCACCCCCCAGCAAGCCTCCACATCCACACAACATCCTCCAACAAGTATGGAGGAGAGAAGGAGCTGGCCAAGATCCAACTCAACTGTGAATCGTGGTGGTGGGAGTGTAATGGCCTGGGCGTGTATGGCTGCTGAAGGTACTGGCTTACTTATCTTCATTGATGATACAATTGCTGATGGTAGTAGCATAATGAATACCGAAGTGTATAGACACATCCTATCTGCTCGTTCAAACAAACGCCTCAAAACTCATTGGCCGGCGGTTCATTCTACAGCAAGACAATGATCTCAATGGGGGGTTATGTATAAACCCTGCTGTAATTTCTACATGGTGAAACCAAAATGTATAAAAATGGCCTTTATTAATATTTGACAAAGTGCACATTAACCACATGTGATTTTTTTTTTCTCTTACAAATCTCAAATTGTGTAGCACAGAGGCAAATAAATAAATGATGGGTCTTTGTCCCAAACATTATGGCGGGCACTGTCTGCTTCTGTGGAATAACAATACATTGAAAGTGACAAACCTGAGAGTACGTGCTCAGTGACTAACATTGTACACCATGGCAGTAGCTTAAAAATGTAATTGGATATATCTCACCCCTGCTCAAATGGATAAACTAATAATCTGTAATGCATATAAAATTAATTCAAGATACACAATTGCATAAAATTTAGAATAAGCAGTTAAATTCACAATTCCCGGTGAGGCTGAACTAATTTCAGAATAAATATTTTGTACAATTCCATGCATGTTTTATATGGTTTATACTGGAATATTCCAGTATTTTTTTAAATATTGATTTGGTAGATCACTGCTTCCAACTAATGCCATTTCCTCAAAAATCAAAATGCTGGTGGAACTCAGCGGGTCAGGCATCATCAGTGGAGGGAGATTAGCAGACAATGTTTCAAGTTGGGACCCTTCTTAAGTCTGAAGAAGGGTCTCAACCTGAAACATCATCTATTAATTTCCGTACACACCATACTGCCTGAGCTGCTGAGTTTCTCCAACACTATATAACCATATAACAATTACAGCACGGAAACAGGCCATCTCGGCCCTTCTAGTCCGTGCTGAACACTTACTCTCACCTAGTCCCATCTATCTGCACTACTTTTTACTCAAGATGACAGAATCTTCTTCTCGTGTATACAATGCATTTCATGACACATTCATTTATTGATTGATAGATTGACGAGATTGATCCCTGGGATGGCGGGACTGTCTCATGAGGAAAGATTGAAAAGACTAGGCTTGTATTCACTGGAGTTCAGAAGGATGAGGGGTTATCTTATAGAAACATATAAAATTATAAAAGGACTGGACAAGCTAGATGCTGAAAAAATGTTCCCAATGTTGGGCGAGTCCAGAACCAGGGGCCACAGTCTCAGAATAAAGGGGAGGTCATTTAAGACTGAGGTGAGAAAAAACCTTTTCACTCAGCAAGATGTGAATTTATGGAATTCCCTGCCACAGAGGGCAGTGGAGGCCAAATCACTGGATGGATTTAAGAGAGAGTTAGATAGAGCTCTAGGGGGCTAGTGCAGTCAAGGGATATGGGAAGAAGGCAGGCACGGGTTATTGATAGGGGGCGATCAGCCATGATCACAATGATTGGCGGTGCTGGCTCGAAGGGCCGAATGGCCTCCTCCTGCACCTATTTTCTATGTTTCTATGTATCTATGTTTCCCATCTTTATCTAACTTTGTCTAAGGTGGAAAAAAAAACTCCAGGTGAATTGCGGCATTGCAGGGAGTTGTGGATGTAGCCCTGTCCGTCACACAACCAAGCCTCCCCACTCATCAACTAATCTACACTGGAGAATGTAGTCAACACAATCATGGAACATTTTCACCTCAGTTGCTCCCCCTCACAATGGGCAGAAGATGCAAAACATTAAAAACACATGCTACCTGACGCTAGGCCACGACAATGTCGTTGAATTTAATGCTCATTGAAATGACCTAGCATGTCACTTAGTTCAAAATTAATTAGGGATGAGCCACAAATGCTGACCTTGTCAGTTGTGTCAACGCCCTATAAGTAAAACAGTAGACACTCTATTTCCAATAATCTGTGGATTACAAGCAAACATTAATGTAGGTGCTATAGTACGTGCCAATTAATGCAATGAGTTGTTGCATTCCCAAATAATTTATACAGAAAATGCAAAATATACTTTGGATCATCAGTTCTAGCGATTTGCATTTTTTTTCCCCATTTGATCGCTTTGTTTAATCTTTCCACCATTAACGTGTAGATTGTGAGAAAGTCGAGAGCTTGTGCAGACACTCTCATCCCCCTCCACATAGTCAGGTCAAAAATCATTCCCTGAAACGTGATCTCAGAGGCAGCATTAAACACGGTTTTATGATTTAATGGTGCATGTACTATTATTGACTGGGGTTTAATTCATTTTTATGGAACTAGGTAAATACCAATATGCTTCTGCAGAGCTTTATTGGCTTGGTCTATTCTTCTTCACCAGTGTTCAACTCATTGCAATGGACAGCTTACCCCATCAATATGGCCTAAGACTCAGCCAGACTTCTACACTGAGGTTAAGGAGTGTGCAGTCCCAATTGCTCCATTGCCAAAATCCAAGTTAAGTGCTAATAGAAACACAAGTAAGTTATAAACATAGAAACATAAAAAATAGGTGCAGGAGTAGGCCATTCGGCCCTTCGAGCCTGCACCGCCTTTCAATATGATCATGACTGATCATCCAACTCAGTATCCCGTACCTGCCTTCTCTCCATACCTTCTGATCCCTTTAGCCACAAGGGGCACATCTAACTCCCTCTTAAATATAGCCAATGAACTGGCCTCAACTACCTTCTGTGGCAGAGAATTCCACTGATTCATCACTCTCTGTGTGAAAAATGTTTTTCTCATCTCGGTCCTAAAAGATTTCCCCCTTATACTTAAACTGTGACCCCTTGTTCTGGACAACTTCAACTTTTGTTCAACTCCAAGAGAAGCCATGCAATTTGAGTTCCTTCAAGCAAGCAATTCATCCTAGTTAGCAAAACACAATAACAGAAGCAGTAGACCATTCTGCCCCACATTCCAATTCTACCATTGAATTAAATCATGTTTTTCATATTTCATTAATCCATAGAAAGAAGCTTTTTAGCCTAGTGAATCCAAGGTGGCTCTCAGAGTATTTAGACTTTTAGACTAGAAAAAGACCTTTCGGCCCAGAGAGACTGTGCCGTGCAGCGATCACTGCATACTGTGATCACTAGTTGTATTCTACAGTCCAGGGACAATTCACTATTTTACCAAAGTGAAGTGAACTACAAACTACAGTCATTGGAGTGTGGGAGGAACCGGAGTTCCAGAGAAAACAAACCCACGTGGTGACAGAATATGCAGACTCCGTACAGATAGCACCCATGTCAGGATTTAACTGGGTCGCTGGCGCTATAAGGCAGCAGCTTTACCGCTGCTCCACTGTACTGCATCATTTGCACCAATCAGACTCCCACACTTAGCACTCAGCAATCTATTCTCCCAATTTCAGCCGCCCATTGATTCTCCCACCATCTCTACCTCAACCTCAAGTATAAATTAACAGCAGCCAATTAATCTACCTGAACATCGCTGGGATGTGAAAGTTCATCAGAGCACCCCTTGAAATATTGTTAAAGTGTGCAAAATCCACACAGAGGGCACCCAAGATCAGGAATGAACCTGGGTGGCTGGATGTGTGCAGGGGCAGCACTGATGTCTGATGCAGGGGCAGCACTGATGTCTGATGCAGGGGCAGCACTGATGTCTGGTGCAGGGGCAGCACTAATGTCTGGTGCAGGGGCAGCACTGATGTCTGGTGCAGGGGCAGCACTGATGTCTGGTGCAGGGGCAGCACTGATGTCTGGTGCAGGGGCAGCACTAATGTCTGATGCAGGGGCATCACTGATGTCTGGTGCAGGGGCAGCACTGATGTCTGGTGCAGGGGCAGCACTAATGTCTGATGCAGGGGCATCACTGATGTCTGGTGCAGAGGCAGCACTGATGTCTGGTGCAGAGGCAGCACTGATGTCTGGTGCAGGGGCATCACTGATGTCTGGTGCAGAGGCAGCACTGATGTCTGGTGCAGAGGCAGCACTGATGTCTGGTGCAGGGGCAGCACTATGTCTGGTGCAGGGGCAGCACTGATCTGGTGCAGGGGCAGCACTGATGTCTGGTGCAGGGGCAGTGATGTCTGGTGCATGGGGCAGCACTGATGTCTGGTGCTGTGCCGATGACAGGATAATCCTTCATTTCAGCATCACTTTCCTGCACTAAATCATATCTATTCACCCCCTTAATATTCAATAATCTATTGATATCTCTCTTGAACTTACAACATACCACTAGCAAGGAAGAGTTTTCCAATAGTAAACACTTTAAGATAATAATACTTACCACAGCAATGCTTTGATTAAAACTTAGTTCGACATTATAGAAGTTGCCATCATGGTAGACTGGTGAAGTTGCCTCTGCCCAGTGCTGATGCTGTGAATTAGACCAGCGCAGAGGAAAACCTCCAAGCCGACTGAGCAGGGAAACTCTGAGGATGTACCATCCTTTAGGTAGTTTGTCCTTTACGCCCCGTAGACATTTCAGTTGGATATGCACCGGCTGAGGCGTCCCAGACCATTCAACCTAAATACAATGCTTTCGGTAAAAACACTTCTACAGCACAGAAGACCAAACACCGTGACACAGTATTAAAAAATCCAAAGCACACCCATGTAAAATCATCCTCCCTCATTTTTAGAGAATTGGGGAATTTTAGCTATGAAGAAAGTTTCAATAGGCAGGTAAATAAATAGTAAATGGGGTCAATATAGGCATGGTACATAATGGTAAGCCAAATAGCCTGTTTATGTATTATACAACTATGTCACAGGGTTACTTTCCTTAGAAGAGAAAGCTAGAATTTAATTCTAGAGTAATTCGAGAGTATTCATAGAGTAGAGAGGAAGAATAACCTGACGACCCAAACTGATCATGATCAGAAGTCTTTTCACTCAGAACACACAACCGCATTTCAGGTACCCTGAGTAGCTTAAAATGTTCAGGTTCAAGACCCAATCTCAAGGAAATCCTCAAGTAATGTTCCAGGCTGAGATGATGGGTCCAAAACTAACATTTTACCAGCGGCATCACCATGCTGCTCATGAAGTTTCTCACCCAGAATATATTCTGTACCCATTCTACCTTTTCTCCACTAGCAAAGACTGACCTGCTGGGTATCTCTTACAACTATGCTTTTCACAACTATACATATTCCTTCTTTCTAACTTCTATCATAAACCCATTAATTAGATAGCTTTTTCGATAACCTATCAACATAGCAACCCCAGCCTCAGCCAAAGATATTGCTTCTGGCCCATCCAGTGTGCTCCATACTCCATGCAACTTCCCAGCCTTGTTGAATAGTCATAGAGTCATAGTCAAAGAGTGATACAGCATGAAAACCAGCTATTCAACCCAACTTGCCCATGCCGGCCAACATGTCCCAGCTACAATAGTCCCCACCAGCCCACATTTGTTCCATATCCTCCAAACCTGTCCTATACAGTCTTCAATCTCAAGTGTTAAATCCACATTATTCACCCAATGAATGCTGCCTGTTCTGGTGAGTTTTACTGTTTTTGTTTTCCAAACTTCATAATGTAAGTCCCTTAGCTGGGAATGGCAGCAATTGAAACACGCAAAAATAGGGGCTACTCAGCCCCTTAAGCCTGCCCTACCATTCAATATAGTCACGGCTGCCCTGCCCCAGGCCTATCTCCCTTGCCAGTTCCCCATATACCTCAATTCCCTGATCTTTGAAAATGGCATCTATTTTCTCTTTAAATATCCCCAGTGATCTAGCCTCCACAACCCTCTGGGGTATAAAATCAGTGTACCCATGAGACTATCAAAATCAAATCCTAAATATGTTGCAAGCAATTACTCTCCTTTGGAAAAAAAAAATGGCTTTTTACAGCATGTGTCTGTGAAAACCTGCTCCAGAATTCCTCCTTCAAATGGTGTGTAAAGAACATTGTTTTATTATGTAATAATATCCAGGATTTCACGGGCAATTCGTGGACGTGTTTCCCAAAGCTGGTTTGGATTTTATGCAGTATTAGTTCACACATTTAAAGGTTACAAATTGTAAATTTCAGCAAGAAATCATCTGCGACTTCCAGGTCCTTTTGTGCACTGGAGTCTCATTTTTAAAGCACTGAGCGACGTCAATTATCTTCATTCTAATTGCAAAATTTTAATTAACGGAGAAAAAAAAAAAATCAAAATTTTATATTTTGCTTGCTGAAACCCAAAATTAACATTATATGAAAAATGGAGGTAATCTTTATTTAAAACCTCTAGGCAGGATTACTGGTGCAGGCAGTCTAAGGATATTAAACACATTCTAAATTAAACACCCCCAACAAATTTTGTGTGAAAATATATTTGGATAATTTTGCATGCCAAACTGGATATTTTATTTTATTTCCTCTCCCCCGCCTTACTCCCAGCAATCTCCCATCACCCACAGTTGTCCTAAGTTTACAATTATATAAATGAAGATCTTGTCTTTCACCAATAGAATTGCTATGCATGGCAAGATTGTTATTCCTTCTCTGGCTGCACTGGATGTTTCAAGACGGGAAGTCATAAAAAAAAATCTTTATCTCTCTGAAACACAGCAATTTGGAAGATTATCGAATGGTGACTGGGGGGCAGAAATGCCAGTCTGAGGAATTATATCACAATCTCTCTTGCATTTACAACCTTCCTCAAAGCAAGCTGTCACCCTGGTAGGAAAGGTTGATGGAGGATTCATTACATCTCCAGGCGCGTCTCATTTGCGAGGCGACTGATATGCTCCTCATTTGTGAAAGGTTTCACTCGACCCAGCCCAGACGCTGCACTGAGGGAAAAGGGTGTCTTAAAGGTACAGACGAGCCTTGACGTTTCCCCCTTACCTTCCAGTGACAGTCTTGCACGCCATCGTATTGGTGGTTGACCTCGGTCAGATCACCGTACAGAGCACGCACCTCACCACCACGGTTTTCAAGAGCTTTGAGTAACTGGTTTTCTGCACTGCAATGCAATGTATTCATATTATATTGAATCCATAACTTTATCATAGAAACATAGAAAATAGGTGCTGGAGGAGGCCATTCGGCCCTTCGAGCCAGCACCGCCATTCATTGTGATCATGGCTGATCGTCCCCAATCAATAACCCGTGCCTGCCTTCTCCCCATATCCCTTGATTCCACTAGCCCCTAGAGCTCTATCTAACTCTCTCTTAAATCCATCCAGTGATTTGGCCTCCACTGCCCTCTGTGGCAGGGAATTCCACAATTTCACAACTCGCTGAGTGAAAAAGTTTTTTTCTCACCTCAGTCTTAAATTGCCTCCCCTTTATTCTAAGACTGTGGCCCCTGGTTCTGGACTTGCCCAACATTGGGAACATTTTTCCTGCATCTAGCTTGTCCAGTCCTTTTATAATTTTATATGTTTCTATAAGATCTCCCCCTCATCCTTCCAAACTCCAGTGAATACAATCCTAGTCTTTTCAATCTTTCCTCATATGACAGTCCCGCCATCCCCGGGATCAATCTCGTGAACCTACGCTGCACTGCCTCAATCACAAGGATGTCCTTCCTCAAATTAGGAGACCAAAACTGTACACAATACTCCAGATGTGGTCTCACCAGAGCCCTTTTCAACTGCAGAAGAAAATAATGTTATATTATTTTTGGTAGGATGTGTATTAAGTAATAGTTATCATTTTTTACATAATTACTGACTACATAAATGCATTATGTATTTCAACCTATATGAATTCAATATATTGAGACAAAATCATTTAATTCTTCAAGTTTAATCCAAAATGCTGTACAACCAAATAACAATACCAACTTGCATATAGCAAGCTCCCACAAGCACTGCTCAGGTGAGTTACTGCTTTGCATGTTATGGTGGTTTGGCCAGGACAAAGAATGTCCCTATTCTCTTATTTTTTAAATGTTTTGCAATTAAATTAAATACAGCAATTAACATCAGAAATGTTACATTAGAAATGCATTGGGCTTAATAAAACATTCTTCTAGTTCATTAATTTGTAAACCAACAGCATCTTTAGGCTCTCTATAGATGCACACTTCCATGCAGAAAAGTTGAAGCAACTGTTAGTAACTCAACACTTCTCCAATGCAATCAAGGCAAGAACTCAAATTGAACCATTTATAATCTATATCGGGTCTGAAGAAGAGACACAACTCAAAACAGTGTTTGACTCAATAGATGCTGTCTGACCCATTGAGTTCTTCCAGCACATTGTTTTTGCTCAGGGTTCCAGCATCTGCAGTTTCTTGTGTCTTCAGCGTTACTATATACCCTGAAAATGCTTTTCTGTTTCATGTGGGCATTTCCTTAATTACTAGCTGACAACCTCTCTGACCCTTCCACCCAATTTTGTGTTTGTGCATTGTAATTCGCTCAGATTCATCTTTTAGACAATAGACAATAGGTGCAGGAGTAGGCCATTCGGCCCTTCGAGCCAGCATCGCCATTCAATGTGATCATGGCTGATCATCCCCAATCAGTATCCCGTTCCTGCCTTCTCCCCATATCCCCTGACTCCGCTATCTTTAAGAGCCCTATCTAGCTCTCTCTTGAAAGTATCCTGAGAACCGACCTCCACCGCCCTCTGATGCAGAGAATTCCACAGAATATTTTAAAATATAAGGGATCGTAAAAAAAAAAATGACAATTCAACATTTATCTTAAAAGTCAGCTGAAGTAACAGCAGATCAGGCAGCATCTCTGGAGAAGACGGATAGGTGACGTTTCGGTTTGGGACTCTTCTTCAGACACTATACAGTACATGGCAGGGTTGGTTAATAAATGGCCCAAAACATGCCTATCCATGTTCTTCAGGGATGCTGCCTGACCGCTGAGTTACTCGAGCACTTTGTGTCCTTTTTTGTAAACCAGCATCTGCAGCTCTTTGTTTCCCCATCAATAAAAATGTGTTTTAGTTTGCTAGTTTTTGCATTCTGCACATATTACTTATTGTGATCGGCTGTTCTGAAGCTTAATTATAATGTAGGTAATAGATGCTGGTGGTGCCACTGAGCTGAGGTTTAGCAACCCACACCAGTAATGCAGATGTTCTTGCTAATGAGATCACAAGCTTTTTGAGACCAGTTTTAGTACATAGAACCTGGAAGAGTACAGCACAAAAACAGGTCCTTCTGCCCACAATGTCTATGCGGATCATGATGCTATATGCCTATCCAAAAGTATTTTAAATGCCATTCACATATCTGATTCAACCACCACCCCTGTCAACATGCTGCAGGCACTCACCACAACCAATTTGCCCTGCTATATCTCCTTTAAACTTTGCCCCTCTTACCTTAAACCTTTGCTCTTATATTTAATTTTTCCATCATGGGAAAAAAATTCTGACTGTCTACCCTATCAATGGCGCTCATAATTTCACATACTTTGATCAGGTCTCCCTGCAACCTCCGGCATTCCAGAGAAAACAATCCAAATCTGTCCAACCTTTTCCTATTTCTTATACCATTAATCCATCATCCAGGCATCATTCTTATAAACTTCCTCTGCACCCTTTCCATAGGCTCCCCATCCTTCCTGTATTGGAATGCATTTTGTTGTCTCTGTACTGTACACTGACAATGACAATTAAAATTGAATCTGAATCTGAATTGGGGTGACTAGATCTGCACACAATATTCCAAATGGGACCTAACCATAGTCCTGTAAAGATGCACCATGACTTCCTGATTCTGATACTCTTTGCACCGTTCTATGAACGTAAGCATACCATATGCCCAGTGGCGGACTGGCCAGGGTGTCAGCTTGCCCGATGGCAAGTGGGCCCCTGATGAAGTGGGCCCCCTTTGTCTCCTGGCAACCAATATTTTTAGACCCAGTCAATGCATATGCCTTCTTTTCACTCTATCTACTTTCTTCAAACTCATTGATTTTCTACTAACTGAAAATTCAGGCCCTGGTTCAAGAACTGAAAAGAAGTTAAAGCCACGATAACTTTGACTTAGAGGTCATGCCAAATGAAACCAGCTGACAGTTATTTTACAAAAGAAAAGAAATAAAAAGAGAAAATTGCAATGTGTTATCCTGTAATTCATCGAGTTTTGACCATTGAAATGTTAAAATATTCAGGAAAAATTCCAGCTTAATAAGGCGATAATATTATTAAAAGGAACTTTATGGCACAATATAAAGAACAGAGAGTATGAGATTTAATGGGATGTTTCTTTCAAAGGGCTAATTTCCACGTACTGCAATAAGCCAATCCACAATTCCTTTTTGAACTCATCAAAGCAATAGATTCAGTAAGCAATAGATTCAGTTTTATTTGGGGGGGGGGGGGGGGGGGGGGGGGGGGGGCGGGGGGCGGGGGGGGTGGGGGAGAAAGGTAACCATTGAGACTAACTTGGCACCTATTGGACTTTTTCCTGAACATCTCAGATGCTACAAGTAGCTTCCAACCACAACTGTTAAATATCAAGTGGGTTCTAACACAATTGCAGAGAGCAGAACCAATAATCAACCAAAAATCAACACCAAACCACATTACAGCAGTCAAAAACTTACGCAGGCAAATATAAAGAAAGCCTTGAAAGTTTGTGCAGAATTCGGCTCAAGCATGTATCTGTAACATTGTAAGTGTGCCCACATACTAATGCGTGAAAGAAACCAATGTGATCATAATCACTATATCAGTTTCCATTTCCAAATGTATATGTAATTAACACCAGATTCTCAGAGGCAACAAAATTTGCCTGAATACTGCAAGAGACTATTATTTCAACTATCTTAATTGAATTATCTAAAGCAATAAAGCAGGCAATAAAAAAGGAACCATTTTTCAGCAATACTTTGGCTGCAAAGTAGTTTATATTTATTAATGAAAATGATTTATTTTAAGAGTTCATTGTTTTAATAAGAGTTTCAGAAATAAAATTCTGTGCAACAATAAAGAATTCATTGTACTTCTAGCCACCTTTACACACACTTTCATCATGCTCACAGATGCATAACGCATATGTGAGCACGTGCATGTGTACACACAGAAACACAGATGCATTTGAACATTAATGCAGACTAGCACATATATATATATATATATTTGTATACGTGACACACGTCCATACATTTGTGCACAGGCTCATGCGTAAGCAAGCACACCCACACAGACCTGGTGCGTTGCAGGATAGACTTACTTCTGGAAAGCTGTGCGAAGACGTGCCTGGAGAAACTCTGACTGTTCCGAGTTGATTTCTTGAGGCTTCACACTCTGAACAAAACAGAAATCAGTACAGATTGGGGCACCATTTTACCAGGAGAAAAGGCGCTGACTGAAATGGCCAAAAGTAGAAATCCCACACAGATGGAGAATGTATGGGAAGTACAGAGGCAGACAATAGTTTTTGCAATTTACAGGGTAATTTACTAGCAGTTTTCTACCCCATTAATCCTACTCTCCTACTTTTCATGCTCCTCATAAAATCCATCTCATTGGCCCAGTTCAAATATGACCTTATGTAGGCTGGTGTTAAATATTGATTGAATTTGTGTCCTGTATTATATTGGAGGCAAGCTACTGGATGAACTCAGCAGGTCAGACAGCATCTGTGGAAGGAAGTGAATACATTATATGTTTCAGAGTGGGACCCTTTTTCAGGCTGATGGAATGGAGGATGGAAAGCTGGTAAAAAATGAGGTGAGTGGAAAGTATGGGGGGTGGGGGGCAAATAGATGGGAAGTAATAGTTCCCTGACCAGCTGAGTTTCTCCAGCAGTTGGTTTTTTGCTCATGCTTCCAGCATCTGCAGTCTCTTGTATCTCCAAAGGCACCATATCAATGTTGTATTTATTTATTTATTTGATTATTTATTTCGAACAGAATAAAAGAATAAAAAGCAAGTGTGAAACAGCATACAAAAAACAAAACAAGAATGTTTATAAAGTGTCATAAACAATATCTATAAATAAATGAAATCGTATGTGTCCAAAAAGGAGCAGGAAGAAGCCAAAGCTAATTAATTCCCACTTATTAATTATTTCTGAAGAAGTGTTTCGGCCCGAAAACGTTGCCTATTTCCTTCGCTCCATAGATGCTGCTGCACCCGCTGAGTTTCTCCAGCTTTTTTGTGTACCTTCGATTTTCCAGCATCTGCAGTCCCTTCTTAAACACTTATTAATTCCCACCCCTTATTCAACCGCTTATAATGATCTTATACAAATTTAGCAGCTATATGTACACCATATGTACACCAGCAGCTATATGTACACCAAATGATTTACATTTATATACTAATCAAATATTTACAAAGCCATACAAAAAAAATAGAGAAAAGGAAAAAAAAGATAAAACCCTATACTCATATACTATACAGTATCTTAGTCATATATACAACCCATCACCCTATAATCACCCTTCCCAATACAATCAGTATAACAAATATCCCACTCACAATCACCTATCCTCATCCCAGTATCCTTTTTAAAAAGTGTTTTTGTACATCTTTTTAAACTGAATATGCCTTAAGACCTGACTTTTGACGTGCCCTTTAGAAAATAATCGTTAGCAAAATTGGAAGACTTCTGTGGAGAGGGGCCATGATTTGGCATGCCCACTTTTTCTGCTAAGATAAGTGGCCAGATTTACAGGCAGCTGCTAGAAAGTGGGCACACAAGATTATCTTAGATGGAGCATCTTGGTTGGCATGACGAATTAAGACAAAGGGCCTGTTTTTCGGTGCTGCATAGTTCTATGACTCAAAATATGGAATCACAAAGCAGGGATTTTCTCTTAAATCATTGACAATAAAAGCCAAGTACAACATCTTTAAAGAATAAATTAATATATATGTGGGTAGGACATGTACTTGAGGTTTCGGTAATATATTAATGTTGAAACAGCACGATATGTCCTGAAATCAGTTCAATTTTCAACTGAGTTTCTTCAATTCAAATTTATCAAAAGAGTAAGGCACAACTGACAAATTATGTGCATGATACACAGCAATTCTTAAAAATGGAAACATATGCACATACTTAATACATGCTTTAAAAATCAAAACCAAAACCACCCACATGCACGAGAGTGCAGCCGAGATGTAATGCAAAAATCAGTAAATACATTTTATCCTGACATTTTAATGTAGCTACAAATCTGTACAGTACATAGAAATGCTAAATATTTAAGCTGCTTTCAGCAAATAAAGCACATCACTAAAGCAATGTATTAATAAAGTAGGTGTAATAATGGTAATTTAACATAATTTGTATGACTGTGCTTTTATTGTGTTAAGCAGTTTCTATGCACATGTTGACTCAATGAATTCTGAATCTATTTTCACTTCAGCAATGAAAGAAGCAGTAAACATTAACCCCACTCATTCTGTTAACCATTACTATGCCAATGGGGTGAAAAGATGTCCTTAATGATTACATGCCCACGGAAACTAAACTCCGAGTTACTTTCCATCAGGTCAAGGATCTAGAAATCAGAGGGGAACTGTTTCAGGCAGAGAGTGGTCAGACTCTGGAGCACACTGCCTGAGGAGGAAGTGGAAGCAAGTATTCTCACAATACTTACAAATGTTTTGAACAAGCACACAAATCATCATGGCCTAGAAGGTTATAGACCTGTTGCCAGTACATAAGCAAGCATGGACATGATTTGCTGAAAGACCTATTTCTGTCCTGCACAGTTCTGTAACTTTGTACCTCCAAAGGTAAGTAATTTAATTTAATTTTAAAAACTCAAATGTTGGAAATCTAAAATAAAGATAGGAAATGCTAGAAACACACATTTTGTCAGGCAGCATGTGTGGAAAGTGAAACAGGAGGAATGTTTCAGATTGAAGACCTTGTGAGGACTGGGAAAGGAAAACAGTTTCATTTTGTTGTAGAGAGGATGATGGTGGGATGGATAGGACAGGTGAGGCCAGGGTTACCACAGTTAGAAACTGATGACAAAGCCATCTGGTTGATAGATTAGTACAGACAAACAGGCAGACAGACAAACAGGCAGACAGACAAACAGGCAGACAGACAAACAGGCAGACAAACAGATAGACAGACAGGCAGACAGACAAACAGGCAGACAGACACAGACAGGCAGACAGACACAGACGGGCAGACAGACACAGACGGGCAGACAGACACAGACAGACAGACAGACAGACAGACAGGCACAGACACAGACAAGCAGATATACACAGACAGAAGTAGAGAAAGAGACAGAGAGAGACAGAAAGACAGACAGAAAACAAACAAATAAAATAAAATATGTAGAATGCTGGTCACAGTCCGATAAATGCCCAGCAGATCAGACAATGTCATCGGAGTGAGTACAGTGAAGTAAATACTTGGCCATTATCATGTTCTGCTTGCGGAAGCTTATAGTGCATGGTGAGACCAGGCTGACGGGAATTCATATTCCTAACAGCTTGGCTATATTTATCTCATTGTAAAAAGCAGGCATTATGATTATCTCTGGATAGACAATATGATTGAAGGCAACAGCATTTCAAGTAGTTAGTGCACAATTCTAAAGATCTAAAGAACAACTCCAGGACTGTTTGGAGTCTGTAGACTGGGCAATGTTCAGGGACTCGGCAATGGACATGAATAAAGTCCTCGCCTTGGTGCCATATATGTTATGTTGTGTCGTGGACTTTCTGTGTTTGTGCTTTTTTTTTAAATTTTAATTCAATTTCAAATTTATTTTTAATATGTGGCGGCTCCTAAGGGTCGTCCCATTATACTGCCGAACCCCTCGGCACAGGAGTGGTGCAGTCCGGAGGCGGTCCTTAGCCGGAGGGTATAAAAGGCAGGGTTTGGGTGCCATCTTCCCCTGGTTTCGTCTTCCCCTGAACCGGGAGGAAATAAAGTAAAGTGCTTCTCAAACTGCGGACTACTTGCCTCATTCTGAGACCCACGCACTACATTGGTGACCCCCGACGCTCCATTGGCATCATGATGGAGACAGAACAAAGCCCTACCTCCTCACACGCCAGCCCGACCCTGTCTCTGGACGCGGTCTCCGTAAAACTGCCCAGCTTCTGGACCACACGGCCGCTCATCTGGTTCCAGCAGGCGGAGGCCCAGTTCAACCTGCGGAACATCACGGTCGATGCCACCCGCTTCTATTACCTGGTGGGAGCCCTCGACCAGGATGCGGTGGAAGAAGTATCGGACTTCCTCGCAGCCCCCACGGACAATGACAAATACCTCGGCCTGAAACAGCTCCTGCTCCAAATTTACGGACTAAGTAGGATGGAGCGGGCAGGTAGGATCCTGCATATGGGGGGCCTGGGCGACTGGCGGCCATCTACCCTCCTAAAGGAAATGGTGGCGTTATTAGACGGGCACACGCCATGCCTGTTGTTTGAATATACTTACCTGCATCTGCTGCCGGCCTACATTCGATTGCAACTCACCGACGCCTCGTTTGCTGATCTTCGGGCCCTCGGGAGGCGCGCCGACGCCATGTGGATGGCGCGCCCTGATGACGTCAGCGCGCTGGGCGTCAGCAGAGACGAGGTCGCGCTGAGGTCGACGCGCCGGGATGACGTCAACGCGCTGGCCGTCGGCAGGCACGCCGTGACGTCAACGCGCTGGCCGTCGGCAGGCACGCCGATGACGTCAGCCCAGCAGCTCCCGATTTCCTCCGGTGGGGCGGGGGAGCTGTGGAAGGAGTGACAGCTCCAGCCCGACGGCCCGTTCGATTACCCCCAGCGGCAGTGAGGGGTACTGCACCTGCAGTCCAGCGCCAGCAAGCTGCAGGCACCACCAGCAGGGGCAGGCAAGCTCAAAATAGCACGAACACAAGGAGCTGGTGCTATTTCCATCAGCGCTGGGGTGCTGCAGCACGACAATGCCGCCAGCCATGCACGTTCCCGGGAAACGCCTGGGCCGGCTGCCAATAGTCCCCGCGGTGGCCGGCCAAATTCACCGCCTTTTCGCTTGGGATCGGCGCTCCGGGACTCGCTTCCTCGTGGATACAGGTGCGGAGCTCAGCGTCCTGCCCCCTTCGCTGGCCGACATTCGTTCCGGTAAGCGGGGGCCCGTCCTCACCGCGGCGAACGGCAGCCCCATCCGCACATATGGACTGCGCATGGTTCCCATCGTGCTCGGCTCCTGCCATTTTTCATGGAACTTTACCGTTGCCGACGTCTCCCAACCATTGCTCGGGGCCGATTTTCTCCGGACGCATTCCCTCATGGTGGACGTCGGGCGTCAGCGTTTGGTCAACGCCACTACAATGGAGCCGATCACATTGCGCTTGGGTCAATCGGTGGGGCGGCCACTGGCGTCCGTGGACTCCCGATACGCACGAATCTTGGCTGCGTTCCCGGACATTCTCACTCTGCAGTTTCATTCAGCAACCCCCAGCCACGGAGTTGTACATTATATCCCGACTACCGGCCCACCCCTCCATGCACGAGCACGACGACTGCCACCAGATAAACTGCGTCTGGCACGGCGGGAATTCCGCACGATGGAGGCCTTGGGGATCGTCCGCCCTTCGAGCAGCCCTTGGGCGTCCCCACTCCACATGGTCCCTAAGTCAAGCGGGGGCTGGCGACCTTGTGGGGATTACCGACGGCTGAACGCTGCAACAACAGCGGATCGATACCCCGTACCCCACATCCAGGACTTCACGGCCCATTTGGCTGGGGCCACATTTTTTTCTAAAGTGGATCTGGTGCGGGGTTATAACCAGATCCCGGTTCACCCGGATGACGTACCCAAGACGGCTATCATCACGCCATTCGGGCTTTACGAGTTTACTCGGATGCCGTTCGGCCTCAAGAACGCTGCACAGGCCTTTCAGCGCCTCATGGACGGGGTTTGTCGTGACCTCGAATTCGTGTTCGTGTACCTGGACGACATCCTGGTGGCCAGCCGCTCGCAGCAGGAACACTGCGCTCACCTTCGACAGCTCTGTCAGCGGCTCAGCGAGCATGGTTTGGCCATCAACCTGGACAAGTGCCGTTTTGGGGTCAACGAAATTGACTTTCTCGGCCACCGCATGACTGCGCTAGGCGCAGTTCCCCTACCTGACAGGGTTGACGCAGTCCGTCGGTTTCCCCGCCCACGCACGGTGCGCGGCCTGCAGGAATTTGTCGGCATGGTGGCATTCTACCATCGTTTCGTACCATCCGCGGCCCACATCATGCGGCCCCTGTATCAACTTCTGGCGGGTGGGCAGCAGAAGAGCGTTGAGTGGACCCACGAGGCGGAGGCAGCTTTCGACGGCGCGAAGGAGGCCCTTGCTCGGGCCGTGCTGCTTGTGCACCCGCGGGAAGATGCCCCGACTGCTCTCACTGTGGATGCCTCGGAGTCGGCAGTTGGTGCTGTGCTGGAGCAGCTGACGGGCGGAGTTTGGCGGCCTCTGGCCTTCTTCAGGCGGCACCTCAACCGCGCGCAGACCAAGTACAGTGCGTTCGATCGTGAGCTCCTGGCTCTGTACCTGGCTGTGCCTACACCGACCATAAGCCGCTCACTTTCGCCCTGCAGAAGGTTTCCGACCCCTGGTCCGCACGTCAGCAGCGGCAGTTGGCTTACATCTCCGAGTACACCACAGCCATCCGCTACGTCAAGGGGAAAGAGAACCGGGTGGCCGACGCATTGTCCCGCCCTGCTATAAATGCCGTGTTCGAGGTGGCGCCCGGATTGGACTATTCTGCTCTGGCGGCGGCACAGCTCACGGACGACGAGGTGCCCACCTACCGGACTGCCATCTCCGGACTCCGTCTTGAGGATGTCCCTCTCGGTCCTGGGGGTATGACAATCCTGTGCGATGTGTCGTCCGGTCAGCCGCGCCCCATCGTCCCTGCCACCTGGCGCCGGAGAGTGTTCGAGGTCATCCACGGACTGGCTCACCCATCAATCCGGGCGACAACGGCACTGGTGGCAGCTCGCTTCATGTGGCACGGTCTGCGCAAGCAAGTTGCCCATTGGGCTCGCACCTGCATCCCGTGCCAGACAGCAAAGATCCAGCGCCATGTCCGCGCACCTCTCCAGGAGTTCGGTCTACCTCACCGGCGGTTCGACCATCTCCACGTGGACATTGTGGGGCCCCTTCCACCGTCCCGGGGCATCACCCACCTTTTGACCATGGTGGACCGCTTCACGCGGTGGCCGGAGGCCATTCCGTTGGCTGACACCTCATCGGCTACGTGTGCTCGTGCGTTGTCCGCGCACTGGATTGCTCGCTTCGGGGTGCCGGCGCACATCTCCTCCGACCGGGGGCCACAGTTCACCTCCGAGCTGTGGTCAGCCATGGCTCGCTTGCTGGGGGTGCAGCTGCACCACACCACGGCTTACCACCCGCAGGCTAACGGTCTGGTGGAGAGGTTCCACCGGCAGCTGAAGGCGGCATTGAAGGCACGGCTCACCGGCCCGGACTGGATGGACGAGTTGCCGTGGGTCATGCTGGGCATCCGGACCGCTCCCAAAGAGGACTTGGCCTCATCATCGGCGGAGCTGGTGTACGGTTCGACACTCACAGTGCCCGGGGAGTTCGTGCCGTCGGCGCCGGAGCATCAGGAAACGCCCTCCTCCGCCCTTCAACGCCTTCGCGAGCGAGTTGGCAGGCTCGCACCCGTCCCGACATCCCGCCATGGGACATTTCGACCACACGTGCCAATGGCCCTCACGGTCTGCCCATACGTCTTCCTGCGCCGTGATGCCCACCGGACGCCACTTCAGAGGCCGTACGAGGGCCCGTTCCGGGTGCTGGAACACGGGCAGTCGACTTTTGTCCTGGACATGGGGGGCCGGCCGGAGGCCGTGTCGATTGACCGTTTGAAGCCGGCGCACCTGGACATTGACCAGCCAGTGCTGGTTGCTCAACCTCGGCCCCGAGGGCGTCCCCCCTCACGACTCCCTCCACCTGTCCCTCCACCTGTCCTCCCGCCGGCCCCTCGACCTGTCCCTACACCTACGCCCCCGCAAGCCCCGGGATCTGCTGACTTCCGCACGCGGGCCGGCCGGGTCGTGCGCCCGCCGATGCGTTTTGTGCCTCTGGTTCTGGGGGGGGGTCCTGTGGCGGCTCCTAAGGGTCGTCCCATTATACTGCCGAACCCCTCGGCACAGGAGTGGTGCAGTCCGGAGGCGGTCCTTAGCCGGAGGGTATAAAAGGCAGGGTTTGGGTGCCATCTTCCCCTGGTTTCGTCTTCCCCTGAACCGGGAGGAAATAAAGTATAGTGCTTCTCAAACTGCGGACTACTTGCCTCATTCTGAGACCCACGCACTACATTTTATTATTTATTTATTATTTATTTTTATTATTTCTTTGTGATTTTTTTTTTTTTTAATGATACTGCCTGTAAGGGAAATTCATTTTGTTGTCTCAAATTGAGACAATGACAATAAATTTGAATTACAATTACAATTAAATACGCCACAGTCGCTACAGACTTCATAAGGAAATGTGTGGAGGACTGCATCCCAACAAAAACCTTCTGAATGTTTTCTAACCAGAAGCCTTGGATGAACCATGAGATCCATGAGATCCTATTGACTATTGACTATTGAGATCCGCATTCCTCTGAAGACCAGATTCCGGGCAATCAGGTCTGGAGATACAGAGGTCTACAAGAAGTCCAGATAAGACTTTGGTAAGGCCATTAAAAAGGCCAAAAGGGACTTCTGCTCCAAGCTGGGGGATGAGGCAGCTGTGGCGGGACTTGAATGCAATCATCTCCCACAAGGCGAAATCAGGAGGCAGCTCAAATGTCAGCGAAGCATCACTCCCTGACGAGCTCAATGCATTTTACGCAAGCTTTGATAGGGAGAATACTGATGTGCCTTCCCGAGCCCCCATTCGCTGTGATGGCATTTCGGTCACAGTCAGAGGCCGACGTCAGGAAGTCCTTCAGGGGGGTGAACCCTCGGAAAGCACCTGGACCTGATGGTATACCAGTCATGTTCTAAAAACCTGTGTGGACCAACTGGCGGGAGTTTTTACGGACATTTTCAACCTCTCACTTCTGAGGTCTGAGGTCCCCACCTGCTTTAAAAGGGCATCAATTATACCAGTGCCCAAGAAGAGTAAGGTGACGTGCCTCAATGACTATCGACCGGTGGCACTAACGCCTGTGGTGATGAAGTGCTTTGAGAGGTTGATTATGGTGCAAATCAACCCGTACCTCGACAAAAATCTGGACACACTGAGTTCGCTTACCGCCACAACAGATCAACGGTGGATGCGATCTCGCTGGCCCTCCACTCCGCACTGGACCAATTGGATAATAAAAACTTATATGTCAGGCTGTCATTCATTGACTACAGTCTGTGACCAGTTTGAGTCGGCCAAGGGAGCCAGGGTGAACTGCAGGAAGAGCGAGGCCATACTCTTTGGCAACTGACCCGACCGATCTTCTGTCCCCTTCACCATCAAGCCTGACTTCTTGAGGGTGCTGGGGATCTGGTTCGGGGGGGGCTGAGGCGTGTGACAAGAATTGGCTGGAGTGGATAGCCAAGGTGGGGAAGAAGCTGGAGCTGTGGAAGCAACGTTCCCACTCCATGACGGGGAAAAATCTGGTCATCAGGTGTGAGGTGCTCTCGGGGCTGCTGTACTTGGCGCAGGTGTGGCCTGTCCCTCCCTCCTACGCCACGGGGATCACCCGGGCCGTCTTCCAGTTCATCTGTGGTTCGAGCACAGACCGGGTGTGACGGGCCACAATGCACAAGTCGGCAGACAACGGGGGTAAAGGTGTGCCCAACGTCGCCCTCACCTTTGTGTGTGGCTGCATCAGGCGGAGTGTAGAGCCAAGGCACGTGGGCACCAAGTGTCACTACCTGCTGAGGTTCTACCTGTCCCCGGTGTTGTGAAGAATGGGCCTGGCGCAGATGCCACGCAATGTGCCAGTCAGCTGGACATTGCCGCCCCATCTGCCATTCGTGGAAAGATTCTCCCGAACCAACACTTTTGACCACAAGTCCATTGGGCAGTGGTCAGCACGGAACATCCTGCATGCACTGAAGGGAAAGGACTACATGGATCCTGTGGCATAGGAGGAAGGGAGGAGATGGCCCAGCTTGTCTGGCAAAATGCCTCATTACCAGAACTAACCAACAAGCACCAAGACCTGGCTTGGCTGGCGGTGAGGGGAGCCCTCCCAGTCAGATCCTTCCTGCACCGTCAGAACCTCACTACCAGCGCACGGTGCCCTCGGGACGGCTGCTATGGAGAGGAGACGGTTGCCCACCTCTTTGCAGAGTGTGGATTTGCAAAGAGAGTCTGGAGAGGTTTGCAAGGGTCCCTGTCACGGTTTATTCCGAACATCTCCGTCACAGAGGACTCTGTGATTTACGGACTGTTCCCAGGGACGCATTCAGAGACTGACATCGAGTGCTGCTGGAAGGTCATCAACTCGGTGAAAGATGCTCTTTGGTCTGCCCGAGCGTTGTTGACCACCCAGCAGAGCGAGATGTCCGTCGGGGAGTGTTGCCGACTGGCCCGCTGCAGACTGCAGGAGTACATGCTGAGGGACGCACTGAAGCTCAGTGCAGCCAACGCCAAGGCTCGGTGGGGGAGGACCACAGTCTAGGTTCCTTCTGCTGCTGGACATGGGGGGCAGGGTGTGGTGGAGACGCCCCTCAAAACAAGGCAAGGGATTCCACGCTAGTGGGCCACATGAGTGGCAAGGGTGTGGGGTAAAATTGTGATTCGGGCAAACTATTGAATGTATGTATAGCCTCCGAGAAGGTCGGATGGAGTTTTGTATGGATCATGTATTCTATATATTTATTTCTCAAATAAAGTATATTTTGAAATTATTAAAAAAAAAAAAAAATGACTACAGCTCGGCATTTAATACCATCATCCCCTCCAAGTTGGTTACCAAGCCCTCAGATCTAGGTCTCTGCACATCCCTCTGCAATTGGATCCTCGACTTCCTCATTCACAGACCACACTCTGTCCGTATTGGTGGAAATGTGTCATCCTCAATAACAATCAGCACGGGAGCACCTCAAGGCTGCGTGCTCAGCCCCCTGCTCTACTCACTCTACAGTCATGCCTGCGTAGCTGGACATGGTTCGAACTCCATCATCAAGTTCGCCGACGATACCACTGTTGTGGGACATATCAGCCGAGTCAGAGTATCGAAATGAGATCGACCGATTGACCAAATGGTGCCAGCACCATAACCTGGCTCTCAACACCAGCAAAACCAAGGAACTGACTGTGGACTTTGGAAGGGGTAGGATGGGGACCCACAGTCCCGTTTATATCAACGGGTCGATGGTGGAAAGGGTCAAGAACTTCAAATTCCTGGGCGTGCATATTTCCAAAGATCTCTCCTGGTCCCAGAACACTGATGCAATTATAAAGAAAGCACATCAGCGCCTCTACTTCCTGAGAAGATTACCGAGAGTCAGTATGTCAAGGAGGACTCTCTCGAACTTCACAGTAGAGAGCATGCTGACCGGTTGCATCGTGGCTTGGTTCGGCCTAGTTTGAGCGTCCAGGGGCGGAAAAGACTGAAAAAAGTTGTAAACAGTGCCCAGTCCATCATCGGCTCAGACCTCCCTACCATCGAGGGGATCTATCACAGTCGCTGCCTCAAAAAGGTTGCCAACATCATCAAGGACCCACACCATCCTGGCCACAAACTCATCTCTCTGCTGGCATCAGGTAGAAGGTACAGGAGCCTGAAATCTGCAACATCCAGGTTCAGGAACAGCATCTTCCCCACAGCCATCAGACTATTAAACTTCAAAAAACTGTGAACTATAACAGCCTATTGCACTTTATCTGTTTATTCGTGTGTGTGTGTATATATATATATTCTATGGTATATGGACACACTGATCTGTTCTGTATTTATGCCTCCAATATTATGTTGTGCTGCAGCAAAGCAAGAATTTCATTGTTCTATCTGGGACACATGACAATAAACTCTCTTGACTTGACTTGACTTGAGATCCTTGATAGTGACAGCACAGATAAGATGGTTAAGCAGGCATTCGGGATATTGGCTTTTTATTAAGCATCGAATGTAACTGATAGTTCACCCCAGCTCTCCAGATGTAGCACACAGCCCAAAGGTTTTCCATCCATCACCTGGACTGGGTAGTATCATCAGAAACAAGGATATGTGCTGTCCCATCTACCTCCCAATGGAATCCACCTCCATCATCATGACTGCAGTATGCCATAATATCATAGAAGGTAAAACCAACTAGATCAAGTGACAGCGATGCATCACTCCCTTCCTTCTACCTTCTCAGGCCCCACAGCCCCCTACAATACTGTGATAGTCTCCGAGGATGATGTCAGAAGATCCTACATGATCCTTGGAAAGCATCTGGCCCTGATGGTGTACATGCCACATTCTTATGTATGGTCCAAAATGCTGCCGCTCGCCTTTTAACCGGAACTCGAAAGAGGGAGCACATTACGCCAATTTTGGCCTCCCTTCACTGGCTCCCAGTGCACTTTCGAGTTCATTTTAAAATTATTTTATTTGTTTTTAAATCATTGAATGGCCTCGCCCCGCCTTACCTCTCTGAGCTGCTCCACCTATATGCTCCTACCCGGTGCCTCAGGTCAGCGGATCAGCTGCTCCTTGAGGTACCAAGGTCTAAGCGGAAGCTCAGAGGGGATAGAGCCTTTTCTGTTGCTGCACCGGCACTCTGGAACACCTTGCCGCTGCAGATCAGACAGGCCCCTTCACTGTCCATCTTTAAATCCTCCCTAAAAACTCACTTTTATTCACTGGCTTTCGACACTGGCTGAGACATTGTTCCTGTTTTAGTGCTTTTAATGTCTTTTAATTTTTTACTGTTTTTATAGTCCTGTCGTCTTAATGGTTTTAGTAGTTTGTAATAACTTTTTGTTGATTTCCCATGTACAGCACTTTGTGGTAACTGATGTTGTCTAAAAGCGCTTTATAAATAAAGTTATTATTATTATTATTATAAGAAAGAACTGCAGATGCTGGTTTAAATCGAACGTAGACACAAAATGCTGGAGTAACTCAGTGGGACAGGCAGCATCTCTGGAGAGAAGGGTGACGTTTCGGGTCACGAAGAAGGGCCTCAACCCAAAATGTCACCCATTCTTTCTCTCCAGAGTTGCTGCCTGTCCCGTTGAGTTACTCCAGCATATTGTGTCTACCTGGCTACATTCTTAAATGTGTCCCCACAGGACCAACTGGCTGGCGTTTTCATGGACCTCTTCAACCACACACTACTGCTGTGTGGTTGAAGGTCCTTTAAAAGGTCATCCATAGTACCAGTGCTGAGGAAGAGTAAGGTGACATGCCTCAACCATCACCAACAGTTGGCATTCATGTCCATTGTAGTGAAGTGCCTTGAGAGATTGTTGGTGCATATCAAATCCTGGATTAGTAAGAACCTGGACCCATGGACCCACTATAATCAACAGCAGATACATTCTTGCAGGCTCTCCACTCTGCACTGGACCACTTGGACAATAAGAACATGTATATGAAGCTGCTGTTAATCAAACAGAGCTTGGTATTCAACACCATAATCCCCTCCAAACTTATCATGAAACTCGGGGAACTGCGTCTCTGTTCGTTCCTACACAATTGGCTCCTACACTTCCTCATCAGCAGACCTCAATCAGTAAAAATTAGCAACAACACTTCTTCCTCAATGGCCATCAGCACAAGGTCACCTTTGGCTGTGTGCTTAGCCACTTCATCCATATAACCATATAACAATTACAGCACGGAAACAGGACATCTCGGCCCTACAAGTCCATGCCGAACAAATTTTGTTCCCCTTAGTCCCACCTGCCTGCACTCGTACCATAACCCTCCATTCCCTTCTCATCCATATGCCTATCCAATTTATTTTTAAATGATACCAATGAACCTGCCTCCACCACTTCCACTGGGAGCTCATTCCACACCGCCACCACTCTCTGCGTAAAGAAGTTCCCCCTCATATTACCCCTAAACTTCTGTCCCTTAATTCTGAAGTCATGTCCTCTTGTTTGAATCTTCCCTATTCTCAAAGGGAAAAGCTTGTCCACATCAACTCTGTCTATCCCTCTCATCATTTTAAAGACCTCTATCAGGTCCCCCCTTAACCTTCTGCGCTCCAGAGAATAAAGACCTAACTTATTCAACCTATCTCTGTAACTTAGTTGTTGAAACCCAGGCAACATTCTAGTAAATCTCCTCTGTACTCTCTCTATTTTGTTGACATCCTTCCTATAATTTGGCGACCAAAATTGTACACCATACTCCAGATTTGGTCTCACCAATGCCTTGTACAATTTTAACATTACATCCCAGCTTCTATACTCAATGCTCTGATTTATAAAGGCTAGCATACCAAAAGCTTTCTTTACCACCCTATCTATATGAGATTCCACCTTCAAGGAACTATGCACGGTTATACCCAGATCCCTCTGTTCAACTGTATTCTTCAATTCCCTACTGTTTACCATGTAAGTCCTATTTTGATTTGTCCTGCCAAGGTGTAGCACCTCACATTTATCAGCATTAAACTCCATCTGCCATCTTTCAGCCCATTTTTCCAAATGGCCTAAATCACTCCATAGACTTTGGAAATCCTCTTCATTATCCACAACACCCCCTATCTTGGTATCATCTGCATACTTACTAATCCAATTTACCACACCTTCATCCAGATCATTGATGTACATGACAAACAACAAAGGACCCAACACAGATCCCTGAGGCACCCCACTAGTCACCTGCCTCCAACCCGATAAACAGCCATCCACCATTACCCTCTGGCTTCTCCCATTCAGCCACTGTTGAATCCATCTTGCTATTCCTGCATTTATACCCAACAGTTGAACCTTCTTAACCAACCTTCCATGAGGAACCTTGTCAAAGGCCTTACTAAAGTCCATATAGACAACATCCACTGCTTTACCCTCGTCAATTTCCCTAGTAACCTCTTCAAAAAATTCAAGATGATTAGTCAAACATGACCTTCCAGGCACAAATCCATGTTGACTGTTCCTAATCAGACCCTGTTTATCTAGATGCTTATATATATTGTCTCTAAGTATCTTTTCCATTAATTTGCCCACCACTGAAGTCAAACTAACAGGTCTATAATTGCTAGGTTTACTCTTAGAACCCTTTTTAAACAGTGGAACAACATGCGCAGTACGCCAATCCTCGGGGACTATTCCCGTTTCTAATGACATTTGAAATATTTCTGTCATAGCCCCGGCTATTTCTACACTAACTTCCCTCAATGTCCTAGGGAATATCCTGTCAGGACCTGGAGACTTATCCACTTTTATATTTTTCAAAAGTGTCAGTACTTCTTTTACTTTGAACCTCATAGTATCCATAGCTACTCTACTGGTTTCCCTTACCTCACATAATTCAATATCCTTCTCCTTGGTGAATACCGATGAAAAAAAAATTGTTCAATATCTCCCCCATCTCTTTTGGCTCTGCAGATAGCTGTCCACTCTGTCTCTCCAATGGACCAATTTTATCCCTCCTTATCCTTTTGCTATTAATATAGCTGTAGAAACCCTTTGGATTGACTTTCACCTTACTTGCCAAAGCAACCTCATATCTTCTTTTAGCTTTTCTAATTTCTTTCTTAAGATTCTTTTTACATTCCTTATACTCTTCAAGCACCTCATTTACTTCATGCTGCCTATAATTATTGTAGATCTCCCTCTTTTTCCGAACAAGATGTCCAATTTCCCTTGAAAACCAGGGCTCTTTCCAATTTTTACTGTTTCCTTTCAACCGAACAGGAACATAAAGATTCTGTACTCTTAAAATTTCCCCTTTAAATGTCCTCCATTTCTCTTCTACATCTTTCCCATAAAACAAAATGTCCCAGTTCACTCCTTTTAAATCATCTCGCATCGCATCAAAGTTAGCCTTTCTCCAATCAAAAATCTCAACCCTAGGTCCAGTTCTGACCCTCTCCATAGTTATATTGAAACTAATGGTATTGTGATCACTGGACCCGAAGTGCTCCCCAACGCATACCTCCGCCACCTGTCCAGTCTCATTTCCTAACAGGAGGTCCAGCACTGCCCCTCCTCTAGTAGGTACCTCTATGTATTGCTGCAAAAAACTATCCTGCACACATTTTACAAACTCCAACCCATCCAGCCCATTTACAGAATGTGTTTCCCAGTCTATGTGTGGAAAGTTGAAATCTCCCACAATCACTACCTTGTGCTTACTACTAATCTCTGCTATCTCCTTACATATTTGCTCTTCCAATTCTCGTTCCCCGTTTGGCGGTCTATAATACACCCCTATAAGTGTTGCTACACCTTTCCCACTTCTCAATTCCACCCAAATAGCCTCCCTAGATGAGCCCTCCAATCTATCCTGCCAAAGCACTGCTGTAATATCTTCCCTGACTAGCAATGCAACACCTCCACCTCTTGCCCCTCCAATTTTATCACACCTGAAGCAACGAAATCCTGGAATATTTAGTTTCCAATCACAGCCCTCCTGCAACCACGTTTCACTGATCGCCACAACATCATACTTCCAGGTGTCTATCCAGACTCTAAGCTCATCCACCTTTCTTACAATGCTCCTAGCATTAAAATATGCACATTTAAGAAAACCCCCGTCTCTTATTCTCTGTTTATTTCCTTTTTTTCCTTTCTCCTCTTGTGTCCGAGTGCTTCCCATTTCTGCTTCCTGCCTCACATTCTGTCTACTACCTTTCGCTATTTGAGTCCCTCGCCCCAACCATTCTAGTTTAAAGTCTCCCCAGCTGCCTTTGCAAATTTCCCCGCTAGGATATTGGTCCCCCTCGGGTTCAAGTGCAACCCATCCTTTCTGTACAGGTCCCACCTTCCCCAAAAGAAGTCCCAATGATCCAGGAACTTGAATCCCTGCCCTCTGCACCAGTCTTTCAGCCACGCATTTATCCTCCACCTCGCTCCATTCCTACTCTCACTGTCGCGTGGCACAGGCAGTAATCCTGAGATTGTTACCTTTTTGGTCCTTTTTCTTAACTCTCCTCCCAACTCCCTAAATCCTCCCTTCAGGACCTCTTCCCTTTTTTTTCCTATGTCATTGGTACCTATATGTACCACGACCTCAGGCTCCTCTCCCTCTGATTTAAGGATATCTTGGATGCGTTGAGACACGTCCGAGACCTTGGCACCAGGGAGGCAGACCACCATCCTGGTCTCCCGACTGCGTCCACAGAATCGCCTATCCGACCCCCTAACAATAGAGTCCCCAATTACTATTGCCCTCTTTTTTTCCCTAGCTTTTGGAGCAACAGGGCCGGTCTCTGAGCTGGAGGCCCGTCCGCTGTCACTACCCCCGGGTAGGCTGTCACCCCCATCCGTACTCAAACAGGAGTACTTATTTGCGAGGTGTACCGACATTGGAGTACTCACTCGTTCCTGCCTCTGCCCCTTGCCCTTCCTTAACGTGACCCACATGTCTCTCTCCCGTGGTTTTGGAGTGACCACCTCTCTATAACTCCCCTCTATGAGCTCCTCACTCTCCCTGATCAGAGCGAGGTCATCGAGCTGCTGCTCCAGGATCCTAATACGGTCCCTTAGGAGCCCCATCTCGCTGCACCTGGTGCAGATGTGGATGTCTGGAGGGCCATCCGACACCATGACCTCCCACATCTGACATCCAGAACAGAACATCCATGACCATGTAGACAGACACAACTCCACAATAAACAATAGTATAATCAATTATCAGTAATTCTAGGAAATCAGACCATAATAGTGCAAAGTGAAGTACTTAATGCAACCTAAATGAAGTCAATAGCAGATCATGTGCTGAGCCAGGCTTGTGGTTAGGGTTGTGTGGTGTAGTTCAAGAATCTTGTTGGTACTATGCTTGTACTATGGATGATCCAACTCCTCATATATTTGGCAGTATTGTTATTGTTGAACGAATAACAGGTAACAATGAATCGACGTATAAGAGGGAGATTGATAATCTGATAAAATGGTGCCAAAACAACCACCTTGCTTTCAACGTTAACAAGACCAAGGGGCTGATTGTTGACTTCAGGGAGGGAAAGCTGTGGATCCAGGAACCTCATCACTACCATTATAAGGTAGGTACAACAGCCTGAGAACAGTGGCCTCCAGGTTCACAAACAACATTTTACCATCAACAAGAATGAGGGGGGACATCATTGAAACATACAGAATAGTGAAAGGCTTGAATAGAGTGGATGTGGAGATGATGTTTCCACTCGTGGGAGAGTCTAAGATTAGAGATCATAGCCTCAGAATTAAAGGACATTCTTTTAGGAAGATGAGAAGGGATTTCTTTAGTCGGAGGGTGGTGAATCTGTTGAATTCTTTGCCACAGATGGCTGTGGAGGCAAAGTCAGTGGATATAATCAAGGCAGAGATGGATTGATTCTCAATTAGTACAGGTGTCAGAGGTTATGGGGAGAAGGCAGGAGAATGGGGTTAGGAGGGAGAGATAGATCAGCCATGATTGAATGGTTGCGTAGACTTGATGAGCCGAATGGCCTAGTCCTACTCCTACCATGATCTTATGAACCTGTCTTCATTGTTGGAATGGCAGTGGAAAACGTCAACAGCTCCAGATCTTCTCTGAAGATCTGCCCCGGGCTGAGCAGATTGTTGCAATCACAAAGAAAGCTCGTCAGCACCGCTATTTCCTCAGAAGATTCAGGAGATTTGGATGTCATTGGATACATATGGAACTGATAAGTATGGTAGAGAGCATACTGACTGGTTGCATCACAACCTAGTTTGGTAACTCAAAAACTCAAGAATGAAGAAGGCTGCAAAAAATGCTGGACAATGCTCAGTTCATCGTAAGCATTGACCTCCCCGCCATCGTCAGGATACACAGGAAGCACTGCCTCAAAAAGGCAGCTAATATCATCAAAGACCCGCACCGTCCTGGGAACACGTACATCTCGCTGCTACCATTATACGGTAGTTACAGCAGCGTGTGAACAGTGACCTCCAGGTTCCAGCATTTTCCCTTCAACAAGACTCTTGAACTACCCAAGGGGGTCAAGGGTGTTTTATTGTCATATATCCCGGGTGGGACAATGAAATCCTTACTTGCTGCAGCACAACAGAATATGTAAACATAATACATAACGGGGGAAGAGAATTCAATAATTAACAAATATAGTGCAATAATAATACAGTCTTTTGCAGTTCAGAACTCAGAGCTTATTCGGTGTTGTGTTTAGCAGCCTGATGGCTGTTGGGAAGAAACTGTTCCTGAACCTGGACGTTACAGTTCTCAGGCTCCTGTACCTTCTTCCTGATGTCAATGTTTGAGATGAGTGTGTGGCCAGGATGGTGTGGGTCTCTGATGATTTTGGCTGCCTTTTTGAGGCAGCGAGTACGATAAATCCCTTCGATGGTGGGGAGGTCAAAGCCGGTGATGGACTGAGCAGTGGTCACAATTTTTTGTAGTCTTTTTCGCTCCTGGATGTTTGAGTAGCCAAACCAGGCCATGATGCAACCCGTCAGAATGCTCTCTAACGTGCTCCTGTAGAAGTTTAGGAGAATCCTCTTCGACATGCCGAATCTCCGTTATCTTCTGAGGAAATGGAGTAATCCGTAATCTTTTTGGAGTCGCTGATGTGCCTTCTTTATAATTGCATCGGTGTGCTGGGTCTAGAAAAGATCTTCAGAAATATACACGCCCAGGAATTTGATGTTATTGACCCTTTCCACCATCGTCCCATTGATATGAACAGGATTGTGGGTCCTCATCCTTCCCCTACCAAAGTCCACAATCAGTTCCTTGGTCTTACTGATGTTGTGAGTCAGGTTGTTGTCCTGGCACCATTTGGTCAGTCTGTCGATCTCACTTCTATACTCTGACTCGTCCCCATCTGTGATTTGTCCAACCACAGTGGTGTCGTCGGCGAACTTGGTGATGGAGTTCGCACTATGCCCGGCTACGCAGTCATGGGTGTAAAGCAGGGGGCTGAGCACGCAGCCTTGAGGTGCTCCCATGCTAATTGTTACCGAGGATGAAGTGGTTCCTCTAATTCGAACAGACTGTGGTCTGTGGATGAGGAAGTCGAGGATCCAATTGCAAAGGGATGCACAGAGGCCCAGTTCCGTGAGCTTGGTAACCAGCTTGGAAGGGATGATAGTATTAAATGCTGAGTTGTAGTCTATAAACAACAGCCTGAGGTAAGTGTTTTTATTATCCAATTGGTCCAGTGCAGAGTGGAGAGCCAGTGAAATTGCATCCACCGTTGACCTGTTGTGGTGGTATGAGAACTGTAGTGGGTCAGGTTCTTGTCGAGGTAGGAGTTGATGTGCACCATAACCAACCTCTCAAAGCGCTTCATCACCACAGGCGTTAGTGCCACTGGTCGATAGTCATTGAGGCACGCCAGCTTACTCTTCTTGGGCACCATTATTATTGATGCCCTTAAAGCAGGTGGGAACCTCAGACCCAAGAAGTGAGAGGTTAAAAATGTCCGCAAAAGCTCCCGCCAGTTGGTCTGCACAGGTCGTGAGAACACGCCAGGGTATACCATCAGGTCCAGGCGCTTTCAGAGGGTTCACCCCCCTGAAGGATCTTCTGACGTCGGCCTCTGTGACTGTGACAGTAACACCATGAAGATCTGATGTGGAATTAGGCTGGATTTCTTTTTCTCATCCAGTGACAACACAGTGGGCCACATACTCTCCATCTGTGCTGTAAATGTCTGTCCCTTTGATAAAGTTTTTCTGCAAACATCACCAAAGGTGATCTGTCTTCATACTATACAGGAAGTCACTTTGACATTCTTCCCTTTTTGCAGGCGGTGGACCAGGCGGACAGGAGGAAACATGTCAGACGGGTGCATTGGCAGCTTCTCTGCACCTGCTTCATCCGTCATTATGTCGTTGGCGGGCCAGACATTCCTGGTTGCACACACAGGAAGTCACCTTCCCAGAGGAGAGCGCACTTTGTAAACAAGCAGCCACATCAATCTGTACACTGCTGAAGCCACATCTGGAACGTACTTCTCTCACTGGCTGTCAGACATGCTCTGTCCGTGACCTTTCAAACTGCGGTGTCCCCTGCAAACAGCAGAACAACCACAGTTGTATTCAGAAGGTCACAGAAGCTTTGTCAAGAAAGGAAGCACCATTCAGATATTCTCCCTGCCATCACACAGGCACTCAACTGCAAAGAGATTGTGACATCAACCAGACACCACCATTATGACCCAAGTCTCATTGAAAATTTACTTCTGCACTCAACACTCAACATCAGAATGCAAGATCTGAAGTGTATTGCAGTAAATCCCCACTTTCATCAAATATATGTTACAGTGAAAATAAACAGTCTATCCAACATTTTGAAGCTCCCTGCTAATTACTCTAATCTGATTGTCACTTTTTTTGCCAATTCCTCGATGGTCTCACTCTTCCTTGCACCTATCATCTCCTAGAAATGTATTACCTTCCTCTATGCTTTTAATTTTAGCGATTTATTGTCCCTGATTTTAATCACCATTCATAGCTTCAGCTGCTGAAGCTTCAAGCTCTCCTTAAGTTCTCCAAATGGGTAAATTGCCCTTCTCTTGAAAATGCTCCACACTTGCAGGTTTATGGCCATCTGCTTTGATATGTCCTTATGCGCTATCGTTTGATTGTTCCTGTCAACCAGTAATTCATAGAACCATTGCGTCAATGAGAGATTCATGAAAACAGGCCCTAAAATTTTGAGATTTTAAAAATCAAGTCTGCAATTTATCCCATCGGATAAAGCACAAAAATAAATTTAATTTGACACCTAATTCACTTTCATATCTTCAGTATTAAAAAAGTTATGGCCATTTTCATACTTGGAAATTAGCATCTTGTTCCCTATTGATTTGCCATTGACTTAACACAAAAGCTGTGATCAGACCATTGAAATGGCCATAACTTTCTTAAAAATTAAGAGAACTGAAAGACATTTTCAGTTATTATAGATTGAAGCATTCTGAAACAAATATGAAACAATCTTACTTGGATGACCTGAAATTAAAGCATATAATTATTTAGTTACCCAATTGTAGCTAATTCCAAACTTCAATTACTAGATCTAAACATCTATCCATTTCTTAAGAAAAGATTAACATTTTTAAATAGCCTAAGTGTCCAAATAACATTCACAAAGAATTCACAATAAAACATGATTTTTAAATCTCATTTACATTAATTTATAGGCCAAATGGAAGGAATTGAGTGTTCAATTGCTGTAAATTAATGGCCATTTAAATCAGCTTTCGAGTGGGATCCTTTGGAACTCTGTGGAACGCACTGGTTTAGAACGTTCCCATTGCGGTGGATTTGTACCCCAAATGCCCAGAAAAATACTGCGGGATTTAATGGGGCCCCAAATTAGCTACTTGCAGCATAAAACTTTGTATAAAGGGATCTTAAGAAGGCCTTTTTAATGTAAAAATAAACAACCTACCTTCCGTTGTCCCCTGTATGAGATCCGTCCCGTTGTCGGCGGTCGCGTGTTTAGAGGATAATTTTTAATCTACTATAACAATTAAATTAACCAATTAAATTAAAAAATAGCTCCAGCGAAAGAATCTCCCAGCGATTTTTTTGTCAGCAACTAAGTAGGCTGAACAACCTCGATTTGAATAGCCTAGGGAAAATCGCGTTTTAAACCCGCCCCCCCTCTGAACGGCGCCAAAATCGCACACACGGGCTTGGACAGATCTGCAGCGACGCTTAAGGTAGGTTTTGCAACATACCTACCTATGGTCCATTCAATCCGTGCCGACAATAAAATATCCATTTCTATATTCATCCCAGGCTTAAGCGCCTGTCCCACGAGCATGTGACTGCATGCAGCAAGCGCGACCAAACAGGAAGCGGGGGCCGCGCGGAGGTCGAGTGATCCCTTTTGAGTTGACGTGAAGTTCGAGCGAAGTCTGCGGGAAGTTCGTGCGTGAAGTACGGCGTCAAGATGTTGCGTACAGCGTCGAGACGCTGCGTACGGCGGCGAGACGCTGCGCACGCCCGTCAAGGCCGGCAGGCCGTTGCCACGCGGAATTTTTGGACTGTGTCAGTATTTTGGAGCCCCGCGCGATGTCGGGACCAGCTCCGCACAACTCCATATGGCTCTGGCGATCGAAGTGGGACCGGCCCCGCGAGGCCGTACGGCCCAAGCGGCCACGTTAAGTCGCGCTTGCCGCATGCAGTCGGATGCTCGTGGGACATGCCCTTAACTTATTTTATTAGATTCATAGAGTCATAGTGATACAGTGTGAAAACAGGCCCTTTGACCCAACTTGCCCACACCGGCCAACATGTCCCAGCTACACTAGTCCCACCTGCCAGCATTTGGTCCATATCCCTCCAAACGTGTCCTATCCATGTACCTGTTTAATGTTTCTTATATATAGTCCCTGGCTCAACTACCTTCTCTGGTAGTTTGTTCCATACATCCACCAACCTTTGTGTGAAAAAGGTACCTCTCAAATACCTATTAAATCTTTTCCCCTTCACCTTAAACCCATGTCCTTTGGTCCTCGATTCACCTTCTCTGGAATGAGGTTCAGTGCATCTACCTGATCTATTCCTCTCATGATCTTATACACCTCTATTTGATCACCCCCTCCTGCGCTTAAAGGAATAGAGTCCCATCTTACTCAACCTCAGCCTATACCTCAGACCCTCTAGTCCTGGCAATATCCTCGTAAATCTTCTCTATACCCTTTCCAGCTTGGCAACATCTTTCCCATAACATGGTGCCCAGAACTGAACACAATACTAAATGTGGCCTCACCAACATCTTATACAACTGCACCATGACCTCCCAGCTTCCATACTCAATACTCTGACTGTGCCAAAAGTATTTTTGACCACCCGATCTACCTGCAACTGCAATGTCAGGGAATTATGCATTTGCATTCCTCAACCCCACTGATCTACAACACTACCCATAGACCTACCAATCACTGTGTTAGATGTTAGAGATGTTAGACTTCCCAAAATGCAATACCTTACATTTTTCTGCATTAGATTCCATCACCCATTCCTCAGCCCACTTGGCCAATTGATCAATTGTTGAATTGTTGAACAATTGCAATTGTTCACAACCATCTTCACGATCTGCTAAACCATCCACTATGTTATTCCACCCACTGCAAACTTTCTAATCTTGCCCTGTATGTTCTCATCCAAATCATTGATATAGATGACAAACAGTAACGGGGCCAGCACCGAACCCTGAGGCACACCACTAGTCAGAGGTTTCCAGTCCGAGAAGCAACCTTCCACCTCTGCTTCTTTCCAAGAATCCAATTTTCTATCCAATTATTCTCCTCGCATTCCCAGGTTTTACCACTCATTCTACACATTGGCGGCAATTTACCGTTAACCCGCACCTATCAACCCGCAATCCACACATTTTTGAGATGTAGGAGGAAACTGGGGCACTTGATGGAAGCCCACGGGGTCACAAGATGAACATGCACACTAACTATTAGTTTGGCCTGTCCATGGCTATACAAGAAAAGAAAGCCTGATACTATCCAGGCCCGTATGAAGCTTTTCAAAAAGGGGGTGGCATGACAGGATTACAAAAAACTTAACGTGAAATAATGTGCGCGCTGCGCACATCACGTGTGCAAAACATGAAGTCCCTCGATGCCAGGGTTTTTAGATGCTCTCTGATGCATTCTGAACCTTATTTTGGAGCATTTTTGCACCAAATTTATGACCAATATTTCAGAAATTAAAAGGAACCTGAGAGGTAGCTTTTTCACACAAAGGGTGCTGGGTGTATGGAACAAGCTGCCAGAGGAGGTAGTTAAGGCTGGGACTATCCTACTGTTTAAGAGACATTTGGACACGTACATGGATAGGACAGATTTAGATGGATATGGGCCAGACGGACGTGAGTGGGACTAGTTTAGATGGGAGATGTTGGTCGGTGTGGGCAAGTTGGGTTGAGGAGCCTGTTTACACACTGCATCATTCTATGACTAAAAAGTGAAGAAGAAAAATGCATGTAGATAAGTAGAGCAGATTTGAAAGAGGAGTGAAATGTAAAGGCAGAGAAAGGTTTATGGGTGGAAAGGAATATAGGAAAGGAGAGGGGAGAGTGGGCTTGGGCAGATGGGTGAAGGAAAATAGTCACAAAGTGCTGGAGTAACTCAGTGGGTCAGGCAGCATCTCTGGAGAAAAGGTATAGATTATATTTCGGGTCAAGACCGTTCTTCAGTAATATTCATGATGTGACATGCATAGACGTTCCTGAATGTTACCCAAACCATCGTGAGCTACTTTGTTATGGTTCTTGCCCTTCCTATAATGTCTCTGCTGCCTTGGATGATGCAGGACAGGACACAAGCTTTAGGATACAGTGTGAAGCTGTTGCCATCTGTCCCAGCCTGGTAAAAACCTGGATGGAGTGGATTTGGAGAGGATGTTTCCACTCGTGGGAGAGTCTAGGACCAGTGGCCACAGCCTCAGAATTAAAAGACATTCCTTTAGGAAGGAGATGAGCAGGAATTTCTTAAGTCAGAGGGTGGTGAACTATGGAATTCATTGCCACAGACAGCTGTGGAGGTCAAGTCAATGGACATTTTTCAGGAGGAGATTGATAGATTCTTGATTGATACAAGTGTCAGAGGTAATGGAGAGAAGACAGGAGAATGTGTTTGAGAGGGAAAGATAGATAGAGCCATAGAGTGATACAGTGTGGAAACAGGCCCTTCGGCCCAGCATGCCCCATCTGCACTAGTCCCACCTGCCCACGTTTGATCCATATCCCTCTGAACCTGTCCTATCCATGTACCTGTCTAACTGTTTCTTAAATGTTGCGATAGTCCCTGCCTCAACTACCTCCTCTGGCAGCTTGTTCCATACAACTACCACCCTTTGTGTGAAAAACATACCCCACAGATTCCTATTAAATCTTTTGCCCTTCACCTTAAAGTTATGTCCTCTGCTCCTCGATTCACTTACTCTGGGCAAAAGACTCACAACCATATCTATTCAAATCATGATTTTATACACCTCTATTAGATCATCCCTCATCCTCCTGTGCTCCATGAAATAGTCCCAGTCTACTCAACCTCTCCCTATAGCTCTGGCTCTCTAGTCCTGGCAACATCCTCATAAATCTTCACTGCACCCTTTCCAGTTTCATGACATCTTTCCTATAACATGGTGCCCAGAACTGAACACAATGCACTGAATGCGGCCTCACCACCTTCTTATGCAACTGCAACATGACCTCCCAACTTCTATACTCCGCCTGGCCCGCTGATTTACTCCAGCACTCTGTTAAACGTCATAGAACAGGGCAAGATTAGCAAGTTTGCTGATGATACAGAAGTGAGTAGTTTTGCAGATAATGAAGATGGTTGTGAAAGATTGCAGCAGGATCTGGATCAATTAGCCAGGTGGGCAGAGGAATGGTTGATGGTTGCATGGTTCCTTGAAGGTCGTGTCGCAGCTACATCAGGTGGTCAAAAAGTATTTTGGCACTTTGGCCTTCATCAGTCAGAGTATTGAGTATAGAAGTTGGGAGGTCATGTTGCAGTTGTCTAAGACTTTGGTGAGACCGCATTTAGAATATTGTGTTCAGTTCTGGGCACCATGTTATAGGAAAGATGTCAAACTGAAAAGAGTACAGAGATCCCAACCTGGATCAGTCCAATCAGGGTTGTGTCATCCGCAAACTTGAGAAGCTTGGCAGAGGTGTCTGTGGAGGTGCAGTCATTGGTGTGGCGAGAGTAGAGGAGAGGGGAGAGTACGCATCTTGCGGTGCTCCTATGCTGAGCGTTTGCGGGTCCGAGATATGCTTTCCCGTCTCACATGCTGCTTCCTGTCTGTCAGAAAGCTGGTGATCCACCGACAGAGGGGGTCAGGCACAGTCAACTCAGAAAGTTTGGAGCGTAGTAGCTCTGGCACAATGGTGTTGAATGCAGAACTAAAATCAATAAAACAAAATCCTCGCATAGGTTCCCTGGTGGTCGAGGTGGAGGAGGATGAAGTGTAGGCCCAGATTGACTGCATCATCCACAGATCTATTGGCCCTATATGCAAAATGCAGAGGGATTGTGATATTTTTCAGCTTGGCCAGCACAAGCCTTTCAACGGTCTTCATGACTACAGAGGTCAGTGCGACAAGCCTGTAGTCGTTAAGACCAGTAATCCTTACCTTTTTGGGTACAGGGACAATAGTGGAGACTTTGAAGCAGGCAGGAACTGGTTAAAAATGAGTAATTGGGTGTGAAGTGGTGATTGGAGTGGGGTGGGTGCAGAAGGGCCCAGTCTTTGCAGACTGAGGTCAGGCTGTGAGTAGGTGGGAAGTACACAAAAGTGCTGGAGAAACTCAGAGGGTGCAGCAGCATCTATGGAGCGAAGGGAATAGGCAACGTTTCGGGCCGAAACCCTTCTTCAGACTGATCGGGGGCGGGGGTGGGCGGGGACAAGAAAGGAAAAAGGAGGAGGAGTCCGAAGGCTGGGGGATGGGAGGAGACAGCAGGGGGACTGAGGGAGGGGAGGAGACAGCAAGGACTAACAAAATTGGGAGAATTCGATGTTCATGCCCCCAGGATGCAGACTCCCCAAACGGAATATGAGGTGCATTGGAGGTGGCGAAACTGACGGAGGATTACTGGAGGTGGCGAAACTGACGGAGGATTACAGTAGGTGGGAAGTGTTGGTTGGGGTGGGAAACGGCCCACTCTTTTCATACTGGAGTCTTGCCTTAAGTAGGTGTGAAGTGGTAAATGAGAAGGAGAGGGTGGAGGGTCCATTCTTTGCAGACTGGGGTCTGGCTGTGTTTGTTGGGTAATGGGTTCCAGGGTTACGTTTCTGATTTTCAAACCTGCAGTAAAACTCATTCAGGTAGTTTGTCAGCTGATGATTGTCCAAAGGGCTTCCCTCTTATAGCTGGTGATTTCTTGCATGCCCTTCCAAACTGAAGAAGAGTCACTAGCTGAGAACTTGCTCCTCAACTTCTCAGAGTACCTTTCCTCGGCAGCTCTAATTCCTCTTCTCAGCTCTTTATCGATTAAGCTATCTTTTAACTCTTTAACGATTAGGCTATCAGCTTGACACATATTTGCCCCCAACCCCCCATCCCCCCGATCTCGAAATGGAAATGTTATATCTGTATATAATGATCCCATTAAAATGTGCATTTATGTCACAAACTATGGAATTCATATTTTTCAGTATTGTTATCAAGGAAAAGAAACCAGTTCCAATTGTTTGATATTATTTGATATTGTTTAATATTATTCATATGGAGGAGAAAATATAATAGCTCTAAAATCTCCTTTAATTTTTCAATCTCACTAAAGATAATCCCCCTTTCCCTCTCCCTTCCCCCATCTCTCTCTCTCTCTCTCCCCTCCCTTCCCCACTCTCTCTCCCTCTCCCCCCCTCACATCCCCCCTCTTTCTTGCGGGGGAGGGGGGGGGAAGATGAAGGAGACGCGGGTCCAGCGGGCGGGGGGGGGGGATGAAGATGGCGTGGGTGGGCCCAGCGGGGGTGGCATGAGCCCAGCGGGGGTCAGCGGGGGTGGTGTGGGCCCAGCGGGGGTGGCGTGGCGTGGGGGCCAGCAGGGGTGGCGTGGGCCCTGCGGGGTCAGCGAGGGTAGCGTGGGCCCAGCAGGGGTGGCGTGGGCCCAGCAGGGGTGGCGTGGGCCCAGCAGTGGTGGCATGAGCCCAGCGGGGGTCAGCGGGGGTGGTGTGGGGGGAAGATGGCTTGGGCCCCGGCGGCAGGGGGAGGCGAGGGGGAGTGGGCTCCGCCACAGTCTGGTGTTGGGGTTACAGCCATTGGGTTCAGATTCAGCCACTCTTGTCCGGCGACGGGAGAACAGAGAACTGGCCGTTTCCAAAGTGGAAACGTTGATTTTTTTTGTGATTTTTTTCTTAGAGGGGAAAAAAGGGGGGTGCGGTCGCACACAACGCACCCCCCCCCCCCCCCCTTCGGACGGCCATGCTATCCATGCAGAGTCTGTCGTGAATGGGGGCATTGCATCAGACTGCTCTTGTACCACCCGTTAAACAGAGATGGCAGCCCAGATCCACAATTGAATTGATTAGTGCCTCAAAAAAGTGGTGGAATTTAATAAAGTCGCAGTGATTTCCTCATATAAGAAACAACCAACTGTCACATGAAGTCATGCAACACAATTGTTAAATTTAATCAGTGTACAAGATCTGCTTAAATTGCCATTTAAACTTTGTTGTTCTAATAAAATTGCTTCACTTTATTCAACCCGTTCAATAAATGTCCATGCATCAGTTATCCTCAAATCATTCAATTCGATTTGATTTTTTTAAATGCACTTGAAAAGAACTAGCACTCGAGTGAGTTTAACCTGGAACTGAGAGAGAATACAAAATAAACTATTACATCATGGAGCAATCACACAAAGAATCAAACCTTTGTGGTGCGAGACTCACATGGTTTCTTTGACACTTGCATAATTCCAATTTCAGAGTTTTACATTTTGTGGAGTTCCTCTCGAATAAAAATATAATCTTAAAAACTGTCAATAAAACCAGTAAAAATTGATTCTGCAAAGGTTTTATGATAACAACAGAAACAGTGCTGAGAATAGATAAGAATCATTGTGAAAAAACTTGGCTGAAAATGACGTTAATTCTGGCTCACCTATCCCCTGATAATTACTTTGTTGCAAATAAATTAAAGACAAATATTAGTAAAACATTCAGATACAGACAGGGACTTTCTACAGTGGAAACATGCATTGCCAGGGATCAGGATACCTTTGTTTTGTCCCTTGCAAATGCCATCACACGTTGCTTGGCATCTTCCTCCTGTGTTTTGACAGACAGCTTTTGTTGTTCAACCAGATGCTCCTCTTGCGACCAGCAATCCATGTGTGCATCACAAAATCTCTGTCGTTGATCTTGGGCCTACTCAGGCATAGCAGATTATAGATTGCAATAGAAGGGTAATTATTATATTACTTAATGTTTTCAATCCCTTTAGCTGTACATTATTCCTTTCTTTAAATGGAGGAATCACTTTCCATATCAAATATTCATTTAAACATATCTGTACCATTTGTTAAAAAGGTACTCCTTGCAATTTTGTTGTATAAATAACAAAATAAATATATATTTTTTGTTTAAATGAACAAAGGGAGATAAATTATGAATCTACCTGTTAGCATTCTCTTAATTTGATTTCAGTGAACACATTCGTGATTTATAAATGCATTTAACCGCCATTGGTAATTTGTGATTAAAAACAGTAATTAAAATACAACACTAAAATGTTGGTTACAATGCACTAAAGAGATTTTTTTTTTTTAATGCAACCATGTTATTTTTTCATGCATGATTTTCACAATGCAAAGCATTTGACAATAGCAAGAATGGTTTTGTTGGGTGGTGCGATGACATAATAATAACAGAAAGGAGTAAGATTGCATTGTTATTTAGTTTTGAAGTCTGACCTGTTCAAGTGAAAGGCTGCCAACCAGAATCATGTCATCTTGCACACTGGTTTCAAACTGTTCGACATAAGGAGGGATCATCTCTTTCTCCACCTCCTGCCGCAGGCCCAGTATATTACTGCAAACTCCAGCGCTTTCACACCTCATGCAAGCTCCAGTGGTTTCTGTCGTTAGATATATAGAAACTGCTGAGCCTGGTACACCACAGGTGCCTTATGGCTGACCTTTATAGTTAAAGTGGCAGCCTCGAGAACTCCAACCATCTAAAGCAACTATTTGCACTTCTCACTCTCGATAATTCTGAATCCGTCGCACAACATGCTCCACGTTCTACCTCGGTAATTCTAAAATCAGATAGATCTAGCTTATCAGAAAACATAATAAAGACTGGACAATGGAATTAGCAGTGTGGCTGGTAAAAAGAGCACAGCTGTTTAAAAAGGTCAACTCAAAGTCACAGCGTACACCTTTCCCTCTGTTTGCCAATCCTTATACAATGAAACCAGAGTTGACATCCCTGACAGTGCGGTGACCACAGTAATACAGGTCAGCATTTATATGGTGCATGTTGCGTTCCGTTCAGAACCGCTAGAAGTACTTTATAGCCGTGGAAATACTTTTTGAAGTGTGTTTACTGTTATAATATAGGAAACATGGCCACAGGATGCAATATGATAGCAAACTGATAATCTACTGTGGCAATATAGAGGGATAAATAGTGGCAAGGATACCAAAGATGAACCTACTGTTTCTTGAAATAGTGTCATGGGATCCTTACATCTATCTGACAAAGCAGACAGGTCCTCAGTTTAACATCACTACTGCAGTGGAGTGTCAACCTAAATTTCTTAGTCTGAGGCTAGAGCCCATAATCCATTAACTGAAAGGCACATAGATACTCACATAGGTAAAGGAACCATTAGGAGGTGGTGATCATAATATAATAAGTTTTAAGCTGCAATTTGAGAGGGAGGGAGGAGGTAAAATCAGAAGTGTCACTATTGCAGTTGAACAAAGGGGACTATGGAGGCATGAGGGAGGAGCTGGCCAAAGTTGACTGGAAAGAGGCCTTGCCTTAGCAGGGATGACGGTGGAATAACAATGACAGGAATTTCTGGGAATAATCCAGAAGATGCAAGATAATTTCATTCCAAACAGGAGAAAAGATTCTAAGGGGAGTAAGAGGCAACCGTAAAGGGCCTGTCCCACATGCGGCAAGCGCGACCAAACCAAAAGCGGGAGCCGTGCGGAGGTCGAGTGAGTGACACGGCGTTGAGGCGGCTGCGTATGCCCGTCAAGCTGGTGCGTACGGCGTCGAGGAGGCTGCGGGCCGGCAGGCCATTGCCGCGCGGAATTTTTAAACACGGTCAGTTTTTCGGAGCCCCGCGCGATGTCGGGACCAGCTCCGCACAACTCCATACGGCTCCGGCGATCGAAGTGGGACCGGCCCCGCGAGGCCGTACGGCTCAAACGACCACGTTAGGTCGTGCTTGCCGCATGCAGGCGCATGCTGGTGGGACCGGACCTTTAGGTCGCGCTTGCTGCATGGAGTCGCATGCTCGTGGGACAGGCCCTTAAGGGAAGTCAAGGACAGTAAAAACTAAAAGGGAAGACGTATAATATATCAAAGATGAGCAGGAAGCCAGAGCATTGGATACTTTTAAAGAACAACAGAAGGTAACTAAAATGGCATTACAGGGAGAAAAGATGAAGTACGAACATAAGCTAGCCATGAATATAAATGAGGATAGTAAAAGCTTCTTTAGGTATGTGAAAAGGAAAAGATTAGTTAAGACAAATGTGGATCCATTGCAGACAGGAGCGGGTGAATTTATTATGGGGAACAAGTAAATGACAGATGAGTTGAACAGGTACTTTGCTTCTGTCCTCACTGAGAAAGACAGGAATTGAAGGTAATTCACATTAGTCAGGAAATTAGTCAGTTGTGTCGACTGATGAGACTGAAGGCTGATAAATCCCCAGGGCCTGATGGTCAGCATCCCAGGGTACTTAAGGAAGTGGCTCTAGAATCTTGGATGCATTGGTGATCATTTTCCAATGTTCTATAGATTCAGGATCAGTTCCTGTGGATTGGAGGGTAGCTAATGTTATCCCACTCTTTAAAGAAAGGAGGGAGAGAGAAAGCAGGGAACTATAATCCAATTAGCCTGACATCAGTGGTGGGGAAGATGCTGGAGCCAATTATTAAAGGTGTAATTATTAAAGATCTAATTATTAAAGATTTGGATAGCAGTAACAGGATTGGTCCATGTCAGCATGGATTTACGTGGGGGAAATTTTGCTTGACTAATCCTCTGGAATTTTTGAGGATGTAACAAGTAAAAAGGATAAGGGAGAGCCAGTGGATGTAGTTTATCTGGACTTTCAGAATGCCTTTAATAAGGTCCCACACAGGAGAGTAGTGGGCAAAATGAGAGCACATGGTATTGGGGGTAGGGTATTGACATGAATAGAGAACTAGTTAGCAGTCAGGAAGCAAAGAGTAGGAATTAACGGATCCCTTTCAGAATGGCAGGCAGTGCCTAGTGGGGTGCCACAAGGCTCGGTGCTGGGACTTCAGCTATTTACAATATATATTAATGATTTAGATGAAGGAATTAAAAGTAACATTAGCAAATTTGCAGATGACAAAAAGCTGGGTGGCAGTGTGAACTGTGAAGAGGATGCTATGAGGATGCAGGGTTACTTGGATAGGTTGGGGGAGTGGGCAGATATAGCATATGATGCAGTATAATGTGGATAAATATAAGGTTATCCGCTTTGGTGGCATGAACAAGAAGGCAGATTATTATCTGAATGGTGTCAGATTAGCAATAGGGGAAGTGCATCGAGACTTGGATGTCCTTGTACATTAGTCACTGAGAGTAAGCATGCAGGTACATCAGGCAGTGAAGAAAGCTAATGGCATGTTGGTCTTCATAACGAGAGGATTTGAGTATGGGAGCAGATCCCTTCTGCAGTTCTACAGGGCCCAGGTGAGACCACACCTGGAGTATTATGTGCAGTTTTGGTCTCCTAATAAGAGGAAGGACATTCTTGCTATTGTGGGAGTGCAGCGTAGGTTCACGAGGTTAATTCTCGGGATGGCGGGACTGTCATATGATGAAAGAATGGAGGGGCTGGGCTTGCATTCACTGGAATTTAGATGAGAGGATATCTTATTGAAACATATAAAATTATTAAGGGATTGGACACGCTAGATGCAGGAAGCATGTTCCCGATGTTGGGAGAGTCCAGAACTAGGGGCGACAATTTAATAATAAGGGATAGGCCAATTAGAACCGAGATGAAGAAAAACCTTTTCACTCAGAGATTTGTGAATTTGTGAATTGAGGCCGATTCATTGGATGCATACAAAAGAGAGTTAGATAGAGCTCTTAGGGCTAGCGGAATCAAGGGATATGGGGAGGAGGCAGGAACGGGGTATTGATTGTGGATGATCAGCCATGATCACATTGAATGGCGGTGCTGCCTCAAAGGGCCGAATGGCCTACTCCTGCACCTATTGTCTATGTATCTATAGTCACAGCAGCAGTGGTCTACTTGTATGTGCAACGAGCACCAGTGCCGGTAATATTAATCAAAGGAAGTAAAGGTAAACTTTGATTAATATTGATTAATAAACACAGGGTAGGAAGGTAAGTGGTAGGGAGGGACCTGCTAGCATCTACTGCCAGTATTTGTGAAATTCTTTATACAAAATCAGTGTGAGACTCCTATTAGTGTTTGTATTCATCAATGTTTAGCGAAGTTATAGGATTTGCATTAATCCTGCTCAAATAAGAACTATATTTCAACCACTTTCTATACATCAAAAGTTACAATCTCTATGAATGGGGAAAAGGATGGCGTGTTGTCAACATGCCCACAACTTTCTCGCAACCAAGATATTAACCACCCTAGCCGTGGTTTAACTAACTACTCGAGTCTGGTATTTTTCAGATTGACCGCATTTCTACTTGTGACAATGTTGGGAAAGCAATCAATGATTTCTCCCGTAGACAAATGAATACTGGAACAGCATTAACATAAAATGAAGGGTCTTCAACCTGAAAAGTTAACTCTTTCATTTTGCATAGATGCTGGGTAATCTGCCGAGTCCCTCCAGCATTCCCTGCTTTAATTTCAAGGATGTAACTAGTAGAGTGGATAAGGGAGAACCAGTGGATGTGTTATATCTGGACTTTTCCAGAACAAGGGGCCATAGTTTAAGGGTAAGGGGGAAATCTTTCAGGACCGAGATGACGAAAACATTTTTCACACAGAGAGTGGTGAATCTGTGGAATTCTCTGCCACAGAAGGTAGTTGAGGCCAGTTCATTGGCTATATTTAAGAGGGAGTTAGATGTGGCCCTTGTGGCCAAGGGGATCAGGGGGTATGGAGAGAAGGCAGGTATAGGATACTGAGTTGGATGATCAGCCATGATCATATTGAATGGCGGTGCAGGCTCGAAGGGCTGAATAGCCTACTCCTGCACCTATTTTCTATGTTTCTATGTAATGCCACAAATTATTCTGAAGGTAATGTCAGCACTTCTCCCCAAATGTGGATATTTAGGAGGAGGAAGGTGCTGTTGTAATTTATGAGGGTTTATCCTCGAATAAATGGCAGCAGTTTGCTGTTAATATTGTCTTACGTCTAACCTGGAGACTGCCCTTTGATGGTTGTAAGAACAATCAGTCTCATTTTCTCCGGTTGATGAAGGGCAATGAGTTTATTAAATCCTCGGCTCGTGTGCTCTCTATTTTAGTATAAAGCCTGGCAATATCAGTTCAATGTTCTGCATTCATGATCTTTAAGCTGTTTTCTAATAAAATAGCCACTGATAGCTATCAAGCATAACTGGCCAAATGTATTCATGCATTTGATTCAGATGAATTGCTGTGGACTGTGCCTCAACAATCTGAAGTTAAATCTTACTGCACGATGTCAAACACAAGCTGTTATTTTGTCACATTATTTGCTTTTATCCGAGCCGGAGAAAATAATTGGCTGATAGTCTTTGAAATGAATTCAACGCTGGAACTGGCATACTATGAAAACATAATTTTCTTTTCAGATTACAGGATTACGACCTTCTACCCTTCCCCTGCATGCCCCACCACCCAACCTTCACCAATAAAAAATGATGGATGATTTGTCACCCACAATATTGCAAATTCACACACAAATTACACAAGAATTTGGACCTTGTGTGTGGCGGAATGCAGTTTTACCACCAACTAAATACACTTATATAAAATCACCTGGGCTGGGGTTTATTTATTTTCAATTCGATTAAATATTCCCTGTACAAACACTGGCCTTTTAAAAAAAAAAAAGAATTCTACATAATAAGATCTGCCTCATCCTTCTGTGTGTGGTGTGGGAAAGATATCTCCCACACTGACATCAATGCAGAAGGGATAGTTTTAACTATTGTTTCAACACTGAAGTGAGTTCTTGCAGAGGGAAGAAATATATGCATCTCACCTCAGTGTCGTCCAAAATAATATGAAAATGGCAGGTCTCAAATGGACACCCTGTCACTGTTGAGGACTTCTTATTAAGTTTCCTTTAGTTTATTTCACAATTATTTTATTTTTGCAAATTTTCGCTTCCACCTGCTTGGGGCCTACAGTGTCAGATTTAAAGTCTATTTCCAAATGTTTCCTCATAAATATAACACTCCCTTTCCACCATTTCAAGAACCACTACTTCCCAGTCCCTGAGATGTGTTCCCAGTAACTGCATTTCCCATAGTAATGCTCCCATAATCTATGCTTCTGTCCACTAGTTCAGTGGCATTCACCAAACTCTATTCCTGTCACTTTCTCTATTCAGCTTAAGACCTCCCTTTAGTCCCCAGCCTGTCCAGAGCATGACATCATGAGGTTTCCTCCGGAAGCACATCACTCTAACAGCTCTCTTTGTGACTAGAAAACATCATTGTTTGTGCACCATATTGTGTCAAGCCACACAAATACATTTTAGAGCACAGTGGAGCAACCTATAAACATGAGGGGAAAATATCCCCACACTCAGTGTTATGATCTAGTCTCCAAATGACAGCATACTATAAACACCTTATGAACATCAGAAGCTGCCTGCTGTGCTCTTACCTGTTCCCCTTGCGTCCTGCGTTCCCAGCTCATCTTCGGTAAGCTCCAGTAACTTGAGATATAAATCCATAATGTCACTCCTGTCAGGTTCTGAAGAGAAAAAAATGTTTTCAAAATAACTCCTGTGACGTGCCCCTTTTTTATGCAGTCGTTAACCTCGCCCATATCAAACATAGGTCTAATTTTACCTCCATTACTAACGTCGAGGCAAATTTTAATGACAATTCTTTGCCTTGGATATCAAATTAATTATGACACATGCACACAGTATTTTAACATCGATACTTGATGGTCAACACAGGCATGGTGGGCCAGAATCCGTGCAGTATGACTAATTACAAATTGTGTTTTCCTAAAGTGTAGGTAGACAAAAGTGCTGGAGAAACTCAGCGGGAGCGGCAGCATCTATGGAGCGAAGGAAATAGGCAACGTTGCCTCTTTCCTTTGCTCCATAGATGCTGCCGCATCCGCTGAGTTTCTCCAGCACTTTTGTCTACCTTCGATTTTCCAGCATCTGCAGTTCCTTCTTAAACATTTTCCTAAAGTGTACAGCCTTGAAGGCAAGACTCCCAAGCTGAGAGATTGAGCTCAGTTCAGTCACAGGCTATTTTCTCAGATGTGCCAGCTTGCAAATGGAAAAAAGGATTTCAACACACACAATGCTGTCACCATATTATAATGTAAATAAAGAAGGAGGGGAAATTAAAATCCCTTGTTCTAAATATGCAGTCGAAATTGGTGGTTTTAATTATTTGAGGGAGAATTGTTTAGCCTTTGAACTATATAACTTATTGGAGTAACTTACTGAATCACACTATGCAAGCGAAATACTGCAGATGTGAATCTAAAATAAAAAGTTAAAAAGGATAAATACTCTGCAGTTTAAGCTGTATCTAGGGAGAGAGAACATTTAATCTAAACTTATATATTACTAAAAGTCTGATCTTGACCGCTTTTGGCCCACTGTGGTGCGATTTCCGAGAGAACGCCGCCACCTACGGCCGTCATTTTTGGCCACCTTGCTCCGAGACCCCCTCCGCCTTCCTGGACCAGAGGATTTTTCCCATCGATGAAAAATCTTGAGAGATATTAATGTTTTTTTTAAAATTCCCCATTCTCTCTGCTGCCCCCACTGGCGGCAGGGGGAGGGACTATAAAACCCGGAAGTGTTGTGCCTCACTCAGTCTCTGCCAGACCCAGGAAGCGAGAGGGTCACGGCTCTCTGAGCTGCGAATAACACTGAACGCACGTCTACTCCACGGTGAGTCCCCTCGATGCAGCTGTAAAGTGGCTGCAGCCCAATTGTTTGCCTCGCCTTTTTAAAAAGTTTGTGTTCACAAAATGAATTTTGGTTGTCAGGTGGCTGCAGCCCAATTGTTTACCTTGGCTTGGCTTTTAAAATCATTGCAACAGTCGGATGCCAGCCAAAGAATCCATTCGGCCCACAATGTCTATACTAGCCCTCTGGAAACCAATACCTTTGGCCCGCAACACCCATATTAGCGCAACAGACATCCCCCCCCACTGGCAAGCAATATTGGAATTGGTGGAGAGGTGGAATATTGCGTTGGTGACCAGACCTCCCGTGTGATGCTGGGACCCAACGGGTCCCACTTAGTCTAGTGTTGTACTAGAAGTAATCCCACACCTGAGGTGATCCATGCATCTTACTTGGGCTCAGTCACGTGAGGGCCTAGGTCACATGGGGACCCAGAGTCTCATGGAGACCAAGAGTCACATGGGGATCACAAGTTAGGTGGGGAACCCTGGGTCATGTAGGGATTCAGTCACATGTATCCCTGACAAAGCAAGGAACCACAGACCTTTTTCCCTAAGTTAAAGGACGTTGGTGAGCCAGATGATTTTTATATAGTACAATCCATAGCTTTATTGCAAATAGTAATACTAACCTTTTGTTGTGGATGCACTGAAGTAATTTAAACAAACGTCTATACTGCCATGGAGGCATTTGGACTCACAGCCATCATTCATAATGCCAAGGAGCAGAATTCCTAGTGAAGTAAGTTAGCTGCCACACTTACCATTGCTGAATCTACGCTTAAAGGAGCGCAATGGAACTAAATTTAGGCAGCAGGAGTCTAACAAACAGACACTCCTGTATGCATATTTGGCACTACTGAAAGAGAATCAATTTATCGGTCACAAATCTGAGAAAAAACCCTGATGGCCGCATCTCCGATTTGTGTTTGCAACAGTGGCACCTTGACATAAATTAGAGCAGGGTTACTTTAATGTTATTTTCCAGTCTGTTCTCCACGCATCATAGCACTGAGTTGTGACGTACAGCTGAGGCCAATTCACCCCTTAGCACCCTTCCCTAAATAAGCATTTCTAACAACATGGTAAAACTAATTTGTTTCACACCTTATTCACCAAAGTACATTCATGATCCAAGCACATAGTTTAGCATTAATTGCAAAAAAATTATAGAATCAAGCCCCATATAATTAGGCTGTCATTGCACATAGGTCGACTTTTGAGCTCCATAATTAAAATGAGAGAATACCATGTATCATCATATTCAAAACAGGATGATGTAATTATACACTTGTATTTCAAACCTGTTGTTGGCGCAAGTAATGCACAACCATTTTTACTTGTGGGTGCACAATATTTAATAGACATGACAGGCTGGGAAGGTACCCTCAAGGCATTTTTGTACTTAATAATGGACGGAGGAAGTGTACTAATGAAATCTAATACCTCTGGAAAATGTGCATTAAATTATGCTATTGCAAAAGAGATGGAATAATGAAAGACATGTCCTTTTTGCAGAATCCATTGCAGCAGGGCACAGAAGCAGTGCAACAAACTATGATTATTGCAAAAGTAATCCCAGAAACACGCTGGCCTGCACATTACTAAAGTCTAGTACGACTGACATGTTGTTCGGAAAAGGCTGGGGAGAATAAACAGTCTTCCTCTGTGCTTTTGAAGTACTTCACACGGAAAGCAAGCAAGCAGCAGCATGACATTGCAGCGCATATAATTATTACAACTATTTAATGGCAATTATTCAAACACGTTGCATGATTAAATGGTCTCAGTAACTGAGTTCTACTATTGTGCTACCTCCAGGCTCGTAGGAACAAAAGAGATGTAGGTAGGAGGTGGCCACTCCACACTTTCAATAAAAAAAGCAACTGATCTGATGTCTCCTTCAAATGCATTTCTCTGCCTTTTTTTAAATATAATTTCTTTGCTTTCGGAATATGAGCATTCCTGGCAAGGATGGAATTTCTTACCCTTGAGAAGTTGGGAATAAAGATATTCACCCATGCTAGTGGAAACCATGCTTTAGACCGAATATTTCCAAATCAGGCTGTGACATGGAGGGGAACCTGCAAATGATGGTGTGCACATGTGCTTGTTGCCCTTGTTCTTCTACATGGTATAGAGTATGGATTTGGGAGGTTTTGTCAAGGTAGTCTGGATGATAATATTGTAGGCAGTACTTATTGCAGGAAAAGAGTGCCAGTGGTGGAGGGAATGAATATATAGGGTGGTACATGGGGTGGCATTCAAATGTGTTGGTTTGTCCTGAATGGAATCAAAACGTTTTAATATTATTGGTGCTGCACTTATCCAAGTAAGTGAGGGATATTCCATTAAACTCCAGACATGCCACGCAGATGGTGAAAAGGCTTTGGGAAATGAGTGAAGGCGATCAAACAGAATCTCCCACCCACATCCTGGTGATCACCATTAACTGAAAATTAACCCCCTCTGGTCTAAAATTCTGCCTTATCTCAATCTATTCAGTGACTCTATTCCAATGATTCACTATTCTTTCAGGGGAAAAAATGCCTTAAATGCATGATTCCTTATTCTAAATTTATACTCAAGATACCCCCATGAGGGCAAATATCCATCAAGCATCTACCCTGCTAATCACCCTCCCAGAATCTCTTGTGTTCTGTAACATCCGCTCTGTCTTGTATGTTCCATTCAGTATGGAGCCAACGTCCTCAACGTTTCCATCATCTGACAACCCCTTCCCAACAAAAAAACAACCTGGTCAACCTTTTCAGAACTACCTGTAATGCCAGTTTGCAGCTCCTCAAATAAAGAGACCAAAACTGTATGCAATAGTTCAGAACCTAAGTTTTAGTTGTGCCTCTCCTTTCAGTACAGGTGCACAACCTTTTATCCGACAGCCTTGGGACCAGACACGTTTCGTAATTTGGAATTTGTCGGTCTTCGGAATGGAAATTTTTTAGCGTAGATTTTAATGGCTGGCTCAGTGGTAGAGTGCCCGGCTCATATCCGCAAGGTCGCGAGTTTGCGCCTTTATCCCGGAAGTTCCTCGGTCGCGTATTTGAGTCTTCAGTGTCGTTTTTTTCTTGCAGAATAAATGTCTGTATGAAATGCAGTGTGTTGAATGAATTCCTGAATTTGTAAATGTGACCGCAGCATTGAATCACCTCCCGCACTCATGTCACCCTAGCGGGGCTACATGCCCTAAGGCGACATTTTCACACTCTTATATCCGTGTGCAGCAGAGGCGCCAAACGTGAGCTTTGGTGTGCAGACGACATCCTGGGAAAAATGTCTGGTTTCTTCCAGGTAGGCGATATGATTTAGTTCCCTTTTCTTCCAGGACCGACCCGAGGTTCCGCTGTCACCTCTGCGGGCCACCCTCGGTGGAACGCTCACTCAACTTTGTCTTGGGATTCCTACTCTCCCACGCAATGTACCCTCACCTCTTTTATGAATGGGGATTTAGTTCCCCTTTCGTCGAGGACCGACCGGAGGTTCCGCTGTCACCTCTGCGGGCCGCCCTCGGTGAATGTCCTGTCTCCCTGTCCCTGGGATAGTAGGGGGCGATCAAACAGCACAATACCCCCCTCCCCCTCCAACTCCAGAGGAATCCGCTCCCCGATGGGCCGCTATGGCGACAAGTGGCAGTTCGCCCACAGCCCGAGAACAAGACGCACCTTGCGCACCAGCAGCAGCTGCCCCTCTGGAGTTGGAGCGGGGCTGGACTGGAGTTGCTGATCTGGGATCTCCGTGCTTGCAGTGGGCCTGGGGGTCGGTGTCCCGATGAGGGGGCACAGCTCGGGCTGTGGGCGAACTGCCACTTGTCGCCGTAGCGGCCCATCGGGGAGCGGCTCCTGGTGGTCCCGATGTCTCCCGCTAGTTTGCAGTTTTCCTCTGGAGTTGGAGCGGGGCTGGGCTGCTGCTGGCTGTGGGTCTCTGGGATCTCCGTGCTTGCAGTGGGCCTGGGGGTCGGTGTCCCGTTGGTCCTGACGTCTCCGGTGACTGGCATTGCCGACGTGAAGACAGTGCAAAGCCCCCACGCCGGTGCAATGGGCGGGGAGCTGGAGAGGGGAGGGAAGGGGTCACACACATGGCCAGGAAGCAGAGGGGTGTAGGTGGGGTGAAACTGAAGGGAGCGACAATCTGCTGCTCCCTGCCCGCTGAGTTAAAACGTTCCCACGCAAGACTCACGATACACTGTGTATCGTGAGTCTACCGTGGGAACGTTTTAACTCAGAGGGCAGACAGCAGCATATTGTCAATTATTAACCCTCCCGCGCAATAGACCCTCACCTTCTCTTTTATGAATGGGGATTTAGTTCCCCTTTCTTCGAGGACCGACCGGAGGTCCGTGAACGTTTTCAAGGACCTTTTTTCAAGGACTGAAACAATGTCGCTATTCGGAGGTTTTCGTTATTTGGATCTTCGGATAAAAGGTTGTGCACCTGTACATCCAAAGATATCTTATATATAATAATATTAAACATTATGTCTTGAAGTATTGGGATATCTTTTCAATCAATAAAGGAGGACTGCTTGCACATTAAATGTCAAGAAACTCAGCTGTGTGAAAAGTCAGGTTTGTACACTATCCTTTTCCCTCCATGGCTGCATTGGAATTGGGTGTACATAAAGCACAGTTCAGGATTTATAGAATACATTTTAAAAATAAATTTTGGAGAAGGGTACATATTCTACTCCTTGTTCATGTTATAGCAAACCTGATTCTGACACTGGGCATCAATGTACAAAACAATTCCATCAGGTGTTAAAAAAAATTAAACCCAATGCATAAAATTAAAGCCGATGATATGTGTGCAGAAAAGGAAATACAGTTATGTTTGTTCAGCAAACTCTGCTCCTGTGAAGACATAACACATTTCATGGGTGGGATTCAAGGCAGGCATTACTGCATGACATACAGTAAACCCTCTTTTTAACAGATTCTGGCTTTAGCGGATGGACCTCGGCTCACATTGCCTCTCTGGCCACTTACAGCCTCGGCTGCCCACACCGCAGTAAACCTCCACCTTGGAAGATGTCAGCGATTCCGGGGGGAGAGAAGGCAACAGTGGAGGGGCAACTGCCAACAGAAGGAAGCGATGAGAGCTCGTGAGAGGGGAGGGAGCCCCACAGTGACTGAATGCATCCTGTCACTTGCCGCGGCCTGAATGCAGGGGCTACAACACCAGCCATAAAAATAGCCTCGTCAACCGGACTGTGCGGCATCTGGTGAAGGGCAGCATTGGTGCCTAGTTTTAAGGTAGAACGACACGGTGCTGGAGTAACTCAGCGGACTGAATCGGTTTGAAGAAAGCTCCCTTCCCGAAATGTCACCCATGCATATTCTCCCGAGATGCTGCCTGACCTGCTGAGTTACTCCAGCAATTTGTGTCCTTTTGTGCATTAACCAGAATCTACAATTCTTTGTTTCAACTACAGACAATGATAATCAGTTAGTTGTAGCAGACAATCAGCAGTCACAGACAGTATTCCAACCCACCCCCTACGGTCCGTTATAACTTTATCATGAGAAAAAAACAAATTTCATTCTCTTCACGTTAAGAATCTTTTCTTTGCATCTAGAAATAGTCAGGCTTTAATGTACAGTGGACACTAAATTGAAAGATGTTATACATTTCCCAGTGTCACAACCCGAGTTGGATGTTTTGCCCAACAGAAGTATTCCTTGGAGCAAATTATGTCAATTACCTGCTATTAGCTGGACCAGGTGTAGCTCTGCTGCTCTTCTTAGTGGAACTGGCAGAACTGCTAACTTTCAGCCACTGAAACTTCACCAAGTCTCAAAACACTGTACAGGCATTGTCAAACAAGCATGTGCAAACTTACTTAATGTTAGTTGCCAATGCAAAGCTATGGCGTAGTGCAGAGGTAAAATTATTAGACTAACAATCTAAAGATCTGAACTAACTATGCTGAATTTGATCCCAGCTTAATAGTTGTGGATTCATAATTTGAGATGACTACTCTTAGTAATAATGACTATGTGTACTGGGTTTTTGTTGTGAAAACCCACCTGGTTAACAAATGCTCTTCAGGGAAGGAATGTCATCATCATACATACCGGGTCGAGACTCCAGATCTACCTCATGTGATTGTCTCCTAGGTGACTTTGCAAGCCACCTTCATCAAGGGGCAATTAGGGATGGCATTAAATGCTGGCTTTTCCACTGACACCCAGATCCATAATAATGAATAAACTGCTACGGGGACCCAATATCAACAATTTTAATGATCAGATTACCAAGCGAGTTACCAACATGACCATAAGCTCAACTTGACATTTCAAATTTCTCAGGGTCTCTGACCCAAGATGTTGACTGGTTTCTCTTCCCATAGATGCTGCTGGACTGGTTCTAGTTCCAGACAATCAGACCACGGGGACCATCATCTCTACATGCAACCTGCCAAGCACCTCTCGGTGTAATTCGTATTATTCAGAAGCAGAAATATTAGTTCCATTAAAGGACACATCAGACCTTTTTGTTTGACGTACTGTAAAATAAATCATCCAATTAGATCCTATAAATTAGTCAAAATGTACTTAATGCTCATAAATTTCTCAGACAATTTACAGATTTTGCTCCGAACCAGAGGAATGAAATGATATGTTAAGATAATTGATACAAGAATTTAAATGAGAGCCAATTCATTTTTAATACTATGGTTTGCTAAAATTTATCAAATGAGCTTCAAGAAAATGGACAGTGAAGACATAATTTTAATTTAAAATATGAAATGGAACTAACACGAAAGTTTGATCAAACATATTAATGTCAGGTTACTACCAATCACAGATATCTTCCAATATCTCACATATCCAAAGTAACATTTTGGAAGTGCACTCTTGGTACTAACACCATTTAATTTTGCTTTTAGTAAGAAAACAAATTATAGTTCAAAACCGTAAAAGTAGGCTAGACTAAAAATGGTCATTCCCACCTCATTAAAGTGATTTGAAGAGAATATAATGACAAGAAATTACATACTTAATTCACACTCATCTTCTGCGCTGACCTCTATCCCATACTGCCTTGGGTCTATTCCTTCATACATCTGTAGGTCAAAGTAATTTCTGCAGTATTCATTTCCTGTGGAAAGCACACCAAGGAAGGGTCACTGATTATTAGAAGCACATGAACCAAAATGTTAATTCTAAAGCTGATATCAGTACAGCATGTCAGCTCCGCTACCTTGTAAGTTTAGATTCTGTACTTAAGGATTCTCACTCGTTCACTGCCCCACTTATCAAAAATGGAAAGGTCGGAAAAGACAATCTTTGAAATCAGATCATAACTTAAACTTCAAGTAACAGCCTTAAAATGAAGGGGAGGGGTACAAAGGTTTAGTATACTTCTGTACATTTTTAACATTTATCTAACATCACTGATTTTAAGATGGATCCATAAACACTCGATATATCCTGAAAAAAAACACCATCTGTGCCCAAACTCGTGTTGGATCTGTCTCGACTAGAGTTACAATCATTCAGTATTACTTCTCTTGACACTTTCTTTCACAAATAATTATTTCCTCCGACTCCTGGATACTTCAACGGTTCATCCTTTCAGCTGCATACTGTGTATTCAAAGGGAAATTATCCCTTTATTAATCTCATAACCACAATCAATCCTTAGATCTCGAGCCCAAAAACCTCATCAAAGTGTGAGTGGCTTCTGAAAATAATAACTGGAGACCAGGATGTTGCAAGTGATTATTATGCAGCACTAAGTAGTTTAGTAATCCAAAAGGATTTCTAATCTTACATTTATAAGGAGATCATTTGACCAGTTGAGTCCATGTGTTCCTCAAGGAACAATCCCATTCATCCCATTCCCTTTTCTTCATTACCCGATACCTCTCAAACCTGATCCCTCTCACATAGGCCCGTCAACCCCTTTATTAGGTTTGTCATTGATCTACATAAGCGGTAATTATGGTGGTCAATTAACCTCCCAGTACATAGAGTCATAGAGGATACAGTGTGGAAACAGGCCCTGCGGTCCAACTTGCCCACACTGGCCAACATGTCCGAGTTACACTAGTCCCCCCTGCCTATGTTTGGTCCATATCCCTCCAAACCAATCCTATCAATAGAAACATACAAAAATACAAAGTAGGCCATTCGGCCCTTTGAGCCAGCACCACCATTCAATATGATCATCGCTGATCATCTAAAATCTGTACCTTCTTCCTGCTTTTTTCCCCATATGCCTCAATTCCTTAGAGGTAAATCCAACTCTCTCTTGAAGACATCCAGTGAATTGGCCTCCATTGCCTTCTGGCAGATAATTCCAAAGATTCACAACTCTCTGGGTGAGGAAATTTTTCCTCATCTCAGTCCTAAATGGCCGACCCCTTATTCTTAAACTGTGACCCCTGGTTCTGGACGCCCCCAACATTGGGAACATTTTTCTTGCATCTAGCCTGTCCAATCCTTTAAGAATTTTATATGCTTCTATAAGATCCCCTCACATCCTTCTGAATTCCAGTGAATATAAGCACAGTCGTACCATTCTTTCATCATATATCATTCCCACCATCCCGGGAATTAACCTGGTTAACCTACGTTGCACTCCCTGAATAGCAATAATGTCCTTCCTCAAATTAGGAGACCAAAATTACACAAAATACTCCAGGTGCGGTCTCACCAGGGCCCTGTACAACTACAGTAGGGCGGACCTCCTTGCTACTAAACTCAAATCCTCTCACAATGAAGGCCAACATGCCATTAGATTTCTTCACTACCAGCTGTACCTACATGCTAACCTTCAGTGACTGATGTACAAGCACATCCAGGTCTCGATGTACCTCCCCTTTTCCTAATCTGACACCATTTGAGGCCAAGCCCAGGCTCGGCGATAGTATCGCTGAATATCTCCACTCAGTCCGCCTTAACCTATGTGATCTCCCGGTTACTCAGCATATCAACTCCCCTTCCTATTTCCAATCTGACCTTTCTGTCCTGGGCCTCCTCCATTGTCAGAGTGAGATCCAGTGCAAATTGGAGGAACAGCACCTCATATTTTGCTTGGGTAGCTCACACCCCAGCGCTATGAACATTGACTTCTCTAACTTAAAATAGCCCTTCCTTTCCCTCTCTCTCCATCCACTCCCCCTTCCCAGTTCTCCCACCCGTCTTACTGTCTCCAATTACATTCTGTCTCTGTCCCACCCACTCCTGACATCAGTCTGAAGAAAGGTCTCCACCCGAAACATCGCCCATTTCTTCTCTGCAGAGATGCTGCCTGTCCCGCTGAGTTACTCCAGCATTTGTGTCCACCATTCTGACAATAATCTGCCTTCCTGTTTTTGCTATCAAAGTGGATAACCTCACATTTATCCACATTATACTGCATCTGCCATTCATCTACCCACTCACCCAACCTATCCAAGTCAGCCTGCAGCCTCAGAGCATCCTCATCCCAACTCACACTGCCACCCAGCTTTGTGTCATCCGCAAATTTGGAGATGTCACATTTAATTCCCTCGTCTAAATCGTTAATAATATTGTATATCCTTGATTTCCCTCGTTAGCCGCGGTTGAGCCGTCTGACCCGTTTAATTTTTTCGTCAGGCAATGATGAACAATTTTTGGAGTTCATCCATGCGGTCTTTAAACCCTTGCCATTGCATCTCCACCGTCAACCCTTTAAGTATAATTTGCCCGTCTATCCTAGCCAATTCCCGTCTCATACCTTCCAAGTCTCCTTTCTTTAATTTCAGGACCATAGTCTCTGAATTAACCGTGTTACTTTCCATCCTAATGCAGAATTCCACCATATTATGGTCACTGTTGCCCAAGGAGCTTTGCACAACAAGATCGCTAACTAATCCTTTCTCATTACACAATGTCTACCCAGTCTAGGATAGCCTATCCTCTAATCGTTTTTTCTACATATTGGTTTAAAAAACCATCCTGTATACATTCCAGGAAATCCTCCTCCTCAGCACTGCTACCAATTTGGTTGGCCCAATCTACATTAGATTAAAGTCACCCATGATACCTACTGTACCTTTGCTACACGCATCCCTAATTTCCTGCTTGATGCTAACCACAACCTCCCTACTGCTGTTTAGTGGCCTGTGTGTGACTCCAACCATACCGATTCTACAGCATCCAAGCTAATGTCTCTCCTTGCTATTGCATTAATCTTCTCTTTGACCAGCAATGTCACCCCACCTCTTCTTCCTTAATCTATCCTTCCTAAATATCAAATTTAGCCCACGTCTCCGTAATTCCAACTATATCATATTCCTTAACTACTAACTGCACATTGAATTCATCCACCTTATTACGAATGCTCCTCGCATTTAGGCACAAAGCTTTCAGGTTTGTTTTCTTAACTCCCTTTCACCTTTTGCTTCTGTCCTCCTTTTATGTCCCTCTGTCTCCTTGCATTGTTTCCCATCCCCCTGCCCTGTTAGTTTTAAAAAGTGGCCTTTCCTGCACTCTCTTTCCTTGTAATTTCCATGTTGTTGACTCCATCCCCCACTATTTAGTTTAACCCCACCCGCACTAGCAACCCTGCCTGCCAGAATGTCGGTCCCCCTCGAATTAAGGTGCAACCTTACTTTTTTGTACAGGTCATCCCTGCCCCAGAAGAGATCCTAGTGATAGAAACATAGACATACAAAATAGGTGCAGGAGTAGGCCATTCGGCCCTTTGAGCCTGCACCGCCATTCAACATGATCATGGCTGATCGAGGAACAGCAGGTCGAGGAACAGCTTCTTCCCGGCGACTGTCACTCTACTCAACAAAGTACCTCGGTGACTGCCAATCACCACCCCTCCCCGGACACTTATTATTATTTATTCAAATCATGTGCTATGTCGCTCTTCCAGGGAGATGCTAAATGCATTTCGTTGTCTCTGTACTGTACACTGACAATGACAATTAAAATTGAATCTGAATCTGAATCTGAATCATCCTCAGTATACTGAACCTGCCTTCTCTCCATACCCCCTGATCCCTTTAGCCATAAGGGCCACATCTAACTCCCTCTTAAATATAGCCAATGAACTGGCATCAACTACTTTCTGTGGCACAGAATTCCAGAGATTCACCACTCTTTGTGTGAAAAATGTTTTTTCTCATCTCGGTCCTCAAAAGATTTCCCCCTTATCCTTAAACTGTGACCCGTTGTTCTGGCCTTCCCCAACATCGGGAACAATCTTCCTGCATCCAGCCTGTCCAACCCCTTAAGAATTTTGTAAGTTTCTATAAGATCCCCCCTCAATCTTCTAAATTCTAGCGAGTACAAACCGAGTCTATCCAGTATTTCTTCATATGAAAGTCCTGACATCCAAGGAATCAGTCTGGTGAACCTTCTCTGTACTCCCTCTATGGCAAGAATCTTTCCTCAGATTAGGAGACCAAAACTGTACGCAATACTCCAGGTGTCATCTCACCAAGACCCTGTACAACTGCAGTAGGACCTCCCAGCTCCTATACTCAAATCCTTTTGCTATGAATGCTAACATACCATTCGCTTTCTTCACTGCCTGCTGCACCTACATGCCTACTTTTAATGACTGGTGTACCATGGTCTCGTTGCATCTCCCCTTTTCCTAATCGGCCACCATTCAGATAATAGTCTACTTTGCTGTTTTTGCCACCAAAGTGGATAACCTCACATTTATCCACATTATACTGCATCTACCATGCATTTGCCCACTCACCCAGCCTATCCAAGTCACCTTGCAGCCTCCTAGCATCCTCCTCACAGCTAACACTGCCCCCCAGCTTTGTGTCATCTGCAAACTTGGAGATGTTGCCTTCAATTCCCTTGTCCAAATCATTAATATATATTGTAAATAGCTGGGGACCCAGCACTGAGCCTTGCGGTACCCCACTAGTCACTGCCTGCCATTGTGACAAGGTCCCGTTTACTCCGACTCGTTGCTTCCTGCCTGCCAGCCAGTTCTCTATCCACATCAATACTGAACCCCCAATACCGTGTGCTTTAAGTTTGTATACTAATCTCTTATGTGGGACCTTGTCGAAAGCCTTCTGAAAGTCCAGATATAACACATCCACTGGTTCTCCCTTATCTACTCTACTAGTTACATCCTCGAAAAATTCTATAAGATTCGTCAGACATGATTTACCTTTCATAAATCCATGCTGACCTTGTCCAATGATTTCACCACTTTTCAAATGTGCTGCTATCCCATCTTTAATAACTGATTCTAGCAGTTTCCCCACTACCGACGTTAGACTAACTGGTCTGTAATTCCCCGTTTTCTCTCTCAGTCCCTTTTTAAAAAGTGGGGTTACATTAGCTATCCTCCAATCCTCAGGAACTACTCCAGAATCTAAAGAGTTTTGAAAAACTATCATTAATGCATCCACTATTTCTGGGGCTACTGCCTTAAGTACTCTGAGATCTAGAAATCTAAAGCCCTGCCTCCTACACCAACTCCTCAGCCACACATTCAGATCCCCTATCTCCCTGTTCCCACTCTCACTAGCATGAGGTACTGGAAGCAACCCCGAGATAACCACCCTAGAAGTCCTGCCTTTCAGCCACCTACCTAGTTCTCTATACTCATGTTGTAGAACCTCCTTCCTCGTCTTACCCACATCATTTGTGCCTACATGCACAACTACTTCCAGCTGTTCACCTTCCCTCTCGAGGATGTTCTTAAGTCGGTCTGAGACATCTTGGACCCTGGCACCAGGGAGGCAACACACCATCCTCGGGTCTTGCCTGTCGCCACAGAATCTCCTGACGGCTCCTCTGATAATGGAGTCACCCACCACTATTACTCTGCCTGACGCTGGTCTCGCCGGTCGAGCCTCAGTGCCAGGATTCGAGTCACAGACCTGTCTGCCGCTCTGACAGGAAGCATCGTCTGCCCTGACAGCTCCCAAGAGGACGTACCTGTTTTCAAGAGGCTCTTCCACCGAGGTCTCCTGCACTAGTTTCATCCCCTTCCTTTCTGTCTCTAACCGTCGCACCTCTTGTACTCTTGGAGTGTTGACCAGACTGTAGGTCCTAACCAGGAAGCTTTTGTCTTCCCAGATGGACCACTGGTCATCCAGCTCTGCTCCAGTTCTCTAACTCGAGGAGCTGCATCTGGACACAGTTCCCACAGGTTTAGTGGTCAGTGACACCAGCAGTGCCCCTGGCTTCCTGCATCCTGCAGCAAACGCACTGATTAATATTCCTGCCATCAAGTCAATAAGTTTAAATATTTTAATTAAATGTAAAACACACCTAAATGTAGCCACCTTGCTTCAGCCTCCTCGCCAAAGACTCTTGAGCCAAAGACTAAAGGGCCTGTCCCATGAGCATGCAATCTGCATGCGGCAAGTGCGAACAAACCGGAAGTGGGGGCCGTGCGAGGTCGAGTGATCCCCGTACAGGGCTGGTCCCACCAGCATGCGCCTGCATGCGGCGAGCGTGACCAAACCGGAAGCGGGTGCCGCGCGGAGGTCGAGTGAGTGACATGAAGTTCGAGCGAAGTCCGCAGGAAGTTCACGCGTGACATACGGCGTCAAGACGCTGTGTACGGCGTCGAGGCGGCTGCGGGCCCACAGGCCGTTGCCGCGCGGAATTTTTAGCACAGTCAGTTTTTCGGAGCCCCGCGCGATGTCGGGACCAGCTCCACACAACTCCATACGGCTCCAGCGATTGAAGTGGGACCGGCCCCACGAGGCCGTACGGCTCAAGCGACCATGTTAGGTCGCGCTTGCCGCCTGTAGTCGCATGCTCATGAGACAGGTCCTTTACACTTTACCTCTCCAAGGCACTTTGCCTCAACACGGCCGTTCCGCTACACCTGCACTTAATCTTATCTAATCAAGACAACTGTCCACTCAACTAATTAGGATGTCTCAGCCAATCCACTCCCTCGCTGGTCTGGCTGCTGCTCCTCTGCAACCTTCAAGGTAATCCATGTACCTGTCTGACTGTTTCTTAAACATTGGAATAGCCCCACCCTCAATGACCTCCTCTGGCAGCTTGTTCCATGCACCTACTACCCTTTGTGTGAAAAGGTTACCCCTCAGGTTCCTATTAAATATTTTCCCCTTCACCTCTATAAGATCATCCCTCATCCTCCTGCACTCCAAGGGAATAGAGTGTCAGCCTACTCAACCTGTCCCTATAGCTCAGAACCCTCTAGTCCTGGCAACATCCTCGTAAATCGTCTTTGTACTCTTTCCAGCTTGACAACATTTGCCAGAATTGAACGCAATACACTAATTGCAGTCTCATCAACTTCTAATACAACTGCAACATGACCTCCCAGCTTCCATATTCAATACTCTGACTGAGGGCCAATGTATCAAAAGCCTTTTTGACTACCTTATCTACCTGTGACTCGACCTTCAAGGAACCATGCACCTGCACTCCTAGATCCCTCTGCTCTACAACACTCCCCAGAGCCCGATCATTCACTGTGTCGGTCCTGCCCAAGTTAGACTTCCCAAAATGCCACACTTCACATTTTTCTGTATTAAATTCCATCAACCATCCCTCAGCCCACCTGGCCAATCGATCCAGATCCTGCTGCAATTTTTCACAACCATCTTCACTATCTGCAAAACCACCCACTATTGTATCATCAGCAAACTTGCTAATCTTGCCATGTATGTTCTCATCCAAATCATTGATGACAAACAGTAACGGCTCCAGCACTGAACCCTGAGGCACGCCACTAGTCACAGGCCTCCAGTCTGAGAAGCGACCTTCCACCATCACCCTCTGCTTCCTTCCATAAAGCCAATTTTCTATCTATTCAGCTATCTCTCCTTCGATCCCATGCGATGTAACCTTCCAGAGCAGCTTACTGCGAGACCGTGGTTCCGGAGCCAACTGGGCCGCCTGAATGTAGCACAACATCTACAACTCATCAGGAATCGACCCTTTGCTCATGTCTTCAAAAACTCAATGCAGCCGCCCGAGACGCTGACTGCCACGTACAAAATCTCCGCAACTATCCCTAATCCAGTTGTCAATCCAAATCCTGTGCAAACTATACCTCCAAGCCCCCAAGGGCAGCCCTCGGCGATTGAACCGATTTTTCTCCGAATTGGGCCCCGCGCCCAAGGGAGGCCCCGCGTTAATTTTCCGTATTTCATATGGAAATACAAATTCGCTTTGTTAAATAAAGATTTTTTTTAAAACATTCGCCATACGGATTTTTTTACAAAACGTACATGGTTTTGTACATGGAATACAAGCGCTGTACGGCTATCAGACACAAACGATGTGTAACGACTGTAGCACGGGTTAACAAGTAGTTATCGAAGCTGTCATCAATGCATGGAAAGCATGCATCCTCAGACCATGTGTAGGGACCCTTTAGAAAAGTATTAATGACCCTGTGTTCCTTTGAAAACAATTCACGAACTCCTCATTAAAAACTTCTTCAAAAACGTAATTACTAAAATGAGGAATGTAGATTGATGCAAAATGACAACAGACAGCTTAAAACTAGGCATCATGAGTAATGATCAGGAGCGGCGTTAAAGATCTTTGATCATGAGTCCAAATCATTGATGACTGCAGCAACGGCCCATTCAATGAACCCTGAGGCACACCACTAGTCACAGGCCTCCAGTCTGAGAAGCGACCTTCCACCATCACCGTCTGCTTCCTTCCATAAAGCCAATTTTCTATCCATTCAGCTTTCTCTCCTTCGATCCCATGCGATGTAACCTTCCAGAGCAGCTTACCATGCGGAACCTAGTCAAATGCCTTTACTGAAATCCATGTACACAACATCTACAACTCTGCACCAATCGACCCTTTTGGTCATGTCTTCAAAAAACTCAATCAGATTTATGAGACATGACTGCCCACGTACAAAACCATGCTAACTATCCCTAATCATCATTCTGTCAATCCAAATCCTGTGGGGGGGGGAGAAAGGAAGAGTCCCAGGCCGTGGCCCTCCTGCCGATTGATATGTTTCTAAATTGGGTGCTGCCTTGCCCAAGGGAGTTCCCCAGCACTCTGTGTTTTTTTTCCGTATTCTGATATGAAGGTACAAATTCGCTTTGTTAAATTCAAGATTTTTGGTGGCTCAAAACATTCGCCATACTGGCCGATTTTTTTTTCAGACAAAACGTCACCATGAGGGTTTTGTACATGGAATACAAGCGCTGTACTGCTATCAGACACAAACGATTTGTTATCTTCACTGTAGCACTTGATAAAATTAACAAGTAGTTTTTATCCAAAATTTGTCATCAATGCATGGATCCCCATTCCTCAGTAAATGTGTAATTTTGTTTTAGAATAAGTATTAATGACGCTGCGTTCCTTTGAATACAATTCACGCGGCGTCATTAACACTTCTTCAAAACATAATTACATTTCACTGGGAAGCGGCTGAAAAAGGACAGCGCCACTGGAGGGGGGGGGGGGGGGGGGAGTTCCTTCAACAGCGTGCGGGTAGTCTGTCCACGGGTAAAGTTGCGGGGAGGGCAGGAGGGTTGAGAAGGAGGGTGTCGGCCAGGGATCATCCAGCTCAAGAGCGGGTCAGCTGGCGATGGATAACAGGACAGCGGGCGGTGGAGCTTACTCCATATGTCAGTGCGAGTAACCTCAATTGATCCCTTGTTCACGGTGACACAGGAGTAAGCTCCACCGCCCACTGTGATGTTATCCATCACCCGCTGACCCGCTCCGCTCTATGATTTTTGCTCGAGCTGGTCCCCTCACTGTTCAGACGGAGAGCACTGCCAGCGGTGAGCGGGACGACAGAAGGCGCCGAGCTGGCAGTCGGTTCTGCTGGCCGGTGATGGCGGGCGCTCGCAGCCACGTGAGCTGCTTCCTTCCCCGGCCACAATGCGGTGGCGCCCGGAGCGCCTTGGCAGAGGTGAGTGAGTGTTACTGGCAAGAACCCGACCCTCTCCTTCTCAACGCTCATTCCCTCCGCGCAACTTTACCCCTGACTAGATTCCCCACACGCTGTGAAAGGAACTCTCACCCAAATTGCCATGTTACTCACGACATGTTACTCACGTGACACATTTATAATTATTTATTTATATTTCTACGGACATTTTTCCCAATTGGGCCCCGCACCTCCTAAGGCCGGCCCTGGAAGACCCTCTAGTAACTTTCCAACTACAGATGTTAAGCTCACTGGCCAATAGTTCCCAGCATTTTCCCTGCAGCCCTTCTTGAATAGAGGCACGACATTTGCCACCCACCAGTCTTCCGGCACCTCTCCTGTATTTAAAGATGACTCGTAAATTTCAACCAGGGCTCCCGCAATTTCCTCTCTAGTTTCCCACAATGTCTTTGGATATATCTGACCAGGCCCTGGAGTTTTGTCTGCCTTCACACACGACAGTACCTTCAGCACCTCTTCAACCGTAACACTGACTGCTCTCAAGACACTTCCATTGACTGCCCCAAGTTCCTCCGTCCTCCTGTCTTTCCCCTCAGTAAATACAGCGGAGAAATACTCATTAAAGTGCATCTTAGAGATGTGGAAGGAAACTGGAACTGACTGAGGAAAACCATGCAAGCTCCACACAGACATCCCCCAGAGTCAGGATCAAACCTGGGTGGGCAGTGAGGCAACAGCACTAAGAGCAACAGGAAAGCATTTTTAACATGTAAAAAGCTATTTCATATCTGCACAGTATCCATTATTCTTGTGACTAACTATATCTTGACCTTTATGACCAAACTGAAATTCTATGCTAGTGCAGATTGTTTTAATGAAAGAACTATAATTGAAATCAAACACTCCGAAACATAACTGATCAGAATTACTCATATGCTATAAATGCCTGCCTTCTATATAAATAACACTCCAAGTTAAGATTTACTATTGTGCCCAAGAACCAGCACTGATGTATGACAGCCAGCTGCAGGGATCTGAGCACGGTATTGTTCATGGAACTGTGTACCACAAAATGCTTCTCATTCTGATCATGCAGGCATAGTTTACGGAGAACAAATAATGACATCCAGTCATCATGCACCGCGGTATCCCCTCATTGCCTCGAGAGATACAGGGTCAGAGCAAAGACAAATTCGGATGACAGACTGGGTACCCAATCGCGCTGAGGTGCACCAGCGATAAGAGCAGAACCACAAAAAGATTAGGTGCAGCCTTGGATATATCTGACCAGGCCCTAAAGTTGCGAGCTTCCGCAAAGAGATCTTCCAGCAAAAGAAAAGCAGCCAGGGTCGAAGAAGCTTTGTAAGCATAATTTCCAAAGTCCTGACCTCCAAATATTGTACAAAACCAGGCAGATGTAAACAACTACCACTTTCCACAGCTCAATAGTAGGTTTGAAGGCAAACCGTGCCAACTTTGTTATCCGGCACAGCTGAATTCTGGACATCAGTCATAAAATACACAGCAGCAGTAAATAAGGGTTGTAAAAGTCACTTCACTATCGGAGCTCAATAAAGAAAAACAGAGCGAAAATCCAAATGTTTTTTAACTTCATTTCTATATCTGTCAGCGAGTAACAAGTGCCATAGCGAGGCCAGGCAGCTTGATCCAGCTGGGAACTCCTTCAGATTGTGTTCTAATCAAAGGCTTATGTACTATAATAACACCACTAAGCTATTACATCTAGCACTGCTGTTCCTCCCTGTAGGAAATAGCCCTCAATGTGTCTGCAGCAAAACAAAACAGTCAGCCCTCCCAATGTCACTCCTCCATCCTTGCATTCAAATAAGAGGCCTATAATGTCTGCATCATTAGTGTGTTACTCAGTTAATGCATGGAGGCTTTCCTGACATTTTTTTTAAGCATCACTTTAGTTGAAATAAATGAAAATTAACGGAAATGTCAATGCTATAAATAAAATCCATTTACTGTTAGCAGCTCTGGAACAGCATTGTTGGTTTTAAAAAATCAAAAACATTGCAGATGCTGGATAGCTAAAATAATATCGGAAATATTCAGAAGGTCAGGCAACATCTGTGGAAAGAAAAATTGTTAATGTTTTGGATCCTGTCACAACAGGGAAAATTTGTATCAGTTTATTGATGTCATGTGTACCGAGATACATTGAAAAGCTTTTGTTTGCGTGTGAATACAATCAAACCATACACAAGTATGACAGGAAGTGCAAAGAGCAAAATACCAGACTGCAGGTTATAGTTTTCAACTGTAGCTTTACAGTTCCAGAGGAAAAAGTCCAATGTCTGCAATGAGGTAGGTTGGAAGATTGGAACCATACCCTAGCTCATGGAAGAACCATTCAAAAGTTTGATAACAGAGGGGAAGAAACTGTTCCTGAGTCTGGTGATGAGCTTTCAAGCTTCTATATCTTCTAGCTGTAAAGAAGGTGAAGAGACGTTGAAAAAGTTGATTTCTGGATGTTTACCGAAGCCGTGTGAAATGTAGATGGAGTCATTGGTGTGGAGTCTGGTCTATGTGATGGACTGGGCTACATCCCCGACTTTCTATAATTTCTTGCAATCTTGGGCAGAACTTTCAGTGGTGCAGCTGTAGAAATTGGTCAGAGTCGTTGAAGACATTTCCTTAGTCTCCAGATGAAATAAGATTTTGTTTAGAGATACAGCATGGAAACAGGCCCTTCAACCCATTTAGTCCCTGCTAAATAGCAATCACCCAAACAATAGTTATATACTGCACACTGGGGTCAGTTCTCACAGAAACCAATTAACCTACAAACCTGCATGTCTTCGGAATGTGGGAGTAAACCGGAGAACCCGATGAAAAATCACGCAGTCACAGAGAGAACTTGGAAACTCCACACAAGCAGCTCCCAGAGAGAGGATCGAACCTTGGTCTCTGGCATTGTTAGACAACAACTCAATCGCTGTGCCATCGTGCCACCCAAGGAACATCTGTGGTTCCTTGTACCAATGTTACAAAATTTTGAAATTTAAAAAATCAAGACTGCAATTTATCCCATCAGATAAAGCAAAAAAAAGAAGTTTAATTTGACACCTAATTCACTTTCATATCTTCAGTATTAAAAAAAAGTTATGGCCATTTTCACACTCGGAAAGTAACATCTTGTTCCCTATTGCTTTTCCATTGATAACACAAAAGCTGTGATCAAAGACAATCAAAAGCCCATAACTTTCTTAAAAAATAAGAGAACTGAATGAAATGTTCAGTTATTATGGATTGAAGTCTTCTGAAACAATGACCTGAAATTAAAGCATTGTAGCTAATTACAAAATTGACCGTTGTGACGGAAATAGTAATAAACACCCAGACTGCCTTGAAAATTCAAAAATGTGATATTCTCAAGATCAGAACTTTAATATTATTGTATTATATGCTGTAGGTATGTAACAGATAGGTAAATAAATTATAATTTCTAGCAATAGACCAAGTCTTTATGGAGAAGATCAGTTGCTAGCTGGTACATTGGCATATCATAATCAGTAGCATCATCATACTCTTCAGATTGTAACCAATAAGCAACTCTGTACACCTTGTTTTTCCGCAACTTTTCAATGTTGGCATGGTAAACTACAAGTTTTTGCTCTTGAAACCACACATGACATGCCTTTCTGCCCACTACTTTCCCATTAACAATGTCCTGTAGATTCCATTTCTTAAGAAAGGGATATTTTTTTTAAATAGCCTAAGTATCCAAATAACAAACTAATCCCATTCACACAAGAATTCACAATATAACATGATTTTTTAATCTCACTGTCATGAATTTATATGCCAGATGGAAGGAATTTAATGTTTAATTCCCATAAATTAATCCAGAAACATCCACTCAAAATATAATCAAAATTATTGGTTTTTGCACAATACATGTGACTCAAACTGTTGTGAATATTTAGTTTAAAAATAATGATCACGGAGAGAGAATAACACAAAATATAGACAATTTAGACGGCTTATGACATGATTGTCCAAATAAAATGAGCATTTTAATCATCTTGCGAGTGGGTGATTCTGGAACGCGATCGATTGGAACGTTGCATTTGCTGTAAATTTGAACCCCATATCGGCGTGAAAAACACTGCCGGTTCGTATGGGGCCCAAATAACATTTTTGCAATTTAAAATTAGATTAAAGCCATCCCAAGAAGTAAGATTATATGTAAAATAGACAATCGTGCGATCTGTCACGTTGTAGGCATTGAGGGTGTTAGAAGACGCTTTTTATTTTAATCTAATTGTTAAATTGTCCAGCAAATATTTTTTTTAATTAATCTGGGAACGGAAGTCCGATCGATTTTTCTTCATCAGCTAGCAGCCCGAGGAAATCCGCCTCCGACAAGCAGTACAAACTTGGATTTTAATCCCGCCCCCCCCCCCCCCCCCCCCCCCCCCTCAAAGGCGTCAAAGTCGCGCACATGGCCAGTGGCAGAACTGCAGCGCCGCTGAAGGTAGGTATTGTAACATCGCTATTCCTTGTCTTAATTTTCACTGAGTTTGGCTTGTAAAGTCCTGTAAGAATTTTATATATTTTAATGAGATCTCCTCTCATTCTTCTAAACCTGAGAAGAGTCTCAGTTGGCTCAATAATTTATGCAATGAACCAGCCAACACTGGAACCAGTCTAGTGAAACTTCATCGCACTATGCACGTGCATCCATTGTCAGCTAAGGAGCCCTAGACTTGTACACAGTGCTCTAGAGGCTGCCTTGGCAGAGCACCAAACTACTGCAATGTGACTCCTACCTATTATATTTAAAACCTCTTATAATCAAAGTTAATACACCTTTTACCCTCTTTAATGCTTCCAGTAGGTTCACGTTTACCGAAGCATACTTACTTGAATACAAGCACACCAGGTCCCTTTGAATATCGTCATTATCAAATCTTTCACCATTTATCAAATACAAACGTAGTCAACACGGTCCCTAATTGCATCAGCAGAACAAATTTATAAAAATCATAGAATCACAGAGTCATATGGCTTTGGCCCAACATATTCTTGCAACAGTGGTGCCCGCCTAAACCAGTTCAATTTGTCTGCATTTGGCCCACATTCCCTTAAACCTTTCCCATCTATGTACTGTACCTGTGAGAATGTCTTTAAAAAGACTGCAACTACTTATTCTATTCGTGATCAAAATCCTTCTCCACCAAGCTTAATTTTCTCTGATGTAATCATGAGGTCATTTGTTTCCTAGCGCATGTTCACCTGAGCTTTACTCTATCCCCACTACCATCACGTCGTCCACTTTATTGCCATATGCACGTAAAGATATAGGGTGAGATACAGGCACAGTGAAATCGTGCTTGCAGCACCTCTGGTACATAGACTTGTGCAAACGTACATAACATAAAGTATACATAAATTACACATCAGTTGTGCAAGACAGTTAAAAGAGAAAAAAGACTGTATAAAAACAAAACATTAGCGCAAAACACAAATTAGAAATAAAACGATCCATAGTTGTGCAAGAGGTGATCCATGGTGTTCCATTCCCGAAGCAGGATTAGACGAGACAAACTCATCAATCAGATAAACGGAATTAGTCAGTAGTTCAGAGCATTATGAAACCTATAGGAGACATAATAAATATAAGAACAATAATGCTGTAAATACTCAGCAGATTAAGTTGTATCTGTGGGAAAAGAATCAGAGTTAATGTTTCAGGCCGATTCCCTTTGTCTGATTCTTCGGCAACCGTGTTTCTCTTCCACCATTTTCTGTTTCTAATGTCACAAGGGTGGCACAGTGGTGCGGCAGTACAGCTGCTGCCTCACAGCGCCAGAGACCCGGGTTCGATCCAGACTACAGTTGCTGTCTGTGTGGAGTTTGCATGCCCTCCCTGTGAGCGTGTGGATTTCCTCCAGACGCTCCCGTTTACTCACGCATTCCAAAGACGTGTGCATTTGTAGGTTAATTCTGTAAATTGACCCTTGTGTCCAGGACATAGAACTAGGGCATGGTCGGCACAGACTCGGGGAGCTGAAGGACCTGTTTCCACGCTACATCTTCAAAACAAAATGTCAGCATCTGCAGTTTTTTAAATATCTTCAACCAAATGAGACATTGGCTTTCAAGGACCACTTTGGAATTTTCTCATTGGTTAAAATTGAAAACTTTGTCTTCATTATACATCAGACAAAAGTATTGTCCAATGCTCAATTCAATTTCTTCTACTGAAAGTGACAACAGAATGTAGCTCGCAGAAACTCATGCCACCATCTCTACTTTAACTACCGCAGGAATACCCTAACAGGGGACCCTAGGTTCACGCATCGAGCCCGCTGATCTGCCCAGAATGCACAGCATACTGCAGATGCTGGAAATGTGAAGTAAAGCATCGATAATGTTCAATGAGTCAGGTAGTATATGTGGAGAGAAAAGCAACACTAAAGTCTTCATCAGTAGTGAGGATTAAATTAATACAGAGAAAGGAGTCGGTGAGGAAAGAGATTACAAAATAGGATTTGCATTTCTCATCTATTCCTGAAAAAATTCCACAACCCTTCAGACACAATTATATACTTTAACCTCACCTAACTTCTCACCTAAAAGACTACAAAAAGTAGTAAACACTGCAAAGTCCATCATCGGCTCTGACCTTCCTTCCATCGAGGGGATTTATCGCAGTCGCTAACTGAGAAAGGCTGGCAGTATCATCAAAGACCCACACCATCCTGGCCACACACCCATCTCCCTGCTACCTTCAGGTAGAAGGTACAGGAACCTGAAGACTGCAACAACCAGGTTCAGGAATACCTACTTCCTCACAGCCATCAGGCTAGTAAACCTGGTTCGGACAAAACTCTGATTATTAATAACCCATTATCTGTTACTTGCACTTTATCAGTTTATTTATTCATGTGTGTATATATTTATATTATGGTATATGGACACACTTATCTGTTTTGTAGTAAATGCCTACTATGTTCTGTGTGCTGAAGCAAAGCAAGAATTCCATTGTCCTATCAGAGACACATGACAATAAACTCACTTGAACTTGAACTTTTAAAGGATAACTTTTAAGTATGTCATTGCAGTGGAGAAGATTAATAATGGACATGATTGCGGCATATAAAATTACGAAGGTTTAAGACAGGGCAGACTGCACGAAACATTTCCCCACATCAGAGGTAGATAAACCTAGAGGATATTGATTTAGGGCAAGTGGGAAGATTTAAAGGGGAATCGAAGGGGGTCTTGCTCACCCAAAAAATAGTCAATAATCTGAATACACAGACTAAGAAAACAGGGAAGCAGAGTCACTAACAGTATTGAAGTGTCTGGATGGCCTCTTGAATCCCTTGACGCTGAATGCTACGGGCCTAGTGCTGGAAGATGGGGTAAATGCAAATTGGTGCCCATTGGACATGGTGCGCCAATTGAGATGTTTCCTTTCTGTTTGAACAACTAGTCACTGTTTTAAACCAGGAAAGCAATCTGTCAAATGTGGGCAGGAAACTCCCACAAATTGCATTGTGATAAAGATCAAAATATCTGCCATTAATCTTGCAGATAAATGCAAGTTACTTGTTTAGGATTCCCTTCAAAATCGAGTCAATTACACTTACTTCAGGTGACATCCTAAGCCTCAGTTCAACTTCTCACCTAAAGGAACGCAACGCTGACTGTGCAGGACTCCATCAGATTTCTGTGCTTCGGTTTCTGGAGAGGAACTTGATACAAAAACTTTCTGCCTCGGAAGTGCTACCATTGGATTCACTTCCAATGATACTAGTAAATGACAGTTTAATGCCAGTCACTATAATGGCATCACTATTCCTGTAATACCAATTTCATGCATATCCATGTAAATTGGAGCTCCCATCACGGAACCACAACCATCATGAAATAGTCTGACTCTAACTAAACATCAGTTTCATTCCAGTTGAAGAGAAATGTGAGGTGTTGCATTTTGGGAAGTCTAACAGGAGCAGGCCCTACACTGTGAATGGTAGGGCTCTGAGTAGTGTTTTAGAGCAGAGGGATCCAGGAGTGCAGGTGCATGGTTCCTTGAAGGTGGACTCGCAGGTAGATCAGGTTGTCTAAAAGGCTTTTAGCACATTGGTCTTCATCAGTCAGAGTATTGAGTATAGAAGTTGTTGGTGAGACATTGGTGAGGCATTTAGAATATTGTGTTCAGTTCTGGCCACATGTTATAGTAACATAGAACATAGAAATTAGGTGCAGGAGTAGGCCATTCGGCCCTTCGAGCCTGCACCGCCATTCAATATGATCATGGCTGATCATCCAACTCAGTATCCCGTACCTGCCTTCTCTCCATACCCCCTGATCCCCTTAGCCACAAGGGCCACATCTAACTCCCTCTTAAACATAGCCAATGAACTGGCCTCAACTACCCTCTGTGGCAGAGAGTTCCAGAGATTCACCACTCTGTGTGAAAAAAGTTCTTCTCATCTCGGTATTAAAGGATTTCCCCCTTATCCTTAAGCTGTGACCCCTTGTCCTGGACTTCCCCAACATCGGGAACAATCTTCCTGCATCTAACCTGTCCAACCCCTTAAGAATTTTGTAAGTTTCTATAAGATCCCCTCTCAATCTTCTAAATTCTAGAGAGTATAAACCAAGTCTATCCAGTCTTTCTTCATAAGACAGTCCTGACATCCCAGGAATCAGTCTGGTGAACCATCTCTGCACTCCCTCTATGGTAATAATGTCCTTCCTCAGATTTGGAGACCAAAACTGTACGCAATACTCCAGGTGTGTGTCTCACCAAGACCCTGTACAACTGCAGTAGAACCTCCCTGCTCCTATACTCAAATCCTTTTGCAATGAAAGCTAACATACCATTCGCTTTCTTTACTGCCTGCTGCACCTGCATGCCTACCTTCAATGACTGGTGTACCATGACACCCAGGTCTCGCTGCATCTCCCCCTTTCCCAATCGGCCACCATTTAGATAATAGTCTGCTTTCCGGTTTTTGCCACCAAAATGGATAACCTCACATTTATCCACATTATACTGCATCTGCCAAACATTTGCCCACTCACCCAGCCTATCCAAGTCACCTTGCAGTCTTCTAGCATCCTCCTCACAGCTAACACTGCCCCCCAGCTTAGTGTCATCTGCAAACTTGGAGATATTGCATTCAATTCCCTCATCCAGATCATTAATATATATTGTAAATAGCTGGGGTCCCAGTACTGAGCCTTGGGGTACCCCACTAGTCACTGCCTGCCATTGTGAAAAGGACCCGTTTACTCCTACTCTTTGCTTCCTGTTTGCCAGCCAGTTCTCTATCTACATCAATACTGAACCCCCAATGCCTTGTGCTTTAAGTTTGTATACTAATCTCTTATGTGGGACCTTGTCGAAAGCCTTCTGGAAGTCCAGATACACCACATCCACTGGTTCTCCCCTATCCACGCTACTAGTTACATCCTCGAAAAATTCTATAAGATTCGTCAGACATGATTTACCTTTCGTAAATCCATGCTGACTTTGTCCAATGATTTCACCACTTTCCAAATGGGCTGCTATCCCATCTTTAATAACTGACTCTAGCAGTTTCCCCACTACCGATGTTAGACTAACTGGTCTGTAGTTCCCCATTTTCTCTCTCCCTCCCTTCTTAAAAAGTGGGGTTACGTTTGCTACCCGCCAATCTTCAGGAAATACTCCAGAATCTAAAGAGTTTTGAAAGATTATTACTAATGCATCCACTATTTCTGGAGCTACTTCCTTAAGTACTCTGGGATGCAGCCTATCTGGCCCTGGGGATTTATCGGCCTTTAATCCATTCAATTTACCCAACACCACTTCCCGGCTAACCTGGATTTCACTCAATTCCTCCAACTCCTTTGACCCGCGGTCCCCTGCTATTTCCGGCAAATTATTTATGTCTTCCTTAGTGAAGACGGAACCAAAGTAGTTATTCAATTGGTCCGCCATATCTTTGTTCCCCATGATCAACTCGCCTGTTTCTGACTGCAAGGGACCTACATTTGTTTTAACTAATCTCTTTCTTTTCACATATCTATAAAAACTTTTGCAGTCAGTTTTTATGTTCCCTGCCAGTTTTCTTTCATAATCTATTTTTCCTTTCCTAATTAAGCCCTTTGTCCTCCTCTGCTTGTCTTTGAATTTCTCCCAGTCCTCCGGTATGCTGCTTTTTCTGGCTAATTTGTACGCATCATTCTTCGCTTTGATACTATCCCTGATTTCCCTTGTTATCCATGGATGTACTAACTTCCCTGATTTATTCTTTTGCCAAACTGGGATGAACAATTTTTGTAGTTCATCCATGCAGCCTTTAAATGTCTTCCATTGCATATCCACCGTCAACCCTTTTAGAATTAATTGCCAGTCAATCTTGGCCAATTCACGTCTCTACAGAGAAGATTTACGTGGATGTTGCCAAGAATGTCGGGTGGGAGCTATAGGGAGAGGTTGAATAGGCTGGGACTGTATTCCTTGCAGCCCAGGAGGATGAGGGATGCTCATATAGAGGTGTATAAAATTATGAGAGGAATAGATCGGGTAGATGCTCAGAGTCTCTTGCCCAGAGTAGGTGAATTGAGGACCAGAGGACATTGGTTTACGGTTAAGGGGGAAAGATTTAATGAGAATCTGAGGGGTAACTTTTTCACACAAAGGATGGTGGGTGTGTGGAAGAAGCTGCCAGAGGTGGTAATTGAGGCTGGGACAATCCCAACATTTAAGAAACAGGTAGACAGGTAAATGGATAGGACAGGTTTGGAGGCATATGGACCGAGCGCATGCAGGAGGGACTAGTATTGTTGGGACATGTTGGCCAGTATGGGAAAGCTGGGCAGAAGGGTCTGTTTCCAAGCTGTATCACTCCAGCCTCATCAGTCTGTCACCATCTGCAGCAGCAATGCCAACCTCAATATTGGTATAATATTAGTATACATGTTGCTTTTCTCATTATTTATACGGACACTGCTGATATCAAGAAAACTGACTGGCAGCTTCAGAAATGACAGCAGACTTCCTGAGTCTGCAGAGTTTGTTTAAACTAACAGTGATGTTTCCTCCAGCATTTTGCTGCTGTTATTCATTCAAATGGTGGCTCAGTGTTGACACCCCTGGTAGCTCTTTGTTACTACAGGCATTGTTCTGGTCATAGCTGGTCATTCAGGGTCTGTCAGGGACCATCCGTGTACAGCCGTCCACAGAGAGACTTCGCAACACCATATCCCACCCAGAACTTTCTGATGGCCAATGTATACACAGACTCGGGTTTTCCAGGGTTGTCAAAGTTGAGATTCTGCTGTGGAAAGTCTTTCAACCACGTTCTCATGCCTGAACTATTCTCTCTGTGGGTATTTCATTCATATTGGCTCTCAATGTCTTCATCACAGAATACGTTCCTTGCAACCCCAGCAGAACCCTACTATGTCTCTCAATTCACTGCCCACCACCACATCAAAAAGAAAACTATATACTCGTGACTAAATCATTTTCATCAGGAAACATTGACAATTCACATACTGGGATTTATGAGCATTGCTAGTTTATCACCACAGCACCTTAATACCCTAAACCAGGAAAGGATTCCATCTCCATAATGTGTGTGTCTTTATGGATATTAAATATTTGTTGAGACTTTATATTGGTCAGAAACGCTCCTGATTTTACGTGTTATAAGACTGGTGGTAACAAAGAATGGTCTGCAGCTGCTATGGAGATTAAATATCTGTGTATGCAGAAGCCTGGTACGTAGCTGATTTCTTCTATCAAGCTCCAGTCTTGGTTATTACATCTCAGAAGTCTGCAGAACTTGAGCAGTCTCAACACTTTGTCAGAATGTTTTTTTTAAAAACAGCAGCCTGTATATAGGGTGCAAGTTGAATCAAGAGTTAAAATTGGCATGTGGTAAAGGTAATGCTATGGTTGTTATGGGAGATTTCAACATGCAGGTAGCCTGGGAAAATCAGGTTGGTACTGGACCACAAGAAAGGGAGTTTGTGGAGTGCCCCTGTAATGGATTCTTAGAGCAGCTTGTACTGGAGCCTACCAGGGAGAAGGCAATTTAGTGTTGTGTTATGAACCGGATTTGATAAGCGAACTCGAGGTTAAGGAGCCATTAGGAGGTAGTGACCATAATATGGTCAGGTTTAATCTACAATTGGAGAGGGAGAAGGGTAAATTAGAGATGTCCATGTTACAGTTGAACAAAGCGAGCCATGAGGGAGGAGCTGGCCAAAGTTGACTGGAAAGATACCCTCGCAGGGATGACAGTGGAACAACAATGGCAGGAGAAAAGATGAGGTACGAAGGGAAGCTAGCCAAGAATATAAAGGAGGACAGTAAAAACTTATTTAGGTGTGTGAAGAGGGAAAAAAATAGTTAAGACCAAAGTTGAACCCTTTGAAGACTGAAAAAGGTGAATTTATTATGGGGAACAAGGAAATGTCAGATGAGAAGAACAGGTCTGAAGGAGGGTTTTGGCCCGAAACGTTACCCATTTTCTTCGCTCCATAGATGCTGCTGCACCCGCTGAGTTTCTCTGGCATTTTTGTGTACCTGAGAAGAACAGGTACTTTGATCCGTCTTCACTATGGAGAACACAAACAATCTTCCTGATATAGTAGTGGCCAGAGGATCCGGGGTGACGGAGGAACTGAACGAAATCCACATTAGGCAGGAAATGGTGTTGGGAAAACTGGTGGGACTGAAGGCTGATAAATCCCCAGGGCCTGATGGTCTGCATCCCAGGATACAGTGGAATGCAGACTTCCCAATGAAGTGGCTCTAGAAATCGTGGACACACTGGTGTTCATTTGCCAATGTTCGATAGATTCAGGATCAGTTCCTGTGGATTGGAGGTTAGCGAATGATATGCCATTTTTTAAAGAAAGGCGGGAGAGCGAAAACAGGGTTTTATAGACCAGTTAGCCTGACATCGGTTGTGGGGAAGATGCTGGAGTCAATCAGAAAAGATGAAATAGCGGCACATTTGGATAGCAGAAACAGGATTGGTCCGAGTCACCATGGATTTATGAAGGGGAAATCATGTTTCGCTAATCTTCTGTAATTTTTTGAGGATGGAACTAGGAAAATGGACATGGGAGAGCCAGTGGATGTAGTGTACCTGGACTTTCAGAAAGCATTTGATAAGGTCGCACATAGGAGATTAGTGGGCAAAATTAGGGCACATGATATTAGGGATAGAGTGCTGACATGGATAGAAAATTGGTTGGCAGACAGGTGATAAATAGTCGGGATTAACAGGTCCCTTTCAGAATGGCATGCAGTGACTCGTGGGGTACCACAAGGCTCGGTGCTGGGATTGCAGCTATCTATATTACTAAAAGTCTGATCTTGACCGCATTTGGCCCACTGTGCTGCGATTTCCAAGAGAACATCGCCACCAACAGCCATCATTTTTGGCTACCTTGCACAGAGCCCCACTCCGCCTTCTGGGACCAGAGGATTATTCCCATCGATGAAAAATCAGAGAGATATTAATGTTTTTAAAAAAATTCCCCATTTTCTCTGCTGCCCCCGCTGGCGGCAGGGGGAGGGACTATAAAACCTGGAAGTATAGTGTCGCACTCAGTCTCTGCCAGACCCAGGAAGCGAGAGGGTCACGGCTCTCTGAGCTGCGAATAACACTGAACGCACGTCTACTCCACAGTGAGTCCCCTCGATGTGGCTGTAAAGTGGCTGCAGCCCAATTGTTTGCCTCGCCTTTTTAAAAAGTTTGTGTTCACAAAATGAATTTTGGTTGTCAGGTGGCTGCAGCCCAATTGTTTGCCTCACCTTTATAACAAGTTTGTGTTCACAAACTGAATTTTGGTTGTCAGGTGGCTGCAGCTTTGTTTGCCTTGGCTTGGCTTTTAAAATCGTTGCAACAGTTGGATGCCAGCCTTAGAATCCATTCGGCCCACAATGTCAATACTAGCCTTCTGGAAACCAGTACCTTCAGCCCGCAACCCCCATACTAGCGCAACAGACAGCCCCCCCCCCCCCCCACAGGCGAGCAATATTGGAATTGGTGGAGATGTGGAATATTGTGTTGGTGACCAGCCCTCCCGTGTGATGCTGGGACCCAATGGGTCCCACTTAGTCTAGTTTATAATAGACATCAATGATTTAGATGAAGGGATTCAAAGTAACACTAGGAAATTTTCAGATGACACATGCTGTGTGATAGTGTGAACTGTGAGGAGGATGCTATGAGAATGCAGGGTGACTTGGACAGGTTGGGGGAGTGGGCAGATGCATGGCAGATGCAGTTTATTTTTTTTAAGTAGCCTAAGTCTCCAAATAACAAACTAATCTCATTCACACAAGAATTCACAATATAACATGATTTTTACATCTCACTTTCATGAATTTATATGCCAGATGGAAGGAATTTAATGTTTAACTCCCATAAATTAATCTAGAAACATCCACTCAATATTAATAAAAATTGTTTTTTTTTTTGCACAATACATGGGACTAAAACTGATATTTAGTATAAAAATATTGACTATGGATAGACAATAACACAAAATACAGACGATTTAGATGCTCTTATGACATGATTTTCCAAAAAAAATAGCATTTAAATCATCTTGCGAGTGGGTTATTCTGGAACGCGATGGATTGGAATGTTGCATTTGCAATAAATTTAAACTCCATATCGGTAGGAAAAACACTGCCGGTTCGTATGGGGCCCAAATAAAATTTTCGCAATGTAAAATTAGATTAAAGCCATCCCAAGAAACAAGATTATATGTAAAATAGACGACTTACCCTTTGTTTTGTCCCGTTCTTTCGATCCGTCACGTTGTAGGCGCTGAGGGCATTAGAAGTCGATTTTTATTTTAATAATCAAATTATTAAATTGTCTCGCGATCTGAAAATAAAAAATCGGGAACGGAAGACGGATCGATTTTTCTTCAGCAGCTAGCAGCCCGAGGAAATCCGCTACCATCAGGTAGTAGAAAACTGGATTTTAATCCCACCGTCCCCCCTCAAAGGCGCCAAAGTCGCGCACACGGCCAGTAGCAGAACTACAGCGCTACTGAAGGTAAGGTTTGTAAGATCGCTACTGATTGTGAATGATCAGCATGATCACATTGAATGGCGGTGCTGGCTCGATGGGCCGAATGGCCCACTCCAGCACCCATTGTCTATTGGACTTAAGATTCCACATTGTCTAGGAGAACCAATGAACTGCCTAAGCACCACATCAACTCAATTTGACACAGTATAGAAGTCAGACATTATAAAGTGTAAAGCCCAAAGGGGCTTACGTGGCATCATACAGAAATCATATCAAAGCTGGCTCGCCACTGAGATTGTCACTTTTCACAAGCCTAGAATGTTAACTGTATAAACACAGCCTGGGACTGCCAGGGGATGATGTGGCACATACACCTTTCCTGTGGCAACATTAAATGCAGAACACTGCTGACTGTGACATATCCTCTATTAATCCTTCAGAAATGCATTTCTGCATCTGAGAATTAGGTATAAAAAGAAAAATGTAATTGGCTATAAAAAGGAAGTAGCAAAAATGACAATGTCCCTGAAAGCTTGGAGTAAATGTGCAAATTCATTGACTGCCTCAGGTCAATGGAAATAAAGGTGTGGAGAGAATTACAACTGGCAGATGTTACATTTGTACATATTTTGCATCAGCAACCAAAGACAAATTTATCTCTCAGCATATTTTGTATTGTTTGTTGTAACGGTTCTCCATTATGATTATAAAACTAAGCAGAAAGTCGAGTCTATTTACCAGGAGAGAATGGGACTTGGAAATGGCTTCCATTGGCCATAAATGGCTGCCAGCCCACAGGCCAGATGATGGTGCAAAAAGCACAGACTCCTGTGAGGACACTGCCTCCCTGCACTTGGGTATAGTGCAGGAGAGGTCTCAGTCCAGCCAGAGTTACACAATAGTCCCAACAATCAGTGTGGCCCCACCTCGAAACACAGCAACATATGAATGTTTGTGATCAACTCTTTAGTCACAAATGCTCAATAACACTCCGGTTATACAACATAAAATCACAAAAACTCTGTCAAAAATATTTTTTTAATTTTTACTTTTCTAACTTGAAAAGCTAAAGAAAAACCTACCTGGCACAAAAGCAATTGTAACCAATGAAGGTAATCTAAGTAAATAATAAAAACAAACTTATTTTCCTTTCGCCCAGGAGCCAATGTCACCCGAACAGTAGAACAGGGAATGCCATGCTGATCCCAGGTTCAGACCTACACGGGCTCAAAAGCAAGTTTCTCTGCCAAAGAGTGACAAAGGTTGCAGAAGATCACTCTACCCCAAACTTGGCCGAAGAAGTGTCTCGAACCGAAACGTCACCCATTCCTTCTCCAGAGATGCTGCCTGTACCGCTGAGTTACTTCAGCTTGATGTCTAACTACCCCAAACTTCCTTGAAAAGTTTGTCAGAGCAGCGCATACAGCCACAGCAGAGGACCAAGGACAGCAGATGCTACTACCAACTTAGGATGACCCCAGGCCTAGCAACTAAGGTTTCCACAGGATTCCCTAGTAGCCTTGGCATTCAGGGCAGAGAATCCACCTCACCTACTGCGGAGAAAGTTGAAGAATGTATTGATCTTGCAAGAAATGTGATGCCATGCTTGTCTCCAGCAGAGAGATACTGTGTTGTTTGTTATTTGATGGGCATCATTGACAAGGCTTATTTTTATTGCCCATCCTTAATCTCCATGAGGAGTTGATGGAGAACCACCTCATTGAACTGCTGGTGAAAGTATTTGCACAATGCCCTGAGTAAGAGAGTTCCAGGACTTTGAACAGTGATGATGAGGGACTGGTGACACATTTCCGAGTCAGGATAATGTGTGATTTGGAAGGGAACCTGCAGGTAGCAGTATTCCATGAACCTACTGGCTTTGTCCTTCTTGGTGATAAAGGTCACAAGTTTGAGAGTTGCTGTTGGAGTAGCCTGGGTGGGTGAGTAATTGCAGTACACTTTGCTGACAGTACATATTCTAGCCACTGCATGCTTTTGTGGATGGTTTGAATGTTTAGGGTGGTGATGTGAAGTCAATCAAGTGACTGCTTGATCATTATCCATCTACAGTTTAGTTTAGCTGTGTCCCAACCTGCAACACTGTTTTGTTTATTGGAGAGCACTGTAACGTGTCCAATGAATAGAGGGAGGTGAATATTTGAAAGAATACACTTGCTGGATTATTTAAAATACATTCCATCAATTGTGCATACTGTCAATTATATATATATATTTTTTAAAAACATTATATTGGCTAAAGGAATGATCCACATAAACTTAGAATCCACAATAAAATCAGAAGCAATCCAAATGCTGATATGTAATGATCCGTGAAAGCTTTAATCCTTATGCAATCAGCAAGGTGCTTGGAAATGTTGTTATCATACGGATTCTTCCGAATAGCTGGGCCACATTTAATATTTCTCCTTGAACTTTTTCACCATGTTTAATGATGATAACACTTGCAATGTCCATTCACGCATTCTTCCTACACATCTTACTGAGGGTCTGGAGTCACATCTTGGGTAGAGGTGGCAAATTTTTATTTCCTGAAAATATTAGAAGATTGAGGGGGGATCTTATAGACACTTACAAAATTCTTCAGGGGTTGGACAGGCTAGATGCAGGAAGATTATTCCCGATGTTGGGGAAGTTCAGAACAAGGGGTCACAGTTTAAGGATAAGGGGGAAATCTTTTAGGACCGAGATGAGAAAATCATTTTTTACACAGAGAGTGGTGAATTTCTGGAATTCTCTGCCACAGAAGGTAGTTGCGGCCAGTTCATTGGCTATATTTAAGAGGGAGTTAGATGTGGCCCTTGTGGCTAAAGGGATCAAGTGAGGAAAATGGGTCTTTACATCAACTCACCATCATCGGTAGCAGTTTTTATTTAAATGCTCCCTTTCCATTAAACATTTTTACATTTCGTGAAATTATTCAGTACAGTTTATATGTAATGCCATTCTTAACGGCATTACAATAAAGCCTCATACATTAGTGGGATAAAAGTGGGATAAGAAAATGACTGGAAAAGACCAAGATACATATTAAGATACAGAATTCCCAGTGGAAGATAAAGGTGGGTATAAGAAAAATGATAGGCATATGGATGAGAAAAGACCAATGGTACGAGTAGGCAGGTGGGACTAAAAAAAAAAGTTATGCATAACTATAGGGCCGAGATGGCCTTTTTTTTAAGAGTATCTCTGTAATGGAGCTATGGTAAATTATATAAGTTATGCAAAATTGTTCACAGAGATCAGGTCTGTCAATATTAGGTCTGTCAATTTATGCACACTGCAATTTCATGGGGAGAGTATGGCAATGCAATTCCAACATGGTAGATTTACTTTGAACGATATGCATGGATCAGTGTTGTAAATAATATTAAATCTTGAGGATCACCTGTGAAGGATTATATATTGCTACTTTTTACTCATTTTGCTTTGAAAGAGGTCTCCATTATTCTACTGAACAGCAAGCACATACACACTACACATATCTTCAAGAAAGCATATTATCTTGACTACTCAGGCAACAAGAGTGGAAAACTGTGACAAATTTCATAGGCTACACTCTCTGTTCTTAAAAGAGACTTCTTAAAAGGGGGCGATGTCACACAAGCGCACTGCAAAATGATTGGCATGATTTGGCCGTTAATGATTTGCTGTGTTTTGTTCGCCACCAAAACAAATGCAACATTTAAAAAATAAATTATAGGTTTCTCTTCGTACAAAATCATTTGCCAGGTAGGCTCCTTATCTGAAGATTTATATAGGCCGTCATATAACCTGTCACAGTACAGCATATTTTTCTTTAGAACCCGTAAGCCTGTTTAATCCAATGATTGCACTTTTTAGCACTCAGAGGTGAACATTTTGGCAAAATAATTAAAGGATTTAGCTTGAAAATAAAAGGAAAACTGAGGTAAGCTCTGTGATTAAGGTCCTTTGAAAAGGTGTGTGAAGTTAAATACAGGCATCTAAAGGGTGCCCACTTTCATTACTATATTCACAGTCCCTTTTAAAATAATTAGTTTAAGTGGGTGAAGAGAAGGCACTCAAGATCAACCATTCCAATGGAGCTTTTGCCTCCAAGTTTGCAGGTGAGATGCATCTCTCGTTCCAAACGGATTTGCTATCTTTTTTTTTGCAGTTCACAGAACGGATTTCGATGGAACGTGCTCCAACCCGCAAAGTTGGAATGCAAGGTTTAGACACCGGAATGTGAGGTTTAGACCAAGAACAAAACTACATGTCAGTCACTTTGAGGTTAATCAGGACTGAAACCTCACCTCTCGCTTGATCATTGGTTCGAAGCAGGAGTTTTTGTTGGTGAGCTGCAAGGGTGCTATCATGTCTGTCATGTCTAATTTCTTTTTCTGCTGAATCATGATATGCTGAAAGGTTTCTCGTACTGATGTTAAAAGCAGGATTTTCAATGCCTTCTGCTCCAGATCTGACGTCTTTTACCCGAGCCGTCAAAAAAACAGGAAGGTCAGGGTTGCATGTTACACAAAAATATATGCATATGACAACCAGGGAAATATTTCCCCCGTAATTCCTTTCACATTCCTTTATCAAATATGCAGACAAACACATCATCCTCGAATGGCACCAAAACACAATTAGGTTAAAATTAAATCTGAAGCTTAAAAAAATAAATGATTAAAATAATTACAAACTGTGCCCTGACATGCAAGAAGAAAATTTAGCCTACAGCCATTTGTCTGTAATTAGTTAATTAATCCTTACACAAATTATGAGCAATAACTCATCAAGCAAAGCTCACCCATCAGAAATTCAGCCGACTTTGATTTCTTCTGCTCAGTTTGCTTTCCAGGCTTGTGCTGCAACTTCTTGGGGGGAATTGTTGAATGAATAAATTAGCTCCGGAATGAAGATCATCATTTATGATCCACAACTAAAATTGCATTTTAAATATAGGACAACAAGGAAATGTCACTTAATTTACATCTCTGCTGAAGGGTCAAACTGTAATTGAACAACAGGAGTGGAAAATTCATTGCCAAAATAGCCCCAAAAATAAAATCCTTATAATTGAATATACAATGAAGGTCAACGACTTTACATTTGTTCAGTTGCTATTTTTCTTTATTTTATAAATGTCAGAGGTCTGAAATTTAGGCATTTGCAACTATTTCTAACCACATTTCTAATTCTGATTCTATTTGGTTGCTCTCAGGTTTTCTGCTGCTTTATTCTTTGGATCTATTTCTGTAAATCATGAATTTGTAAGGAAGGAATTCTTCATTCTAGCAACTGATCATTAAACGGCAAGCTCCCTCATAAAAGCCCAAAATGCCTTTTCAATATTCCACCATTCCAAGGGGTCACAGTTTAAGGATAAAGGGGAAATCTTTTAGGACCGAGATGAGGAAAACATTTTTCACACAGAGAGTGGTAAATCTCTGGAATTCTCTGCCACAGAAGGTAGTTGAGGCCAGTTCATTGGCTATATTTAAGAGGGTTTAGATGTGGCCCTTGTGGCTAAAGGGATCAGGGGGTATGGAGAGAAGGCAGGTACAGGATACTGAGTTGGATGATCAGCCATGATCATATTGAATGGCGGTGCAGGCTCGAAGGGCCGAATGGCCTACTCCTGCACCTAATTTCTATGTTTCTATTTCTTTCAGATGCCACTCCACAATTATTTCTGCAACTTGATTGTAAATTACAAACAAGTACTCTTTCAACTTCACTATGTTCTTCATTTGCAAGCCAATGAACACTTCTGACCAATCAATTCTATCACTTCCTCAACTCAGAAAGATAGATTCAGCATATAGATTATTGGCCGTTACATAGAGTGTGTAGTATGTAACCAGCTTCCACAAGTCAATGACCAATGTCCGCTTGTTATTGCTTGAGATGCTTCAAAATAGTCACTGCATGGGGATCTAATTTTCTTGCTGATATCTTCTGTTGGGAAGAGGCGTAACCTGTAGAGAAGCTACTTTCAAAGTCTAGCTGCTCCAGGTGCTCAAACTCTTAGGTGCTCGCCAATAGTTTGTGACCATAATCTGGGGCCAAAACACTTTAATGATTTATTTGCCAATGGGACAGGACGAGAAAGAAAGTTCATATAGTTGTGCGACCTAACGCCAGCATTCGTCAGTATTAGACATTCATCGCTGTTTATTAAATGAACAAATATTCTTGGATATCTAATAAAACTGCTGCATTCCCTCCTCTCCCCACCCTCTGAGAAATTGCAGTTGAGGCAACAGCATGGAGCCCAAGAGAGGATCAACAAGGATACAAGTCCAGCTGAGCAACTTCCTGTGGGGGAGCAGAAACAAAATATATGGACCACTTGGAAGACCCTAAATCCCCCCCATGTCCAAGTCAACATAGCAAAATGGGGCGGCTCTGCAGTACCCGAGATTGAGTCAAGACACACACATTTTGTTCGGTGCACTGATTAAAGATGGACCCCACATGGTACATGATTTCATCAAAGCTAACTTGAAAGCATTAACAGGAAAGGCATTATGGAAGTATAACGATAAAATGTTCGCATTAAGAACCAGTTATCTAATTACACTTTCTTAGAACAATTTTCTAACTGCATGGGTACCACTGAACATTATTTCTCCATTCAGTTTCCCATTTTCCCCTTTTTTGACAATTCTCTCACTCCATTACAAACAGACAGGAGAATCATCGTTATGAATCCCAGTCTTCTCATGACAATGAGGCCAATTCCTATTGGGCCTGTCCCACTAAAGCAACTTGACTGTCGCCGCCAATCGCCTGTAAAATCGACAACTGGAAAAGCGACTGTCCGAGTGGAACAAACACACACACACACACACACTCCGGAAATATTACCATCTGGTTTGGGAATTGCTCTGCCAAGGACTAGAAGGCTCTGCAGAGAGTAGTGCGTTCGGCCGAACGCACTATGGGAACTTCACTCGCCCCCCTGCAGGAACTATACAACAGGAGGTGCAACTCCAGAGCAAATAAAATCATGGGAGACCCCTTCCACCCCTGCAACGGACTGTTCCAGCTGCTACGGTCAGGCAAACGCCTCCGTTGCCATGTGGTGAGAACGGAGAGGTTGAGAAGGAGTTTCTTCCCAGAGGCAATTCGGACTGTAAACGCCTATCTCACCAGGGACTAACTCTACATAACGTTTTTCCTTCCATTATTTATTATGTAAAAGAATATGTGTGTTGTGATTGTGTTTATAGTTTGTTTGGTTGTTTTGTTGTTTGTCTTTTTGCACAAAAGTCCGCGAGCATTGCCACTTTCATTTCACTGCACATCTCGTATGTGTATGTGACAAATAAACTTGACATGACTTGACACACACACACACACACACACACACACACACCGCTTCCTTCACCAGTCCGTTATGCAGGCAGGGACAGGGCAAGCGGGGGAGGGGGGGGAAGCACTGTCTGAGTGAAATTCACACCGTGCAAGGCCAAGGTGACACACACGCACCGCGATGAAGCACAGTGTACGGCAAGTCCTTTAAAAGAGGGGGGAGGAGGGGGGAGAGGGGGAAGAAGAAGTGGAGAAGAAAGGAGAATGAGTGGAGACAACTTTTAAGAAGCCAGAGATACACGGCTATGAAGCTCGGCGGACATTTAACATTACCAGTCGGTTATCCTTGGTTTTCTCCCCCCAATGAGCCAATGAAATTCACCAGTCAGCACCAGATACAACCTACGAGAATCTTCGACCTCCTGGCAACCTACTAGGACCTCCTGGCGTCCCACCTACGGCACGAGAACTCTTGCTACTCTCCATGGCGGCTTCCTTCTAGTCGCCGCTAATTTTTCAACATGACAATAAGGCCAATTTCTATTGGGCCTGTCCCACTAAAGCAAATTGACAGTTGGCGGCAATCGCCTGAAAAATCGGCAACTGGAACAGCGACTGTCAGAGTGGAACACACACACATATGCACACACACAGACCAGAACGAAGCCGCGATTAGTTCCCAGAATGCGGGAACTCCTCACGACCATGAAGGCGACTTCACGGCAACCACCCGTGAACATGTGGCTACCATGTGGCGAATGCATAGTCTCCTGCAGTCGCCTGAAGAGTCGCCTAAGTGGGGCAGGCCCATGAAGCACACTTTCAACGTCTAAAGTAACAATTCTCCAACAGAAACATGGATACATAGAAAATAGTTGCAGGAGTAGGCCATTCGGATCTCTGAGCCAGCATTGCCATTCAATATGTTCATGGCTGATCATCCAAAATCCGTTCCCAATTCCTGCTTTCTCCCCATATCCCTCGATTCCATTAGCCGTAAGAGCTATATTTAACTCTCTCTTGAATACATATCAGAGGAAGAGAACAAGTATAAACTTTGGGATGTCCAAACAGAAAAATGCAGAGAGCAAGAGGTAAAGAAATATTCCAGGTGTTATCATTACATCAGAACAGAATACATCTTCCTTATATTGGGTTGGCAATCGGACGGACCGTGGTTATTAATGTACAGTATTGAATAGTTCTCTGCATACTTATTCTGATACATTGGTTGCTTATAGTTCACTTATTTTTTAAGGTAAAAATCTGATCAACCAACATTTTACCCAGTCGCTTAAAATCACATGGCCCACAAGGAATAAATTGTTGTCTCATCAAGTGCTTCACAGAAACATACACGATTTCACTGCATAGTAGAAATTATATAAAGCACTTCCACTGAAGTCTTATGAGATATCATGTTCCTTTGCAACATTGAAAGCGCTCCAGAAAACAATTAATTCCTCGTGCAAAGCGCTTTGAGGTGCTGTCTCTGTATACAATCAAGAATGATTTTATTTCCTTTGCAGATAAAATGCTTGAATTTTAAAGCAAATAATTGTCATGATCATTTAGAGTTTTCTACAATAGCTATCATTAGTACTGCATGCCTAATAGTCATTATACATAAACATATGGCACAAATATCATTTATTTAAATGGAGACTTGAATTTTCATCGCAAAGCACCCACTGGTTGCTAATTTGGACAAGCAATGCTGCTTGCTACATTACCATGCCTGAAAATGTTACATCAAGATATTTGCTCAGTGATAAAGCAATAGAGAATCCAGGAACACTGCACCAAGCAAACAATTGTGTTAAACTCGAAGCCAGTGTTAAAATTCCAACTTGCTCCAAAAAAACCATTTAATGGCTCTGATTCTAGATGGGTTTTAAATACAAATGTGTATTTCAGTCACGGAGTTGTATACCTTCCCACTATTTGAAAATATAAAATGCTTGCTTGGTAGCAAGAGATTCATTTATAACCAGTGACAAGTAGAATCTACGAAGTTTTTAAAAGAATGTGATTGTTGTCAAAAGGAATTTGGAGCCAACAATGGCATGTTCAGTTCTGGTTCCACTCAAAGCGGTAGCTGAGGGCTTTGGGAAGGTTGCTGGGAGGCTGGTGGGCACAGACCAGTAAGGAAGGGAGTTTTGCATACTGTACGGATCATCGCTCAGTTCAGGGTAGTCACATTGAATCTGCAATCAACCTATTGTGCTTCATGAAACCGTCAACGCTAATTTATGTCTGACTGTTTTCGCCTGCCTTGTTGTAAACAAGCTCTGCTTTAAGCTGTCCGCACTGCCCTTATCTCCTTACAAAGATCACACAGACAGACCCTATCAACAGCTTAGGAGCAAAACACAAAGTTACTGTTTCCCGACAGCAGTCCCTGTGCAAATTGTATGTCAAAGAGAAGTTCACAGGGACTTCAAAATCAGTTCGAGCCGTCCACATTTTGGCTCTTGACCCAGTCTGGCAAGCGTTACCTCATTAACATTAGGTTGCTTAATTGTTTTGAGAAGTCAAATTCCCCTACTGTAATGCACAAGATGATTTCTGTCATACTCGAGGGTGAACTGGGAAGAGCAGGCTGTGTTCTGTCTCTATGCCAATCGACCTAGCATTTCCTTCCTCACTGACTTTAGAGCACACATGGTGCCCAGTAAACTTGCGTATGCAGTGGCCCAATTCACAAGATGTGAGCCCACCCTGTGAACGTGGCCACTAAAGATTGCTTTTGCTAGCCCCACACATGAGGCTAGCTGTCTCTATCTAGCCCCACGTCCCATGAAATTCCTTCCTCTCAGCGCCCATTTCTGTCTCTGTCTGCGCTGTGCAGGTCTGTCAGGTGCTTCGACATCTCTCAGCTTCTATCTAATGTATCTCATTAGTGTAGCAAAATCGTACAGCTGCTTCAGCACTGATGCATTCCCCGATGCCCAGTACACAAGGGGGATGATGCATTGGACTCCTTATAAACCAGTCTTTACAGTATCCAGCTCTATCAACATAGGAAAAAATTCAGAGCAGGGGAAGTCCACTTGGCCTCTCAAGTCTGCCAGTCAGTCAATAAGATCATGGCTAATCTGCCCCAGGCCTCATCTCCTTTTCTGCACCTGTTCCACATAACCCTCATTTTCCCAATCTTTAAAATCCCCCCAAAGATTTTGCTTCCATCACCCTCTAGACAAGTAATTTCCAGAGCTTCACCACCCTTCTCTCTCTACAGGAAGCTTCTCCTATGCACCCCATTGCCACCTAATCTTGGAAATATGTCCACTTGTTCAAAAATCTCCCACTAGTGGAAACACATCAACCTTTACACTGCCACGCCCCCTCGGCATCTTATATGTTTCGATAAGATCACCCCTCATTCTTCTAATCTCCAAAGAATATCAATGTCATTTCTTTAGCCACAGGATAAACAGGACAATCAGCACAATCCTGTAATGATTCCAGTGAATCTCATTCAGATCTCCTCCAACTTCAGCCCAGGGCAGAAGTCATCAAGGCAGAGCTCATGTCCACTTGGATGAGATTGTTTATGAAGCGCTTGAAATGATATTCGGTCCCATCCCACATTTTAGTTTTTTTCCCCACGAGCCTGTTCCAGCGGGAAAACTTGTAACAATTCCACGTGTAAATATCTGTTTCACGTTCAAATGTGACTGTCATGAAAAATAATCTCCTGGTTGCATTGTGTGCATTCTACACAAGGAAAATCATTACAGAGTGCCCCCAATTTATGGTGACATAAGTAAACCATCTGCGTAAACTGCTTCCAAGCCAACAACCCATGCCAATCAGCTGGTTAACTGTGTGTCCTTGGAGTCATAGACATAGACATGTACAGCTGGGGGAAAAAGGCCCTTCAACCCAACCCATCCTTGCCAACTAGGGTGCCTATCTAGGCTAGTCTCATTCACATTTGGCCAATTTCCCTCTAAACCTACCCTATCCTGGTCAAATGTCTTTTAAACACTATAATTGTACTCCCCTCTACCACTTTGTGGTTCCATATATCCACCGGGTCAGGCAGCATCTCTGGAAAGAAGGAATATCCATATATCCACCATTATCTCTGGAGAGATATCCATATATCCACCATCCTCTACATGAGAAACCCTTTAAATCTTTCCCCTCTCATCTTAAACCTGTGCCCTATAGTTGTAGATACCCTTACCATATAACCATATAATAACCATATAACAATTACAGCACGGAAACAGGCCATCTCGACCCTTCTAGTCTGTGCCGAACACATAATCTCCCCTAGTCCCATATACCTGCGCTCAGACCATAACCCTCCATTCCCTTCCCATCCATATAACTATCCAATTTATTTTTAAATGATAAAAACGAACCTGCCTCCACCACCTTCACTGGAAGCTCATTCCACACAGCTACCACTCTCTGAGTAAAGAAGTTCCCCTTCATGTTACCCCTAAACTTCAGTCCCTTAATTCTCATGTCATGTCCCCTTGTTTGAATCTTCCGTACTCTCAGTGGGAAAAGCTTTTCCACGTCAACTCTGTCTATCATAGGGAATCCTGGGAAAAAGACTGCGACCATCCATCTTATCCATGTTCATCATGATTTTACAAAAATCCAACAGGTCATCCTCACCCACAAAGAAAGAATATTTTTGTTTCAATAGTGAAAGATTAGGTAGCACTGATGCTCAAAGGAACCTGGTTGTGCTTGTACAACTGTCACTGAAAACCAACATGAAAATGTGGCAAGTGATTAGGGGAGCAAATCATACGTGGATGAGAGGATTTGAACACTGGAATAATGAAGTCCAACTGCAAGTCTAGAGTATTGTGTAGAGTTTTGGTTTCTTTGTCTAGAAATTGATGTCACTGATGGAGCGCAGTGAAGATTGTTCTTTGTTCCAGGGATTACACGTTTGAGGAGATATTCTTTAAAGTTTAAAATAAAAAAACATCATCTCATGGTAACAAACAAACTTCTTACAGGGGTCAACCAGCGAGGTGCAGAGAGGATGCTTCCCCTGGCCTGGGTGTCTAGAACTAGGAATGTCACTGTTTCAGGATAAAGTGTTAGATCATTTAGATGAGGAGAAAAATCTTCAAGGGGGGGGGGGGGGGGGGGGGGGGGGGGGGGGGTGAATCTTTGGCATGCTCTATCCTAGAGGACTGTGGATGCTCAATCACTGGGGTCATTCAAAGCAGAGATCTGGGGTCATTCAAAGCAGAGATCTATACAGGCATACATATTGAGGGCTTCAGGGGAATCCTTGCATTTTTCTATTTGCTTTCAAAATAAGTCATTAGGGAACAACTAAGTGAGGGTTTTTCCATCTGGACAGGGTAATGCTCAGTTGGATTTTTGATTCAAATCAGCTATCAAATCTGTGAACATTTTATTTACTAGTTGCTCAAATGCTGTTTATTCCACGTCTTCTCCATATGTCTTAACACAATGTAGCAGGAATACAAAAGGTTGAAAGTCACTCCTCCAGCACCCTTGGGAAATGGCTAGTGCCACACCACAGAAATCATCCCCAATCATCTTCCTCGATGCAAGAGAACTGTTCTTTTTTAGTATGGTGGGACGTTCATGGGAAATGGAAGTTGGAGGGTTCCAAAATGTCCATTAAATGAGGTTTCCTTAAATCAGAAAGGCTGTCAGTTGAGAGTGCAAATATTCTGTGAAAAGTCAGCAGAATCTTCACTGCTAAGTGGCAATGACGTAATGTTTAATTCCATGAGCTACAATTAGCACAGATTTATCGTAAACAATCCCTTCTGAAGCAAAGAGGTGGAAAAGCATGGTTCGACCATCATATTACTTTGGAGGTTTTTCTCTCCACTTTCATTACGATGCGTTCTTCACATGTCATGAGCTTTTCTTGCCGTGCAAGTTACCCAGGGTGGAATAAATTGTAGCAGGGCTAAGAATTAAGCCTTTTACGAGAAGCAGCATGATGCAGTGAGATCCTGGTTAAAAACATCTGGGGTATGGCTTCATTTACCAGACAAGCACAAAACTGCACATCCAGATTACTACAAGATGGAAACTTAATTTATCAAGACCACAAAATGTCAGAATCAGGTCTTCAGATTCAAAGTACAACTATGAAGGAATGCCGTGGGTCCTCAATCATCCCAATTCCATTGTGCACAATATCCAACGATCTAAGCTCTGGAACAAATCAACACATAATTGATCCCAATATTTCTGATTCCACCTCCCAGAAAGAGAGAACACTTCATTCTCCATATCTAGGGATTAAAAGTGTGATATTACAATGCCACAATAATGTTTTTTTTAATGTATTGTGCTTCTTTGGAAAGAAAATGGTCCAAAGTTTCAACAGGTCTTATCAAATAAAACCTGTTCGCCAACCTGTATAAAGAAATACGAATGCACACGATCAAAATAGCTAATTTTAAGGAATGAGGGTGGGGTGGGCGGTTGAGGAAATTCCAGAACTTTAGGCCAAGGCAAGAGAATTTATGAAGAGCAATTCAAATCAGGGATATGCAAGATGTCTGGAGATCTTGAAGGATTGTATGATTGAAGAGGAAGGGCGATTTTCAGACATAGTCAGTCATGGTCTCAGGATATGAAGACCAAGTAGGTTGTTGGGAATGGAGACACAAGTGACTGCAGATACTGGAATCCCGAACAAACGATAAACTGCTGCATGATCTAAACAGATCAGGCAACATTTGTGGAGGCAAGGAATGGTTGATGTTTCAGGCCAACAGCCCCATTAGGACAGCACAGTGGTGCAGCAGTAGAAAATCCAAGCAGGTCACAGGGAAAATGTATAAACTCCGTACAGACAAGCACCCGTAGTCATGATCGAACCCAGGTCTCTGGTGCTGCAAGACAGTAGCCAAGGTTGGTAGGTGATAGGTGGACACAGATTTTAAAAAACGCATGTAGAGCGAGGTGGGGTAAAGGAGAGGACAGCCAGCGGTAAGTAATATGTGGAATCAAATAAGGAAGATGAGCAGATGAAACTAGGTGGGAGGGTATATATGAAAAGTGAACAAAGAGAGAAAAATCACAGGTAGATAGGTATGTGGGTGAAGGACCGATAGAGAAGGTGATGTCTAGTTAACAAATGGGGGAGAGATGGGGAAGATGAACAACGGGAGAAAAAATGATGGACTGGCGAAAGTGGAAAAGGAACAGAGGGAGTGGATTACTTGATCCCAGGGATTAGTGGGTTAAGTTATGTTGAGCGTTTAACGGCACTGGGCCTGTACTCGCTGGAGTTTAGAAGAATGACGGGGGACCTCATTAAAATGTACCGAATAGTGAAAGGTCTTGGATAGACTGGATGTGGAGAGGATGTTTCCACTAGTGGGAGAGTCTAGGAATATAGGTTTTAGCCTCAGAATTAAAGGGCGTTCCTTTAGGAAGGTGATGAGAAGGATTTTTTTTAATTCAGAGGGTGGTGAATCTGTGTAATTCTTTGCCACAGACGGCTGTGGAGGCAAAGTCAATGGATATTTTTAAAGCAGAGATAGATAGATTCTTGATTAATACGGGTGTATGGGGAGAAAGCAGGAGAATGGGGTTAGGAGGGAGAGATAGATCAGCCATGATGGAGTGGCCTAGACTTGATGGGCCGAATGGCCTAATTCTGCTCCTATCACTTATTACCTAAATTGGAAAATTCAATAGTCATATCATTGGATTGTAGGCTACCTAAGTGGAATATGAGACGCTGGTCTTCAAGTTTCCATTTGGCCTCACCCTGACTATAAAGGGGGACAAGGACAAAAAGGTCAGTGTGGGAATGAGAAGGGGAGTTGATATGATATGCAAAAGGAAGCTCTAAATGGCCATTGCAGACAAAGTGCCACAAATGTTCCACAAAATAATCAATGCTTGGTCTGCCGATGAATAGGAGGATAGTTTGTGGGCACCTCATGCAACAGATCAGATTTTGGAGGAGGTGCACATGAATCTCTGAGAACACTGAAAACAGGCAACTTCCGAGGAGTATATATTACATGCGTTTCAAACCTTGGACTTTACTGGGCTTCAGGGAACCAAGTTACTGCCCTGAAACAGTGCCAAATGTCCTAGAATTGGTGTGTTTCATCATGGCTCACTCTCAAAGACATGAATCAACAGACACATGTTTGTGTTTCAAAGGACAGCAGTTCATGAAATGGCAAGCCAAGATGATCGCAGCTTTTTGAAAAGGTGGCCTTCCTTTTGGTTTCCATGCTGTTAGGGTAACAGAGAAATTATGCAGTGGGATTTATGAAAAGCTGGCACATGCGTAATGGCAAATCTTTACAGGCATTATTGAGGAATGGGCAGGTGTTGAAACAAAGGTTGGTAGGTGATAGGTGGAAACAGATTTTTTGAAAGGCAAATAGAGTGAGTTAGGGTAGGAGAGAGTAGAGACAATGTAAGTAATAGGTGGGGTGGGAGATTGCATCCTTCACGTGGTCCACCCTGTTTCGACTAATGCAATCAACCCGACGGGCACAAACACAATGATCAAATGGAACAAGTTGACCGACAACTTTAGGCTGTGCACTCCATACGCAAGAAGAAGAAGTGACATGTGGAACCAGATAAGGAGCATGGGCAGATGAACCCAGGTGGGAGAGGGCAGTGGTGGAGCCAGTAATACTATTTCAACATGGCTCCCCAAAATAGGTGAGAACAAAGGGATGAACAGCGGTGATGTGTGACAAGGCTGATCCTGACTTTCTCATCCTACAATCTTTTAATGTTACAGTGACCTTGTACCAAACAGAAACAAGTCCAGCCACAGTAATCACGATGATACCTTAGTGATGACATCAAACATGCTCCTGGGATTTGGCATTCTTCGTTCCTTCATCTCAGTCCAGATGCAGGGTCTCGGCCCAAACATCAACATGCACCATTTTCCTCCACAAATACTGCTCTGTCCACTGAGTTCTTCTCATATTTCCATCGCCTATGTGCAGGACAGAATGGTGGATGCCTGCCTGGTCAACTTGGACCAGGAGAGGGCCTTCGATAGAATATCACACATGTACAAGTGAATGTGTTCTCCAAAATGGGCTTTGGGTAATCAGGAACTGGATCCAACTTCTCTGCACTGATATCTGCAGAGTGGTCCAAATCAATGGGTGGGTATTGGATGGCATCCATGCTAGGCCTTGAGTCAGGCACAGTTGCCCACTCTCCCATCTTATTTGCACGCCGTATGATCATTTGCTGAATCCATCAGGAAGGACAAGAGCATAAGTGGGGTGACATCACCAGGCGGTGGTGGCACTCAGATCAAAACTTCCCTGTACATGGACGATGTCTCTGTCTTCTGCTCAGAACCAGGGTCGGTCAGTAAATGGATCAGCATCGGCGGCCATGTTTGAATTGGTATCAGGAGCCAGAGTCAACCACAGGAAGAGCGAGACCATGCTCTTTGGCATCTGGCCTGACTGATCTTCCATCCCCTTCACCAACAGGCCCAACTTCTTGAAGGTGCTGGGGGTCTGATTTAGAGGGTCCGAGGCGTGGGACAAGATTTGGTTAGAGCTAATAGCCAAGGTAGGCATATGGATGAGAAGGGAATGGAGGGTTATGGTATGAGTGCAGGCAGGTGGGACTAAGGGAAAATAATTGTTCGGCACGGACTTGTAGGGCCGAGATGGCCTGTTTCCATGCTGTAATTGTTATATGGTTATATGTTATATGGTTATATGGTACCGGAAAAGTTACTTTGTGGAAGTAGCAATCCCTCTCAATAACAGGGGAAAAACTTGGACATCAGATGCGAGGTGTCTCTCGCGGCTGGGGTACAGGCTGTGTGGCCCATTCCCTGCTTCTTGGTCTCGTGCAGTCTCCCAGTACATCTGAGGTTCAAAGATGGACCGGGTCCAACAAGTCACAATGCACAAATCAGCTGACAATGGGGGCAAACGCCTGCCCAACGTCACCCTGATCCGATGGCCACCTTCGGTGTGCGGCTGCATCAGGCTGTGAGAAGAGCAAAACTATATGGTCACTAATTGTCACTCCCTGCTGAGGCTCTACCTGTCCCTGGTGTAGCAATGGATGGGCCTGGCATCATGCAATGCGCCAGTCAGCTAGACATTGCTGCAATATCTGGCCTTCGTGGACCGATACCTTTGACCACAAGTGCATCAGGCATGGTCAGCACAGAAGATCCTGCAGGCACGACAGGACAAGGACTCGACGGATTCTGTAATGTGGTTCCCTGAGCAGGCTGCCCAGCTTGTCTGTTGAAATGCTTCATCGCCAGAACTCACCAACAAGCACCTAGCCTGGCTGGCAGTGAGAGGTGCCCTCCCAGTCAGAGCTTTCCTGCACCATCAGAATCTTACTACCATTGAATGTTGCCCTCGGTACTGCTGCTATGGAGAGGAACCGGCTGCCCACCTCCTTGTAGAGTGTGGATTTGCAAAGGGAGGCTGGAGAAATATGCAAGTGTCCTTCAATCAATCAATCAATTTTATTTGTAGAGCACATTTAAAAACAACTCACGTTGACCAAAGTGCTGAACATCAGTGCGGATACTAATGTGTTGCATACAACAGTTCACAGACCTAACAATACATACATGAACTGTTTACAGCTCCCCATCAGAGGGCCTCAAAAACGCTAGGGAGTAGAAATAGGTTTTGAGCCTTGATATAAAGGAGTCGATGGAGAGGGACAGTTCTGATGAGGAGATGGATGCTGTTCCACAGTCTAGGTGCTGCAATCACAAAAGCGCAGTCATCCCTGAGCTTAAACCTAGACGGCGGGATAGTCAGTAGCCCCAAATCGGCCGACCTGAGGGATCTGGAGGTAGAATGGTGGATTCGAAGATTTTTGATACAAGAGGGGGCAAGCCCGTTAAGGGCTTTGTATACGAATAAGAGGAGCTTGAAGATGATTCTGTACCGTACTGGGAGCCAGTGGAGAGAGGCCAGAATCGCTTATCCCATGGTTCCTCCATAACAGGTGAATCTCCGATTTACACACTGTTCCCAGGGACACATTCGGAGATGGACATTAAGTGCTGCTGGAAGATCATCAACTTGGTGAAAGACACTCTTTGTCCTGCCCAAACTTATTGATCTCCCAGCAGAGGAAGATGTCCGTCAAGGAATGTTGCTGCCCGGCCCATTCCAGACTGCTGGAGTACGTGCTGAGGGGCTCACTGAAGGTTGGTGCAGCCAGTGACAAGGTGGTGCAGGGGAGCACCACAGTCTAGGGTCCTTCTGTGGTTAGACATTGGGGGGCCAGGGTCTGGTGGAGACAACCCTCAAACACGGAAAGGGATATCGACCCAGGGGGCCACGAGTGGAGTAAGGATAGTTTGTGAACACTACCAAATATAGCACAAGTGAATGTATAAATGCTGCAAATACCAGAAGAGTTGTTGCACTGTTTTTGTTTTGTATATATTTTTAAATTATTCTAAATAAAGTTTATTTCTTGAAAAGGAAAGAAAAATATCCTGCTTTCCAATTAATGCAAGAACTCCGCTCCACGGGAGCAGTGCAAGAATTCCCAGGAACTAGCTTTTAATAGACTGATATTTATGGAGTCCCAGCAGTTTCACATTCAGCTTGCCACGTGAGGTTGCTCTGTAAGGAACCAGAGACAGTGCAATTATCTGTAATCAAATCGCAATACGAGTGCCCACAATGAACACAAGCGTGTATCAACTTTCCAAGAAGTGTTCTGTTTCAGACCTCATCTTTCATTCACTTTTAGTGAACTCATGGGGTCAAATTTCATTCTTCTCTGCAGCATTTCCACTATACATGGCCAGCCAAACCTGGACTGCTCCCATTTCATGGAGTCAAACAGCACAGAACAAAGCTGTCGACCTATCATCTCCATCAAGTGCCTAACTAAACTAATCCCATTTGCCAGTACTTGGTCTATGGCCTTCTAACTGTGTGTCCACGTGCTTCTTAAATGCTGTGACTGCACCTGCTGTCTCAGACTGTGTTTTACAGGTTTCAATCACCATGTGGTTAAATATATGTTTCCCTAGATTCCCTCTAAACCTTACTCCACAGATTAAACCATGCCCCCTGGTCTTAGATACTTCTGCCACAGGGGAAATGTTCTGCTATCCACCTGACCTATTCCCCTCAAGTGTAGATGGAGTCGAAAGCCAGAGAAGCGGATTTGTGTGATGGAGTGAGCTGCATCCACAACTCTTTTTCTAATCTTAAGCAAAGCTTCTGCCAAACAAAGCTGTGATGCATCCGTCTGAAGAAGGGTTTCGGCTCCGAAACGTCGCCTATTTTCTTCGCTCCATAGATGCTGCTGCACCCGCTGAGTTTCTCCAGCAATTCTGTGTACCATGCATCCAGATATGTTGCTTTCTAAGGTGCACCTGTAGAATTTCGTTAGTCTTTTGAGGAAATAGAGGTTGGTGTGTTTTCTTGGCCGTAACTTCAACTTACTTGGTTGGTCAGGACAAATTATTGGTTGAGGGAACTTTGGATGCGGTCACCTACTCCACTTTGGCACCATTGGTGTTCATTAGGACGTGTGCACCTCCTCATTTCCTGAAGTCAATAACTAGTTCCTTCATCTCGCTGACAGAGGGCGAGGTTGTTGTCTTGACACTATCTGTTATTAATCTCTCTACATCCTTCCTGTACTCCATCTCGTCTTTGTTCACGATCCAGCCCACTACAGTGGTGTCATTTACAAACTTGTAAATGGCGTTAGGACAGAAGTTGACCACACCAATCATGCATGTCTAGGGATAATGTAATCAACTGAGAACTCAGCCTAGCGAGGCACCCAAGTTTAGTTCACTAACCCACAAATATCCCCCTCCCTACCCCACCTTTTCCCCCCTCTCTCCATTTTACCCCACCTGAATGTGTAGCTGTTTCTCTCACTATCTTGCCCTCTCCTCCCTTTCTCCATCCTCTTCTTCCTCTATCCCTTTGGCTTCAGTTCTAATGCCTCTTCTCTCCTTATTTCAGCCTTTTGTCTTCTTCCCATCTCTGACCTTTATCCACCAATCTGTCCATCAAAACCTCCCTCGTCTTTTTCCACCCATCACTTGCCTGGCTTTGTCCCAACCCCACCTCTCTTCCAACCCCTCCCCCACCCCTCCCCCCCACCCACCCTGCCCAACTACAATCAATCTGAAGAAGGGTCCTGACCTGAAACATCGCCTATCCATGTCCTCCAGAGATGCTGCCTGACCTGCTGAGTTACTCCAGAAACCTTAAGCCGTCTTTTGTAAAACAACATCTGCATTTCCATGTAGCTGTTCAAATCACACTGTCTGTCTTGAAAAGCTGTGTTCAGTCCAAAATATTAATGCCTATTAATCTTCAAGAAAAACCCTACATGTTCAGACATGAGGTCAGGCTTTGGGGATTCAATTAGATTCCACAAAAAGCCAAAATTGTCACTGGATGAACATCAGATTTTTTTTTTTTTGGATTAAATTTTATTTTGTTCAAAATTTCTACACATTATATATTGCCTTTGGACTGCATTTAGCTCTGAGCTAACAAAACGCCTACTGAGTAATTATTAAAATGTCAATCCTGATATGGCAAACTACTTTGAGCATTCGGAAATGCTTAGCTTTGAGATGTAATAATGTATTCTTTAAGATAATACCAGAAACTTGTAATTACATGGAACATTTTAAGTGGTAACATAAGCATAATCAAACAAAATCTGACATCAACAGCAACTAATATCCCCACAAGTAAATAGAGAAGCTGACAAAACCTTGGTCCAAGGGGTAGTAGGTTTTAAGGAATTAGACAGAGAGATCGACAGGGAGAGTGGTTTTGGTGGGAAATCCACAAGGTAAAGACTTTCAACCAATAGACCTGGCCACCATAATGGAGGAAGTAAATTTGGGAGAAAAAATATCAAGAGGCCTGAATCGGTAGAGCACTGATATCCTGGAAACTTGCAGATCCAGAGTGATCGCAGAGAGGTTGAATGTTGTGGCCAAGGAGACACTTGAAAATAAGATTTTTTTAAATAATATGTTTCTTAAGCATCTGTGTGTAAAGGTCAGCAAGCATAAGAGTAATGAGTGAGCAAAACAAAAACAAACCGCTGGGGGATCTCGGGCTGCAAGGTGGCGCAGCGGGAGAGTTGGTGCCTGATGGGCCTGTCCCACTTAGGCGACTGCAGGAGACTATGCAGTCGCCACATGTTCGTGGGTGGTAGCCGGGAGTCACCTTCATGGTCATGAGGAGTTCCCGCATTCTGGGAACTAGTCGCGGCCTCATGATTGCCGCTGTGAATTTTTCAACATGTTGAAAAATTAGCGGCAACTAGAATGAAGGTGCCATGGAGAGTAGCGAGAATTCTCGAGCCATAGGGAAAGCCAGGAGGTGCTAATGGGTTGCCAGGAGGTCGAAGGTTCGCCCAGGTTCTCGTGGGTTAGAGCCGGTGCTGACCGGTGAATTTCATTGCCTCATTGGGAAAAAAAGGTAAGCAGTAGTTTTCAGAATCAAGGATAACCGACCAGTAAAGTTAAATCTCCACCGAGCTTCACAGCCGTGTATCTCTAGCTTCTTAAAAGTTGTCTCCACTCCTTCTCTCCTCTCCCCCTCCCCAAGGACTTACCATACACTGTGTTTTAGTCGTCTTTTTACAGCGCCATACTTCCGGTTCTTCGCGGTGTGTGTCTGTTTCACCTTGGCTTTGCAACGTGTGAATTTTTTGGACAGCGCTCCCCCCGCTTGCCCTGTTCCCCGCGTGCATAGCCGGCTGGTGAAGGAAGGAAGGAAAGAAGTGTGTGTGTGTGTGTGTGTGTGTGTGTGTGTGTGTGTGTGTGTGTGTGTGTGTGTGTGTGTGTGTGTGTGTGTGTGTGTGTGTGTGTGTGTGTGTGTGTGTGTGTGTGTGTGTTCCACTCTGACAGTCGCCGCTCCAGTTGCCGGCTTTTCAGGTGACTGCCGGCAACTTGACAATCACCAGCAGTCCGCTGAAAAATCGCCCATGAAAAAAGCCCATGACAGTGCTTGCAGTGCCTGGGACCCGGGTACGACCCCAACTAACGGTGCTGTCTGTACGCAGTTTGTACATTCTTACCTTGACCACGTGGGTTTTCTCCGAGATCTTCGGTATCCTCCCACACTCCAAAGAGGTACAGGTATGTACTGTAGGTTAATTAGCTTGGTGTTAATGTAAAATTGTCCCTAGTGTGTGTGTGTGTGTGTGTAGGATAGTGTTAAGGTGCGGGGATTGCTGATCGGCGTGGACTCAGTGGGCTGAAGCGCTTGTTTCTGTGCTGTATCTCTAAACTAAACTAAATTCAGCAAGTCAACAGTATTTCCAGTCTGTAGAAACAAAGAATTGCAAATGCTGACTTATACCATAGACAGAAAGTGCCACAGTAAATCAACGGGTCAGGTAGCATCTCTGAAGAGAAAGAATAGGTGACGTTTCGAGTAAGGACATTTGTGTCTTCAGGGTAATGAATAAACAGAGCTCAATGACCAGGCAGAAGTGTACATTTTGAGGGAAGGTCGAGGAGCGATCCAAGAATGACATGGAATAGTCAAGCTGGCAACTACCAAAAGCTGGGAAGGTGACTTTAATGTCAATGATGATGATTATTGGGAGGTGCTATCCAAAAACCTAGGTGAACGACTCGTGTTCCTGTAATTAAATATTGTTACCAGCAATGCAGAGGGCAATGATCCAATAAGAGGATGAAGTATAAGGGCACTGTCATGCTCTAAAAGCAGAAAGAAGTGAAGGATTCAGTGGCATTGGCCTGTCAATGGCATTTGACGCAATGCATCATGAGTTGTGGAGTTGTACAATAAAAATGCACATAACTAAAACTTAAAAATAGATTAACAACATTCATCAAATGCAACATTCATCTGCCATCAAACCAGCATAGCAAAATGAACAATGTGACAAAGTCTCAGTAAAATACACTCAAATTCCTAACATAGACAGCAATATTTCACAACACTATAAATTATAATTTTTTTCCAATCTACACGTAATATCACCTGAAATATTTCAAACACCAAAAGTGAGGTTAAGACACGCTTCAAGAGTCATGGGTCAGGCTAGAAGTGCAGCTGTAACTATAAATAAGATCAGCCATCATCCTATTCTTACTCCTGCTCCTATTTTTAATATTCTTTTGAAAGTAGCAGAGAGAAATTTGCCACTGCTTTATTCTGCTCTCAAAGGCAAGAGTCAAAGGCACCTCTAACCATATCAGTGGTTAGTCCATTATATCTACCTTTATTAACACAAAGTTTTACACCAGCTTTCCTGCAGTTAAAGCCCAAACACACAGGATTAAATTAGCAACCCACAGCAACAGCCATACAAAACCTACAATTAATGGTTCTCATCTTCCATCTTTAAATTGGATTACATTTCTTTTGTTTGGAACTGGAGACAGCATGCCTATTAAACCACAAAGAAAAAAAGTCATGCTTAGGTTAATATGAATTGCACTGCTATTTTCAACAAATTCTAACAAACATGAATCCATTCTCTTTAATCAACCCCACCAATGGCCATTACATCGCCAGACCTTCATCCAGAAATGTGAGGAGTAGGTGTGGTATTGCAGCCACCATATACCACTGACTACATTTTACCCTATGCTGAATGCACAATTTAGTCTTGCAAATAAACTTAGATACTTAGAGATAATATATATAAGCATTTGGATAAACAGGGTCTGATTAGGAACAGTCAGCATGGATTTGTGCCTGGAAGGTCATGTTTGACTAATCTTGAATTTTTTGAAGAGGTTACTAGGGAAATTGACGAGGGTAAAGCAGTGGATGTTGTCTATATGGACTTTAGTAAGGCCTTTGACAAGGTTCCTCATGGAAGGTTGGTTAAGAAGGTTCAACTGTTGGGTATAAATGCAGGAGTAGCAAGATGGATTCAACAGTGGCTGAATGGGAGAAGCCAGAGGGTAATGGTGGATGGTTGTTTGTCGGGTTGGAGGCAGTTGACTAGTGGGGTGCCTCAGGGATCTGTGTTGGGTCCTTTGTTGTTTGTCATGTACATCAATGATCTGGATGAAGGTGGGGTAAATTGGATTAGTAAGTATGCAGATGATACCAAGATAGGGGGTGTTGTGGATAATTAAGAGGATTTCCAAAGTCTACAGAGTGATTTAGGCCATTTGGAAGAATGGGCTGAAAGATGGCAGATGGAGTTTAATGTTGATAAATGTGAGGTGCTACACCTTGGCAGGATAAATCAAAATAGGACGTACATGGTAAATGGTAGGGAATTGAAGAATATAGTTGAACAGAGGGATCTGGGAATAACCGTGCATAGTTCCTTGAAGGTGGAATCCCATATAGATAGGGTGGTAAAGAAAGCTTTTGGTATGCTAGCCTTTATAAATCAGAGCATTGAGTAGAGAAGCTGGGATGTAATGTTAAAATTGTACAAGGCATTGGTGAGACCAAATCTGGAGTATGGTGTACAATTTTGGTCGCCCAATTATAGGTAGGATGTCAACAAAATAGAGAGAGTACAGAGGAGATTTACTAGAATGTTGCCTGGGTTTCACAACTAAGTTACAGAGAAAGGTTGAATAAGTTAGGTCTTTATTCTCTGGAGCGCAGAAGGTTAAGGGGGGACGATAGAGATCTTTAAAATGATGAGAGGAATAGACAGAGTTGATGTGGACAAGCTTTTCCCTTTGAGAATAGAGAAGATTCAAACAAGAGGACATGACTTCAGAATTAAGGGACAGAAGTTTAGGGGTAACATGAGTGGGAACTTCTTTACTCAGAGAGTGGTAGCTGTGTGGAATGAGCTTCCAGTGAAGGTGGTGGAGGCAGGTTCATTGGTATCATTTAAAAATAAATTGGATAGCATATGGATGAGAAGGGAATGGAGGGTTATGGTATGAGTGCAGGCAGGTGGGACTAAGGGAAAAAAGTTGTTCGGCACGGACTTGTAGGGCCGAGATGGCCTGTTTCCGTGCTGTAATTGTTATATGGTTATAAATCCTTGCATTTAACCTAAAGCAAAATGATGGTAGGTGTGGATGCAATGGCAGAGCCTTCTGCTTCTGTGCTGCGTAATGTGGACTCACAGCAAAGCCTGATGGGCCTGTCCCACTTGGGCGATTTTTCAGGCGACTGCGCGCACACACGCACACACATCCCGGAAGTGGCGGCGCTGGTGAACGGCTGCGGCTTGCCTGCAGTCCGTTTGCTTTTACTTTTTTGTGTTGTTTTTTTCGTTTTGTCTACCTAAGTCTTTGTTTTTTTTGGTGTGTGTGTATGTGTGGGTGGGGGGTTGTAACGGGGCTTGCTGTCTCTCCCTTCGGGGGAATGCGACTTTTTTGTCGTATCCTAATTCTCTGCCTCCGTCTGCACTGAGGCCTAATCGCGGATCTGGCGACCCTGAGGCTCCGGATGCAGCCTGTCAGGACTTGCACTGGGCTCGCTCCCGTGAGGGCGGCCCAGCTCGGGGCTGGAACGGCGCTCCCATGAGGGGCTGTGACGCTCCCGTGAAGGCGGCCTGGCGCGGGGCTGAGACGCTTCTGTCGGGGCGGCCCAGCTCCAGGGCAACGACGCTCCCGTGGGGGCGGCCTGGCTCGAGGGTGGAATGGCGCTCACGTGAGGGCGACCCGGCTCGGGGCTGGAACGGTGCTCCGGTGGCTCAGATGGCGTTCTGGCGGCGGCAGCCTGAGTCCGGGGTTCGGCCACGGGCCAGTGGACGACGTCGTCAACAGCTGCGTCCGCTGGACTGGAGGGCGGCAGCTTCGACCACCCCGGGCCGCGGAGTTTGAACCAGCCCGTTCGCGGAGCTTGGTGAGCCGCGGGACTGATTTTACCATCGCCCAGTGAGGTATCGCCTCAGTGCAGAGGGAGAAGAGGAGGGAAGAGACAGCAGCCCTAAGATTTTTGCCTCCATCACAGTGAGGAGGTGCTTGGTGGACTCACTGCGGTGGATGTTAATTTGTGTTTACTGTCTGTTCTGTTGTTTATTATTGTATTATTATATGTATGGCTGCAGGTAACGACATTTCGTTCAGACCGTAAGTTCTGAATGACAAATAAAGGATCTATCTATCTATCTAACCACACACACACACAAACACACAACATGACCTCTGGGGAGTAGGGAGCTGTATTTGAGAGAATAAACATGTCTAGTGCACACAACTCATGTCCGACTAGTTTTTGGCTGGACTCCTGCGAGTCCGCGCTACACTCTCATACACAACCATTGGGGAACATAGAAACATAGAAAATAGGTGCAGGAGCAGGCCATTTGGCCCTTCAAGCCTGCACCACCATTCAATATGATCATGGCTGATCATCCAACTCAATATCCTGTGCCTGCCTTCTCTCCATACCCCCTGATCCCTTTAGCCACAAGGGTCACATCTAACTCCCTCTTAAATATAGACAATGAACTGGCCTCAACTACCTTCTGTGGCAGAGAATTCCACAGATTCACCACTCTCTGTGAGAAAAATGTTTTCCTCATCTCAGTCCTAAAAGATTTCCCCTTTATCCTTAAACTGTGACACCTTGTTCTGGACTTCCCCAACATCGGGAACAATCTTCCTGCATCTAGCCTGTCCAACCCCTTAAGAATTTTGTAAGTTTCTATAATATTCCTCCTCAATCTTCTAAATTCTAGCGAGTACAAGCCGAGTCTATCCAGTCTTTCTTCATATGGAAGTCCTGACATCCCAGGAATCAGTCTGGTGAACCTTCTCTGTACTCCCTCTATGGCAAGAATGTCCTTCCTCAGAGTAGGAGACCAAAACTGTACGCAATACTCCAGGTGTGGTCTCACCAAGACCCTGTACAACTGCAGTAGAACCTCCCTGCTCCTATAACAGCTATCTATCAGAACCGGTCACAATCCACAAAAATGCAAAAGCCACAGCCTACTTCAGTCATTGGGTGTGTTAATCTCTAGCAAGGTGTGTATCCGCTGCCCATAATATCTGCCCTTCAACTGATGCTTCAGGTCCAGGTAACAGGTTCTCTCGCCACAGATGCTGCCTGAGTTTTTCCTTGCATTTGCTGTTTTTATTTTAGATTTCCATTTTTGTTTAAATTTGTCATTCAACTGATGGCTGGTTGGATCATTTTAGAGTTTCGAGTCACATCTTTCTGCTGCAAAATGAAAAACTGCATATGCTGGAAGACTGAAATACAAACTGAACTACAAGAAATGTTCAGCAGGTCAGTCGGCATCAGTGGAAAGAAAAGAAGGGCAATTGGAGACACAAGAGACTGTATATGCATATGCTAGAATCAAACTGCTCGAGGAACACAGCAAGTCAGGCATCATTGTGGAAGGCAAAGGAAAGGCGATGTTTGGGTTGGGACCCATCTTCAGACTCTCCATTTTCCTTTACAGATGCTATCCGACCCACTGAGTTCCTGCAGCAGTTTGTTTTTCACAGGTGGATTATTACCCTGAAGCATTAAATCTGTTTCTCTCTCCACAAATGCTGATTGACCAGCTGAATATGTCCAGTTCTTTGAGTTTTTGTAATAAGACTCGGTGGCAGATGGACTTTAACCTGATTAAGTGTGAGGTTTTGCAATATGGGTGGTTGAATGTCAGGAGAAACTATACAGTTAATGGCAAGACCCTTAACAGCAGTGAAGTGCAATGGGATCTTGGATCTAAATGCATAGCTCACTAGATGATGCAGTTCTATAGGACTTTGGTTAGGCCGTTTTTGGAGAATTACTTGCAGTTCTGGTCGTCTCATTTCGGGAAATCGGTGGGCCTGTTTTGTCTCCAAAATAAACTAAAAGGCATAGCCATAGGTTGAGATGGGAAAAGTTTAACAGAGATGTGCAGGGCAAGTTTTTTTTACACCAAGAGTGGTGGGGGCCAAGAATGCATTGCCTGGGATGGTAGTGGAGGATATGATATGAGTGGATATGATAGTGGCGCTTAAGAGGCTTTTAGATAGGCACATGGAAGTGCAGGGAATGGAGGGATATGGCTTATGCATTGGCAGATGATTATGTATTGGCAGATGATTATGTATTGGCAATTTAGCTAAAGCATCATGTTTGGCACAAACTTTGTGGGCCGAAGGACCCGTTCCTGTGCTGTACTGTTCTATGTGCTATAAGTCCTAGGAAATCTGTATAATTAGTGGTTGCAAACATGGAACACTTAATATGGTATTATGACAACAAATGAAACCAATGAAACTGCAGAAAATGTAAAAAACAAACTCAACTACTGTAAAGACTCAGCAGGTCAGGCAACGATCAGAGGAAGAAACAACCTGCTGAAAGGTTTGTAGCAATAATTTGATCATAACCCGTACAAGAAAGTAGGGCAGATGATCAAAAGCATGGATCCAGGGGTGTTTTTAATGATTGGTGTAAAAGAGGGCAAGTGATGTGATTTAGGAGAGAATGCCAGTAGGGCAGTAATTTAGGGTCACACAAAAAAGCTGGAGAAACTCAGCGGGTGCAGCAGCATCTATGGAGCGAAGGAAATAGGCAACGTTTCGGGCCGAAACCCTTCTTCAGTAATTTAGGGTCAGTTTGGCAGGTTCTAAAGTGACTGTAGATTTGAGGACAGAGCGGTGGTACAGAACCTGGCGGACTGGTGCGCACGTAACAACTTGTCACTAAACACCTCCAAGACCAAGGAGCTGATTATTGACTCTCGGAGGTCACATAATGGAGAATACGCCCCAATCTCCATTTACGGGGAAAGTGTGGAGAGAGTGTCCAGCTTTAAGTTTCTGGGCACTCACATTTCAGAGGACCTCACATGGTCCACCAACACCGCTGCGCTGGTCAACAAGGCACAGCAACGACTGTTCTTCCTGAGGACATTAAAAAAGACTGGTCTGCCCCAACAGCTGCTAACAGCCTTCTACCGCTGCATCACAGAGAGCATATTAACGTATGGCATCTCTGTGTGGTATCTCAGCTGCACGGAGGCGGAGAGGAGAGCTCTTCAGCGCGTCGTCCACAGAGTGCAGAGGATCATTGGGACACCGCTACCAGCCTTGGATGGCATCTACCACATACGGTGCCTCAGGAAGGCCGTCAGCATCCATAAAGACTCTTCACACCCTTGTAATGGACTGTTCGAACTACTTCCCTCCGGCAGACGTTACAAGGCCTTCTACGCCCGAACCTCCAGGAACAGCTTCATCCCCAGAGCTATAGCGGCTCTGAACCGGCCCTGCTGAGTGCCCCCCACCCCCCCTGGACTGACTCCCTCGGATGGTCACGTCGCACAGACACACCTGCACGTTAGTCTGTTAAACTGTTTTGACTGTTTTACTGTTCTTTTTACAAACCATGTTCTCGGGGTATCTAAATCGAAATGTTATTAGTTATTTAAGTTATGACATCGCTTGGAAGCTGCATACCAAATCTTGTTGCGCTTATGTGCAATGACAATAAAAGATATTAGTATTATTATTATTATTATTATTGTGGGAACTGCAGACTCTTCCACGGATGGGGCAGGTAGGACAGTAATCCACCACTTACGTAGTGCAAGACACAGAAAGCTGGAGTAACTTAGCAGATCAGACAGCATCTCTGGAGAAAAGGAATAGGTGACGTTTAGGTCGAGATCCATCTTCAGACTGAAGAAGGGACTCAACCTGAACCGTCACCTATTCCTTTTCTCCAGAAATGTTGTCTGTCCTGCTGAGTTACTCCAACTTTTTGTGTCTATCTTTGGTTTAAACTCGCATCTGCAGTTCCTTCCTTCATACTTTCGCAGGGCACCCAGCACATATCCTCAGCTGTATGGAAGAGTAATGAAAATAGGGAATACACAAGAGGAGAAAGTTTCTGTCAACCTAACATTGGTTCTTCCCCTCCCACAGATAAATCTCAATCCCACTTATCAACAACCAGAAAATTTGAGGACTCGTTCCCTGCGAGTGCAAGAACTTTATTCAGTCCTCTAATTCCACAACACGAGCACAATGCGAAACCACTTAAATTTAAAGCAATTCCGTAACATAAACACTGGAGTATAACAATTAACACTGCAATACTCTTGCAGACACTGAATAATGAGGCGCTAATTGTTCATCGAAATGAGTCAATTGAAAAGATTAGCATTTATAAAGGTGTAACAGAGCCATCATGTTCTGCTCTTTCATTCTGCGTTATGAGATCTTATACTTTCACAAAACAGGCTTCCATAAAAATTCGAAGGGAGATATATTTTCCAAACTATATATTTAAACGAAAACTTGCAAAAAGTCATGAAAACTGCAATGCACCTCTTTAGGCTCATCAGAAACCAGAGAGCATCTTACCAAACCACCTTTTGAATGAAAGATCTTTGAACTGAAACATTGACGTTTCTCCCTCCACAGCCTGACCTGTGAGTATCTCCAGCACATATTGTTTTTATGTCTCACTGAATCTGTTCCCGATGGTCAGTTTATTTGCAGGGTTTGTTCTGTTTGTTAATTTTGTCTGAGATTAAAGTTATACGACATGATATATTCTATTTTTTTTTTGTTCTTTGATCTGTAGTTAATGGAATGAAAATCTACAGCATCTTTGGGCACTTTATTATCCAAAACTGTTCTTGGGAAGAATAGAAGTTTAGTTTAGTTTAGATATACATCGTGGAAACAGGCACTATAGGCCATCGAAACAGTGCCTACCAAGTGCCGACAGAGAAAGAAAAAGAAGCAGATGAGGGAGATAAAAAAGAAAAATAGAAACAGTGAAAGAAAAATAGAGAAAGTGAGTAATTTAGGAGAATTTGAGATAAATTGAGGAGCAAATTTGCCGGGAAAATCTGCAAGCAATGTAAAATGGTGACCTTCCAGCCAGTGAAATCTGTCAATATTCCTTCAAAAGATGTTGGAATAAAGAGAAAAGAAGTAGACTTTCTATAATCAGTTCAAGAGAACGCTCCTTATCTGCACATTTCTGACCGAATGAGAAAGGAGATATTTTTTTAATCAGGTTCTGAAGAATGTGATGGCCAAAGTCAGATAGAGAACACTTAGAGCAACAGTGAGCATCAGATTAGCAGATCATCATTTTTGTTTAAGAGTGGTGATGGGCAGAGTAAAATCCAAAGTACAACTTTTAAGTTTCAGGGGAGATAACTTCATTGGAAATGACAAGACATGTGGACAGAAGACAAATGTTGGTATGGTAAATTGAGATATAACCATTTAAAGAGCAAATGTTCTGGAACAGGCCAGGTACAATCACTTAAGGGGGAAGCAGTAAGGCAACCAACGCCAGAGTTCCCTAGACGACAAGAGAGATAGGGAAGACGATAATAGACAATAGGCAATAGGTGCAGGAATAAGCCATTTGGCCCTTCGAGCCAGCACCGCCATTCACTGTGATCATGGCTGATCATCCCCAATCAGTACCCCATTCCTGTCTTCTCCCCATATTCCTTGACTCCACTATCTTTAAGAACTTTATCTAACTCTCTCTTGAAATAATCCAGAGAATTGGCCTCCACTGCCTTCTGAGACAGAGAATTCCACAGATTCACAACTCTCTGGGTGAAAATGGTTTTCCTCATCCCCATTCTAAGTGGCCTTCCCCTTATTCTTAAACTGTGGCACCTGGTTCGGCACTCCCCCAACATCAGGAACATGTTTCCTGCCTCTAGCGTGTCCAATCCCTTAATAATCTTATATGTTTCAATAAGATCCTATCTCATCCTTCTAAATTCCAGTGTATACAAGCCCAGTCGCTCCATTCTATCAACATGTGACAGTTCCGCCATCCTGGGAATTAACCTCGTGAACCTACACTGCACTCTCTCAATAGCAAGAATGTCCTTCCTCAAATTAGGTGACCAAAACTGCACACAATACTCCAGATGTGGTCAAAATATTGATTTTGCATTTGAACCAGTTGTTTCAATTTACAAATGTCATGGAGGCAGACAGCATGGAAACAGGATCTTCGGCCCAACTAGTCTACGCCAACGCTCTGTCTAAACTAGTTTGTGTTTGGCCAATATCCATCTAAACCTTTACAATCCATGTGCCTGTGCAAATGTCTTTTAACATCACTTAAAACATGTTTAAGGAATGTAAATCAAGGATTTCCACTACTTGAAGGGTGGATACAACATAACTGCAAGCTTCCATATGAACATTTAATTAATAAAGTGCCAACCATGATCATTTACAGCTTCAAAAATCTACAGTAACTTAGAGAATGAATTGGAGAAGGGGACAGTGGGATGTTGAAAATTGAATTTGCATAAAAGTCCAGAATTGCTTATGTCTCTATGGAATCATACAGTGAGAGAATGATTATGACAAAGATGATCAGATAACTTGCAAATAAATACTATCAACTTTGGGAAAAGATTGTTTAAGCATTGGCTGGTTGCAATCTGCAGTACAATGTTTAGCATCATGCAGAACAGTAAAAGGCCCTTTGGTCTAACTTGTCCATGCTGACCCAGAAGCCCCATCTAAGGTATACCCATTTGCCTGCATTGGATTGATGTCCCTCTAAACATTTATTTCCATGTATTTGTACAAATATTTCTTAAATGTTATTACTGTACCAGTCTCAAACTTTTCCTTTGGCAGCCCTTTCCAAATATGTACCACTCCTGTGTGGCAAAGTCTCCCCTCGAATTCCTATTAAATCTTTCTCCTCTCATTTTCAACATCTCCAGTGCTCGATTCCTTCACAGCGGAAGAAAGATTCAATCGATTTCTGCCTCTCATGATTCTTTCCACCTCTATAAGATCTCTCCTCAGTTTCCTATGCTCCAAGGAATAGTCATAACCTGTCCAACATATCCGTTTAACTCAGACCATTGAGTTCAGGCAACACCTTTATACATCTTTTCTGCACTGTTTCCAACATAATGGCATATTTTGTAGTTGGGTGACCAAAACTGAACAAATAATTTCAAACGCAACCTCACCAACTCTTGTACAACTGTATCACAACGTCCCAACTTCTATACAATGCCTTATTGATGAAGAGTTGTTATTCAGATTGTAGATTAAGTTGACCAGTGATGTAACACGGGATCAGTGTTGGGTCCACCGTTGTTTGTCAACTATATTAACACTTTGGCTGACAATGTTGCTAACATGGTTAGTAACTATGCAGATTATACCAAAATGTGTGGTGTAGGGAACAATAAAGAAGTTTATCTAAGTTTACAACAAAGTCAGGATGAACTGGGGAAGTAGGTCAAGTAATGGCAGATGGGATTTATCTCAGCCAATTACACAGTGTTGCATTATGAGTTAAACCAGGGTAGGACTTACACAGTAAATGGTATATCCCTGGAGAGTGGAACACAGAGACCTACAGGTGCAGGTATTCCCTGAAAGTGATGACACAGGTGGAAGGGGTGGTAAAAAAGACATTTGGCACACTTGCCTTTTTTGGTCACAGCATTCAGTACAGGTGTTGAGATGTCATGTTAAAACTGTAGAATTAATAGGCGAGACCAACTAAGGATATTGTGTGTAATTGTGGTGACCCAGCTATGGAAGAAGGTCATTATGCTGGAAAGGATATAAAAAAAATATTAAATTCACAAGATTTTTACCATGACTGGAGGACTTGAATTATAAGGAAAGACTGGTTAGGCTGGGAACTTTTTTCCCTGGAGCATAGGAAGTTGAGGGATGACCTTACATAAGTAAACAATATCATGAGAGGCATAGATAAGGTGAATGGTCACTGTCTATTCCCTGGGGTAGAGGAGTCTAAAACCTGTGGGCATGTGTTTAAAGTGAGACAAGGAAGACTAAAAAGGATTTAAAACCAGCTGCCAGAAGAAGCTGTAGAGGCAGGTAAAATTGTAACGCCTAAAGTTATTTTGACAAGTACATGGATAGGAAAGGTTTCGAGGGATATGGGCCAAAGGCAGGCAAATGGGACTGGCTTAGAGAGACATCTTGTTTGACATGAACGATTTGGGCCGAAAAACGTGTTCCTGCGCTCTATGCCGCTATTATAACGATTAAACAATTATTAAAGATTAGCCAATCTCTATCAATGAATTAAGAATAAAGAAACAGCTCTGACAGTGAACTGAACGACAAAATAATAAGTACAAATGATTCTTCAGCACACAAGACAGATAAATTCTATATAGATTTTCAAAGTTTGAAGAATGTAAAACACGATGATGCACAAACTGTATATTACTGGGAAATCTCACTTGTAGGATGGTTGAGATATTCTTTGAAGTGTTTCCTGTCTGACTTTTATTCCTTTTATTCCTATTATAAAAGGTCAGTCCAAACGTACTTCGAAGCGGCGGGTTATTTTTTTAAAGGAATTACAAGAGCAATTTAGATGCCTATATATTGTTGGGAGGTGGTGGGGGTGTTAATATTGAGGCGAAAGGTGTTAATATTGAGGCGAAAGACGCCACAATATGCCGTCCAGTCGTTCTTGTGCAATTAGTCCCGGATCACCTCGACCCTATCATTGAGCTAATTTTTTTGCCACTTTCCTCTTATGCACAAATGCAATTCACCCCCTTCCTCAACAATGCAACTGCACGGTCAAACAGCTGCACTTGAAGAGTCTGCATATTGAATCGAGAATTAGCAGATTTAAAAAAAAAAATCAAGTGCGAGTGAGAATTGTGCATTAAAGAAACATGAAGGCCGTTACTTACCAGGGCTTTTAACTTTGATAAAACAATGCTCTCCCGGATATATCGAATTAAAAATAAAGCGCAAACTTGCATTTGTTGCAGCAATGTTTGTGTTTCTCACCTGGGTGGCGCGAGACTGGGAACTTGACCCGGGTCCTAGCGCTGACTTTGTTGCTCTGAGCAACCCGACAACCATGACGCCACCACTCCATAAGCCAAGGGATCCTGTTACAGACAGTAGACAGTTGCCCGTGGCGGATGAGAGAAAGAGAGAATCAGCACCCAATGCATGACAGGTAAGAGAAAGGATTCAGCAGCTGTGCTTGAAATCCTCCCACAGGTGAGAGGATGGGTGGCTTGGTTTCTTTTGACAGGGTAGGTATGTGGGAAAGACTGCATTCAGTACCAGTGCATCATGGTATCCTGTGGCGGGAGAGTCCACACCAATGTAACATCTGACAGTTGAGGGGAGTGGAGGCAAAGAGTCAAGAGTCAATTTAATTGTCATTTGGACCCCTTGAGGTCCAAACGAAATGCCGTTTCTGCAGCCATACATTACAACAAATAGACCCCAGACACAACATGATTTACATTTTACATAAACATCCATCACATTGCTGTGATGGAAGGCCAACAAAAACTTATGTCTTCATTACCAGTCCATGATATATTTTAATAGATGTGTAAGAGAAAATGCACTCGGCACCAGAGCACCACAGGATACCATGCATTGGTACTGAATGCATGTTGCCACTGTCAGGAAATCCCAAGAATTAGAGACTACCACACTTATTTTCTCACCTGTCTAGGGGAAATTATGCACTGGTGCCAAGTGCAGTCTCTTCCATGTACCTGTCCTGGCAAAAGACAGTGATGCATTCAGCAGCAATGCATGATATCTTCTGACAGATCTCGATTTAGGCCTGAGCTATGTGGAGAGGTGGAACAGGCTAGGATTTCATTCAGGAGGAGGATGGTGATTTTACGGAGATGTATACAATCATGAAAGGATTAGATAAGGTAAATGCAATTTTATACCCATATTACATAGGTTTAAGATGGGGGAGGGGGTTGAGAAGGATTTAATGGGAACCCAAGAGGCAATTTTTTTTACACAAATGATGATGGGTATATGGAACAAACTGCCAGAGGAGGTAGTAGAGGCAAGTACTATCACAACGTTTAAAAAACATTCGGACAGGCAAATTGATAGGATAATTCTGGAGGGATACAGGCCAACAGCAGGCAGGTGGGACTAGTGTAGGTAGGGCACGTTAGTCAGCATGGGAAAGTTGGGCCGAAGGGCCTATTTCCACACTGTATGACTCTAAGACTCTGGAGGGTGGCATACAGAATAGTGAAAGGCTTGGATAGAGCGGATGTGGAGAGGATGTTTCCACTAGTGGGAGAGTCTAGGACTAGAGGTCATAGCCTCAGAATTAAAGGACTTTTTTTTAGGAAGGAGAAGAGGAGAAATTTCTTTAGTCAGAGGATGGCGAATTTGTGGAACTCTTTGCCACAAATTGGTTGAACAAGTAGGGCTGGTTGAACAAGTTAGGGCTTTATTCTTTGGAGCGCAGAAGGTTAAGGGGGGACTTGATAGAGGTTTTTTAAATAATGAGAGGGATAGACAGAGTTGACGTGGAAAAGCTTTTCCCACTGAGAGTAGGGAAATTCAAACAAGGGGACATGACTTGAGAATTAAGGGACTGAGTTTAGGGGTAACATGAGGGGGAACTTATTTACTCAGAGAGTGGTGGCTGTGTGGAATGAGCTTCCAGTGAAGGTGGTTGAGGCAGGTTCGTTTTTATCATTTAAAAATAAATTGGATAGTTATATGGATGGGAAGGGAGTGGAGGGTTATGGTCTGAGCGCAGGTATATGGGACATGGGGAGATTATGTGTTCAGCACGGACTAGAAGGGTCGAGATGGCCTGTTTCCGTGCTGTAATTGTTATATGGTTAAAAGACTGTGGAGGCCAAGACAGTAGATATTTTTAAGGCGGAGATAATTTTTTGATTAGTATGGGTGTCGGAGGTTATGGGGAGAGGGCAGGATGGAGAGATAGATCAGCCATGAATGAATAGCGGAGTAGACCTGATGGGCCGAATGGCCTAATTCTGCTCCTATCTCTATTGACCTCATGACCATTCTGTACCAAGGCATAGTGTGCTGTTCAACAGATGATAGAGAGAGAGAGTTACTTCAGCACAAGTACTTAGTATCCTCTAGCAAATGAAAGTTGGAGAATGTATGTGTTTATGGTGTGTTCTGGCAAGAGAGAGAACGTGTTCATCACATTATCACCTGACAGTGGAAAAAGGCAGAATGCTTTCTGCAACGTGCTTAGTATCTTCTGACAATTGAGATAGACGGGCGTGGTTGGGGATAAACCTGAAGTGAGTTAATTCCATTCAGCTTATGTTCTTTAGCTCTAGACTCGCCAACCAGGGCAAACAACTTTTTCACAAATGCTGTGTCAATCCTTCCATAACATTAAAGGTCTGCCACAAGGCAGACTGCTCTGATGTACCAAACATTAGTGCTACCCGAACAGGGTCGAATAAAGCACTTCCCAACAACAGCCTGACAAATCCTTCCCCAGCTTAACCATTGGAAAGTATTTAAAAAATAATGTTAGATTTTCAATCAGCTCCTGCCATCTTTTCAAGGGCCGATAAGGAAACAGCCAGGATTATTCAGTCTCATTAAAACAATTCAGAACTGCAAACACATGCTCTTCAAAACTAAATCTGCATGGTAGCCCCAAAGGGCCCAATAACAGAGAGTTTGATTCCTTGAAGCAAAAACACATAAAATGTCCAAGAACCACATGATTTCAGGAAATAGCTTGAAGTGTAATCAGGAAAAGATGGGACTTAATTCATAAAACAAAGCACCGCAAAAACTCTCCTATGCATCTGAACCAGTAATAATATGGCTTAAGGAAAGCATTAATATACACAACTTCAGAGTTTTTAAAACAATGACCCAAAACTTGCAAATAAATCTGAATGGTTTTGTACTCAACCATCAACATATTTTGTCTTAAATGGAAACAAGCCTAAGAATTCCATACAAAGTGCAGTTGTCCTAACTACATTTGGCAGAAGAGAGCTTTTTATCACCAAGGAGCCCAGCAGCAAAATCCTACCTTAGGTGAATGAAAACAGAAAATGCTGGTAATATTCATAATTCCAGGCTGTGTCGGTGGGAAGAGAAACAGAGTTAAAATTTCAGGCCAAGGATATAGTATCATAGATGAGTTTATCCAGCAATTTTGTGTACCTTCGTGTATCTTCCAGCATCTGCAGTTCCTTCTTGAACACTAGTATCTAGAACAGTTCGGCACAGAAATAGGCCTTCTGGCCCCATAATGAATGTTGCAAAAATAAACCTGTTAAATTAATCTCCACTGCCTGCCTATCCAAAACTATTGTTGATGCCATTATTCTATAGATAATGTTGATTTACAGAGTGACTCTGTAACTCCCTGAAAGTGGCACCACAAGTAGATAGAGTGGTAAAGAAGACATATATATGGTTTGTTTTATAAGTCGGGGCATTGATTCTAAGAGTCAGGAAGTCACGATGGAGTTTTATAGGATTGTGGTTAGGCCACATTTTGGAGTATTGCATGCAGTTCTGGTCTCCCCATTATAGGAAGAGTGGAGGCTTTGTAAATGGTACAGAAGAGTTTTGCCGGAATGATGCCTAGATTAGAGGGTATTGGCTACGGAGAGAGGCTGGACAAACGGAGGAAGGGCAGAGGTTGTGGGGAGACCTGATAGAAGTTTATAAAATGACGATAGGCGTAGTTAGCATAGGAAGTCAGAATGCTTTTCCCAGGATGGAAATATCAAATACTAGAGGGCATAGCTTTAAGGTGAGAGGGGCTAAATTTAAAGGAGATGTGCGGGGCAAGTTCTACAACACAGAGGGTGGTGCTTGTCTGGAATGGATGGTTGTTGAGGCATGTATGGTAGTGGCATTTAAGAGACCTTTGGATGGGCATGTGAATATGCAGGGAATGGAGGGATATGAATTATCTACAGCCAGATGAGTTGTTCGTGGTATCATGTTCGGCACAGATATTGTAGGTCAAAGGGCCTGGTCTTGTCCTGTACTATTCCATGTCCTTTATTCTATATTTCTACTTCTGCCACCACACCAGGCAACATGTTCCAGGAACCTTTCACTATGTGTGTAAAGACTTGGCCCACGCATCTCTTTTAAACTTTCCCACTATCCCGTCTAGTCTTTGCTATATCCACCTTGGGAAAAGGGTTCTGATGTGCTGAATGCCCCAATGCCCACTCTTCCTCTCCTTCTCCATATAGAAACATAGAAATTAGGTGCAGGAGTAGGCCATTCGGCCCTTCGAGCCTGCACCGCCATTCAATATGATCATTGCTGATCATCCAGCTCAGTATCCCGTACCGGCCTTCTCTCCATATTCCCTCATCCCTTTAGCCACAACAGCCACATCTAACTCCCTCTTAAATATAGCCAATGAACTGTGGCCTCAACTACCTTCTGTGGCAGAGAATTCCACAGATTCACCACTCTCTGTGTGCAAAAGTTCTCCTCATCTCAGCCCTAAAGGATTTCCCCTTATTCTTAAACTGTGACCCCTTGGCCTGGACTTCCCCAACATCGGGAACAATCTTCCTGCATCTAGCCTGTCCAACCCCTTAAGAATTTTGTAAGTTTTGTATAGATCCCCTCTCAATCTCCTAAAGAGAGAGTATAAACCAAGTCATACCAGTCTTCTCCGTAAGACAGTCCTGACATCCCAGGAATCAGTCTGGTGAACCGTCTCTGCACTCCTCTATGGCAATAATGTCCTTCAAGATTTGGAGACCAAAACTGCACGCAATACTCCAGGTGTGGCCCCACCAAGACCCTGTACAACTGCAGTAGAACCTCCCTGCTCCTATACTCAAATCCTTTTGCTATGAAAGCTAACATACCATTCGCTTTCTTTACTGCCTGCTGCACCTGCATGCCTACTTTCAATGACTGGTGTACCATGACACCCAGGTCTCGCTGCATCTCCCCCTTTCCCAATCGGCCACCACTGGGGCCCTGGGGGCCTGGTTCCAAATATCTCACTCCGCTCACTGGGCCCCTGGTTCCCACTCTCTCACTCCACACCCTCGGGGCCCAAACCCTACCCTCCCTCCACACACCGCATTCCCTCACTTCCCGCACATTGGAAGCCTTATTCCCACTCTCCCTCTGCACACACTGGGTCCCTGGTTCCCACTACTGGGACACTGGTTCCGGTTATTGTTGGATCTTTCTGGGTTTTTTTCTGCATTGCAGCAGTCTGGAACTTGAGAAGTATTTCACTAGCTATGTAGCTGCCTTGCAACTTTCTGCAGTTGTTTCTGTGAGGGGGCCAGCCTTTTGAGGCAGCGACTGTGATAGATCCCCTCGATGGACGGGAGATCAGAGCCGATGATGGACTGGGCAGTGTTTACCACTTTTTGTATTCTATTCCGCTCCAGGGCACTCAAGTTTCCGAACCAAGCCACGATGCAACCAGTCAGCATGCTCTCCACTGTACACCTGTAGAAGTTAGAGAGAGTCCTCCTTGACATACCGACTCTCCGTAATCTTCACAGTTGAACAGAGGCGACTATGTGCTTTCTTTAGGATTGCATCAATGTTCTCTGGACCAGGAAAACCTTCAGAGATGTGCACGCCCAGGAATTTGAATAATTCCATGGGTAGATTCTGGGATCCTCCCCCTTCCAAAGTTCACAATCAGTTCCTTGGATTAGCGTGTTGGTGTTGAGGTCCAGGTCATTGTGCTGGCACCATTTGGTCAGTCGGTCGATCTCACTTCTGTATCTGACTCGTCCCCATCAGTGATACGTCCCACAACAGTGGTATCATCCGCGAATTTGATGATGGAGTTTGCACTATGACCGGCTACGCAGTCATGTGTATAGAGTGAGTACAGCAGGGGGCTAAGCACGACTGGAAAAATCAGGTTGGCACTGGACCCCAAGAAAGGGAGTTTATAAAGTGCCTCTGTGATGGATTCTTAGAGCAACTTGTACTGGAGCCTACCAGGGAGAAGGTAATTCTGGATTTAGTGTTGTGTAATGAACTGGATTGAATAAGGGGACTTGAGGTTAAGGAGCCAGTAGGAGGTAGTGACCATAATATGATACATTTTAATCTACAAATTGAGAGGGAGAAATGTAAATTGGAGGTGTCAGTATTACAGTTGAACAAATGGGACTATGGAGCCATGAGGAAGGAGCTGGCCAAAGTTAACTGGAAAGATAACCTAGCAGGGATGACACTGGAACAATAATGACGGGTATTTCTGGGAATAATTCAGAAGGTGCAGGATCAGTTCATTCCAAAGAGGAAAAAAGATTCCAAGGGGAGTAGGAGAAACCGTGGCTGACAAGGGAAGTCAGGGACAGTATAAAAATAAAAGAGAAGTATAACATAGCAAAGATGAGCGGGAAGCCAGAGGATTGGGAAACTTTAAAAGAGCAACAGAAGATAATTAAAAAGGCAATAGGGGGAGAAAAGATGAGGTAAGCTAGCCAAGAATATAAAGGAGGATAGTAAAAGCTTCTTTAGGTAGGTGAAGAGGAAAGAATTAGTTAAGACTAAAGTTTGGCCTTTGAAGACTGAAACAGGTGAATTTATTATAGGGAACAAGGAAATGGCAGACGAGTTTAACAGGTACTTTGGATCTGTCTTCACGAAGGAAGACACAAACAATCTCCCTGATGTACTAGTGGCCAGAGGATTATGGAAGTTATAAACAAGTTACTTATTTTTACTTTTGTATTCTTAATAAATACATTTGTATCTTTGTGTGTAAACTTATAAACTAATATGTAACAGTATAAAATGGTGTGTGTAACAGTACAAAATGGTGTAGTCTAACCTTGGCTTTAGCTGAAACATAGCTGGGAAATTAAAAGCAACAGTTTGGAATTTCAGGGCGACGAGAGAGGAAGAGATATGGGGGGAAATGTAAAGACTGAACCAAGGTCGGATGTTAATGGTGGCGAGACAGAGAACACTAGAATCAAAGACAGATTGATGCAAAGGAGTACAGCATGAAAGATAATGTAGCAGAGATAAGGCTGAAAGAGTGTAATAAAAAGCTGCTTGTTTCTGTGGATCGGAGAGCAATTAGAGAGTGGACAGGTGGTGTCATCTCTGAATGTTCCAGCCGAATATTTGCAAATAAAGGCTTTTCGTCTTCTTGAAGAATTCTCCGTGTCTGTGTCATCTTATCCAAACATCGAGTCTTAAAACCATGACAAAATCACGGGTGACTGTGGAACTGAAGGAAATTCACATTAGGCAGGAAACGGTCTTGGGTAGCCTGATGGGACTGAGGGCTGATAAATCCCCAGGGCCTGATGGTCTGCATCCCAGGGTACATAAGGAAGTGGCCCTAGAAATTGCGGATGCATTGGTGATAATTTTCCAATGTTCTATAGATTCAGGATCCGTTCCTGTGGATTGGAGGGTAGTGAATGTTATCCCACTTTTTTAGAAAGGCGGGAGAGAGAAAACAGAATTATGGACCAGTTAGCCTGACATCAGTGGTGGGGTGATTGATGATGCTGGAGTCAATTATAAAAGATGAAATAGTGGCACATATGGATAGCAGTAGCCAGATCGGTCCAAGTCAGCGTGGATTTTCATAAATCATGCTTGACTAATATTCTGGAATTTTTTTGAGGCTGTAACTAGGAAAATGGACATGGGAGAGCCAGTGGATGTAGTGTACCTGGACTCTCAGAAAGCGTTTGATTATGCCCCACATAGGAGATTAGTGGGCAAAATTAGAGCACTTGGTATTGGGGGTAGGGTACTGACATGGATAGAAAATTGGTTGGCAGACAGGAAACAAAGAGTACTGAATAATGGGTCCCTTTCACATGGCAGGCAGTGACTAGAGGGGTACCGCAAGGCTCAGTGCTGGAGCCGCAGGTTAATTCCCAGAGTAGCGGGATTGTCGTATGTTGATAGAATGAAGTAGTTGGCCTTGTATATTCTGGAATTTGAAATGATGAGACGGGATCTTATTAAGACATATAAGATTACTAATAGTTTGGACACGCTAGAGGCAGGAAACATGTTCCTGACGTGGAAAAGCTTTTCCCACTGAGAGTAGGGAAGATTCAAACAAGGGGACATGACATGAGAATTAAGGGACTGAAGTTTAGGGGTAACATGAGGGGGAACTTCTTTACTCAGAGAGTGGTAGCGAGCTTCCAGTGAAGGTGGTGGAGGCAGGTTCGTTTTTATCATTTAAAAATAAATTGGATAGTTATATGGATGGGAAGGGAATGGAGGGTTATGGTCTGAGACGGTATATGGGACTAGGGGAGATTATGCAGGAAACATGTTCGAGATAGCCTGTTTCCGTGCTGTAATTGTTATATGGTTATATGTTGGGGGAGTGCAGAACCAGGGGCCACAGTTTAAGAATAATGGGTAAGCCGTTTAGAGCGGAGATGAGGAAAAACATTTTCACACAGAGGGTTGTTAATCTGTGGAATTCTCTGCCTCAGAAGGCAGTGGAGGCCAATTCTCTGGATGCTTTCAAGAGAGATTTAGATAGAGCTCTTAAAGAAGGCGGAGCCAGGGCATATGGGGAGAAGGCAGGAACGGGGTGCTGATTGTGGATGATCAGCCATGGTCACTGTGAATAGCGGTGCTGGCTCGAAGGGCCGAATGGCCTACTCCTGTACCTATTGTCTATTGGAAAAATCTGCATAAAGCTCCAAGCTATTTAATAAGTCTCCTGCAAAATCAACATAAAGACATCAAAAGAGGACAGAATTTGGCTTTTCTGTGATTCCTTCCATAGTTAACCTGCCAATGTGACACATTGTGATTCCATGCAGATCATAATGAAGCCATGCACAAAATGATAATGATTTTGGTGGAGGAGCAGAGGAGAAAATTCAGAGGCCCCCAAAAATACTGCCTTAACTATTAAATACATGAAACTAATAAAAAATATAACAAGACACTCACAGGTTACAAAAACACTGTAGGATATATTGCTGTCTTACTTAACAGTATATCTAGCAGATGTTCGCAACAGTGTGCCTGCAAACTACAAAAATACAAGTATTGTTTTATTATTAATGTTAATTTGAATTTATTGAGACAGTTTTTTCATAGCAGTTTTCAGTAAACTGTGTTTACAATGAGTGATTTCATGGAAAAAGACCTTTGTGTTTATATTACCTATTATATAATACAAAGCTGCTTCAGTAGACCCACAAATATCCAAGTAAATTATTTATTACCCAACTTAACAATATTTACAATATTGCCATGAATAATTCAAATCGACTTGCCACATGTTGAATGCAATAAAGACACAAAGCAGAACATAACATTTTGAACAAGATAGGCTGCATGGCATTTGCAAAAAGACAAGATTTACTAAAGTCGAGACTGAAGCCGATTAAACTCCGACTAATTCACAGTGTTCTGCTGGCATTTGGAATTTAATCAGCAATTTATTTTGGCTACAGTAACATAATCCTCAAAGCAAAATTCCATCAAATGATGGGTTACTAAATAGAATCAATGGTGTTATGCAACGGCAATAATTGTAAAGGTAATATATGTGTATTTAACTGCTTCACATGAAAGAGGCGAACTTGTTTCTCAAAGCTATACTTCAAATTGTTTTGAAAGCAGAGTCCAAAAACCTTGTTTTATATTATAGAGCACAAATGAAAAGCATATCCCAATGGAATTCTCAAAATTATCAGGCAATAATATCAAAATATAACGCATGTGGAATATACTGACAAACACTAACCTCAAAAATTGACTATTGAATTTGCAGCAAAGGAAATGGGAAGTGAAAGGGAGGAGCGAAGGGTGGGTAGCAGTCAAAGGAGCAGCGAGATAATAGGTTTAACGTTTAAGAAAGGGTTGCAGATGCTGTTGAGGTAGGAGGTAGTTGAGGCCAGTTCATTGGCTATATTTAGATTGGATATATTTTGATTGGATAGGCTAGGTATATTTAAGAGGGAGTGTCTTTTTTCTTTTTTTCTCTTTTTTGTTTTGTATGGATATATTGACATTTGGTCTGTTCTATTAATTTAATCAAACTCTGTAAAGCACTTTGGTTCAAATACTGGTTTTGTTGAAAAGTGCTATATAAATAAAGATTATTATTATTATTATTATTATTAGATGTGGCCCTTGTGGCTAAAGGGATCAGGGGTTACGGAGAGAAGGCAGGTACAGGATACCGAGTTGGATGATCAGCCATGATCATATTGAATGGCGGTGCAGGCTCGAAGGGCCGAATGGCCTACTCCTGCACCTATTTTCTATGTTCCTATGCTGGAAATATCGAAGGTAAACAAAAACGCTGGCGAAACTCAGTGGGTAAGGCAGCATCTATGGAGCCAACGAACAGGTGACGTTTCGGGTCGAGACCCTTCTTCAGACTGATGTTGGGGTGGGGGGGGCGGGAAAAAGAAAGGAAGAGGCAGAGACCAGTAGGCTTGTGGGAGAGCTGGGAAGGGGGAGGGGAAGGAGGGCCAAAATGGGAAAAAGAGATAGTATGGTTTAGGGGGAAATGTCAGCATGGTTTTATACATGAGTAATCGTGTTTCACAAATTAGATTGTGTTTTCTGAAGAGGTGACCAAGAGGATTCATGAGGGCAAAGCTGTAAATATTGTTAATGTGGACATCGACCAGGTCCCACATGATAAACTGATCTGAAAGGTCAGAACACATGGAATCCAGGGTGAGCTGGATAATTGGATACAAAATTATCTTGCTGGTAAGAGGCAGAGTGTGGAAGTATAGAGTTGTGTTTCTGATTGGAAGCCTGTGACCATAGGGCTGAGTACTGGGTCCTCTATTGTCCATCATATATTAATGATTTGGATGAGAATATAGGTGGCATGATTAGTATATTCACTGATGGCATCAACACTGGTGGTACAGAGGATTCCTGAAGTACATAGTTCCCTGAAAGTGGCAACACAGGTAGATACATTATGAAGAAGGCATGTGGCACGCTTGCCCTCATCAGCCGATGCATTGACTGCAAAAGTTGTGAGTTATGTTACCATCATACAAAAAGTTGGTTATACCGCATTTGCAGAATAGCACGCAAGTCTGATCACCGCACAACAGGAAAGATATGATTAAGCTAGAGAAGGTGCAGAAAAGATTTGCAAAGGTGTTGCCTGGATTGGAGGGTTGGAGTTCTGGGGGGAGATTGGATATTGCGGAGCGGAGCGGGCGATGCCTTGCCCGGGTCGCCGCGCTGGAACTCCGGTGAGCTGAAGACCGCCGATGAACATCGCGGAGCTGCGAGACTGTGGAGCGGCCAGCTGCGGGCGGCGGCGCTGAACTTTACATCGGGAGCCTGGGATCTCGCGACGAGATCGCCAGTGGTGGAGCTCCATCCGGCGCGGCCTTGTTGGCTCGGAAGCCGCGGTCTCCAGTAAGGGAAGCGGCCGTTCCAGGGTTCCCATGCCGCTGAGAGTACTCTCCCGACGCCGGAGCACCATCACCCGGCGAGAACGGCCTGGAAAAACGGGCTTCCGTAAAGGCGACTGTGGAGGCCTCAATGGGCCTGACTGTAGGTGGACATGGGATGGGACTGGGCATTGTGGGAGCCATTGTGGGGGGATGTTTTTATGTTTACATTTATTTATTATTGTTATGTCTGTATTCTTTCTTTATGTGCTGCATGGCAAGAAGCATTTCACTACACCTAGGTGTATGTGACCGATAAAATAGAACCTTTGATAGGCTGGATATATTTTTTCTGGAGCAAAAGAGGCTGAGAGGTGACATGTCAGAGGTATATAAAGGGATGGGAGGAATCTGGTGGAAACCGAAACTCCCGGAGAAAACCCATGAAGTGACAGGGAGAACATATAGACTCCATACAGGGAACACCCGTATTCAGGATTAAATCCAGGTCTCTGGTGCTGTAAGGCAGAAAGTCTACTGCTGTGCCACTGGGCCACCCTATAAAGTTTTTGACTGTGCAGCAAGAACCAGATATTTTTAAATGTGATGATGCTAATTTGAAAGCATCAGCTAAATACAGGGCCCCTATTCTTCCTTAAGGTATTGCAGTGAGATCCCTTAACCCCAACCAAAAGTACAGATAAATCATCAGCTTACGCTGAATTGCAACCGTCCCTCGAGCAATTAGAAGATTCCATCGTTCACCTGCAAGGCCCACTTAAATATTTTACAAATGTTAAATGCACAAAAGTAGCAATGTATCCTTGAATATATTTCAGAATGAAGAGTGGTAACAATGTTCTTCCCACACATGCCCATATTTATTCAGCTTGTCGACTGTCTTGGATTTATATCTCCTAAGTAACCAATGCATGCAAACTATCATCAGTAAACATTTTAATTGGTCCTATTAGGATTCTCCTGAGGACAGGCCCTTCTCTCTTTATCTTTCTCCCTCCCTCTCCACCATCTCTCCCTCTCCCACCCTCTCCCCTTGGCTCAGATACCTCGCATACAAATCAGCTGACTCAATCGACCTTACATCAAGATGAATAGGAGAGAAAGGGCACAGGCTAGTGTTAGATACTAACAAGCCAGCTCAGGCGAGTGAGTGCATCTGCTCAACAGAGCAGGTGTAAATCTACATAGACCACAGGAAAGCAATTTTAATTGAACAGTAAAGTATTACCGCTTAAATTATCAACTCAGCCCAATGTTGCCATGAGGCCAGGTTAGTGAAATACGGTTTCTACTGAATGTGTATTGCTTTTGCACTATGCCTAATCCATCACCGGCTCTGACCTCCCCACCATCGAAGGGATCTATCGCAGTCGCTGCCTCAAAAAGGCAGCCAACATCATCAAAGACCCACACCATCCTGGCCACACACTCATCTCTCCGTTGCCATCGGGAAGAAGGTACAGGAGCCTGAAATCTGTAACATCCAGGTTCAGGAACAGCTTCTTCCCCACAGCCATCAGACTATTAAACACGACATCAAATAAGCTCTGAACAATAACAGTCTATTATTCTTATTGCACTTTATCTTTCATTTATTGTGTACATGTGTTCATGGCCTATGGTCTATAGACACACTGAACTTTTATCTCCCGTTCTATATTATGTTTACATATTCTGTTGTGCTGCAGCAAGTCCTTTCATTGTCCTATCTAGGACACATGACAATAAACTCTCTTGACTCTCGACTCTTGAAATATCGTAAGTCGAAGCATCGTAAGTCAAGGAGTATCTGTAATCTGTAATCACCAGAGGGCACGCTTACAGACAGACCCTAGATCTGGTACAACAGCGTGCGTGCGTGCGTGTTGCATGTGCTGTTGACGTCACGCACCAGTGATTCACCTCTCATCCAATCGCAGGCCCCCTTATGCACATCAGGTGTACGCTATATTTTGCCAATTCCTGCGAAAACAAAGAGTTTCAGTAACGTGTGGTGGTGTTCGGTCAGTTTGGCATGGGCAAATATGGATAAACCTGCAAAAAAGAAAAGATTCTGCAGCTACAACAAGCAATGGGAAGCAAAAAAGACCTGGGTTAAGCCCATCAGCGGTGACTCGACGAAGGCCTTCTGTACTTTATGCTGTTGGGAATTTGTCCCTTATTTTGACCTTTTGTCCCCTATTTGGGAATGAGAAAATTGGCAACCCCAGCCATCAACCTAGCAACCCACACATTTTTGGTATGTAGGAGGAATCCAGATCATCCAGGTGAAACCCATGGAATTACAGAGAGAACGTGAAAACGCCACGCAAACAGATCAAGAATGAACCCGGGTCTCTGGAGCTGTGAGCCGACAACTCTACCAGTTGAACAAGTGTGTCATCCTACTTAAAAACAAAGTAGCATTTCTCAACCAACTTCAATAGAAAGTGATTGTTTTTGTATAGTTATCAGCGGGAGCTTGCCCGAATGCAGATTAGCTGCTGTTTTTTCTGGAGTACTTTCAAAACTAATGGTTAATGCACTTCGGGATTCCTTCCTCCTGTGAAGGAGTGTTCTTTAAATGCAAGTCTTCCTTTAACTATTTCATCCCTTCTTGCTGGCTTACATGATAGCTGGGGAAAGCCTACAACCAGTAGTAAACTTACCTCAGGCCCAATATAAAAGGCTTCATCTACTTCAGAGAGCAAGTTGTAACGTGGCAGTGAAAGGGGAACTTGAAACTTCCTGTTATGTCACATTCATTGTTGCAATTTGAGAACACGGACTGTCAATTCTCCAGCAGACAGCTGATCTTTGTTGAATTCTTTAATGAAGTAAGAGCTTGCATGTTTCCATTTGGAACAAACATTTATTCCCATCTGCCAAAAGCAAGTATCATTCATGTTTCCACTGTTTGACTGATTTGATCTTATGGAGATTTAAAAAAAAAGCTTCCTGATATACATTTGCCAAATTGGTGTTTTTCAAACTGTACCATCACCTCTTGCAGGATCATGTACAACAGCAGGAATAAAGTAACTTACCACACAGTAAACTGACCACATTTACAGCGAATTACGTGGTAAATACTTTGTTTGGATTTGACAGCATCCTCTCCAAAACCATTCTGACCTTAAAAGGCACTGACTGAGTTGTAGCAGGACCTTGAGTGTGGACAAGTGAAAAAGGGCAAAGGCAGATACTTGAAGGAACCAGATCAGAGCTTGATCAGGGTTCAGATGAACCAAATATGGAAGCTAATGAAGCTATGCCACCTGGCTTAACTGGTTCTCAAATCTGTTCAAACTATGATTGGTGCTGACTTTCTTCATAGTTGGCGATGGATATGAAATGCACCTGTAACATCATAGGAAGTGAACTCTGCCTAAGCCAAAATTAAAATGGAAGTTAGAGTTATAGTGTCATATGGCACAGAAACAGGTCCTTCAGTCCAACTCATCCACTGAGATGACCCATCCAAGCTAATCCAATTAATTTGTTGGTGTTTGAGCTATATTCTTAAAAATATTTCAAATGCTGATAACTTTTAAATGTTGCTATTGTACCAGCCTCAACTACTTCATCTGGCAGCTCATTCCATATGCCCATCACTTTCTATGTGGAAAAAAACCAGCTACTGAGATTCCCATTAAATGTTTCCATCTATCATAGAAACATAGAAATTAGGTGCAGGAGTAGGCCATTCGGCCCTTCGAGCCTGCACCACCATTCAATATGATCATGGCTGCTCATCCAACTCAGTATCCCGTACCTACCTTCTCTCCATACCCCCTGATCCCCTTAGCCAGAAGGGCCACATCTAACTCCCTCTAAAATATAGCCAATGAACTGGCCTCAACTACCCCTGTGGCAGAGAGTTCCAGATTCACCACTTAAAAAAAGTTCTTCTCATCTCGGTTTTAAAGGATTTCCCCCTTATCCTTAAGCTGTGACCCTTGATTGACTCCCCAACATCGGGAACAATCTTCCTGCATCTAGCCTGTCCAACCCCTTAAGATTTTGTAAGTTCACCCCCCTCAATCTCCTAAATTCTAGAGAGTATATCCTTAAAACCTCTGCCTCTGGTTCTTGATTCTCATTCCCTGATATTCACATGATTACGTGCATTCACCCTATCTATGACCCTCATGATATTTACACCTCCAGAAGATCACCTCTCATTCTTTTGTGCTCCATGGAGTAAGGTCCTAGCCTGCCCAACCTCACCATAACTCAGGCCCTTGAATGCTGGCTGTATCTTCCTAAATCTTCTCTGCATTCTTTCCAGCTTAATGACATCTTCCTTATAGTGGTGTGACCAAAACTGAACCCAATTCTGCAAGTGTTGGCCTTGCCAACGTCTTGTTCAACTGTAACATAACCTTCTATACTCAATTCCCTGACCGATTAAGTTCAGAATGCCAAAAGCCTTCTTCACCACTCTACCCTTTATGTCACTTTTAAGGGCCTCTCCCACTTGACGAGGTAATTCACAAATTCTCCCGAGCTTCCCCCTGATTCAAACTCGCAGAATGTTTGTAACGAGTCCGTAGGAGTTCGTAGATATATCGTAGCGGCTTGTTATGCTAGCCGTAGGTACTCGTGGCATCAGGTAAGTCGGGCCGTTTTTTCATCCCGATGAAAAATGTCCACGAGTAAAAAAAATAGTCGGGATTGTCCGTAAAGTGGGACAGGCCCTTTAGGAGACTTTCTACATGCACTACCACATCCTTGTACTCCGACATTTTGTGTTGTGTATGGGTTACTCAGATTCTTTACCATATCCTTTACAAATTAATTTCACTTGCACTTTATGTGCAATGTGACGAATAAAACTGATTGATTATTTGATTGATTGATTGATATCTTGTTGGGGCAAAAATGCTACATACTCCCCAAAAAATATTGTTAATTCAGTGGAAAATAAAATTGGGAAAATATTCATGTACAATCGCCAATTTGCGTGGAATAATTTCGCCAATTTGATCTGGCTGATGTCTTTGACAGTGTAACATCTGTTACAGCTTCCGAGGTGAGGCTGGGTAACGCTTCCAATGCTGTAACTGGTAGAGGATCAGCTGCGGAAGCCTACATCTTCCCCCACAAGAAGCTCCGTTGTCTTTCATGGACAGCTGTGCATTGTTCTGGTTTCTCCTTTCAGCAGTGCCTGCATCCCACTTCGCAAGAAGAAAGGGGTCTTTGCAGGATTTCAGGTGAGGAAGCTGAGCAAAAGGCAAGGGAGGAATCGCAGAAAAGCCAAGACAGTGTGACAGTCATTAGGGCTGAAGATATATCAGCAGCATGAAAATTATAGGGATGAGGAGGAGAGCAACCTGAGGAATTAATTTATGCCTTCCGCTTGATAGTTCTCATCTGGAGACCTGTGTTGATATCAGGTCATTTCATTTCATTCCAAGCTCCGTGATGTGATTCACCCCCGTTAGCAGAGCAATCAGTGAAAATGTTCACCCCTGTACTGCCTTTTAAAATTATTTAAACTTATTATTGCTATCAGCTGTCTGCAGAGTGCGCTGAAAGCAACAGAAGATTTCATTTAAATGTCATTAATATACCCCTTCAGCCACTCATTCTTATTGACGAGACAAGTTTGTGTCAATCATTGATCCCTGGTCCAATTAAGCTTCTACTCCACCTGTATACAATTTACTCAAGCAGTTCTGAGATGTCCAACTAAAGGAGGGGGTGGGGAAGACTCTGAGTATTTTAATTAGCTGTGATATGCTTTTTGACACGGAGGTCTCTCCATACTGCAGGCGTGTTTCAAAAGCAGCTAAATCAGTGTGCTAAAGGTTTCTGCTGTGCAATATTAGCAACAGGAATGTGAGCATGTGGCTGTGAAATTCTTTTGACTGCTATTTTAACACGCATTAACTTGTTTATTTTAAGATGGGTGAAAAATTCATACGAGGATTTGAATGTACTGATATTGCATGTTACGATTTTAAACCAATAGGGTTTAGCGTTGAGTCTACAGTGGAATTCTTTGCTGAGTCAGTTGATGGCTTTTTCCATGATCTTTTTTGCCAAAGTTCCTGATTTAAGTTCAGGCAGTATGATTGGGAAGCAATGATCTATTGGTATTGTTGGGTTTCCTCTGCCTCAATTACACCATTATTATTTATCCCCTTTCCCCCAAAGCTGTTTTACCGCAAGAAGAAGAATGACTGGCCTTGATTTTTACATTTGTGATCCAATCCACATGCAGGTATTTTACAGTAGGGGCCATTAAATTTAGGACAGATAACAAAATGCTACACATACCCCGGTGCGCTTCGATGGCGCCTAAGCAGAGATGGTTGAAAGCTTTAATTTCATTGTAGTAAATATCACCAGCATCTTGTCCTGGACCACCCATATCAAAACAATGGCCAACAATGCGCACAACTCCTCTACTTTCTGAAAAGGCTTTGTAAGTTCACCATGTCCCCAACAACTCTCAGCAACATGTACAGATGCGCCGTAGAAAGCATTTGATTAGAGTGCATCACAGAGTGATTTGGGAACAGCCGGAAGTGGCGGCGCTGGGAACGGCTGCGGCTCGCCTGCAGTCCGTTTGTCTTTTACTTTTTTGTGTTGTTTTTTTCGTTTTGTGTAGTTATGTTTTTGGTTTTTTAGGCTGTGTTTATGTGGGGAGGGGGGTGGGGGGTGAAACGGGGGCTGCTGTCACTCCCTTCGGGGGAATACGACCTTTTGTCGTATCCCCCTTCTTTGACTCCGTCTACGCTGAGGCCTAGCGGAGCCGGCGACCTCGGGACTCTGGAGGCAGCTGACAGGACTCGTCCTGGGCTCGCTCCCGGCCCAGCCCAGGATGGAACAGTGCTCCCGTGAGAGCGGCATGGTGAGGGGCTGGAGTGGCCCAGCCCGAGGGAGGAACGGCACTCCCGTCGGAGTGGCCCAGCCCGAGGGAGGAACGGCACTCCCGTCGGAGTGGCCCAGCCCGAGGGTGGAACGGCACTCCCGTCGGAGTGGCCCAGCCCGAGGGTGGAATGGCACTCCCGCTGGAGTGGCCCAGCCCGAGGGAGAAACGGCACTCCCGCTGGAGTGGCCCAGCCCGAGGGAGAAACGGCACTCACGTGAGGGCGATCCGGTCCGGTGGCTGGGACGACGTTCTGGCGGCGGTGTCCAGAGTCCTGGGTTCAGCCGCGGGCCGGCGGCTGCGTGTGCTGGACTGGAGGTGCGGCGGCTTCGACCACCCCGGCCGCAGTGTTTGAAACGGCCCGTTCTCGGGGTTCGGTGAGCTGCGGGACTGTTTATACCATCGCCCGGTGGGGAATCGCCTCAGCGCAGAGGGAGCAGAGGGAGAGACTACAACCCTAAGATTTTTGCCTCCACCACAGTGAGGAGGTGTTTGGAGGACTCACTGTGGTGGAAGTTAATTTGTGTTTATTGTTGTTTATTATTGTATCATTGTATGTATGACTGCAGGCACAAAAATTTCGTTCAGACCGTAAGGTCTGAATGACAATAAAGGAAATTCAATTCAATTCAATTCAATTCATCTCCATCCAAGACACAAGAAATCGCAGAGAATTGTGGACACATTCCAGACCATCACACACGCACCAACAACCCTTCCATTGATGCCGTTTACACTTCACGATGCCTCAGCCAGGCTATCAGCATAATCGTGGATGAGTCTTTCTGGTCACTCCCTCTTCTCCCCTCTCCCATCAGGCAAGAGGTACAGAAGTGTGAAAACACACCTTCAGAATCGGGGCAGTTTCTTACCAGCTGCTGTCAGGCAACTGAACTATCCCATCACCAAATAGAGCGTGGTCTTAAGCTACTATCTACCTCACTAGACACCCTCAGACTATCTTTAATAGGACTTTATTGGACTTTACCTTGCACTAAACATTACTTTCTTTATTATGTAACTACACTATAGATGACTATTGTAATCATGTATTGTCTTTCTGCTGACTGGTTAGCACGCAACAAAAGCTTATCGCCATTCCTCGGTACAGGCGATAATAAACTGTACTAAACAAGATTAGTCAAGAAGTCAAGAGTGTTTTATTGTCACATGGCCCGGATGGGACATTTAAATTCTTACTTGCTGCAGCACAACAGAATATGTGAATATGTAAACATTGTACATAACGGGGAAAAAAATAAAAACTTCAATAAATAACAAATATAGTGCAAATAACAAATAATAATATAGTCTGAATGGTGGCCGATTAGGAAAAGGGGAGATGCAACGAGACCTGGGTGTCATGGTACACCAGTCATTGAAAGTAGGCATGCAGGTGCAGCAGGCAGTGAAGAAAGCGAATGGTATGTTAGCATTCATAGCAAAAGGATTTGAGTATAAGAGCAGGGAGGTTCTACTGCAGTTGTACAGGGTCTTGATGAGACCACACCTGGAGTATTGTGTACAGTTTTGGTCTCCTAATCTGAGGAAACACATTCTTGTCATAGAGGGAGTACAGAGAAGGTTCACCAGACTGATTCCTGGGATCGCAGGACTTTCATATGAAGAAAGACTGGATAGACTCGGCTTGTACGGTACGGTAGGCGGCGCGGCTCTGGCCAGCAGCGGCCTCTGCAGTCTGTCCGCGTTTTTATTATTTTCTGTCTGTGTTTAAATGTAGTTTTTGTTATTTTTTGTTGGGGTGTGTGTGTGTGGGGGGTGGGGGTGGGGTGGGATGGGGGGGGAAACTTTTTAAATCTCTCCCTGCACTGGAGACCCGACCTTTTTCTCGTCGGGTTTCCGTTGTCGTTGAGGCCGCAACGAGGAGCGGCCTCCAACAGGAAGAAGCCGGGGACTCAGGTGCTACTCACCGTCGCCGTCGCAGGGCTGGCCGAGTCCGGAGCGGTTGGAGCGGTGGAGGAGCGCTGCCTGCTGCTGCTGCTGCTGCTGCTGCTGCTGAGTCGGAGGCTGCTGCTGAGTCGGAGGCTGCTGCTGCGGGTCTGCGGACAGCGGCGCCGGGAGCCCGCGGATCCCTGGAGAGAGACCGCTTTTCGGGGCTCCTGCAACGGCGAATTCTCCCGCCCGAGTTGCGGGGTCGAAGAGCTCCTGGAGCGGGGCCTAACACCATTGCCCCGCAAAATTTTTCGGCTGGAACGGCCGCGGGACTTTACGAGCGCACACTGGGGGCTCCAACACCAAGACCCGGTGTGCGACCTCGCACCACCCGGCGTGGCTTCAATGGCCGCGGGACAATCGCCATCGCCAGCCGGGGGCTTTGACTTTGACTCTGACATCGGGGGGGGGAGAGTGCAGTGGAGAGATAATTTTTTTTTGGCCTTCCATCACAGCTATGTGATGGATGTTTATGTAAAATGTAATTATGTTGTGTCTGGGTCTATTTGTGTGTAATGTATGGCTGCAGAAACGGCATTTCGTTTGGACCTCTAGGGGTCCAAATGACAATTAAATTGACTCTCTTGACTCTCTTGACTCTTGTACTCGCTAGAATTTAGATGATTGAGAGGGAATCTGATAGAAACTTACAAAATTCTTAAGGGGTTGGACAGGCTAGATGCAGGAAGATTGTTCCCGATGTTGGGAAGTCCAGAACAAGGGTTCACAGTTTAAGGATAAGGGGGAAGTCTTTTAAAACCAAGATGAGAAAAACATTTTTCACACAGTGGTGAATCTGTGGAATTCTTTGCCACAGATGGTAGTTGAGGCCAGCTCATTGGTTATATTTAAGAGGGAGTTAGATGTGGCCCTTGTGGTTGAAGGGATCAGGGGGTATGGAGAGAAGGCAGGTACAGGATACTGAGTTGGATGATCAGCCATGATCATATTGAATGGCGGTGCAGGCTCGAAGGGCCGAATGGCCTACTCCTGCACTTATTTTCTATGTTTCTATGTCTTTTGCAGTTCAGAGCTCATAGCTTATTTGTTGTGTTTAGTAGCCTGATGGCTGTGGGGAAGATGCTGTTCCTGAACCTGGACATTACAGTCTTCAGGCTCCTGTAGCTTCTTCCTGATGGCAGTGGTGAGATAAGTGTGTGGCCAGGATGGTGTGGGTCCTGGATGATTTTGGCTGCCTTTTTGAGGCATTGACTACGATTGGTCCCTTCGACGGTGGGGAGGTCAAAGCCGGTGATGGACTGGGCAGTGGTCACAACTTTCAGTAATCTTTTTCGCTCCTGGATGTTCAAGTTGCTGAACCAGGCCACGGTGCAACCAGTCAGAATGCTCTCTAACGTGCACCTGTAGAAGATTAGGAGAATCCTCTTCGACATGCCAAATCTATGTAATCTTCTCAAGAAGTAGAGTCGCTAATGTGTTTTCTTTACAATTGCATCAGTGTGCTGGGTCCAAGAAAGAGCTTCTGATATATGCACGCCCAGGAATCTGAAGTTATTGACCCTCTCCTCCATCGTCCCATTGATATAAACAGGATTGTGGGTCCTCATCCTTCCCCTACTAAAGTCCCCAATCAGTTCCTTGGTCTTACTGATGTTGAGAGCCAGGTTGTTGTGCTGGCACCATTTGGTCAGATGGTCGATCTCACTTCTATACTCTGACTCGTCCCCATCTGTTATTCGTCCAACCACAGTGGTGTCATCGGCGAACTTGATGATGGAGTTCGCACTATGACCGGCTACACACTCATGGGTATAGAGTGAGTATAGAGTAGAGTGAGTAAAGTAGGGGGCTGGCACAGCCTCGAGTTGCTCCTGTACTAATAGCTATCAGGCTATTAAACCTGGCTCGGACAAACTCTGAACATTAATAACCCATTATCTGTCATTTTGCACTTTATCAGTTTGTGTTTTGTAGTCAATGCCTATTATGTTCTGTGTGCTGAAGCAAAGCAAGAATTTCATTGTCCTATCAGGGACACATGACAATAAACTTGAACTTGAACTTGTTACTGAGGATGAAGTGGTTCCTCCAATGTGGTCTGTGGATGAGGAAGTCAAGGATCCAATTGCAGAGGGATGCGCAGAGGCCCAGTTCCGTGAACTTGGTAACCAGCTTGGAAGGGATGTTGGTATTAAATGCCGAGCTGTAGTCTATAAACAATAGCCTGACGTAGGTGTTGTTATTGTCCACGTGGTCCAGTGCGGAGTGGAGTACCAGTGAAATTGCATCTACCGTTGACCTGTTGTGGCGGTATGCGAACTGTAGTTGGTCGAGGTTCTTGTCGAGGTAGGAGTTGATGTGCACCATAACCAACCTCTCAAAGCGCTTCATCACCACAGGCGATAGTGCCACTGGTCGATAATCATTGAGGCACGTCACCTTACTCTTCTTGGGCACCGGTATTATTGATGCCCTTTTAAAGCAGGTGGGAACCTCAGACCTCAGACGTGACATTAACATTAGCATTAAAAGCCAAACTGATAGCTGATGCCCTCCAGACCAAAGATACCAAATCCCAGCAGTAACCTTAACTGTATGAAGCAAGTCTTTAAACCAAACTCCTCTCCTCTACAGGAGTGTACACTTTCTCATGGTGTTTCTTCTTTGTATTTCCCACAGTCTAGAAGAGCAAATACTATTGAAAGAAGCATTTCCATGACTGTAAATGTCTTTGGAATATCCTGACATCCTGAAAGCTTTTACATTCAAATGCAAGGAAAGACATAAAATGTTGGAGTAACTCAACCTGTCATGCAACTCTAATTCTTGGGGATGCTGCCTGGCCTACTGAGTTTCTCCAGCATTTTGTTCTTTCTTTGCTAAACCGGCATCTGCAGTTCCTTGTTTCTACCTACAAATGCAAGTTCATTCTAGTTTACTTCTAAATTTCCCCTTGCGTTTCATACTAATGTATGGCATGCTGTAACTTTACAGCATCACACACACCTTGTATTGTAACTTTGCAGAATCAGGCCAAACTGATAGAGAGCCTCAACTATAATTTATATATTATCTTATATGCCCATTCCTTCCCTGTGTCATTCAGAACTCTGCATGAGGCAAAACATGGAAACAAGAGGAGATTGTTCAGTCCCTTAAGCATAGTTTGAGTTTAGTTTATTGTCATGTGTAGAAACATAGAAACATAGAAAATAGGTGCAGGAGTAGGCCATTTGGCCCTTCAAGCCTGCACCGCCATTCAATATAATCATGGCTGATCATCCAACTCAGTATCCTGTACCCGCCTTCTCTCCATACCCCCTGATCCCTTTAGCCACAAGGGCCACATCTAACTCCCTCTTAAATATAGCCAATGAACTGGCCTCAACTACCTCCTGTGGCAGAGAATTCCAGAGATTCACCACTCTCTGTGTGAAAAATGTTTTCCTCATCTCGGTCTTAAAAGATTTCCCCCTTATCCTTAAACTGTGACCCCTTGTTCTGGACTTCTCCAACATCGGGAACAATCTTCCTACATCTAGCCTGTCCAACCCCTTAAGAATTTTGTAAGTTTCTATAAGATCCCCCCTCAATCTTTTAAACTCTAGCGAGTACAAACCGAGTCTATCCAGTCTTTCTTCATATGAAAGTCCTGACATCCCAGGAATCAGCCTGGTGAACCTTCTCTGTACTCCCTCTATGGCAAGAATGTCCTTCCTCAGATTAGGAGACCAAAACTGTATGCAATACACCAGGTGTGGTCTCACCAAGACCCTGTACAACTTCTGTAGCAGTGAATTCCAGAGATGCACCACTCTCTGTGTGAAAAATGTTTTTCTCATCTCGGTCCTAAAAGATTTCCCCCTTATCCTTAAATTGTGACCCCTTGTTCTGGGCTTCCCCAACATCGGGAACAATCTTCCTGCATCTAGCCTGTCCAACCACTTAAGGGTCGAGATACAGTGAAAAATATTTTGTTGCGTGCTAACCAGTCAGTGGAAAGACAGTGCATGATTACAATCGAGCCACCCACAGTGCACAGATACACGATAAAGGGAGTAACATTAATATGTTTAGTGCAATGTAAAGCCATTAAAGTGAGATCAAAGATAGTCCGAGGGAAAGCAAAAAATGTTGCCGTCGAAGTCGAGATTTGAAAGAGTGGAGCGATTGTAATGCGTGATTGCAGATCCACTTCTGTGACTCTTTGTCACATACAAAGTGTCGCTTCGGTTGGGCACCATCCTGGATCACATAATCTACAATGCACAGAGTTTGTGGCTGATCCGTGCCAATTTCCACCCATCTATGTTATATTTTTATTTTCACACACAGGACAATCAAGAATCTATCAATCTCATCCGAAATTTAAAATTAAGTAATTGTGCTCTTTTATGGGAGAAAAGTTCATACATTCCCCACTCGTGATCTACTGTAAAAGTGTGAAATTTACCTTCTCTCCTGAATTGGCTGTCCCTGATTATATGATTATTCACCTGAAATCATTCTGAGCTTCCCGTATCAACTCCTCCCGCAATCTGAAAAACATACACCAGAACTTCCCAAGGACTACACATTTAATCAAAGTAATTCTCCCTTATGTTCAAACCTTTTTTTTTAAACTTAAGGTCAATATTTGTTACCCATTCCTAATTGCCCTGGATCTTCGTGGCTTTCTGGTAAGACTGGGAGAGTTCAGAGATAGCATGTTCATGTTAGAGTAAAGGGAAATGCTGGCAGGTTTAAAGAACACAGGTTGACGAGGGATATTAATAATTCAGTCCGTAAAAGCAGATTCAATGGTTCACCATTGAACCATTGGCTTCTTCAATGTGGTTGATCCAAGACAAATTGTTGGTGATAATTACATCTATGACTCTATGACTCTATATTTACCACAGACACCTGATCTACCAATGTCTCGTTGAAATTTCAGTACTCTCTTTACGTTACTTTTAATTTCACTGATTTTTGTTTCATCAGAAAATTCGGATCAAGAGCTCACAGTTGTTCTTGAATTGCTAACAAATAAAGACCTAACAAATGTTAGGTCTTTATTCTCTGGAGCGCAGAAAGTTAAGGGGGGACTTGATAGAGGTCTTTAAAATGATGAGAGGGATAGACAGAGTTGATGTGGACAAGCTTTTCCCTTTGAGAATAGGGAAGATTCAAACAAGAGGACATGACTTCAGAATTAAGGGACAGAATTTTAGGGGCTAATATTCAGGGGGAACTCCAACGCAGAGAGTGGTGGCGGTGTGGAATGAGCTTACCAGTGGAAGTGGTGGACTCAGGTTCATTGGTATCATTTAAAAATAAATTGGATAGGCATATGGATGAGTTGGGAATTTCAGGGTTACAGGTACTCTCTTTTACGGTGGGACTTTTAGGGGAAAAACATTTTTGTTTGGCATCAGAAAATTCGGCCGAGAGGCTCACAGTTTCCTTGTAATTGTTAATAATATTATTAATTATGGCGTCAGCATTTAAAATTCTCTCCCAGTCGCTCATTTTTGATTTTTGCTCATTCTCATTATCCTTCTTCTTTGTTATCTGTAAGCAATTTCCCGAGCAGCTTAATATCTTGCCATCTTTTGGGAAATTGTACTCATGGCTAGAAATAAGAGATGGTTCTGAGCTCCAGTCCTACGACAGGAACATAAGCGTGAAATTTCCAGACTATTACAGAGAGAGCGCCAGAGTTTCCGTGACACTTTTTTTCAGTCGAGATGATAAATTAAAGTGCCTTCTGCTTTCAGAGTATCATTTCAGTAGATAGCTGCACACATTTTCCTGATATCCTGGGCATTTTTTAGTCTGCAATCAACATAACTGGTCATGATCACATTGCTCTGTGTGGACACCTGCTCTGTACAAATTATGGTGCTTACATTTAAAAAGTCTTTAACAAAGGAATGTAGAAGGTGTCAGATAAATACTTCTTTCCCCAGGGTTGGATTTTAAATAATTGCTTGTTATGTGGAAACTTATCTTATGCAGCATGAACATCCATTTCAACTGCATCATTTGGCATTCAGTTGAATCGAACATTATTCAATTGCTCAAAAACTTCAAATTGGTCATTACAAGTGCATGTTGGTCCTCTTAATTTGCTCAAACTACTCTGTTCCCAGTCACATCCTCACCTTTCCCATGAAATATTTTAGTCCAGCAAGTATTATTGATTGGTTTCTCTATCACTCTGTCCTTGCATAGTAGTTGGATTTGCAATTTATTATCTCATGTCTGTTTGTGACAGCTATTTTGAAGATCATGGCTACAGAAGCATTCTTTTATAATTCTATGGGAAGCCATCAGGTCCTGAGGACTTGCCAATATTTAGGGCCAACACGGATTTTATCACAAACATGTTTTCTTGCTCAGTGAGTTCATCAATGATTCCATATTAATTCCCCAGAAATGCCAGAAGTTTAATGCAGTCTAACTAACTGCAACTAACACATAGTTATTTTTCACTGATGATATGGAAAACAGATTAATAAAAGTGAGAGGCCATTTCATTAATTGGCTCAACAAAATAAAAATTAATAGCTTCATGAATTTATTTTCCTTTTTTTGTATTACTATAATAATTCCTACTTTAGTACAGCAACTACAATACATTAACACTGTACATAAATCAATATGTTTCCTTCAATGTTGTGTCATTTGTAAATCGGGTATTGATGAGGTGTTGACATAAAGCTAATTAATCTAAAGCCTCACTGTAATATTCATATGTTTCCTTAATTATGTTGTTCATCTTTGTCCACAAACATTGGCAGACAGTTGCCATTGCATGGATTATGAAGTGACAAAGCTGTAAGTGTAACTTCCTTATGCTAAGTAAAAAATAAATAAATATTCCTTCAACCCTGGTATAGACATCAAAATAATCGTAGAAATACTAATAGTCTACTTCGACGGTGCTTTATTTCTCCTGCATAATGATTCCACATACTCATTAGGGGTACAGTAGTCCATCATAAATTGATGGATTTGCATGCAAACAATATATTTTATCCCATATTTCTGGACTGGGACCAAACTCATAAATGATTATGCGAAGTTACATTTGCGTTGGTAGGCAGGCAGAATAAAATGACATGGCAAATATATTGTTCCCATAGCAATTCTTTGATCATTTTTGGATTACATATATCATTGAAGATTGAGGTCAAGGGAGGAAAAAGTGTTGTTTCCTTTTCTACTGTTATACAGTTATTTTCAAGGATACATTTTGATCGCCAGAGGAGCCATGGGTATCAAATTTGGAAAAATATTTTTAATTGTTCTTAAAATACAATGGTCTTTTGATTCAGTTCTGATCCTGAGATCCTCCTGGATGAAGTATATAGTTGCATCCTTGTTTTAGAGGAGGTTTCATAAACTGTTCCTGTTCATGCCAATGGGCTGATCATCAGGTAATTATCCCCTCTGCAGTAACACATTGAGCATAATGCCCCTGTCCCACTTAGGAAACCTGAACGGAAACCTCTGGAGACTTTGCGCCCCACCCAAGGTTTCCGTGCGGTTCCCGGAGGTTTTTGTCAGTCTCCCTACCTGCTTCCACTACCTGCAACCTCCGGCAACCACCTGCAACTTCCGGGAACCACACGGAAACCTTGGGTGGGGCGCAAAGTCTCCAGAGGTTTCTGTTCAGGTTTCCTACGTGGGACAGGGGCGTTACAGTATACACAGGCAGATTCAGATTCTACACTCAAAAGGCAGACTTCAATGTAAAATCAATGGCCATTGGTGATCTGGAATTTTTCCATTCCCCTTTATCATACTGGCAATAGATAGAAGCACAGACACTTCATACTGTCATATACAAAATAAAGAATAGATCTCCCAAATGCTATCCCATCAAATTAACGTATGTTGAGGTGCATGTTTCTGAAATGTATTACGCTCCAGAATAAAGTTTCATAATGGCTATGATGATATATGATATGCCATTTATTGTCACTATACATGTACAGTGAAACTGAAAGCTGCTCGTACTCAGTGCATACATACAATTTTACACAAAAAACAAGAAACAGAAAAACAAAACAGAAGGGAGATGGGGGGGGGGGGAATAGGTGCACAAACCTATATCAAAACTATATCAATGCAGCCAACCACAATATTTCTGCAAAATTAATCATTTAATCCAGGAAAGACTGAGGTGTTGCAGTTTTTGAGGAAAACGTCAGGGGAAAGTACACAGTAAATGGCAAGTCCTTTAACAGCATTCATGTTGAGAGGGACCTTGCAGTCTAAAATCCATAGTTCCTGAAATTAGTACCACAATTGGACAACATGGTAAACAAGGTGTGCGGTATGCTTGCCTTCATTGGTTGAGGCAATGGGTCAAAGAGTCAGGAGGTCATGTGACAGCTTTGGAGTGTGGTGCACAGTTCTGGTTGCCCCATTCACGATGGATCTGAAGCTTTGGAAATGATGCAGAAGAGATTTATTTGAATGCTGCATGGATTTGAAGGTATTAGTTATAAGGATAGGCCAGACGATCTTGGATTGTCTTGTATGAAGTGATGGTTGCTGAGGGGAGACCTGGTAGAAGTTTATAAAATTATGAGAAGCTTGATAGGATACAATGTCAGAATTTTTTTATCAGGGTAAACACATCATATACGAGAGGCCATAGACTTGATGTGAAAGGAGTAAACTTTAAAGCAGAGGTGCGGAGATTTATTTTAAAATCACTCAGTGAGTGGTTGGTGCCTGGGATGCGTTGTTGGGTAGTGGTGGAAGCAGATACGACAGTGGCATTTAAGGTGCTTTTAAATACACACATGAATATGCAGCGACATGGATCATGTGGCAGCAGAATGGATTTGTTTAATTTGACATAATGTCCGGCACACACATACCTGAAGGGCTAGACTGTTCCTTGTTCTGGCCCTTAACTCCAAGAAGACCAAGGAGCTGATTGTAGACTTCAGGAAGTCGAGGGTCGACATGCACACCCCCATCCACATTAAAGAGACGGAGGTGGAACGTGTCTCCAGCTTCAGGTTCCTGGGGGTCAACATCTCCGATGACCTCTCTTGGACCCACAATACCTCAACTCTGGTCAAGAAGGCTCACCAGCGTCTCTTCTTCCTGAGGAGACTGAAGAAGGTCCACCTGTCTCCTCAGATTCTGGTGAACTTCTACCGCTGCACCATCGAGAGCATCCTTACCAACTGTATCACAGTGTGGTATGGCAACTGCTCTGTCTCCGACCGGAAAGCACTGCAGAGGGTGGTGAAAATTGCCCAATGCATCACCGGTTCCTCACTCCCCTCCATTGAGTGTCCAAAGCAAGCGTTGTCTGCGAAGGGCGCACAGCATCGCCAAGGACTGCTCTCACCCCAACCATGGACTGTTTACCCTCCTACCATCTGGGAGGCGCTACAGGTCTCTCCGTTGCCAGACCAGCAGATCCAGGAACAGTTTCTTCCCTGCGGCTGTCACACTACTCAACATTGTACATCGGTGACTGCCAATCACCCCCCCCCCCCGGACACTCCTCCCACAGGAAAAACACTATGACTGTATGCATGTAAATAGATTTATTTATTGAAATCGTATTCTATGTCGCTCTTCCATGGAGATGCTAACTGCATTTCGTTGTCTCTGTACTGTAGACTGACAATGACAATTAAAGTTGAACCTGAATCTGAATCTATGTTCTTTTTTCAAATAGCCAATAGTTACAAAAATGCAGCTGAGAAAAGCAACTTTTGTTATAAATAGCAGAACAACACTTGAAAAAAATCAGACATAATCTTGGAAATTGCCCGAATGTTCAGAGGAATATGCTTCTTGGAGAATACAATGTCTGTGTTATTACTGCAAGGAACCAGGTTGGCATATATGAGGACAATGCTACTCAGAAAAGGCAGGGCTGACGGTTGGGTGGCATTCCATACAACAACAAGATATGCTAAAGCATTAAGTAAGAATTAAGACCCATAAAATCACTGTTATGATGTTGGGAATACAAAAAGTCTAGCCAATAATAGGCCCCCTCTGCCAGAGCAACAACACCACCACTAAGTATAGCCTGGGTTTTTTGCAGTATTTGGGTTTGTTGGTAGGTTTGGTGGGGAGATCAATTCAAAATATCTTGATCCAAGAGCCTCCGACGACTTGCCAGGAGTCCAACATTGCACCCTGGTTATTTAAAGGTCTAATATGGGCCAGCCTTGAGCAATTCAGTGGGTGAGTTATCCCTCTCATGTTTGGAGTCTGGCCATCATTGATGTTATTGCACCTTGCAATGAAAGAGGGTGAATATCTTAACTAAAGCATTTTAGCCGATCAGTCCTAAAGCAACATTACCTCTTGTCAACCTACTCCCTCAAATACCTCACCCAATCTCCCTTACATTTTCCCTGCCCATGTACCTGCACTAAGTTCTGAGGCAGTTCATACTACATGTACACTTCCCACTTTCATAAGTGTTCACTTCTGTAAACGATACTCATTAATACAGCGGATGTTTACTTGCAAATGATAAATTGGACATAGATACAATCTGGAAAGAACAAGGGATACCAAACTTGATTGGGTTACTGATGTAGGCAGCATTCGGCAGAGCAAGTTCATTGGAGCTGTGTTTGATTTAGTTTCTTGCTTCTATATTTAATGGCGTGCAAGAATCACAGATTGTCACATGGACTAGGGGGAGACTAATGTACCAATAATCAAAACGACCAGCAGGTCAGACCTAGGAAATTATAAATCCATTAGCATGACTCTAGTTATAGGCTAGTCGCTGGAGGGCATCATTAGAGATATTCGGTGTGACCACCTGGACAGACAAGGAGTCATTAGAGACATTCTCATCATGGTTTCTGGAGAGGATATTGATGGCTCAACAACCTGATTAGATTATCCCGAGGAAATTACTTGGTTGCGGGATGAAGGTGCCCTGTTGATATTGCACATTTGGATTTTCCTAATATTCACGCAGGGTGCCAGACAACTGGTTACATTTTGAGATGGAGACGTATCCAGGATCAGATGATGATTTGGTTTCATTAGCTGAAGTGGTTATTGATATAATGTTTCTGTTTGTATGCGGCGTGGTTAGTGGTGGGTGCCCCACAGGAATAGGTTTCACGATTAGACAGGGTGAACAGAAAGGACCCACTTCCCTCAGCAGAGGGATCAGTAACTAATAACTGACAGGATTTAAAGGGAAATATTTAAATTATCTGTGTTTGAGATTGAAGAAGGGCCTTGACTCAAAATGTCATCTATCCATGTCATCCTGAAATGCTGCCTGTCTCCTGAGTTACTCCAGCACTTTGTTTCTTTTTTGTAAACCAGCACCTGCAGTTTCTTGTCTTCAGAGTTAAAAAGTAGTTATTTTGCACAGAGAAACAAACCCCTAAGGTGATGGGTTCTGGCTTTGACACATTATATTGAGACACATACTTTATTTGTCGATGAAGTGCCTTAATGAGCACTTGAAGAGCAGTGACTTGCAGTGGGACTGACTGAGAGCTGTGAGTCACATAATTACATCTTTTAATAGACACAAAATGCTGGAGTAACTCAGCGGGCATCATCTCCGGAGGGAAGGAATGGGTAACATTTCGGGTCGAGGCCCTTCTTCAGGGGAGACATCATTCTCAGTCTGAAGAAGGGTCTCGATCCGAAACATCACCTATTCCTTCTATCCAGACACGCTGCCTGTCCCGTTGAGTTACTCCAGTATTTTGTGTCTATTCTCAGTTGAAACAAGCATCTGTAGTTCCTTCCTACAATCTTAAATACATCCGTTATTGGCTGACTTGAACTCAATGGATCAAAGAGCCTCTTTCTGTGCTGTTACTCAGTATGATTCTCTGATCATTTTGTGCAGCTGTCAGCTGACAGGATGACCTGCCGGGTTTATGCTTGCATGCTTGACCCTCCAGGTACTGGGCATTAGGTACATCCAGTGCTGGGCCCTGGGACCTGGAACTTACCCAGGCCAGGGGCCAGGGACCAAGGGATCAGAAACCAGAGACCAGAGACCTTGAGAGGTCTAATCCAGTATTCTGGGCATGTACTGATCTGGATCCATAACCAAATTCACTACACAGGTTTCATTCTATAACAGATCATCATCATCATCATCATCATCCTTTATTGCCATCTTGCAAAGCAACAGTTGTACAGTGCAAAATGAGAAGACGTTTCCCAGGGAATATCGGAGCATCGCACATAAAACGTAAACATTTCACACATAAAATAAAAACAATTAAAAAACAATCCAGCTCCTGATAAAACAGTACGAATAGTTTAAAAAAGTGCAGGTAAAAACAGCAACATTAAAATACAAGTAAAAACAGTCATAAAATGTCCAGGGCAGCTGATTTAAGTGGCCAGAGCCAGTGCCAGAGTTATTACTCAGTGCCAGTTATTAAATTGTCAGTGCAAAAGCAGCAGACTGCACAGACGGGAGAAGCTGGGTCACTTTCTTTTTCTGGAGTATAAGATTCCTGGCCATGGGATGTCACTATGAAACAGATACTACACTGATAGGTCCAGGTTTGATAGAGTGGAATGGAGCTCTTGAAGTTTGATGAAAGTCGTAGCAAGTCTGCAGTAGTTGGAGAGGAAAGGGGACAGGTTATAAGTGGAGCAATGGTGGGAGGAGGGAGGGTGACAGGTAGTGGGGCAGTGGGTGAAGCAGGTGTGGAAATGAAGGGGAAGTGAGTGAAGCAAATGGGCGAATGAGGGAGGGAGTGGATGCAGTGGGTGGGAGAAGTGAAGAGGGTGTGAGAGGAGGAGGAAGTGAGTCGAGCAGGTGGTGGGAGTAAGGAGGGAGTGCATGGAGCAGGTGGGGGAAGTGAATTAAGAGGGTTATGGGGGTGAATTAAACAATGAGGGGAAAGTGAGTGTGTGAACAAGTGGAGTGGGGTGTGGAAGTAAGGGGGCAATAAGTGGAGCAGTGAGTGAGAGGAGTTAAGTGGGAATGACTGCAAGGCCAGGGTCTGGACTGGGTGTTTCGATGAGGTTGGTGGTCTGTTAGAGGGAATAAAGACCAAGTGTTAAGCGTGGACCTTTAAGAGATCCATGTGTTGGTAGTTCCAGTTGCCAGATGCCAGGACATTTAAGAGCCATTCAAAATGTTCCCTTTAAATCCACTGAAGTGAAATTACAATCTGGCTGTTAAGTCCTGCCTCAACAGGAGACACCATGCCAGACATGGGACATGAATATGGCAGAAGTAGTGTCTAAACCATTGAATGACAGGAGGATATCTGATTATCTCACTAATAACCAAGCTACTGTTTAGAGGAACCAAAACAAATCGATGTTATTTGGAAACTGCACTGCAAGTACCAATTGATGGTTTCCCGGATAAAATCCCACCACTTATGTTATAAAATCTGAAATCGAGCCAACAACCTCAAATGTTATAAAAAATGAACTGCAAGTGCTGGTTTATACCAAAGATAGACATGAAATGTAGGTGTAACTCAATGGGTCAGGCAGGATCTTTGGAGAAAATTGACAGGTGACATTTCGGATGACTGACCCACTGAGTAATGCCCCTGTATCACTTAGGAAACCTGAATGGAAATCTCTGGAGACTTTGCGCCCCACCCATGGTTTCCGTGTTGTTCCCGGAGGTTGCAGGTGGTTTTTCACGCAGAGAGTGGTGAGTCTCTGGAACTCTCTGCCGCAGAGGGTAATCGAGGCCAGTTCATTGGCTATATTTAAGAGGGAGTTAGATGTGGCCCTTGTGGCTAAGGGGATCAGAGGGTATGGAGAGAAGGCAGGTACGGGATACTGAGTTGGATGATCAGCCATGATCATATTGAATGGCGGTGCAGGCTCGAAGGGCCGAATGGCCTACTCCTGCACCTAATTTCTATGTTTCTATGTTTCCGGAGGTTGCAGGTAGTGGAAGCAGGTAGGGAGACTGACAAAACCTCCAGGAACCTCCGGGAACCGCACAGAAACCTGTGGGGCGCAAAGTCTCCAGAGGTTTCCGTTCAGGTTTCCTAAGTGGGACAGGGGCATTACTCCAGCACTTTGTATCTAACCTGAAATATTAACTGTTTTGCTCACCACAGATGCTGCCTGACTTGACTTGCTGAGCATCTCCAGCATTTTCTGTTTTTATTTCAATTTAATATGTTTACAGATTTTTGGAAAAAATATTAGATTGTCGAGTGTGGGGTTAGGTGTGTCATATCATTCCATCAATGTGCCACAGGGCAATAGCAACGTGTTTAAATATTATGTGTAGGAAGGACCAGAAACGTGGTTGGTGGGCAGGACTACGTCAAACTGAAGCGCAGAGGACTGTGACCTCCTCTCCCTACCATCCTACTAGCCAATGTTTAATCACTGGAAAATAAAGTGGAGGACTTAAGGTCAAGGCTGCTTTATCAAAGGGAGCTGAGGAAATTCTCTTTTCACGGAGACATGGCTCACCCTCAGCTCCCCAGAATCAGCCGTCCAGCCTGATGGTTTCTCCATCTATCACATGGACCGATCGCAGGCATCTGGGAAAGGGAGAGGCGGAGAGGCCTGCTTCATGGTCAAATCCTCATGGTGCTCAGACGTGGCAGTCCTGTCCAACTCCTGCTCTCTGCACCTGGAACATCTGGCGGTGAAGTGCTGCCCCTTCTGCCTCCAGAGGGAATTCACCTCCATCATCCCGACCTGTGGTCTACATCCCACCCCAGGCAGACGTCCGTCTAGCACTGGAGGAGCTGCACGCTGTGGTCAACAAGCGCCAGTCAGCATACCCTGAAGCCTTTACCTAGGTATGTTACAAAACGTACCTGAATCGTGGCTGAGCATCTGCCCCTCCCCTTGTGTGTGATTTTGGAGCTGTTTGGAGGGGGCGGGTTTAAAACCCGATTTTTACTAGGCTGTTCCAATCGCAGATGTTCAGCCTAGTAAATCATTAACGGAGAATCGCTGCAAGACCCGGTCCCAAAAGCTATTATTAGTTTTATAGGCCTCGAAGAGTAGATATAATAAATTTAAAAACTCTCGTTCATTCCGCAAGCTCTGGCAGCCCCAGGGTTTTATAAAGCAAACAATTAAAGGTATGTACCTTATTTTTACATTAAATGGGGCATGTATATAACCCTATAATTATAATTTTCTATAGCGAGTAGCTCATTTTGGGCTTTTTATATCCCCCAGTATTTTTCTCGGCATTTGAGGGCACTAATCCAGCGCGCTGTCAACATTCTAAACCTGCGCGTTCCACATGAACCCACTAGAAAACCGATTTATTTACAGCAATTGAACACTAAATTCCTTCCATTTGGCCTATAAATTAATGTAAATTAGATATAAAAATCATGTTATATTGTGAATTATTTGTGAATAATCTTTGGACACTTAGGCTATTTAAAAATGCTAATCTTTCCTTAAGAAATGTGCTTTTGACTATCTAAGATCACAGCTTTTTTGTAATGCCCATTGAAAATCAATAGGGAACAAGATGCTAATTTCCGAGTATGAAAATTGTCATAACTTTTTTAATACTTGAGATATGAAAGTGAATTTGGTGTCAAATTAAACTTATTGTTATGCTTTATCTGATGGGATAAATTGCAGACTTGATTTTTTAAATCTCAAAATTTTGTAACATTGCTACTTTACCACCATAGCCGGGGACTTCAACAAAGCCAACCTGAAAAAATCACTCCCGAACTACCACCACCATGCAGCACCAGGGGACAAAAAAACCCTGGGTACCACCCTGCTCGGCCGGAAGTACTCGTTGGACCCAGGCGCCGTAATCCATCCCGGGTGCCGGTCCCACACAACTTGAGCCGCCTTTCCTCAACTCCCTCCGAGATGCAGGGAAGCATCTCCTGTACGGGCTCCTCCTCCCCACCCTGCATTTCCTCGCCCTGGTCCATCGTCAGACACTAAGTGGAGGTCGTTGTCGCCTTCTGGTCGCGAGGGGGGCCCCTGGTGGGGGTCCGTCTATGCAGGGATTCTCCCCCTTTCCATCGGGGACCTTGGGTGGAGGGTACAGCACCGAGGAGTCCCTTCCAACCTGTTTCTATTGCGGTTCACAGACTCGCCAGCCGCCTGCCAAATTTGAGGGCTGGAAGAGTTTGTGCACCACGTGTATGTGGAATGTGTGAGGTTGCGGCTCATGTTTGATTATTTAAAGGGGCTGCTTCTTGCCTTCTGGCTGCATTTCTCACCCACCATCTTCGGACACCATGTGCGTAGGGGAGAGGGTAGGGCCGAGGATGCCCTGGTTGGGTTGCTCCTGGGCCTGGCCAAGCTGGCCATCCACGAGTCATGGCACAAGGCGGAAGAGGGCTCTGCCCGAGCCGGTTGCCTGCCCCTTTTCTGGGGTTACGGACATGCCCGGGTGGTTCTAGACGGGTGATGAGCCAGTGTATAAAGTACCAATTGAACAAATGGTGCCAGCACAACAAACAGGCTCTCAATATCAGTAAAACCAATGAACTGATTTTGGACATTGGAACAGGAAGGATGAGGACTCATAATCCTGTTTATAACAACGGGACATTGGTGGAGAGTGTCAAAATCTTCAAATTATTGGGCTGCATATTTCCGAAGATCTTTCCTGGACCCAGCAACTGATACGATTATAAAGAAAGTGCATCAACACCTCTACTTCCTGGGAAGAATACGGAGATTCGGTATGTCAGAGAGTATTCTTTTGAAATTCTACAGGTGTACAGTGGAGAGCATATTGACTGGTTGCATCATGGCTTGGTTCGGCAACCTGAACGTCCAGGAGCGGAAAAGACTGCAAAAAGGTTGTGACCACTGCCCAGTCCATCACTGGCTCTGACCTTCCCATCATCAAAGGGATTTACCGGAGTCACTAACTCAAAAAGGCCGCCAGCACTATCAGAGACCCACACCATCACGTCCACCCCTGCCATCGGGAAGAAGGTACAGGAGCCTGAGAACTGTAACGGCCAGGTTCAGGAACAGCTACTTCCCCACAGCCATCAGGCTATTAAAAACTGCAACCTCAAATAAACTCTGAACTGCAATAGACTAATATTATTATTATTGCACTACTATTGTTTGCTTGATGTGTGAACGTATGTGTGCATGTGTATATATAAGTATATGTGTGTATTTGTGAGTAAATGTATATACACACACTAGACTTTTTTTTCTCTCGCTTATTATATTGTTTACAATGTACTATGTTTACATATTCTGCTGTGCTGCAGCAAGTAAGATTATCATGGTTCTATCTGGGACCTATGACAATAAAACACTCTTGGCTCTTGAACTGCAGATGACTTGACCCGAAACGTCACCCATTCCTTCTCTCCAGAGATGCAGCCTATCCCGCTGAGTTACTTCAGCTTTTTGTGTTTAAATATTATAGTTGCCTGAGGGTCCCTGTTTTATTTCACCAATCAAACAAATGGCTTGGATGATGGGTATGGATAAATATCAACAAACTTGTCAGTAATCCTCTCACTGGTCTGTGGGTGAATTAACATGCATAAATATAGGTGTGAGTGAACATGCACCTGTATCAATTCGTAAATGTGTGCATGCACACACGTCTCTGTTCATGAGCGTCTGCGTGATAGGGGAGATAGGGGATCTGAATGTGTGACTGAGAAGCTGGTGCGGGAAGGAGGGATTTAGATTCTTAGACCACTGGGATCTGTTTTGGGGCCAGGGTGAATTGTACAAAAGGGACAGGTTGCACCTTAACAGGTGGGGGACCAACATTCAGGCAACCAGGTTTGCCACTGCTACACAGGTGGGTTTAAACTTAAATGTGGGGGGGAGGAGACAAACTGGAAATACAGGATGGAGTTAAAGGGAAAGTTAAGAAAGACACCAGAATTAACGGGGCAGAAAGCTCAGGATGGGATAGGAGAGTATGGCCAAGTGAAATGGGAATCGATTGGGAAATGCGAAGGGAGGATTGGATTAAAAGTATTATATATGAATGCACAAAGTATCAGATCAGAAATAAAGTGGACGAGCTTGAGGCTCAGTTAGAAATTGGCAAGTATGATGTTGTGGGAATTACAGAGACATGGCGGCAAGAGGACTATGGCTGGGAACTGAATATTCAGGGGTATACGTCCTATTGAAAAGACAGACAGGTGGGCAGAAAGGGTGGGGTAGCCCTGTTGGTAAGGATTGAAATTCAGTCCCGTGTGAGAGGTGACATAGAATAAGGAGATGTGGAGTGAGTATGGATAGAACTGAGGAATTGTAAGGGTAAAAAGACCCTATTGGGAGTTATCTACAGGCCCCAAAACAATAGCCTGGATATCGGGTGCAAGAGGAATCGAGAGTTAAAATTGGCATGTTGCAAAGGTAATGGCCCTGTCTCACGGTGCAAGTCCACCCACGAGTGATCCCGAGTTTAAAACAAATTAACGTAGCGGGAACATTGGAACTCGTAACGCTAACGGCAGGTACTCAGAAAACTTGTTAACGCGTGAAAATCTTTCAACATGGTGAAAGATTTCCGCGAGTCAAATTTACTTTTGAAGTTAAATTTTTGAACTTTTAAACTCGTTGTAAGAACTCCCCCCCCCACCTCCCCGTCCCGACCCGACCCGACCCGACCCCCTGGGAAACTGAAGGGAGCGACAATCAACTGCCACGCATACAAATAATGTCATACACAAGAAAGGGCAGATGATGGTTGACAAAAAGTGAACACACAGTGCTGGAGTAACACAACGACGCAGACGCAGCAGAATTTTGGAAACGTCATCCCGCCACCCATTCCTTCTCTCCAGAGATGCTGCCTGCCCAGTGAGTTAGAGTGCCCACGGTAGACTCATGAGTCACTACGGTAAACTCACGGGCTACTACGTTCTTACAACAAGTTAAACATTTTTACTTCAAGAGTAAAATTGACTCGTGGAAACCTTTCATCATGTTGAAAGATTTTCACGAGTTAACAAGTTTCCCGAGTACCTGCCGTTAGCGTCACGAGTTCCCGACGTTCCCGCAAAGCTAATTCTACGTGATTACCACGAGTTTGATTTGCTTTAAACTCGGGATCACTCGTGTGTGGACTCGCACCGTGAGACTGGGGTTTATTGCTAGTTGTTATGGGAGAGTTCAACATGCAGGTAGACTGGGAAAATCAGGTTGGTACTGGACCCCAAGAGAGAGCGTTTGTGGAGTGCCTCCGAGATGGATTCTTAGAGCAGCTTGAATTGGAGCCTATCAGGAGGAAGGCAATTCTGGATTTAGTGTTGTGTAATGAACCAGATTTGATAAGGGAACTCAAGGTAAAGAAGCCATTAGGAGGTAGTGATCATAATATGATAGGTTTTAATCTACAATTTGGGAGGGAGAAGGGAAAATCGGAAGTGTCAGTATTACAATTAAGCAAAGGGGACTATGGAGCCATGAGGGAGGAGCTGGCCAAAGTTTAGTGGGAAGAGACCTGAGCAGGGATGGCAGTGGAACAGTAATATTTCTGGGAATAATACAGAAGGTGCCGGATCAGTTCAGTCAAAAGAGGAAGAAAGATTCTAAGGGGAGTAAGAGGCAACCGTGGCTGACAAGAGAAGTCAGGGACAGTATAAAAATAAAGGAGAAGTATAACAGAGCAAAGATGAGTGTTAGGTAGAATGATGGGACTGAAGGCTGATAAATCCCCAGGGCATGATGATCTGCATCCCAGGACACATAAGGAAGTGGCTCTAGAAAATTGTGGATGCATTGGTGATAATTTTCCAATGTTCTATAGATTCAGGAACAGTTCCTGTGGATTAGAGGGTATTTAAGAAAGGCGGGAGAGAGAAAACAGGGAATTATAGTTCAGTTAGCCTGACATCGGTGGTGGGGAAGATGTTGATCAATTATAAAAGATGAAATAGCAGCACATTTGGATAGCAGTAACAGGATCGGTCTGAGTCAGCATGGATTTACGAAGAGGAAATCATGCTTCACCAATCTTCTGGAATTTTTTGAGGATGTAACTAGGAAAATGGACAAAGCAGAGCCAGTGGGTGTAGTGTACCTGGACTTTCAGAAAGCATTTGATAAGGTCCCACATAGGAGATTAATGGGCAAAATTAGAGCACATGGTATTGGGGGTAGGGTGCTGACATGGATAGAAAATTGGTTGGCAGACAGGAAACAAAGAGTATGTATTTATCAGTCCCTTTCAGAATGGGCAGGCAGTGACTAGTGGGGTACTGCAAGGCTCAGTGCTGGGACCGCAGCTATTTACAATATACATCAATGATTTGGATGAAGGGATTAAAAGTAACATTAGCAAATTTGAAGAGGACACAAAGCTGGGTGGCAGTGTGAACTGTAAGGAGGATGCTATGAGGATGCAGGGTGACTTGGACAGGTTGCGTGAGTGGGCAGATGCATGGCAGATGCCGTTTAATATGGATAAATGTGAGGTTATCCACTTTGATGGCAAGAGCAGAAAGGCAGATCATTATCTGAATGGTGTTAAGTTAGGAAAAGGGGAAGTACTACAAGATCTGTGTGTCCCTGTGCATCAGTCACTGAAAGTAAGCATGCAGGTACAGCAGGCAGTGAAGAAAGCTAATGGCATGTTGACCTTCATAACAAGAGTAGTTGAGTATAGGAGTTGAGGGGATCTTATTAAAAACATAAGATTATTAAGGGATTGGACACACTAGATGCAGGAAACATGTTCCTGATGTTGGGGGAGTCCAGAACCAGGGACCACAGTTTAAGAATAAGGGGTAGGCCATTTAGAACGGAGATGAGGAAAAACTTTTTCACCCAGAGAGTGTGAATCTATGGAATTCTCTGCGGCAGAAGGCAGTGGAAGCCAATTCTCTGGATGCTTTCAAGAGAGAGTCGGGTAGAGCCCTTAAAGATAGCGGAGTCAAGGGATATGGGGAGAAGGCAAGAACGGGGTACTGATTGTGGATGATCAGCCATGATCACGGTGAATGGTGGTACTTGCTCGAAGGGCCGAATGGCCCACTCCCGCACCTATTGCCACTTGTCTATTGCGTGTGTGGCGTACATTTCTGTGCGTGTGCTTTTCTGTGCACGTGTGTGTGGTTGTTTAAGCATGTCGCTGTGCATGTGCGAATTTCTGAATGTGTGTCCATTTCTATGTGTGTTTTGGGGGATCAGAGTGCTGCCCAAAAAGACCTTTGGTCTAAAAACGCGCTATTTACGAGGTATTTGCAATGTTTGTCAAATGTTCAATTTTGTGACACTGTATCATTTACTTGACAGTGACACTGAGACTGCAGTACGTGTTGCTGCATCCTAATTAGTTGACATGCTGATATCCAACTGGTTCATTTTATTCAACCTGGAAGCTTGCCTGTTGAGGCCTCATATGAAAATGGATGTCAATTTACTTATTTAGCCATTTAATTTTTGTTTGCAGATACTGTATTTAACAGATAACCATTTGTATCAATATTTCCCCAACACCAAAATGGAAGTCATTACAGGTAATCCATTAATTTCCATGAAAATGTCATGAATAACTATAAGAGACATAATGTGCATTTCTAATAATTCATCATGTCGGTTGCTGTCATTAATATAGATTCACAAGCATTAAATGAATCTCTTCTAGTTAGTGGTTATTCATTATGAGAAATGAAGTGGCAGTTCATCAAAGTCGATGAAAACAAACCAACTTTCAGCTGCTTTCATCATAAGCAACTATTGAACATTTATGAACCGCTGAGGTTTGAAAGTGACAGGTAAATGCATTCACATTAATATTCTTTCAAATACAGTTTCATTCTCTTTAACGTAAGCTTGCCTTTGAGTACAACATAGGAACAGGATCTTCGGTCAGTTTAGTTTATTGTTACGTGTACCGAGGCACAGTGAAAAGCTTTGTTGCATGCTAACCAGTCAACAGAAAGATAATATATGATTACAATCGATCCATTGTGTATAGATATATAAGGGAATATTGTTAAATGCAAGGTACAGCCAGCAAAGTTGGATCAAGGGTAGTCTGAGGGTCAGCAAAGCAGTAGATAGTAGTTCCGCACTGCTCTCTGGTTATAGTAGGATGATTCAGTTGCCTGATAATAGCTGGGAAGAAATTGTCCCCGAATTTGGTGTTGTGTGCATTTTCAGATTCAGATTCAGATTCAGATTCAGATTCAATTTTAATTGTCATTGTCAGTGTACAGTACAGAGACAACGAAATGCATTTAGCATCTCCCTGGAAGAGCGACATAGCAAACGATTTGAATAAATAATAATAAGTGTCCAGAGGGGGGGGGGGGGGGGGTGGTGATTGGCAGTCACCGAGGTACGTTGTTGAGTAGAGTGACAGCCGCCGGAAAGAAGCTGTTCCTCGACCTGCTGGTTCGGCAACGGAGAGACCTGTAGCGCCTCCCGGATGGTAGGAGGGTAAACAGTCCATGGTTGGAGTGAGAGCAGTCCTTGGCGATGCTGAGCGCCCTCCGCAGACAGCGCTTGCTTTGGACAGACTCAATGGAGGGGAGCGAGGAACCGGTGATGCGTTGGGCAATTTTCACACTTCTATACCTTTGGGAGAGGGGAGAAGAGGGGTTGGCCAAGGTGCGACTGGTCCTTCGTTATGCTGCTGTCCTTGCCCAGTCAGCTTGAGGTGTAAATGGAGTAAATGGAAGGGAGGTTGGTTTGTGTGATGGTCTGGGCTGCTTCCACAATTCACTGCAATTTCTTGCGGTGTTGGATGGAGTTGTTCCCAAACCAAGCTGTGATGCATCCTGATAAAATGGTTTCTATGGTGAATCATTAAAATGAATTTATCGTGCGTTGTGGTTGCAATGCGAGCATAAAATTAAAAAATCACATGGGTTCTAAAGTAATGCCTTTATGGTGTAGGATATTAATATTCATGCGTGTAAAGTTACTGTCTGGGCCTATTTAGAGGACATAGCAACATATTCTGTAGAATTATATCTTACAAAATCAAAGCTAATTCCAAATTTCTATCTCCCCACTGCCTGAATCTCTGCCCAGAGTCCCACATCCCTCTTAAGCCAAACCTACTGCCCTTCCTCATTTCAGATTCTAACATCATGGTTTTAAGTAACAACCGAGTCTAAGGCAGAACAGTATAAAGGTTCCATGAGCAAAACACTCTGACAAAGCTGTGAGCGGGGCTTTGCCAGCTGTAAAAGCTGTCAGTAAATTTTAACATGCTTTAACTATCTCTTACATTAAAACTTTTAATATTTTATTATTGAATGAACTGAGGGTCTCCAGTGGAAGCCATAGAGTCATACTATGTGGAAAACGGCCCTTCGACCCAACTTTTCCATGCCAACCAGCATGTCCCATCTACACTGGTCCCACCTGCTTGCATTTGGCCCATATCCCCCCAAACCTTTCCTGTCATGTACGTACCTATCTAATTGTTTCTTAAACATTGCAATAGTTCACGTCTCAACTACAATAGACAATAGGTGCAGGAGTAGGCCATTTGGCCCTTCGAGCCAGCACCACCATTCAATGTGATCATGGCTGATCATCCCCAATCAGTACCCCATTCCTGCTTTCTCCCCATATCCCCTGGCTGCGCTATTTTTAAGCCCTCTCTCTTAAAAGCATCCAGAGAACCTGCCTCCACCACCCTCTGAGGCAGAGAATTCCACAGACTCACCACTCTCTGTGAGAAAAAGTGTGGTCCCTGGTTCTGGACTCCCCCAACATCGGGAACATGTTTCCTGCCTCTAGTGTGTCCAAGCCCTTAACAATCATATTTTCCAATGAGAATCCCTCTCATCCCTCTAAATTCCAGAGTGTACAAGCCCAACTCCTCCTCTGGCAGCTCGTTCCTTGGAGGAGGTAGTTGAGACCCACCATCCTATATATGTAAAAGTTATTCCTGTTAAATCTTTCTCTTTTTACCTTAATCCTACGTCCTCTGGTTCTCGATTTCCCGTACTCTGGGCAAGAGACTCTACCCAATCTAAATTCTGAAGGAATTGTCCATGTGTCTTTCCCACATTTAAACCCCTGTCCCACTGTGCGAGTCCACCCACGAGTGATCCCGAGCTAAAAACAAATCAAACTTGTGGTAATCACGTAGAATGAACGTAGCGGGAACGTCTGAGCTCGTTTACGTAACTTAGCGACTCGTAACGCTAACAGCAGGTACTCGGGAAACGTGTTAACTCGTGAACATTTTTCAACATGTTGAAAGATTTCCACGAGTCAAATATACTCTTGAAGGAAAATGTTGATACTTTGAAACTCGTTGTAATACCGTAATAGCCGGTGAGTTTACCGTAGTGACTCGTGGGTTTACTGTAGTAACTCGTGGGTACTCGTAACTCGGCAGCTGGACAGAGAACGAAAATGTGAGTAAAAAAAGGTTCGCCAAGTCTGCCTGTCAGGAATGATCCCCTGATGCTGGAGACACCTGTGGGAATCTCACCTTGGCTTTTGGAATAGAGTGACCAACAACCAATATTTCCAGATTTCCAAGCGCAGGTCACTTCCCTTGTTTATGTGTCTTTCACATTACTGCTTCAGAGGTTTGATGCGTTATGTGGGGTGGGGTGGGGAGGGGGGGGTAGTGAGCACATTCCTGTTTTAAATAAATGTAGAAAGGAATTGCAGATGGTGGTTTACATCGAAGACAGGCACAAACACCTGGAGTAGCTCTGCAGGTCATGCAGCATCGCTAAAAAAAAAGAGTCTCGACCCGAAGCGTCGCCTATTCCTTTTCTCCAGAGATGCCGTCTGACCCACTGAGTTCCTCCAGCTTTTTGTGTCCATCTCTTGTTTGAATAAGATTATTTGAAAATGAAATGATCCACACCAACTCTTAAAAATAAATCGCCTCTATGTGAAAAATAAAGCAATTGCAAAAATTTTGCCAACACGAAGAGGAATATCCTTTGGGGTCGTTCGCTACCATCCGCAGTCTTACAGATAAAACAGTGCAGGATATGATAATGTGGCCAATGATGCAGGTGTGAGGCGAGATCCCCGAAATACAGTCTGCCGAGCGATGAATAAACAGGGGTGAGAAATGTACTAACAGTCAGCCTATATATTGAAAAATCCCAAAGTACATTAGACAAGAAACGTTTACAAATAGCGAAGCTTTGCGTATGGCAGCGCACACACCTGGTGAAAATGTCCCAAAGGGCGGTAACAGCCCACTGAACCAGCCGTCAAACACTCAATTTCATTTCTGCCCGCATTCACATCAATTTCCCACATGAGCCCCATTCGACCACTCATCATTTTTTATCATGGGATGATTTTTCCACACGTCGGTAGTCGTTGTTGGCTCAAGAGTAACTCGGGAGAGGAACTTGGTACATCGTAGAAATGAGAAATAAACGGCAAACTTAGACATACACGTGGGAACACGTTGAACATAAACTTGGAATCTCGTAGAAAACCATGAGTTTGATTTTTTCTTTAACTCGGGATAACTAGTGGATGGACTCGTACCGTGGGACAGGGCCATTAGGTAGAAGTTTCTGCTACAAAAAATATTGGATGTTTGATAATCCAGAGGCACTGGAGTGATAAATGTAGATCGGGATGTTGGTGCCTAGTGCTGCCTGCTTCAAATGCATGCTAACAAAGACATATTACAAAGAATGTTATGCGAATGCAGTTCCTGTTCAGTAACGTCTCAACAGTTCTGTCATTCATGAATCTGTAAACATTGATCATTTGGATGTGAATGATTTCACAATCTTTTATCCTTTTGTCTAACTACATGGGCATTATTGGCAATGTAAATATTTATTACCCATCCACAATTGCCCCTGAACTGTGAAATCTGAATTAGAGGTCCAGCACTCTGGCTGTAGGTTGAATAGCTGAAGGCTAAAGGGCCTGTCCCACCAGCATGCGACTGCATGCGTCAAGCGCGACCAAACGTGGCGGCTTGAGGCGTACGGCCTCGCGGGGCCCGTCCCACTTCCAACCGCGGAGCCGTATGGAGTTGTGCGAGATGTACATCATACTCACCAATCAGCTGGGCAGGATGCGGGACGACTGAATTTGAACGTCACACGGCGTCGGGCGGTTACGTCATCACGCACCACCACGCGCTAGGTGTACGGCGTCAAGATGCTGCGTACGCCAGTCGAGACGCTGCGTACGGCCTCAATGCGGCTGCGGGCCGACAGGCCGTTGCCGCGCGGGATTTTTGGACAGTGTCAGTTTTTTGGAGCCCCGCGCGGTGTCCGGACCAGCTCCGCACAACTCCATACGGCTCTGGCGATCGAAGTGTGATCAGCCCCGCAATGCAGTAAGGCTCAAGCGACCACGTTAGGTCGCACTTGCCGCATGGAGTCGCATGCTGGTGGGACAGGCCCTTAATGCTTCTTCAACAATCAAGAGAACTGAAAACCAAACTACATTAACCAGTTGTTTATCTCACCAATCTGGGACTGCCAGGTTCAGGAACAGTTTCTGCCCAACAACCAATAGGCTCTTGAACACTACAAACACCAGCTAAACAACAAACTTTGAACTGTCATCATTGTATGAGGGACTTTGGGCTTTTATTTTGCGCTAATATTGGGGTTTTTTTTAATTGAACTTTCCTTTGTGTTATGTATAAGTAATGTGTTTACAGGACTGTTATGCTGCAGCAAGTAAGGATTTAATTGTTTTATTTTTAGTACAACATTCTTGACTCTCATGGCTCTTGGGTTTAGCTTGCTTGCTTTCAGAATCATCTGTCCATTGAATATTTTCGCTGTGGTAAATGTATGTTAATTGCTGTGATAATTTTGGTGTCTGTTACTTCATTGTTTAATGCTGAAAAAAGGTTCACTAGTTTTAATAATTGCTTTAGACTTTAGAAATACATTGCGGAAACTGGCCCTTCAGCGAACCGAGTCCACCCGACCAGCAATCACCCCGTACATTAGAACTATCCTACACACTGGGGACAATTTACAATTTTACTGAAGCCAATTAACCTCCAAACCTGTACGTCTTTGAAGTGTGGGAGAAAACCATAGAAAGCCCACACGGTCATAGGAAGAGTGTACAAACTCTGTACGGACAGCACCTGGGTTTCTGCTACAGTGAGGCAGCAACTCTACTGCTGTGCTACAGTGCCACTTTAATAATAATACAGACAGAACATTGTTCAGTGAGACATAGCCCACTCACATTATACAGACTGGCTTTGGAACAATCAACAAAAATAGAAATGCTATAAGAACTCATCCAGTCAAACAGCATCTGTGGAAAGAAAAAAAACAATGAATGTTCCGTGTTAGGGCTCCTAACTCAGAACAAGGTGAGGAACAAGGGCAAGTTGGGCCGAATGACCCTGTAACTGAGGGGGTGGGAGAAAGGGTGGAGGGGGGGAAGGAGTGAGATGTTGAACAAAAGACTGTATGATGATCATTTAGGTGATAGGGAGCATGAGTACTGATTATGAGGAGGAATTTTATAGAAAGATGAGAAAATTATTTAAAATGATTTTATCATTTAAAAATAAATTGGATAGGTACATGGACGGGAAAGGAATGGAGGGTTATGGTCTGAGTGCAGGTAGATGGGACTAGGGGAAAATAAGTGTTCGGCACGGACTTGAAGGGCCGAGATGGCCTGTTTTCCGTGCTGTAATTGTTATATGGTTATATGGTTATAAAAAGACATAAGCATCACAAAGAGAAACAGCGAGAAGGGAATTGACCTGAATTTACCTGAAGTTGGGGGGAAAAAAATGTTTATTGCAGAAGATTGCAAATTTCGTAGACAGCTTGCATTCATCTGCTTTTTTTGCAGTGTGTCTTTAAGCGGACAGTGTTGCAGAACATAGAAATGAGAACAGGTGAGTGCTTTTTGCCTTTTCCCTTGCCATATTCCACTGTTCCCAAGGCAGCCAGAGACACCATCAACTCATTTAGAAACATCAAGGGGCTAATTTCCAGACCATTAAGCTCATTAATGAGCTTGCTGGAACTGGACTGGAACAAAAAGAGAGAAATTACATCCTTGATGAAATTAGGAACTCTTCCTGGATTTTTTTTTTATCCCTGAAATTCCAACAGAAAAATTGTGCTTTTCCAGAAAGAGAGAAATTAATAAATAAATAAAGCGATAATAATAAATAATAAATAATGCAACCTTCATTATTTATGAAGACTAGATTATTTTTACTTTTATTATTACTCTTGCGATGTAAAATTTGTAGACTGAAGTATTTAAACTATTTAATTTGATGGGAGCAAATATATTTTTCAAAGAGTAAAATACTTGGTTCAAGCCTGTCAAATAACGTGTTGAATGCATAAGTAATTTTTGGAGCATGTTGTAGCAGTAATTGTCAAAAAAAATTATAAAGATGCTATCCTTATCGTCATCAAATTGAAAAATATTTGGTCATTTGTCAACCAAGGAAGAATATAAACATCTGTAACAATCTTCAGTGGATCAGTGGGGAACTGCTGAAGAGACCCAGATTGGGAGAATGATTTGCATCATTCCATTGAGCCTGCTGCCCACACCATTGATCCTTGTGTGTGTTTATATGGGTCAGCAGTAACATCAATGTGAGGAACAAGGGCAGGCCATGTGGGAGGTGAGGGTCTAACAGTGGCAAAGTGCTGCTTGCTGGAGCAGGGAAACAGTACTTCAGTTTCTTCCCACTATGTAGCTTGCTGCTACAGTCTCCAATTACCAACCCTTTCCATCAAGGAAACAGGGGCTCTCCCTTTACGTCAGTACTTAATCTGTGTGAATATTAACTGACAGCCAAACATATTCTTCAGTTTTCATTTTCTCTGGGGTCTGAATTTTTTCTTTTAATTGCAGCTGAAAATAACTTGGGGCCGAGGTACATACTGGAGATCAGTCAATCTGTCACACTATTAATTGAAAATGTGAAAGTAAAGTTAAGACTGTCCATTGCAATTCATACTGCCTCAAAGATTGTGGCTACTCCCTACTCGAGAGATTTAAACACAAAAAGAAATCAGCTTGGAATTCTGGCGAAGTGCTGAGCAAGGACTGCATTGTCATCTCGACCCAAAACGTCACCCGTTCCTTCTCTCCAGAGATGCTGCTTGTCCTGCTGAGTTACTCCAGCTTTTTGTGTCTATTGTCAGAGACTATCTGCTCTCTTTTAGGTTGACTGAACGGCACCATTTGGAAGAGTGATGATACAGTTCCAAGTAAGGATGGCGTGCAAATTTGAGGGGAATCTTCAGGAAGGGTGGTTCCATTTCCATGGCGCAATTAGAGGTGTAGGTATGGGAGATGCCAGGGGAGTGGCTCCATGCAAACCATGCTCCAACTATGTACTATTGCTGGGGGGTTTTTTCCCCTTTTTCCTTCCGCCCACAATATTTAATATGTAAAAGAATATGTGATTCTGTTCCATTCTGTTTGTAGTTTGTTTGGTTGTTTGTTTGTTTGTTTGTCTTTTTGCACAAAGTCCACGAGCATTGCCACTTTTCATTTCACTGCACATCTCGTATGTGTATGTGACAAATAAACTTGACTTGACTTGACTAATGCAGCCGAACTTGTCAGGATGTCTGAACCTCATCAAGAATAGGTACCTGTCTGCTTAGAACACCTGTGGTGGGCCAATGATCACTGAGCAAATCGTGGACATGTTCATATTTCTGCTGATTTAATCTTGCAGCAAGTTGACATTGCAGTGCCTTCCTCAGAGCCTCAGGGACAAAGTTATCAACTCTGGGGTTTATGAGGATATTCGGGACAACACTTACTTTGGTGTTTCCCAGTAAATTGATATGCATTCACAACAGCTAAAGAAGTGTAAATATTGTAACAATACAGGAAACAACAAAAGTCACATTGTGCACAGTTTACTCCCACAAATAGTACTGTGTGTGGGAGGGGGGGGGGGAATGGGGGGAGTGTGTGGGAGGGGGGGGGAAATTTTATGGAACTGGTAAGGACATTTTGAAAGTTTGTCGGTGAAGAAAGTTTGTCCTCATCTCAGTCCTAACTGGCCTACCCTTTATTCTTAAACTGTGACCCCTGGATTCTGAACTCCCCCAACATCGTGAACATTTTTCCTGCAGTTACAGTAAGTGAAAATCTAGCAGGCAAGCAGGATGCTATCTCCAACCGCCCCCATTTGAAGGGCACTATCTTACACCTTTTCTACCCAGTACTTGGTACCTACTTCCAGCAGCCACTGGCTGTCCTCCAGGATGCACCGAGCCGCAGCCTGGTCCATGCCGGTCTCCTGGGCAAATTCGGCGCAGAGACTCTCACGGCCGCGGCGCAATGCTTCTGACGCCTCCGACGGCCCGGGACTCTAGCATTGAGGCTGCTCCATGGCTGTAGCTGCAGGAAGCGACTCGCCAGCCCAGCAAACACTCGACAGCCTGGCAAACACACGCCAGCCCGGGAAACACTCACCAGCCCATCAAACACTCGCCAGCCCGGGAAATACTCGCCAGCCCATCAAACACTCGACAGCCCAGCAAACACTCGCCAGCCCCGGCTCAATGCGTGAGAATTGGCAGCCCTGGTCATAGAGTCATACAGTGTGAAAACAGGCCCTTTGGCCCAACTTCCCCACACTGGCCAACATGTCCCATCTATACTAGTCCCACCTGCCTGCATTTGACCCATATCCCTGTAAACCATATCTATGTACCTGTCCAATTGTTTCTCAAACGTTGCAATAGTCCCTGCCTCAGCTACCTCTTCTGTCCGCTCGTTCCATGCACACCACCCTTTGTGTGGAAAAAGCTACCCCTCAGATTCCTATTAAATATTTTCCCCTTCACCTTAAACCCATGTCCTCTGGCCTTTATCAGAAGGACTAAGATTGAAGAAGACAACTCACCAACACATTTGCCAATTCAAATGAAGGATATGCTGTAAATTCAGGCCTTGCCACCAATGACTAAATAACAAAAAAAAAATAATAAATAAAAAATCTTTCATTGATTATGGAAAAAAGGTTGAGGAAATAGTTACGAGCAGGCCATCTTTCTGCTGAATGAAGATCGTGCAAGTATAAATTGCCTCCCTTAAGAAAGCCACAGGGTCACTTTACAGGATTCTTTGGCCAAGATTATTATTTTGGATATAAAAACATGAAAAACATAGAAAGATGAACAAAACCTTTGTTATTCATCCATTCAGTTTGTGCAGAGTGTAAACCAGATAATGCTGTCATGTCAAGTTGAAGCAAAAATAAATGTTGGCCAGGTTATTCAGGAAAACTGTCTTTACATCTATGGAAAGAGGATAATTTCAGTTCTTCAAAATGGGTCGGCTTGGGTCCAAACAGGACCAAGTCTGGCTTAATCCCGTCCTCTGTGGCAGAATGAAGGAGGGATCCACTTTCAGGAAGTGAATCTCTTCGAGGAGGTCTTGAATTTATGTGTAACTTATGTATGATTTATGTTTTTGTACATTGTCTAAGTCTATGCACCTGTAATGCTGCTACAAGCAAAACTATATTTGTGCCTGTACCTCACTGTAATTTTGCATATATGACAATGTACTTGACCTGAACCCGTGTTGTATTAGTGTTTATATGATTTCAGTAACTGGTTGAGAAACCTGGAAGGTAAAAGGAGGCGATGAGGGGTGAAATCATAAGACCTTTGTAAGCATTGAGCACTGGGCCAGGAGAGAAGGAGTGTTGCCCCAGACCCCAAATGCTGGCTTCTGTAAACAGCCCACTCTCCTCCCTCCCATTTGCCTCCAGCCTCTTCACCACCATCTTTATCACCCTTGACCCTGCTGCATTGACCCACATCTGACACGCCTCATTGGTCTCATGTACTGAAGCTTGATGCAGCCACAGCATAGGCTCTGTTGGGACGGACTGCAGTCCAGGGTCTTGCCACTGGAGACAGGTCTGGACCCTGTATAATAGCCTCTCAAACACCTTCAGGGTGCATCGTTTAAGTGAGTGGTATTGATGCATTCTAGGACTTATTGAATTGGTGGAGCAATGATCATAGAGAAAGATGTGTACTAATTGTTTTCTCTATATATACTATGAATCGACCTATCTATATCTATCTTTTTCTATCTATCTTTCTCTATATTCTCTATACACAGCTACAGCGCTGATCTTGTTATCTTCCAGTTTGCGCGGTTTTTCTATTTGCGCAAAAACGGTACGCGATAGCGCTATGATTTCTTGCCAGCTAACTCACCGTGCACAAAGTTTCGTTCCGATCGGTGGACAATTGTAAAATTTAGCGAGGTGTAAACATCTTAAAAACCGCGCTGCGCAGATCGATCTCCTCCTGCCAGTCCGCGTCACGCGGATTAGTCTCTTGTCCTGACATTCCGCGGGATGATCTGCTCCTTCCTGCACCATCGCGTCTTTACTGGAGCTGAGGGACGTTCTGGATGTCCGGCTGAGGTCTCCAACCGGACACAATTTTCTGAGGGACAGAAAGCGGCCCAGCTCGGCGCGGAGTCGGAGATGTTACCAATGTCGCCAAACGGAAAACGGAGTCACTGATCCCGGCGGAAGAGAACGACCAGTGACCGCCGTGAGTCCCCATCGCACCGCCACCTCCAGCCCCTTCCCCTCTGAACCCCCTCGCCGGCTCCTGCCCCCCTCCCCCGTGATACCCCCTCTCCCCCATGGCTCTTCCCCAATCTCTGAGCTCTCTCTCCCCCTCGCCCCGCCCACACACACCCCCCCCCCCCCCACACCTCCCCACCCACACACCCCTCTCCCCCCACACCCCACACCCCCACTCCCCCCACAACCCCCCTCCCATACGCACCCCTCCCCCCACAATTCCCTGTGCCCACACACCCCCCCTGCCCACACACCCCCTCCCCCCCCCCACAAGCCCCTGCCAACACCCCACACCACCCCCCCACAACCCTCACACACACCCCTCCCCACACAACCCCCCCCCCCACACCCCCCCCCCCCCCACACACCTCCCTGCCCCCACACACCCATCCCCCGCCCACACAACCCCCTCCACCCACAACCCCCTATGCCCAAACAGCGCTCCACCCCCACTCCCCCCCCCCACCCTCACACCCTTCCCCCCCAGCCCCCACATCCCCCCACCTCCACACCCCTCCCGCCCCCCCCCCCCCACACCCTGCCCACACCCCCTCCCCCAAACACCCCACTTCTCCCCTGACCTCCCACACATGAAGGGGAAGGGGAGGGAGTGCTGGGGATGAGGGAAATGAGACACCCTGCGCAGTTAGGGGCTATAGGTGAGTGGTGGAATATCGTGCTGGGGGAACGGGTTGCATTGGGGGAACGGTTGAGTGGTGGAATATTGCTTTGGGGAATGGGTTGCGTTGGGGGACCAAGCCCTTCGTGTGACTGGGTCCCAAAGGGCCCCACTTAGTCTAGTAAAGTATATTTTAGGAAATAATAATTAGCAATGGACAACTAATACAGGCTTTGACAGCAACGTACACACCCCGGAATAAATTGAATAAACAAAAAACTGGCAATGAATTGGGAACATGGGCATGATAGCTGGTACATTGGAGCAATCCGCCAGACTGTCTCCTCAACTCCCACATCATATCTATCAAAACCACACTCAGTGAATCCCTGGTGTGTTGTTCCCAGAGTGCAAGTAGATGTGTTGTAAGCAGACAAAGTGCTCCATGCTTACAAAACCACAAAGTACAAGGTTACAACAGTATTTGCTTCATCCTCAACTAAGTATTCATTCAATACACCAATCAATATAATTTGAACAAAAAAAAGACACAAACTGCTGGAGTAACTCGGCAGCTCAGGCAGCATTTTTGGATAACACGATTAGGTGACGTTTCATGTTGAGATCCTTCTTCAGATTGATTATGGTAGGGGGGAGAAAGCCGGAAGAGACACAAACAGTGGGCTTCAAAGAGAAAGTTGAAGCGTGGTGAGGAGGAAAGAACAGGAGTATACAAAAGCTTTGGAAGTGGTGGCCCCAGCACCCAAGAGAAAGCAGATGTAGACACAAGGAACTGCAGATGCCGGTTTACAAAAAAGGACACAACTCAGCAGGTCAGGCAGCATCTCTGGAAAATATAAATAAGCAACGTTTCGGGTCAGGACTCTTCGTCAGACTGATTATGGGAGAAAGATGGACGAGGGTGGGGGCGGGACAATGCCTTACAATTGAGAGGAGATGGAAATTATTGATTGGCAGATGGTTGAACAAAGGCCAGAGATGAAATGACAAAAGGTGAGTCAAGGGATAGAAGAGAGGGAACTGGAAGGAGGAAAGAATGGGGGGGGATGTGAATGGGGAGGGGGAGGGTTAAGGGACAAAGGAAAAATGGGAACATATCCAGGCGGGACACAAGGAAGAGAGGGGGGATAAAACATAGAAACATAGAAAATAGGTGCAGGAGTAGGCCATTCGGCCCTTCGAGCCTGCACCGCCATTCAATATGATCATGGCTGATCATCCAACTCAGTATCCTGTACCTGAGAGGAGGTGAGGTGATTTACAGGTTAGTTACCTAAGATTGGAGAATTTAATGTTCATACTGTTTGGTTGTAAGCTAGCCAAGTAGAATATGAAGTGCTATTCCTCCAGTTTGCATGTGGCTGTTTTCTGGCAAAGGAGAAGGACTAGGCCTTAGTGTAGGAATGGGATGGAGAGTTAAAACGGTTACCAACTGGGAAATCCAGCGGACATTGGCAGACCGAATGCAAGTGCTCAGCAAAACAGTCACTATGCTTGGTCTTACCAATGTAAAGAAGGCAACATCAGGAACACCAAATGCAATGCATGTTGTTAGAGGAGCCGCATGTAAATTTCTGCCGCACCTGGAAGGGCTTCTGTAGTCTCTGGATGGTTGTGAGGGTGCAAATGTAGGAGCAGGTGTTACATCGCCAGCAAATGCAGGGGAAATTTCCTCGCGAAGGGATGGTTTGGGTGGGAAGGGATGAGTGAACCAAAGAGTTAAGGTGGAAAATGGAAAGATGCGGGAATGAGAAGATGTGACTGGTGGTGGGATCACGTTGAAGGTGACGGAAACGTTAGAGAATGATGTGTTGGATACGGAGGCTGGTGGGGTGAAAGGTAAGAACCAGGGGAATATTAACCTTGTTTCATCTGGGGGGCAAAGGGTTACAAAGGAGATGCAGGTGAGGGATCCATCTATGACAGCAGGGGAAGTGCCATGAAGTTCGTGGTAAAGCTAATAAGATTAAAGATTTCTGCATGTGTTTGACATTTTAATCATTTAGTTTATTACCACATGTTCCGAGGTACAATGAAAAGCATTTTTTGTTGTGAGCTCTTCAGTCAACGAAAAGACTACGTGATTACAATTAAGCTGTCCACAATGTACAGATACATGATAAAGGGAATAACGTTTGGGAGAAACATAGAAACACAGAAAATAGGTGCAGGAGGAGGCCATTCGGCCCTTCGAGCCAGCACCGCCATTCATTGTGATCATGGCTGATGGTCCCCAATCAATAACACGTGCCTGCCTTCTCCCCATATCCCTTGATTCCTCTAGCCTCTAGAGCTCTATCTAACTCTCTCTTAAATCCATCCAGTGATTTGGCCTCCACTGCCCTTTGTGGCAGGGAATTCCACAAATGCACAAATCTCTGGGTGAAAATGTTTTTCCTCACCTCAGTCTTAAATGGCCTCCCCTTTATTCTAAGACGGTGTCCCTGGTTCTGGACTCGCCCAACATTGGGAACATTTTTCCTGCATCTAGCTTGTCCAGTCCTTTTATAATTTTATATGTTTCTATAAGATCCCCCTCCCCCTCATCCTTCTAAACTCCAGTGAATACAAGCCTAGTCTTTTCAATCTTTTCTCAAATGACAGTCCCGCCATCCCAGGGATCAATCTCGTGAACCTACGCTGCACTGCCTCAATCACAAGGATGTCCTTCCTCAAATTAGGTGACCAAAACTGTACACAATACTCTAAATGTGGTCTCACCAGAGCCCTATACAACTGCAGAAGAACCTATATCCCTCTTGTTATGAAGGCCAACATTCCATTAGCTTTCTTCACTGCCTGCTGTACCTGTAAGCCAACTTTCAGTGACCGGTGTACAAAGACGCCCAGGTCTCGCTGCAACTCCACCTTACCTAACCTTACCCCATTGAGATAATAATCTGCCCCCTTGTTTTTGCTGCAAAATTGGATAACCTCACACTTATCTGTATTATACTGCACCTACCACGCATCTGCCCACTCACTCAACCTGTCCAGGTCACCCTGCAACCTCCTAACATCCTCTTCACAGTTCACACTGCCACCCAGCTTTGTGTCATCCGCAAACTTGCTAGTGTTGTTCCTAATTCCCTCTTCCAAATCATTAATATATATGGTAAACAGTTGCGGCCCCAACACCAAGCCTTGCGGCACTCCACTCGCCACTGCCTGCCATTCTGAAAAGGGCCCGTTCACTCCTACTCTTTGCTTCCTGCCTGCCAACCAATTTTCTATCCATGTCAACACCCTACCCCCAATACCATGTGCTCTCATTTTAGTCACCGTGCGGGACCTTATCAAAGGCTTTCTGAAAGTCTAGATACACTACATCCACAGGCACTCCTTCATCCATTTTACTTGTCACATCCTCAAAAAATTCCAGAAGATTAGTCAAACATGATTTCCCTTTCATAAATTCATGCTGACTTGGACTAATCCTTTTACTGTAACCAAATGACCCATTATTACCTTTTTGCTACTCTTTGCTGTGTTATACATCTTTTCTTTTAGTTTCTTCCTTTTTGGAATGAAATGATCCTGTGTCTTCCGGATTATGTCCAGAAATTCCTGCCATTGCTGTTCCACGGACATTCTGCTATGATCCCTTTCCAGTCTACCTTGGCCAGCTCTTCTCTCATGCCTTCGTAGTCCCCTTTATTCAACTGCATCACTGACACTTCCGATTTAACCTTCTTCTTCTCAAGTTGCTGATTAAAACTAATCATATTATGATCACTACCTCCTTTACCTCAAGTTTTCTTATCAAATCTGGTTCATTGGACAACACTAAATCCAGAATTGCCTTTTCTCTGGTCGGCTCCATTACAAGCTGCTCTAAGAATCCATCTCGGAGGCACTCTACAAACTCTCTTTCTTGGGGACCTGAACCAACCTGATTTTCCCAGTCTACCTGCGTATTGCAATCCCCCATCACCACAGTGGCATTACCTTTGTTACATGCCAGCTTTACCTCCTGCTGCAACTTACACCCTACATCCGGGTTACTATTTGGGGGTCTGTAGATAACACCAATTAGTGTCTTTTTGCCTTTACAATTCCTCAACTCAATCCACAGTGAGTCTACCTCATCAGTCCCTATGCCTTCCTTCGCAAGGGACTGAATTCCATCCCTCACCAGCAGACCTAACCCCCATCCTCTGCCCACCTGCCTGTCCTTTCTATAGGATGTATAACTCTGAGCATTAAGTTCCCAGGCCTGATCCTCCTGCAGCCACGTCTCAGTAATCCCCGCAATGTCATATCTACCAACCTCTAACTGAACCTCAAGCTCACCTACTTTACTTCTTATACTTTGCGCATTCATATTCAATACTTTTAATTCCTTACGCATCTCACCTTTCACATCGATCCCTATTACACTTGGCCATACTCTCCTATCCCTTTGTGAGCATTATTTCCCGTAAGAATTGTGTAAGATAAAGTCCAGTAACGTCCGGTAAAAGTTAATCCGAGGATCTCCAAAGAGGTAGATAGTAGATCAGGACCACTCTCTAGTTGCTGAAAGGATGGTTCAGTTTCCTGATAACAGCTGGGAAGAAACTGTCCATGAATCTTGAGGTGTGCATTTTCACACTTCTGCACCTCCTGCTTGATGGGAGAGGGGAGAAGAGGAATTGACTGAGGTGAGACTGGTCCTTAGTTATGCTGGTGGCCTTGCTGAGGCAGAGTGAAATGTACATGGAGTCATTGGAAGGGAGGTCAGTTTGCTTGAGGGTTTGTGCCACGTTCACAACTAGTTGCAATTTCTTGCATCTTGGATGGAGCAGTACCCAAACCATGCTGTAAAATGCTTTACACTGCGGATCTGTTGAAGTGGCGTGAGTTGTTGGGGGCATGGCCAACTTGCTGAGCCTTCAAAGGAAGTGGAGGCATTTGAGTGCTTTCTTGGTTATTGCTTCGATATAGTTGGTCCTGGACAAGTTTGCAGGAGGCTGCTTAATGCAATCATTGATGCAATAGAGAAAGAGTTGAGGGATGGTTCCATTGCATATTTGCAACAGGACTGTATGATGTAACCAACAAAAAAGGCAGGCATAGGTGAGATCCATGCAAGTGCACATGGCTACACTATTAACTTGAAAAAAAGTGAGTGGAGTCAACAGAGCAGTTGTTGATGGTGAGGACAAATTCCACCAGGCGGAGGAGAGTATTAGTCAAGGGGAATTGAATGGGTCTCTATTTCTTGGACGGGAATGAAATTAAAGGAATGCAGAACTTAGGAACAGGATAGCAGTTGGACTGGTGGACTAATTTATCATAGAATAATTCTCATAGCAGAGGAGGAGGCCATTCAGCCCATCATGATTGTGCCAGCTACGAGCAGATCAATCTGAGCCATTTCCTTGCTCTCTCTGAAATAATGCAAGTTATCCATGCATGTGCCCATCCAATTCCCCTTTGAAGGCTGTGATTGACTCTTCTGCCTATACCCTGAGCGGCAGTGAGCTCTGTTTCCCTGATTGTTCCTCATCTTTGCCAATTCAGTTCCACCTTGTTTCTAAGCTTCCAGTGCCAACCTTCCTGTGATGCACTGCCCTGCTCGTCACGGTAACTAACGCCCACTCCGAATGTTTAATGGAGGGGGTCATTCGCACTTACATATATTTTGAGTTACATCAAGTGCCGAGAGGGTTGCATGGTTTATCCGTTTTTTCTCTCACAGGATTGCGGCTATATTTGCATGGAAATTAATGGAACAGTTTAAAACAGAAAAGTCTGACATCGCGAGACCAAAAAGAAATTAGTCTCAGAAATGCTCCAATTGCAGGGCTTTTTTTTATTAATTCGAAGCGTGCACCTTCTGCTGACCTGTACAAATATTTAATTACATACGGTGTCAATAACAACTGATGGCTGACAGTATAAACATTTTAGTTGCAACCGCCTAGAGCTTGACTGTACATTACTTATTAACAAGATGTGGGCTGCAGCAATTATAACATTTTCTACTAATGTCCCTATTTACTGTGCCACAAGAGTAGGTTGTGGTTCACAATACACATAGGCTGGCACTGGGCACTCTGTGTGATTTCACACACAGTGTTTAAAAGAGAGCGCACAGGAGGCTGCTTAAAGCCCTACAGCACAACTCTGACAGTGGGATAACCAAGGAGCCAATAGTGTTCAAATATATACATATATACACAGATGAAATATATATTCACAACTTACTTAGCAGTTTGATTATTGTTTATAGATATGCTGAGCCAAGAATTAAACCATAGCCTTGAGGCAGCATAATTATTTACAGCTGAAGGCTCATATCATTATCAGCATGTTCCTAATTGCTTGAAGTTATATCGATGTTGCTGGATTTAACAAGTTTCTTTATACTTGTGTGGTGAATTGCATTCTTGTGTCTATGATGCCTAATTTTTAGTGTGGGACATTGTCAATTTGCGATTTGGCATGGGAGACCGAACGTTGTTTGTTCCTTTCACTAGGATAATGTGTGGCAGAGTGATATGTTTTGATTTATCATAATGCCCATTAGAAACCCTGCCTTTGTTAGGTGTAAATAAAAGCACAGTGTGTCGAGAGGTTTGTTTCAGTTTTATCTGAATGGCACGATGAATCTTAATTTTACTTGTGATTTGTCACATTGAAAAACAATGATTGCAGTATCGAAGGTAGGGTTTTGTATCTCTTATACTGTCTATACAAGCATTGGATGGGGTAGAGCCATGGAGATACACAGCATGAAACTAGGCTCTTTGGCCCATCTTGTCCATGGCAACTGGGCTAGTCTCATTTGCTGACATTTGACCATAGCCGTCTAAATTTTCCTAACCACATAATCTCTCCAAATGTCAGGATGAGCTAGATTAATCTATCCTCATGCCGAAAACAAATTACGCATAGCAACTTGCTGAAATGTGACCATTATGATCCCAGAATGGTATTGATTAAACATGCGACAAAACCCCTGCCTTTGTTGAGGAAAAAAAGCACAGTTTGAGAGATTGGTTTCAACCTTGGCACGATTCTCTTACCTTGGAGGGTCACATTGAAAAACAGAAATTGATACATTTTGTATCTGGATGGTCTATAAGAGGACAAAAGAAAATGGGATATGCTGCATGAAGAATTCTTTGCCCATCTTGTCCAGAACAGCCATAATTTTGCTTAAAGGGGAGTGGGCTGAAAGCCATCTGGTTGACAGTTACTTCAAATCCCTATCTCCTCATGTATTATAACCAAACAATTGAGGGAAATTCATCCCCTGATCTTGTAAGGCTCCAGCGAATATCAACATTGTGGTTGGATCACCAGGACACAGCAAGATGAACTCAGAAAAACACAAAATGCTGGAGTAACTCAGCGGGTCAGGCAGCATCCCTGGAGAACAGGGATAGGTGATGTGTCGGTCCGGAACACAACTTGACCCAGGGATCACTTGATAGAGGTCTTTAAAATGATGAGAGGGATAGACAGAGTTGATGTGGATCAGCTTTTCCCTTTGAGAATAGGGAAGATTCAAACAAGAGGACATGACTTCAGAATTAAGGGACAGAAGTTTAGGGGTAACATAAGGGGGAACTTCTTTACTCAGAGAGTGGTGTGGAATGAGCTTCCAGTGGAAGTGGTGGAGGCAGGTTCATTGGTATCATTTAAAAATAAATTGGATAGGCAGATGGATGAGAAGGGAATGGAGGGTTATGGTATGAGTGCAGGCAGGTGGGACTAAGGGAAAAAAGTTGTTCGGCACGGACTTGTAGGGCCGAGATGGCCTGTTTCCGTGCTGTAATTGTTATATGGTTATATGGTTAGACCTGAACCGTCAGTTTCTGACCCGAAACGTCACTTATCTATGTTCTCCAGGAATGCTGCCTTTTCTGAGTTTCTCCAGCATTTTTGTCTACCGTCGATTTTTCCAGCATTCTTAAACACTGCTGCATTACTCAAGCATTTTGGGGTCTTTCTTTGGTATAAACCAGCATCTGCAGTTTCTTGTTATTACAAGATGAAATCGGAATAGTACTTGCACTCTTCTCTTCCTTCGAGATCTAGATGTTAGACTGGGTAAGAAGTTCTGATTTCATTTCTTAATTACTGAGACATAAACATGGAATCATATGGCACAGAAACAGGCTCTAATAATAATATAAATATTAATGCACATGGAATCATAGAGAGATATGCATAGAAGTAACCTTTTGGTCCACCTAATTCCTGCCAATCATCAACTCCTCCTTTACACTAAATCTATATTAACCACGTGGCATCTTTAATCTCTCGCTATTCCAGTCTTAGGTCCCCATCTCCTTTACAAAGACCATTATAATCTAGTGCCAAAGAAAAGTAAGGTAAGGTGCCTTAATGGCCACGGTTCAGTGGCTCTGTTATCCACCATCATGAAGTGCTTCAAGAAACTGGTCATGGTGAATATTATCTCCAACCTCCCAGACAGCCTTGATCAGCTGTTTGCCATACACGTATGTCTAGAACATCTAGATAACAAGGACACTCCTCAGGCTCTTATTATTGACTATAGCTCCATCTTTAAGACCATGATCCCAACCTAATTCATTTCTAAACTCTTGGACCATTTTGTCAACATCCCCTCTGCCAGACGATCCTTAACTATGTGACCCAGGGATCACAATCAGGAAGGCTAGGTGACAAAATATTCTCCACAGTAATTCTCAACAACAGTGGACTGGATCTTGAACATTGACTAGATGGAGGAGAATAATGAGATAGAGAGCTTAGTAACATGTGTCAAGACAGTAACCTCTCCCTCAATGTCAGCAAGGTGGAGCAACTAGTTATTTATCACATAGAAACATATAAACATAGAAAATAGGTGCAGGAGTAGGCCATTCGGCCCTTCGAGCCTGCGCCGCCATTCAATATGATCATGGCTGATCATCCAACTCAGTATCCTGTACCTGCCTTCTCTCCATACCCCCTGATCCCCTTAGCCGCAAGGGCCACATCTAACTCCTTCTTAAATATAGCCAATGAACTGGCCTCAACTACCTTCTGTGGCAGAGAATTCCAGAGATTCACCACTCTCTGTGTGAAAAATGTTTTTTCTCATCGCAGTCCTAAAACCCCTTATCCTTAAACTGTGACCCCTTGTTCTGGACTTCCCCAACATCGGGAACAATCTTCCTGCATCTAGCCTGCCCAAACACTTAAGAATTTTGTAAGTTTCTATAAGATCCCCCCTCAATCTCCTAAATTCTAGCACTATTCTAACACAACACTAAGTGATGGAGCAATTCAGCGGGTGAGGTAACATCTTTGGAGGGAATGGACAGATGATATTTCCAGTCAAGACCCTTCCTCAGAGCTAGTTGTTGACTTCAGGCAGCATGGTAGAAATAGTGAAAAGTTTCAAGTTTCTAGGTGTATGACCAACAATTTGTCCCGGACCAACCACATTGATTTTACGGTCATGAATGACCAACAATGCCTCTGCCTCAGGAGACTAAATCAATTAGGTATATCTCTAACAACTTCTACAGATCCCTGGGATGGCAGGACTGTCATATGAGGAAAGATTGAAAAGACTAGGCTTGTATTCACTGACGTTTAGAAGGATGAGGGGATATCTTATAGAAATATAAAATTATAAAAGGACTGGACAAGCTAGATGCAGGAAAGATGTTCCCAATGTTGGGCGAGTCCAGAACCAGGGGCCACAGTCTTAGAATAAAGGGGAGGTCATTTAAGACTTAGGTGAGAAAAAGCTTTTTGACCCAGAGAGTTGTGAATTTATGGAATTCGCTGCCACAGAGGGCAGTGGAGGCCAAATCACTGGATGGATTTAAGAGAGAGTTAGATAGAGCTCTAGGGGCTAGTGGTGCCAAGAGATATGGGGAGAAGGCAGGCACGGGTTATTGATAGGGGACGATCAGCCATGATCACAATGAATGGCGGTGCTGGCTTGATGGGCCCAATGGCCTCCTCCTGCACCTATTTTCTATGTTTCTATGCCATACCATCGGATACCAAGTGCAGATGCTGGAAAATCGAAGGTAGACAAAAATCGGCCCGAAACGTTGCCTATTTCCTTCGCTCCATAGATGCTGCCTCACCCGTTGAGTTTCTCTAGCATTTTGTGTCCACCATCGGATACCAAGCTTGGTTTTGGAACAGCTCTGACAATACCACAAGAAATGTCAGTGAGTTGTGGGTGCAGCATAGAGACCCCCCCCCCCCCCCCCCCCCCCCCCCCCCCCCCCCCCCCCCCTCATCCTGTCATTGACTCCATCTACACTTCATGCTGCATCAGGAATGCAGCCAATATAATCAAGAACCTTTTTCACCCTCTTACCCCTCTGGCTCCCACCAGGCAGAAGATAGAAACATTGAATAAACTAGGGTGTAATCTTAATTTTCCAACTCGCCTCATTGCAGACGTAATGCTAAAATGCTATAAAACTATATTCTGCACTCTAGTATTTTTCTCCTTGAGCCACCTGTTGTATGTGTACGGTTTGACTGTACTTATGTACAGTATGATTTGATTTGATTTGACTGGATAGCACGGCAAAGAAAGCTTTACACCATAGGCACAAAATGATGGAGTAACTCAGCAGGACAGGCAGCATCTCTGCAAAGAAGGAATGGGTGACATTTCAGACTGAAGTCTGAAGAAGGGTCTTGACCTGAAATGTCACCCATTCCTCCTTTCCAGAGATGCTGCCTGTCCCGTTGAGTGATACCAACATTTTGTGTCTAGCTTTGATTTAAACCCAGCATCTGCAGTTCCTTCCTACACAGCTTTTCACCATATCTTGGTACATATGATGGGTTGGCACAGTGGTTCATCAGTAGAGCTGCTACCTTACAGCATCAGAGACCTGGGTTTGACCCTGACAACAGGCACTGTCTGTGTGGAGTTTGTACATTCTTCTTGTGACCAAGTGGGTTTTCTCCAGGTGCTCTGGTTTCCTCCTACATTCCAAAGACATGCAGGTTTGTAGGTTAATTGGTTTCTGTAAATTGCCCCCAGTGCGTAGGATGTGGAAGTGGGATCACGTGGAACTAGTGTTCTTGTGATAAATGGTTGGTGTGGACGATGGGCCAAAAGGCTTGTTTCCACACTATATTTCTAAATTAAACTGTAAATACCAATATCAAAACAATCAATTTTATTAATTATTCTCCCTACATTCTCATCAACTCCCCCCAAATTCTACCGATCACCTACATATATTGGGAACAATTTACACTTCCCAATTAACCTATTACATTTTCCCATTAACCTACTACTCCGTACGTTTCTGGGATGCAAGAGGAAACAAGCGTACCTGGAGGAAACCCACATGGTCACAAGGAAAACATTCAATCTCCACACAGGCAGAGACTGAACCAGGACTGAACCACGGTCTCTGGTGCTGTGAAGCAGTGACTCTACTATGCATGCTACTGTGCTGATACTCCAATCCTCTATTATCCTCTCCATCATTTGCCAATCAGCCTATATAATCATCTCCCTCATTTTTCGGGATCCAACATTGTAGGAAAGAACAGTACTTATTGCCCTTTACTTAAATGCCCATGAGAAGGTGGTGACGAGCCTGCATCTCCCAAGGAAATATCTGTTCCATTCTCATTCATCTCCATCCTCCACCTACTTCCAACACACAACTTTCTCTCCACTTTACTATCCTCCTCATTGTACCCCCTCCCACGTCAATGGACTCCTAGACACACAGTATTTGGGGCTTGGGGAAACCAGCACACATTCCTTAACCTTCCCTCCACCCTCTTAACCCTTCACCCCACAAAAGACCATTGTGCATTTTAATGAACATTTTCAGGTATGTTACATCCAATCCACCAGATTATCTCGACATAACACATGTTTAGAGTCATAGAATCATAGTGTGGAAATAGCCCAACTTGTCCGCGCCGACCAACATGCCCCATCTACATTAGTCCTTGCTGCCTACATTTGGCCCACATCCCTCTAAACCTATCCTATCCATGTACCTATCTAAATGTTTCTTAAACATTGCAATGGTACCTGCCTCAACTACCTCCTCTGGCAGTTTGCTCCATACACCCACCACCCTTTATGTAAGAAAGTTACCCTTCAGTTTCCCATTAAATCTTTTCCCCCTCACCTTAAATCTATATCCTCTGGTTCTCGATTCTGATTTGAGTTGGAAGGATGTGTGCACAAACTGGCCATCATGTTTCCTAAATTACAATGGGAAGTGTGTTACAAGAATCTTTCATTTGTTGAACTTCCTGAAGTAATAGCGCTATGGTTGCTGCCTTACAGTGCCAGAGACCCGGGTTCAATCCTGATTACAGGTGCTGTGCAGGAGATTCTCCCCTTGACCTGCGTGGCCTTTCTCCGAGATCTTCAGTTTCCTTCCACACTCCAAAGACTTACAGGTTTGCAGGTTAATTGGCTTGGTATAATTGTAAATTGTCCCAAGTGAAGGATAGTGTTAGTTTGTGGGGATCGCTGGTCGGTGTGGAATCGGAGGGCATAAGGGCCATTTTCCACGCTGTTTCTAAAAAAAACTAAACTAAACACTAAATTAAACTAGAATCTAAATTAAACTAAACTAATGAGAGGAGCTGCAGAAGTTCAAGGCATTCTTTTCCAGTTTTAATAGATGTTCCTCCACATTGCATGAGGGGTTTACAGGTTTGGACACAAAGCAGTATGGATGACTCAAATAAATCATAGAATCCTCCATAATCAATCATTTTGAAAGGACACTAAAATTATACATAGTTGAACACTTGCATACTGGAGAGTCTCAGGTATGTCAGCGCTGACTAAATAATGGACACAGTCGAACGCAATGTTAGCTAATTCCACACTGACTTTGCCAAGGAGCTTCTGACAGTTAAATCCAATTTATGAGTCACATTGAGATAAATGGGTAGAAATTAGTCAAAATTGTTCTTGCTTTCCTGACGCAAAACAGACACAACCGGTATGAATTTAGCAGTGGAAGATTTTGCTGGACTCTGGATCACCTGCTGCTTGTCAGGGGCATTCATTTAAGGGGCCCACTGATGGGAATAGGTAGGTCCCCTAAATTTGAAAGTTATAGATCCACAACAGTTGCGGAAAATTAGAGGTAAGCAGAGCAGTCATCTCTGTTCAATGGACTGTCAAGTAATTGTCATTGCATAGATACATAGAAAATAGGTGCAGAAGGAGGCTATTTGGCCCTTCGAGCCTGCACTGTCATTCATTCTGACCATGGCTGATCATCTACAATCAGTAACCCATGCCTGCCTTCACCCCATATCCCTTGATTCCACTAACCCCTAGAGCTCTATTTAACTTATACCATTATTGTCCTGGTACTGAACAAGAGCCAATGCCATGGAGGTGTCAGGAGTTGCAATCGTGCAAATAAATCATCACCCCTTTCTGAAGGTTATTCCAGCTGCAACCTTCAGTCAAATTTGAAGGCTGATGTTAATAGACATTGGTAATCAATTTATAAAGTGGCAATGGCTGAGAATCAATTCCCATCCTTATGCATTTTGTGATCATGCAGTGTCTTCCTAGCTTTATCCTTCTATGGTCTGAGTGTTGCAGACCACAACAATAACTGTACACGCATACTCATTTGACAGCACTGGGCCGTTGACGGCACTAGGCCTGCACTCGCTGGAGTTTAGAAGTATGAGGGGGGGACCTCATTGAAATGTACCGGAGAGTGAAAGGCTTGGATAGAGTGGATGTAGAGAAGATGTTTCCACTAGTGGGAGAGTCTAGGACTAGAGGTCATAGCCTCAAAATTAAAGGACGTTCATTTAGGAAGGAAATGAGGAGGAATTTCCTTATTCAGAGTGTGGTGAATCTGTGGAATTCTTTGTCACAGAAGGCTGTGGAGGCCATAGTGATTTTTAAGGCAGAGATAGATAGATTTTTGATTAGTACGGGTGTTAGGGGTTATGGGGAGAAGGGAGGAAATTGGGGTTAGGAGGGTGAGGTAGATCAGCCATGATTGACTGGCAGATTGGACGTTGGGCTGAATGGCTTAATTCTGCTCCTATCGCTTATGACCTTATGACCTCCTTTGCAAAATGGCGGCGGCGCGGGCACACCGCGACGCCCTGTGTCTCCCTAGAATGGGAAAAATAGCGATGATCCCCTTACCTGCCAACAACGTACCTCGGTGACTGCCAATCACCACCCCCCCCCGGACACTTATTATTATTTATTCAAATCGTTTGCTATGTCGCTCTTCCAGGGAGATGCTAAATGCATTTCATTGTCTCTGTACTGTACACTGACAATGACAATTAAAATTGAATCTGAATCTGAATCTGAATCTGAATCTGAATCTGACCTAATTGGAACTGGAAGGAGTTACATATCAGAGGGTAATCATAGGAGTAAAATGGTGATTGTGGAGTTGGTCAGATTGATGTACAATCACCAAGGTCAGTAGGCAAAAGATGATAGAAGGGCTGAATTAATGAGGCAAATTCTTGTAGGGCAAGAAGAGCAATAAGTTTTTTGGCTTAGAAAGCTTTAAGGCTACGTTTAGTCCTACCAAAGATAGACACATTGTGCTGGAGTAACACAGCGGGTCGGGCAGCATCTCTGGAGAAAAAGAGTAGATGATGTTTCAGGTCAGGACCCTTCTTCAGGCTGAAAGTAGAAGGTGGGGGAGGGGTGAAGAGCTGGAGGCGAGAAAAGACCAGGACCAATCAATTTGCGGTGGCCTCATGCAAATTAGAGGAACAGCACCTCATATTTTGCTTGGGTAGCTTGCAACCTAATGGTATGAACGTTGAATTCTCTCATTTTAAATAACTTCAACTACACCCACCTTGTCCGCACCCAGCTTGCCCATTTCTCCATGCTAGGCTTCATACCAGTTCCACAGTTCACCACATTATATCACTCTTGAGATTGCATCTTCCATAGTCAACAATGGGCCTATGAAGGTCTGAGATCATTTGTTGCTGGCCCTGATTGGTCTTGGTCCTTTCGTGTCTCTAGCTCTTCAACCCCCTCCCTCCCCACCCTCTACTTTGAGTCTGAAGAATGATCCCAACCTAAAATATCACTTATCCTTTTCCCCAAGAGATGCTGCCTAAATAGCTGCGTTACTCCAGCACGTTGTGTCTATCGATGGATTGAAGGGCCCATTTCTATGTTGAGTTCCACTGCGACTCTTAAGATATTAAAGCAAATTTTGTCTGTCTCTCTTGTGGACATCAGGCCTAAAAACTTAGTTTTGCGCTCTGGTCACAGACATCCCCAGATATTTTCACAGAAGAATCATCAAACAATGCAAACCCTGTTGTATCATGACAGTGCACCGGCAAATATGTGACCAAAGGTGCAGGAGGATAGAGAGGAAGACTGGTGGATAGCTTAAGAGAGGAAATTACACAAGCACCAGTGGTGTGGCTATAACCATTAGAGCCTTGAACAGAGCAGCACTGGAGCAGGCCCGATTTCTCAAAAAATTCTGAAGCTTAGAAGGAACATGGTCACAGAGAGATTTAGGATGGATATTGATTTATTATTGTTGTGTGTAATTAAATGTAAATAAATGTAACAATTGCTGCGGACTGTCCGCACTGCTGCGGACAGGAAGGCACTACAACGGGTGGTGAAAACCGCGCAGCACATCATCGGTGCCCCGCTCCCTGCCATGGATGCCCTCCACTGAAAACGGTGTCTGAGACGGGCTGGGAAGATCATCAAAGACCCCTCACACCCCAACCATGGACTGTTTGCCCTCCTCCCATCAGGGAGGCAGTACAGGAGCCTCAGGTCACGTACTAGTAGGATGAGGAACAGCTTCTACAATAATACAATTACACTGCTGAACTCGGAGTCCCGTCGATAGATTTCTCTGGTCCCTCCGTCCCCATTGTTTAATTATTCTGTATTTTTTGATTATTCTGTATCTTCTCTCTTTCTATTTTTTTTTATTTCTTTATGCACAACTACTACGGACTGACGCAAAACTGCATTTCGTTGTACTCATACTTGTATTTGTGTGATGACATTAAAGTTGAATTGAATTGGAATTGAAGTTGAATTGAAAACTTTGGCAAGCTATCCAGTCAAATTCAAGGTTTCAAGGTCAGTTTATTGTTACATGTACCAAATAAGGTACAGTGAGATTCAAATTACCATCTATATATAACTAAAAGGCTCATCTTGACCACTTCCTGTCTGTGCTGTATATTGATTTTAGAATATCACGGTCCTCCTCCGCTGTGGCAGACCTGAGGATTTTTCCGATCAATGAAAAATAAAAAAGTTATGAAAGTTTTAAAAATCTTGAGATCAGCTGATTGGTCCTCTCGCCTGTCTATCACCATGTGAAGGTAAAACGCCCCTTCCGGGGGGGCCGGGAGTATAAAGCTCAAATGGTATGAAATTGCATTTGAATTTGGTGGCCTGCACTCTGCTTGAAATGGTATGAAATTGCATTTGAATTTGGTGGCCTGCACACTGAGTGAAATGGTCTGAAATTGAATTTGTTGGCCTGCACTCTGCTTGAAATAGTATTTCAAGGAATAGCTGTGAGTGAACCGCCAGCCCACCAGCCCTGAGTGACTGAGTTTCCAGCCCACCAGGCCTGAGTGACTGAGCTGCCAGCCCACCAGGCCTGAGTGACTGAGCTGCCAGCCCACCAGGCCTGAGTGACTGAGCTACCAGCCCAAGAATCCATTTGGCCCACAATGTCCATGCTAGCCCTCTGGAAACCAGTCCCTTCAGCCATCAACACCCATACTAGCGCTCCAGAAAGCTCCCCCCCCCCCCCCCCCCACTGGCTACCAATATTGGAATTGGTGGAGAGGTGGAATATTGCGTTGTGGGACCAGGCCTCCCGTGTGACAGTGACCCAACGGGTCCCACTTAGTCTAGTACTTTATTACAATTAAACTATACACAAGTGCAAAAGGGAAAATAAACAGGGTGCAGTATATAGTGTTACAGCTACTGAGAAAGTGCACATAAAAAAGTGCAAGGTCTGTAATGAGGTAGATTAGGAGATCAGGACTACACCCTTAGCTTATGAGAGATCCATTTGTATGTTTGATAGCAGTAGGGAACAAGCTGATGCCAAATCTGGTGGCAACGTTTTTACAAGCTTTTATATCTTCTGCCTGATGGGAGAGGGGTAGCGTGGGAATAACTGGGGTGTAAGTGGTAATTGATTATGTTAGCTGTTTTCCCAAGGCAGTGTGAAGTGTAGAAATATGGGTTTTTTTTTGGGGGGGGGGTTGGTTTGGTGAAGCAGGTTGGTTTGCATGATGGACTAGGTGACATCCACACCTCTCTGCAATTTCTCGTGGTCTTGGGCAGAGCTGTTGCCAAACCAAGTTCAGATGCAACTGGAGAGGATGCTTTCTACGGGGCATCGATAGAAATTGCTAGTGCCATTGGAGACATGCGAGCTACTGATTCCGCTGAGGAGGTAGAGGTGGAAGTGTGCTTTCTTGACCGTGATGTCAATATGGTCGGATCAGAACAAAGTGATATTTGCACCTAGGCACTTGAATGCAAGAGTAGATTTTAAAACAGGGGGAAGGCTTAGCTGGGAACCAGTAAAGGTCAGCATGCATAAGGGTGATACACAATGCACTGCCAAAATCTCATAACATTTTGAGTGTCATTTGCGAACAGATCATTGACCATCCCTTAAACTGAAACTCCACCCTCTGCCTTCTTGCAAACAATTTGAAATAGAAGCACATGACCAGAGATTTGAAGTAGACAGCGTAGTACGCAAAATAGAATTCTATTCCATCTGCTTAAGACAAGAGATTTACACCCAATCTCATTTGTTTTTTGTGGGTTTAATAATAATGATAAAAGAATATTGAAGGACAGTGGATAATAGTAGTGGGACAGGTGCTTTGGAGAAATATGTTGATTTCTTGGGGGCTTTATTAGCTTGCCGTCTGCACAGCAGTGGAGAAAAGGCTGCAGCCAGCCAGACGCAGCTGACAGGGCCAACAGCTGCTGTTTTGGCTTGTTTCTGTTTTTTTATTGCCGCACATTATAAGATTACCCAGGCTCATGCAGTTCAAGCTGGCCAAATCTTCGCACGCAGTTTTGTCAACAGTGATTCCCCCGCACCTGAATAGTATATAGTAGGGGTCCTCCTTGCGTGTGGTAACTTTGCACAGTGAGAAGAATGGGATGATCGCTCACAAGCCTCCTCAGCATTAGGTTACCAATGCTCGAGGATTTTGATAAGTTTCTCGACACCACTTACATAACTTCACGTGTTCTCAGTTGCAGCGGACAGCTAATTGCCAGAATTTTGGGATGGTAAACAAATTACAAACTACACGCCTTTCATAAATTTAGATGATCATTTTAATATGGAAACAAAACCATTTTGAGCAAAAATATCGTTCTTTGACATGATTTTACAAGCTGAGAAGAAGCCCATCCATTTCTGTTCTCGCCGGCATCCCTCAATCATGTGTCTTTTTCAAAGATGACTATGTTTTAGAATGGGAGATACCCTGTCGTGAGGTCACCTTCTATACAAGGCGACAGTCTCGCCTGATGTAATGTCACTTATTGTCAACATGGAAAGAGGTAAGGGTCATGTAAAGTAAACTCACAATGGTCAGTTCTGAGGGGAGCCGACAGTTGTAAGTCCTTTGTAGTCAGGCTCGGCTAGGTTGGGCCTTACCCACACGTTTGGCCAGAGGTGGAAGTCCAAGGCAGCTGGTGGAGATTATATGTTGGAGCATTTTTGATTTACATGGTGGACCTACCACTGAGCGCAGTGTTGATGCACAGATATTCTGAAGAGAGGGTATGGATACAATGTGCCCCTTCCATTTTATGCCAGGTAAACTGGTTAACATTAGCCAATCCTGTTCATTTGGCCAACCTGGTAGAAGAAGATAAGTGTAGGTAAATATTACCTCATGATAAAGTTTTTAATTATGTGTTAGCTGTCAATAATATTTAATTTAAAAGTATTTATAGGTATTTTTTTATTATTTGCATCCATGTCAACGGCTTTTAAATTCGCTATCAGGGTCGTTAATTGTTCCAAGAACGTTTGACAGCGGCAAGCTCAACTTGATTAGACCTTCCTTATAATCTTCATCACGGATGGAATAGTGAGTTGAGCCATCCATGTATTCCAGCACACATAGTCAGGATCGAACCAGGGTCCCTGCCTCTGTAAGGCAGCCGCTCTACTGTGATGCCACTGTGCTGCCCTAGATTTTGTAACAGCGAAGAACGTCATCTGCTTATGCATCAATTAATTTTAGCAAGCCAGGATAAAAGAATGCATGTTATGTGGCACAAGCTGTATGCCACCATCACTTGTTTATGGACTATGGTCTTGGGGAAAGAATCACTGGTTTCCCACTGCAGACGGAGGCCATTCAGCCTTTCAATTCTCCAGGATCAATCTGGTGGAACCATTCAAAAATAATCCCACAGCCATAGACTTGTCTTTGGCCTTGTATCTTATTCGGCTTCCAATATTTCTTGATCTTGTTTCACCTAAAAATATTCAACAGTCTTGGCCTGAACCATTCCCAGGAGTGATACGTTTCATGTTGCAGTCCCGAACCATCCTTTCATTCAAATAATTGTCACAGAAACCTCGCCTGGATGAAAAAATATGTTTCAATTCATCATTGAACTTAATTTTAATAACCTCCATTGAGATATCCTTTACACTTTGCCTAGCAGCTATCACTCTTACTCCTACCCTTGCGGGGTAAAGTTGTAAAAAAACAGTCCAGATATCTCACTGTGGTCCTCATATTCCAAGTGTCTATCTGAAAGCACAAGGTGATATTGTGAAGTGTGTCTTTCTTATCATGATGTGATCCTGCTGATATTCTGTTCCAAAGAACCTGTCTATCTGAAAGCCATCATCAGAACAAGGTTAAGATATCCTGTGGCCAGATGTCCATGGCAGATTTTCCTTATGCTAAGAACATGAGGCTGTGATACCTTTTTTCACCTTCACTCATCTGCACTGATGATACTGATACAATGATACTAGTTCCAAAGAAACATAGAAATTACTGAAGCTTCACCTGCACCGCCATTTAATGTCATGGCTGATCATCCTCAAGTACCACCTCAACAACCCTCAGAACAGGGCACATCTAACAAAAAGGTTGTCATAGAGAGTCAGTACAGCACAAGAAAAAAAGGTTCCTTTGGCCCCCTTATCCTTATGTCCATGGCAGATATTTACCTTATGCTAAGAATTTTAAGATTGCTATTTTTCACAGTTTTTTTCACTCATCTGCACTGATGTATTACAAATTCAATTTTCCAGAGATGGATGCACAATGGCCTCAGTGCATGGCTGAGCCACCTCCATCTTGTTCACTACTAGTCTAGATAGGGTTGCCTTCACCTCAGTTGGCAAACATTGGAGAGAAGTGGCCTTACACAAAGGAAAAAGGAAGCATTATTTGAAATGATTAACGTCTTTATTATCATGCGAGTGGAACCGTCATCGGTTGGGTCAGAGAACTGTACAGCACAGGAACAGGTCCTTTGGTCCATGCCCGACATGATGTCAAGTTTAACTCATTTCCACTGCCTATATGATCCATATCCCTCCATACCCAGCATATCCCATGTATCTATCTAAAAACCTATTAAACACCACAATGTTATCTGCTTCCACCACCACCACTTATAGTGCATTCCAGGCCCTTACCACTCTCTGTGTAAATTTAATTTGCCAAGCACATCCCATTTAAACTCTCCATCTCTGACCTTAAACCTATGCCATTTAGACTTTGATATTTCCACTCTGGGGAAAAGATTCAGACTGTCTACACCTATGTATGCCGCTCATAATTTTAGAAATGTCTATCAGATCTCCCCTCAACCTTCAACACGCCAAAACGAAAAATCCAAGTTTATCCAACTTCTCCTTATAGCCAATACCTGCGAATCTAGGCAGCATTTTCGTAAACATCTTCTACATTCTCTCTAAAGCCTCCACATCTTTTGGTAATGGGACGACCAAGCCTACTCATAATACTCCAAATGTTCTTAAGGGGTTGGACAGGCTAGATGCAGGAAGATTGTTCCGATGTTGGGGAAGTCCAGAACAAGGGGTCACAGTTTAAGGATAAGGGGGGAAATCTTTTAAGACTGAGATGAGAAAAACATTTTCCACACAGAGAGTGGTGAATCTCTGGAATTCTCTGCCACAGAAGGTAGTTGAGGCCAGTTCATTTACTATATTTAAGAGGGAGTTAGATGTGGCCCTTGTGGCTAAAGGGATCAGGGGGTATGGAGAGAAGGCAGGTACAGGATACTGAGTTGGATATGATCAGCCATGATCATATTGAATGGCGGTGCAGGCTCGAAGGGCCGAATGGCCTACTCCTGCACCTATTTTCTATGTTTCTATGTGGCCTAACCAAAGTTTTCGATAAAACTGCAACATTACTTAACGACTCATATATTCAATGCCTCAACTGACGAAGGAAAACATTCTATACATCTTCTTTACCTCTCATTCTGCTTGTGTTGCACTTGCAGAGACCCATGAACTTGGACCACAAGATCCCTCTGTACATCACTGCTGTTAAGGGTCTTGCCCTTGACAATATATTTTCACCTCCCAAAGTGGAACAGCTTACTTGCTGGGATTAAATGTTATCTGACATTTCTCTCCCCACATCTGTAACTGATCTATATCTCGCTGTATACTTTACAGCCTTCTTCACTGTCCACAACTTAAGTATGTTGTAAAACGTACCTGAAACGTCGCTGAAAATCTGTCCCAGCCCGTGTGCGCGATTTTGGCGCTGTTTAGAGGCGGCGGGTTTAAAACGCGATTTTCCCTAGGCTGTTCAAATCGAGGAAGTTCCGCCTAGTTAATTATTAACGAAAAATCGCTGGAAGATTCCCTCGCTTGAGCTATTATTAGTTTTAAGGGCTTTCCTTACTTGTTATAGTAGGTTAAAAATTAACCTCTAAACCCCCGACCGCCGACAACGGGCCGGATCTCATACAGGGGAAAACGAAAGGTAGGCTGTTTATTTTTACGTTAAAAAGGGCTTCTTAAGATCCCTTTATACAAAATTTAATGTTGCGAGTAACTAATTTGGGGCACATTATATCCCGCAGTATTTTTCGGGGCATTTGAGGGCACAAATCCACCGCAATGTGAACGTTCTAAACCAGCGCATTCACAGGATCCCACTCGAAAGCTGATTTAAATGGCCATTAATTTACAGCAATTGAACACTAAATTCCTTCCATTTGGCCTATAAATTAATGTCAATGAGATTTAAAAATCATGTTTTATTGTGAATTCTTTGTGAATATTATTTGGACACTTAGGCTATTTAAAAATGTTAATCGTTTCTTAAGAAATGGATAGATGTTTAGATCTAGTAATTGAAGTTTGGAATTAGCTACAATTGGGTAACTAACTAACTATATGCTTTAATTTCAGGTCATCCAAGTAAGATTATTTTCTATTAGTTTCAGAATGCTTCAATCTATGATAACTGAAAATTTCAATCAGTTCTCTTAATTTTTAAGAAAGTTATGGGCTTTTGACTGTCCACGATCACAGCTTTTTTGTTATGTCCATAGAAAATCAATAGGGAACAAGATGCTAATTTCCGAGTATGAAAATGGCCATAACTGTTTTAATACTTGAGATATGAAAGTGAATTAGATGTCAAATTAAACTTCTTTTTATGCTTTATCTGATGGGATAAATTGCAGACTTGATTTTTTAAATCTCAAAATTTTGTAACATTGCTACATAACTGCACCAATTTTGGTGTCTTCTGCAGACCTATTGACACATCTACATTTATGTCAGTTATTTCTATTGTATATATATCATAAACAACAGCGGTCCCAGCATAGATTCTTATGGAACACCACTGATCACATAACTTCAGGCAGAATAACACTCTTCCACCACAACCCTGCCATCTGTCTTCTGTAGGTAAAACAGTTCTGAATCCAAACTAAGGAAGTCACCATGAATCGTAATCTCCTAGATAAGCCTACCATAAGGTACTTTATCAAATACATTTCTACAATCCACATAGACAACATCCACTGCCCTATCCTCATTAATCACCTTTATCACCTACTCAAAACAGCTCAGTTAAATTAACTCAGTTGACTTGCAATGAGCAAAACCTGCAATGAACAAAGCCATGATAGTAAAACTAGACTGGAGTAAGGAAGGTGGAAAGGATAATGGCTTCACAAACCCAAGATCAATATAGTGGCCTTTTGTTTTGAATCACATACACATAGTTTGCAGTTTATAAAGGTTAATGGAACTTTATCAAGATAGAACTAACTTGTTAGATTTAAGTAAGAATGAACTGTCAGTGACAGATTATTTTATGATATTACACCAACACAGTAAAATGGACTGTGTGTGCCTCCATGTTAGAAACATAGAAACATAGAAAATAGGTGCAGGAGTAGGCCATTCAACCCTTCAAACCTGCACCACCATTCAATATGATCATGGCTGATCATGGTTAATATCAGAACATGTCGGAATGTGAGATTATCAGGGAGCTATTATCAGAGTAGATGGTTTACTTATGTGCAGCGGGGAGATCTTGCAGGTGGAATATTAAATCAAGACGTTGTCTTTACAGGGGAGCAGGGGACTTCTCCCCGACACCCCAGCCAACCACTCAGCTCTTCTTGTCATTATCACATTGCTGTTTGAGGAGGTCTGCAGCATATAGAGAGGACAACACAGAAGTACGTCATCATTCTTAAGTTTTGTCCCAAGTGAGCGAGGCAAATTGAAGGCAGCCAGCAGCCATCAGTCTGAAGAAGGATTTCAGACCGAAACGTTGCCTATTTCCTTCGCTCCATAGATGCTGCTGCACCCGCTGAGTTTCTCCAGCATTTTTGTCTACCTTCGAGGCAAATTGAAGTATTTCTTTATTTTGCACAAACACAACTGCTTACCAAATCAATGGCTTATTTTATTCAACAGATGAAATCTTAGGGCTCAGCATGAACACTGTAACCCTTGAAAGACACTTTGCACCATGCATCACGGCATGGTTTGGGAACAGCTCCATCTAAGAGCAGAAGAAATTGCAGAGAATTGTGGATGCAGCCCAGATCATCGTAAAAATCAACCTAGATTTTATGGACTCCACCTACATGTCATGTTACCTTAGCAAAACCACCAGCATAATCAATGATCAGTCTCACCCGGTCACTCCTCCTTCTCCCCGCTTCCATCAGGCAAGATGTACAGAAGTGTGAAAACGCATACCTCCAGATTCAGAGACAGTTTTCTTCCAGCTGTTATCGGGCAACTGAACAACCCTGCCAACAACTAAAGAGCGATCATGAGCTACTATCTACCTCACTAAAGACTCTTGGACTATCTTTAATCGGACCTTACTGGAATATTTCTTGCACTAAACATTATTCCCTTTATCATGTATCTGCACCATGAACGGCTCAATTGTAAGCTGATTGGTCAGCACACAACAAAAGGTTTTTCACTGTACCTCGGTACATGTGACAATAAACTAAACTAAAACACTAATTGTGAGTCAGGAGCAGTTTAATACCACCCCTGACTGGATCTTCCTCAGTGTGAGTCATGATCTGCTATAATCCACCAAGGTTGTAACAACTCACCTTGAGTCATAGAGTTATGCAGCACAGAAACAAACCCGTCAGCCCAAATTCCCCGTGCCAATCAGGATCTACCACATTGAAACTTACAGAATAATAAAAGGCATGGATAGAGCGGATGTAGAAAGGATGTTTCCACTGGTGGGAGAGTCTAGGACCAGAGTTCATACTCAGAATTAAAGGGCGCTCTTTTAGAAAGGAGATGAGGAAGAAGTTCTTTAGTCAGAGGGTAGTTAATATGTGGAACTCATTGCTACAGAGGGATGTGGAGGCCAAGTCAGTGGATATTTTTAAGGTAGAGATAGACAAATTCTTGATTAGAACGGGTGTCAAGGATTATGGGGAGTAGGCAGGAAAAATGGGATTAGGAGGCAGAGGCAAGTCCTGGCAATATCCTTGTAAATCTTCTCGGTACTCTTTCCAGCTTAACCATGTCTATCCTATTGCAGTATATCCAAAACTAAACACACTACTCCAAACGCTGTCTTACTAATTTTCTTTTGTTTTTATGTTTTATATTGATAACTGTACTTCAAATTTTCAATATCAGCTTAATAGTTCTTATGGCACCCTGGTTCTCTGGAATTTGCTGCAAGAATTAAATCTTTCCCTTCCTTTTGTATCAAGCCAGAGGGCTGGTCATACCAAGAATCAATTGATATAATATGTACATCAATTGAATCTTGATGCTGTTAGTAGAGCTGTGCATCATAGCTCCAGCGACCCCCTTCTAAATCTGAGTGGTGCAGTGTTTAAGTTCTTCCTGTTACACTGGATTCTGTGAGGTGTGTTAATTTCCTCTTACATCCCAAAAAAGACCAGGTTGGTAGAATAGTTTGTTGCCATGAATTGCCTCTAGATACCAAATGTGTGGTAGAATCTGGGTGGAGTTGATGGGTGTGTGGGCAGAATAAAATTGGATTTGTGTATATGGGTGCTTGAAGGTTGGTGTGGATGGGGTGAGCCGAGTTGTCTCTGCAGATGGAGAGTCCTCAACCAAGCTGAGGCCAGTTGCCAACTCTTGGACACCTCCTCCTACTTTCCCCTGGACCATGACCCCACAGATGAGCACCATAAAACTAAAACAAATTTAAAAAAAAAACTAAAGCTAAAACTCTCAGTCTGAAGAAGAGTCTCAAACCAAAGCTTTGGTCACATTGAATGGCAGACCTGGCTCGAAGGACCGAATGGCCTACTCCTGCACCTATTGTCTATTGTCTATTGTCAAAGCATCATCTATTCCTTTTCTCGAGAGATGCTGCCTGACCCACTGAGTTACTCCAGCATTTTGTGTCTATCTTCGGTGTAAGCCAGCATCTGCAGTTCCTTCCTTCACAAATCTGTTGCATGTTGGTAGAAACTAGAGCTCATAGAGGACACAGGAGGAGCTTGTAAACTTCACACAGACAGCACCTGAAGCCAGGAGTGAACTAGGGTCACTGGAACTACGAGGCAGTAGCTCAGCTACATTGTCCCTCCATCAGTATCAGTAGCATCACCTAGGTACGCATGGGAGTTTACTGTGCAAAAACTGGCTCATCCTGCCTTTGTATGTTAGACTACATCTATCACCAGAGCTCAGGAATGGGAGGGGGTCGCTGGAGCTACGATGCACAGCTCTATTAGAAACATAGAAACATAGAAAATAGGTGCAGGAGGAGGCCATTCGCCCCTTCGAGCCAGCACCGCCATTCATTGTGATCATGGCTGATCGTCCCCTATCAATAACCCGTGCCTACCTTCTCCCCATATCCCTTGATTCCACTAGCCCCTAGAGCTCTATCTAACTCTCTCTTAAATCCATCCAGTGATTTGGCCTCCATTGCCCTCTGTGGCAGGGAATTCCATAAATTCACAACTCTCTGAGAGAAAAAGTTTTTTCTCACCTCAGTCTTAAATGTTTATTCTACGACTGTGGCCCCCGTTTCTGGACTCGCCCGACATAGGGACCATTTTTCCTGCATCTAGCTTGTCCAGTCCATTTATAATTTTATATCTTTCTATAAGATCCCCCCCTCATCCTTCTAAACTCCAGTGAATACAAGCCTAGTCTTTTCAATCTTTCCTCATATGACAGTCCCGACATCCCAGGGATCAATCTTATGAACCTACGCTGCACTGCCTCAATCACTGCTCCCTATTCCATTGAGGCTAATTTCAGAAGCGGAGATCAACAAACATACATTGCCACATTGTGCACTGAGAAACAGTGCTGCATTAAACCAGTGATTTAGGCTCTAGTTCTGGAGTGGGACTCTTCTCTACAAAGCAAAATAAAATGACAACACTTCAAAACAGACATACCCGACTGGTTGGAACACACTTTGGAATGCCCTGAGTTTCTAAAAGTGGTAAAAATTATTTTAAATATATTATTTGAACGCACAGCGCTTTGTGACAAACTTTGCTTTCTGTACTGGCAGCCAAAAATTCCCACCCATATTATCCACATGACAGCACATGAGTACTGAGACTTGACACACACAGTCTGTTGGCACACACTATTGTTCTCTTGCTCAGAACCATCAGCAAGCATGATAAAACAATAATAATAGTCTGCTCGCCAAAGTGCATTTCACTTAAACTGATTGCGCAAACATCTGTTCATTTCTCATCAGAAGCCCATGGCCTAATTCTCAGTTGCTTCATTACTGAAGGGGTATGCTGGTTGCTCTGCAGCGGACCCATAAACGCAGAGCTGTCAGAGTCATTTGCTTACAGCTTGATCTAAACTAGCTATTTCTCATCCCCTGTAGGTGGAGCCCAGGATGTCTGATCATCTTCTGCCCACTGTGTAATCTGGTCAACATTCACAACATTCATTTAACAAAGGCCTGGAATTTTACTCGTTCTGGTGTGACGAAGTTTGGATCCAGTTCCCTTATTGTCTGCTGCAGCACAGTGTTAGTGTTCTTACCACAAGTCAGAGGGTTGTGAGTTCAGTACCTGCTCCCGAGACGTGAATAAGAAAATCTGGGTCGATACACAAGTGCAATGCATAGAGGGGGCAGCAGCGGGGGGGGGGTAAATGGGGGATGGGGGCTGGGGGTGGGGGGGGGAACTGCAGGCAATGCAATGGTGCATGCAATATGCAATCAATCTATGCATTTCGAAGTCTGAATCCAAAATCTGGTTTCATTAGATTATGCACTTGATATAAACAGGAACATTTCTATGCCAATATCTTTTGCTGAGTTGTTAAACTGAGCTAGTGTCTGTTTTCTTTGGTGACTGTAAAAGATCATGTGGTATGACTTTAAAAAAGAGCTGCAGAGTTATTCTGCTTGACTGGCATTTGAGGGAGGTATACCTCAGTAAAAGAGCCTTCACATCATTTAATGCAAGCACTAACTTTCTGCAGAGGGCTTAATTTGTTTATCGAATATAAATGCAGCAAATTCCTGTTCGGGGAGAGGTTGTGGTAAGCCGCTGATTTCTCGGGTATAATGTTGGAGCAGTGCAAATCTCCCAGCAAATTGGTAGCAATTTGCAACTCGTAACATCTATTCCTCGGTAAAAGTTGCCGACTTGCACATTGAGCATAGCATTAACTCAGCATTAATCTCCCAACAAGTTCTGAACAAATATTTTAGCTTGTGCTGGTTTGACACCATGAACCAGTATGCCAAAGTTGGCTGTTGAGTTATGAATGTGGGTTATTAATTTACTTGCTTGCACTGTTAGTTATTTCATGCCACAACTTCTATACTGCAGATGTAACTGAAACACAATTTATTCTTAATTGGTTCTATTAAAGGATAAAATGCAGTTTAATATATAATGAATCATGATCTACAATCAGTGCTTTATGATTTCTCCAAGTTGTCACTGAATTTCTTCACTTTGATATTAGAAATGTGCAATTAAATCACACAATATGGCTGCTCTGTATCCCAGTTCCATTCAGTCACATTGGATGCACATTCCTTGAAAACCCAGATTAGCAAAAACCTCTGAAATTTCAATTGATATTTTGGCATCCTGAACTTTTTGGGGGAAAAGGGTTTTCATTTTTGATTTCTTTGTGTGAAGAAATAATTTCTGGGAGATCTGACTGTACTTTGAATTCCTGATCTTATCCATCACTTTAAACATATCGACCAGATCACTTCTCGGTGTCCGGTTCTCAAAGGCAGCTTTATGCATCCACTTCCTTGTTTAAGGATTAAACAATGTCATGTAAGCCATTGACAGATCAATTTTACTCTCAGTTTTGAGGCGGTGATGGTGATGCAGCGGTAGAGTTGCTGCCTTTTAGCGAATGCAGCACTGGAGATCAGGGTTCGATCCCGACTATCGGTGCTGTCTGTACGGAGTTTGTACGTTCTCCCCGTGGCCTGAGTGGGTTTTCTCTGAGATCTTCGGTTTCCTCCCACACTCCAAAGACGTACAGGTATGTAGTCACAAGTCAAGTCACATTTATTTATATAGCACATTTAAAAAATGAATCATGATCTACAATCAGTGCTTTATGATTTCTCCAAGTTGTCACTGAATTTCTTCACTTTGATATTAGAAATGTGAATTAAATCACACAATATGGCTGCTCTGTATCCCAGTTCCATTCAGTCACATTGGATGCACATTCCTTGATAACCCAGATTAGCAAGTGGATGTCAGGAAAGGCTTGGGAGTATAGATAAGATTTTAGTAGGTTAATTGGCTTGGTAAATGTAAAAAAAAGTTGTCCCTAGTGTATGTAGGATAGTGTTAATATGCAGGGATCGCTGGTTGGAGCGGACTTGGTGGCCTGTTTCCATGTTGTATCTCTAATCTAAACTAAACTAAAATATTAAAAACATTGGAAGCCTACATTCTGTGATGCTAGGGACTAGTATGGGGATCTCATAAGCTCAATGCAAAACACCGTATGGACACAAGGAGCTAGGGTAGGCCACTTGCCCTCAAGCTTGCCCTGCCATTCAATGTGATCATAGCTGATCTACCCCAGGTCTCATCTCCTTTCCAGTGCCAAATTCCCATAGTCTTCAATTCCCCGATATTTCAAAAATTACTTCAAGTACAAGAGTTCAAAAGTTTATTGTCAAGTGTCCCTGATAAGACAATGAAATTCTTGCTTTGTTTTAGCACACCAGAACATAGTAGACACGAATACAGAACAGATCAGTGTGTCCATATACCATTGTATGAATATATACACACATGAATAAATAAACTGATAAAGTGCAAATAAACAGATAATGGGCTATTAATGTTCAGTGCTTTGTCCGAGCCAGGTTTGATAGCCTGATGGCTGTGGGGAAGTAGCTATTCCTGAACCTGGTCATTGCAGTCTTCAGGCTCCTGTACCTTCTACCTGAAGGTAGCGGGGAGATGAGTGTGTGGCCAGGATGATGTGGGTCCTTGATGATACTGCCAGCCTTTTTGAGGCAGCGACTGTGATAGATCCCCTTGATGGAAGGGAGGTCAGAGCCGATGATGGGCTGGGCAGTGTTCACTACTTTTTTTACCTCTACCTCTTATGAGCTAACATCCATAATTTTCTAGGAAAGAGAATTCCCACAGGGCCACCACTCTCTGCAAGAAGAAATATCCACGAAACGTAGTTTTAAATGACCAGACCCTTTTCTTGAAACTACGTTCCATTATTGCAGATTCTCCCACTAGTGAAAACATCCGTCCTGTTATACCCATTTGGGATCATTTTTGTTTCAACAAGATCACTGTTCATCCTTCTAATTTCCAAACAGTAATGCAGCTGATGCCTCTTCGGATAAACTGCAACGTCCTATACTGTAGGGGCTGGAATGAAGCAGCTTATGAAGGGGTTAGTATTCTGTGCAACAAAGTTCAAGAGTTACCATTTAAAGGACATTTTCAAATTGAAAAGCAATGCAGGATGGATGCAGGGAATGTAATGAAGAATTCAGGGATGCAACTATTTGCTCAGCAGAAAACTATTTGACCTTCTTTCCCATTTCATGAGTTAAATTATCTTCCCCCAACCTCAGCAACAGCAAAATGAACCCTTTCTTAACCTTGCACTGTGGCATAAAGTGCAACTAATGAGTTTTGTCTTCAAATCAACTACGCAGCTAAAATTGTCTTTCTCTCTTATCTTCCACACCCTGTTAAGAACATCGTAAGCTGTTCTACAGTACATGAAGGACCTATGCACTGCAGGACGTTCAGGAGTCAATTCGTCGACATAAGCTCCCTCTCGCATCAGTGTGATAACAAAATGATAACCTTTTCACTAATTGAGGAGCAAAATACTGCAGATGCTAGAAATCTGAAATAAAAAGTGCTGGCCAACACTCAAGAGATTGGTAAGCATCTTTGGAGAAAGAAACATGATTAACATCTTGTTAATAGGCTCTCATCAGAGTTCTAAATATTTGCTGCACTCTTTTTGTTTCATTTTATTTTAATGATGTTGACATTGGAATTAGCATTATCTGGAATACTGATGGAAAACTCTATTTGGAAATTGTGCCATTGGATATATTTGTTCCAAAATGTAACACTGCAAGTGTGTCCTGTCGGATACAGACAGTGCAGAGAGAGCAATGCCCTTGAAGCAAAGATTGAACTGGGATGAGCCAGTAGGTGTGGATGAGTTAGCCTTTACTGCATACAACATCTTCCACTTGACTTCACTGCCACTGATTATAGCCACCGAGGCAGAGTTAATAAGAGAGCAAAGCTAGCTGTCAGGGCCGATTAGTGAGTGCAAAAAAAGATCGAACAAGGGAAGAATGCAGTCATTATTATTTATGGTCATTAACAGGGTTGAGTTCAGTCCTTCGGTGTCATACCTGAGATGCATAAAGAGTGCAACAACTGAACATGCCTATAGTTGGCAAGCTTAAACCATGTTTACTTTGGCACATGTGGTACTGCAATGAATTTGTTTGTAAATACACTGCTGACTAGATTGTCAATCTGCAAATATTCATTTGCACGGATATACTTTTCCTCAGCAAGCTGCCAATGAGCTGTGTTGGTCACGACACATTTCTTCCCACCATTATGTGCGCGCTTTCATTAGTCTCAACTGGCTGCCACTTCTCCTTGGGAAGTGCCACGCTATTAAAGAGATGAGGACTTCCATCTGAAGTGCGAGCTCAGAACATCTCAATGCTCTTGTCATTTAGTGAAATTAAGTCTCTGTTGCAATGCTGAGAATGTTATGTCCAGTTTTTGCATCGGCTGCCAAAATTACCAATGAGATAATGATGACCATCATATTGGAGAAAATATTGGCTTGGGCATACGTGAGATCTCTCCTGCTCCTCTCTAATACAGTGCCCTGGATTCAATTGTGACAGCAGACAGCTTTTTGGCTCATTGGTGTATCAACAACTCTGATAATTTGCATTCCTTTTGTACAGTTTTGCATTTATAGAATCATGGAGTTGTGTAGCACAGAACCATGCCCTTTGGCCCAGCATGTCCTGGCCAAGCTTTTTGACAATTGGCCCCAATAGCTTTGTATCCTGTTTACAGTAGACAGGCACATCAACAGGCAAGGCGCTTATCACCATCTGCAGTTTCTTGTTTCTACACTTCAGAAATACTTAATTTTTGTAAAGTATTTTGGGAGATACAGCGACAAGGAAAGACACTATGGAAATACAAGCATTTACACTTTAAGTGCTGATGTTGTGATGACAATGGAGCAAAATTAATGACTGGGAATCCTGTTGTACAAAGTACAATTGCTGTCCAATGTCATGGAGTGGAGGAGAATCGACAGAGTAAATAATATTTCTTTAAAAAGGAAAGAGTACTACATTAAGGGACTGTTTTCATGTAGCTCAATCTTATTGTCCAAATAGAACACTGTTGTTTAAGAAAGATGAGAGGGAGAGGGAGAATCCAGGGAATTATAGACGAGTTATCTTAACATCTGTTGTCAAGAAACTACTAGAGTCTATAATTAAGGATGAAGTAAATGAACACCTTGAAGATTTTCAGCTGATGAGAGAGAACCAGCACGGATTTGTAAAGGGTAAGTCACGCCTGACAAAACTGATTGAATTTTGTTTCAAGAAGTGACTAAAGTACTGGACAGGGGAATGTCCATGAATGATATTTATATGGACTTCCAGAAGGAACTTGGTAAAGTAAATTTAAGAAGTTGGCCGAGTGACAAGAGGTAAAGGATAGGAATAATGGGGAAGGCTTTAAATTAGCAGATGTGACCAGAGGCGTCCAATAAGAATATATTGGGACTGCAACTGTTTGCTGTATTTAAAGACGACTTAAGGAATGGGCAAGAAACACAAGCTTGCTGATGGACATGATTCAAGTCTGGTAGTCATCAGTTAAGAAACACATGGGGTAGGAGAAATATGGTAGATAATAACATATCTGCACACAGCAGTTCCTGGATCAAGTTTTAATCTTAAATCTGGGGCTGACATATTTTTGTTACACAAAGGAAGTAAGTGCTGCGAGAAAAGAGTTTATGTAGAGGGAAAGGCACGTACCATTCGTGATCTTATCGAATGATAGAACAGACTACACAACAACTAACCCCAGAACTACACAATAGTAACCAATGAACTATGGACCATCTTGGGTTGTATTAAAGAGATTCAGCTTTTTAATACTGGCATTGGGGTTGGTCGTTAGTTTATTTAATTTTATCATTTATTAAATACAGCAGTATCTATGTGTATCATGTTACAGGGTAGTTATGCTGCTGCACGTAAGGATTTCATTGTTTCGTTGTTGGAACATATGACTATTCTTGACTCTTGACCCTTGAACAAACTCAAGGTACTATTCCTATGTCCTATGTAAGACAGGGCAGCAAACATTAGTTTGGTAGCATTAAAGAGAATGTCTCCATTAGTGTTAAATACATATAAATGAGGAATTCATCTCTTGAACCTACAACTTGATTCAGGATTATGCACTGTTTCAGTCTATTTCTATATTGCCATAGAAATCTTACCACAGACATTTAAAAAAATCACCAATGCAGCGTGTTATCTGTGGACAACACCTTGGAACAATTCACATTGTTTCTTTGTTTTTGTTTCTTCTTTTCCCAGTTTCATTTTAATGTTGAATTAAGAATGAAAGCAGCCCTGGACTAATCCATGGCTATAAGAAGTAGGACTGCTTCACCAAAAAGTGGCGTGCGACATTTGAACCCTCCATAAATTGTTTTACAATCATCTGGAGGGCTTTAATAGACACTGGTCATTCTTACAATCTAAAGATACATAAAGGAAGGTTCCTCAAACTTACTTCTGCCTGAACATGTTATTTGGGCATAGCATTTGCCTGAGGGCTGATTAAAGGTCATGGCATTTAGAAAAGCAGACCCTCATTTACATAACAAATGTTCACAGTCGCGCACACACACAGACAAGGCACACGCACACACACCAACGCACACAAGGACACGCGCGCATGCACACAGACTCATTCTCACACTCACATTCAATCAATTACATATCAACACACGCTCTCATGCTCCCACTGTCACATACACTTGCACACACGGATGTTAGCCTCTAACACAAATAAAGAAAAGCACAAATGCACAAACTCTAATACAGCATACAGCCACACATTCACACTCGCACAAATTCACTCATGCAGGCAGCTTGTGCACAGATGATCACAAACCTACTCTCACAAACGCACTCACATAGACTCGCGCACACACAAATGCTCACATCAACGCAAACGCAATGAGCTCACAACCTTGCTTGTCCAAACATGTGCATGTTTACACTCATCAAGACACACACACTCTAACACATATACACACACACACACACACACGTCTCCCTGCTCACTCTCACATTTATACAAAGTGAGTCATTAAAGATCTCCCTTTTGGAAAACGCAGCAGTGACAATGCTTAATAGCAACTGAAAGTTAATTTAGAATCAAACTGAAAGTTAATTTAGAATAACCTATTTGTTAATTGCATTGAACCGTATTTGGCTTGTTTAAAGCACTCAGAACCCACAGGTACTTTGTGCTAAATTTGTCTTAAAGGCTGGGAGGTAATTAATGGAGCAAGGCACCGAGCGGTAGCTGTGAGACAGAGATTATAAAGCAAGTTCTGAGGTGTTGTGCACACTCTCAGGAATTAACGGCAATGGTTGTTTTTACTTTCCCCCCCCCCCTCTCTCTCTCTCCCCCTACTCTATCATTTTCTTTCTCTCTCACTATTTCTCGTTACCACTGTCACACTCTCCCCTTCCCTCGCTCCCACCATTTCTCTCCCTCTTAATCAACCTCCAGTGCTCTCTCTCTCTCTCTCTCTCTTTCTCTCTCCTCTGTCAGGCAATTGGCTGTAGTTTTAACCGGCTGTCAGACTTGGGATACCCCAATCAACCCTCTGGCATCTTTTGTTGATCAGTAGATAAAAGTTTCCAAGCAGCGGCATGAAAATGCCTCTCCACCTGCTGGCACACTGCAAATGCTTCCGGCTCCCCGTGGGCTGTGGATCTGTCAGGGAGTTCTGGTAGGTGACCCCCTGAGGCTTTGTGCTGGGCTCGTTCCAAAAAGGTTGCTTGACAAAAAAAGGTGCGCATCAGGCTCATTGGATTGTGCTCTCAACAGCAACCTGCCTGAGCCACTGTCAGAGCTGTTCCCTTGCAGGCACACAGCAGAGCAAACCCAGGCTTTCGACTTTGCCATTGGTTTCCTGATCACAGTGGGTAGATCAAAGTCTGGCCACATTGAGGATTTTATAATAACAGCAAAGGAACATTTTTTAGGATTAGCCAATTGTTTTCCAGACAGGTTCAGCCTGGCTCCTAATTGACAGTAACTGGGGCATGTGATATCCCAAGCATTTTCTAGTACACTTAAACATACATTTTTCTAATCTATTTGCTTCTATATACAGAACAGAACAGCAAAGGAAAGCAAGTGGAAAGACTGTCAGCTGTAATTGGTTATTGAGCCCCCAGGGTTGCATGCCCAAAAATATCACAAAAGTGGAATTTCTAGTTTATTTAGGGTAGAGGGAGATGACAGTTAGATGTATTTTTACTCAATTGTCTAAATACAATAATCGTATTTATCTATTTATTTATTTATTTATTTTATTTATTCCGAACAAGTAAAGACATTAAGGACATTAATAGTAACAAAATCGAAATTATCAAACAATTGGACATTACAATCAATATTTACAAGCAATGAAAAGAACAAAAAGCAAATTTCCAATGTCCAACTCTGTGTCTGTACAAGCTCGAAAAGGAGTGAGAAGAAGAATAACTTATTAAATCTCACCCCTTTTCCCCAACACTTCTACTATATTTAAAAATCAATTAATGAATACTAATAATACTACCCCAGGCAATTTCCCATAATACCTACAGACAGATATATATATACATACAATCTACTTCAAGAGTTCAGAGTCTTTCCTTTGAACATCACAGAGGGCACCTATCAAGGTGTCCTATTTTAGGCCAACATAAACATTACAATTCGTCAGTATAAAAATTCTCATCCTATCACTGATGCTCACAATTTCACACTGCTTCACTTAAAAAAAAACAGGGAAAAACACATCTTGGTGTAATTGGAATCTACCTAAACCTTTGAAACTAAATTTCAGCCGATGTGGTGCAATTGAGGAATAATCTGCAAAGTTATCAGTAATAGGACTCATGGGATTGCCCCACTTTGGGAAAGACTAAATGGGCTGAATAGCTGCCTTCCAGGGAATAAATCTTTGATTCTATTGAAATGCATTCACCCACAGCATGATTTGAATTGTTTCATATTTGGCGTGTGCAAATTCCTTCTGAAAGAAGATTAAGATCAAAAATTTGAGATAAAAAACTGCAGATTTTGGAATCTTGAGCAAAATGTGTTTGGATCTCAGCAGAACAGGCAGCAGTAGGGGATTGAATGGGCAGATAATAGTTTGGGTCAGCCTGACCTGAACTAGCCACATTGGGCTAGTTACCGCTTGTCTGGGGTGGAAGATTCCAACATTCATGTGGTCCGCCTTGTTTCAACGAATGCAATCAACCTGGCATGCACAATCAAATAAGATCAAATAGAACAGGTTGTCCTACAACTTTAGGCTGTGCACGCTATACGCAAGATGAAGAAGACCAGCTTGTCTGCATTTGGCCGATAGCCCTCACAATTCTTTCTATCCAACAACAAAAATCAGTTTTATTCGTCACATTGCACATAAAGTGCAAGTGAAATGAATTTGCCAGCAGCGGTACACTGATAAAGAACACACAAATATACAATAATAATGTAACACAAACATCCACCACAGCATTCATCACTGTGGTGGGAGGCACAAAATTTGGCCAGTCCTCCTCCATTTTCCCCCGTGGTCGGGACCTCAACCATCCGCAGCCGTTGCTGCGGGCGTCCAGATGTACAGACAAGTAAAAGTCCAGGTAAGTCCAGAATCAGCTCTTCCCCACCGGAGACCGCAGCTTCAGGTTGGTGTAGGCCGCAGACCGGTGGTCGAAGATTTAAAGTCCCCGCAGCCAGAAGCATCGCATCCATATATCTGTCCAAATGTCTTCTGAAAGTTGTAATTGCATGCACTTCTATAGGATACTTTGGCAGTTCATTCCAGATACAGATTATCCTCTGTGAAAAGGTTGCCCCTGTGATCCCTCTTAAGTGTCCACTCACTCAGCCTATGCCCTCTAGTTTTCAATTCTCTACCCTGAGAAAAAGACAGTATACACGTTATCCATGCTGCTCATGATCTTATTCACCTCAATAAAGTCACCATTCAGCCTCCTTTGCTCCAAAGAAAAAAAACCTCCCAACCTCTCCCAAACATTCGGGCCACTTGGGTATCTCCCAAGTGTTATTCACTTAATCAATGACACAAAGGCAGAATAGCCAATTGTTATCATGTGGCTGTGGAAACTATCGACCATGCTTCCTAAATTACAAAGGTGACCACAATTCTAAAGAACATAGTTATACAATGTTTTAAAGAATGTATATTTCTGATAGTATAAATTGCAATCAATATTTGAAACAAAACATACACTTGTATTGAAACCAAACATTTGTTTCACCTTAGGGAGACACACAATGCTGGAGTAACTAAGCGGGTGAGGCAGCCTCTATGGGAGAAGGAATGGATGATGTTTTGGGTCGAGACCTTTCTTCAGACTGATTAGGGGAGGGGGTGGGACAAAGATAGAATGAAGGCGGAGACAGTGGGAATGGTGGGAGAAATGGGAAGAGGGAGGGGATAGAGAGAGAAAAAAGCAAGAGGTATCTGAAGTTAGAGAAGTCAACCTTCATATCGCTGGGGTGTAAACTACCCAAGTGAAATATGAGATGCTATTCCTGTAATTTGCGCTGGGCCTCACTCTGACAATAGAGGCGGCCCTGGACAGAAAGGTCAGATTGGGAATGGGAGGGGGAATTAAAGTGCTGAGCAACCGGGAGATCAGATAGTTTACGACGGACTGATCGGAGGTGTTCAGCGAAACGATCGCCGAGCCTGCGCTTGGTCTCGCCGATGTAGAGACGATTTGTTTCACCTTGCCTGACTAAAGATGGTCTGAAGGTGGAGGCATGAGAGTCTGCGGACATTGAAATCTTGGATGAAAATCAAAACACTGGAAGAAATCAAGGATCCCAACAATGTTTTGGGTTGGGATCCTTCTTCACGTCTGCAAGAGAGAAAGGGAAATAGCCAACATTTACATCAGGCTACACATAAAAGCTGGAGAAACTCAGCGGGTGCAGCAGCATCTATGGAGCGAAGGACAAAGGCAACGTTTCAGGCCGAAACCCTTCTTCACATCAGGCTGTTGTTTATAGACTACAGCTCGGCATTCAAAACGCTGGGATTCTCCCCCTCTACATCGGGGACCTGGGGTGGAGGGTATTGCACCGAGGAGTTCCCTGCAACCTGTTTCTCTCGCGGTTCACAGACTCGCCAGCCGCCTGCCATTTTTGCGGGCAAGAAGAGTCTGTGTACCACGTGTATATGGAATGCGCGTGAGGCTGCAGTCCCTGTTCCAATACCTAAAGGGGCTGCTCCTTGCCTTCTGGCTGCATTTCTCACCCACCATCTTTGGACACATCTGTGCGTAGGGGAGAGGGTAGGGCTGAAGATGTCCTGGTTGGGTTGCTCCTGGGCCTGGCCAAGCTGGCCATCCGCGAGTCACGGCGCCAGGCGGCGAGGGCTCTGCCCGAGCCAGCTGCCTGCCCCTTTTCTGGGGTTACAACCGCACCCGGGTGGGATTAGAAAGGGAACTACGCCCTGTCCCCGGGCACCCTGGGGGATTTCCGGGACTGCTGGGCACTGCAGGGGGTGGAATGCATCCTTGACAAGAACTGTAAGATAGAAACATAGAAAATAGATGCAGGAGTAGGCTATTCGGCCCTTCGAGCCTGCACCGCCATTCAATATGATCATGGCTGATCATCCAACTCAGTATCCTGTACCTGCCTTCTCTCCATACCCCTGATCCCTTTAGCCACAAGGGCCACATCTAACTCCCTCTTAAATATAGCCAATGAACTGGCCTCAACTACCCTCTGTGGCAGAGAATTCCAGAGATTCACCACTCTCTGTGTGAAAAATTTTTTTCTCATCTCGGCCCTAAAAGATTTCCCCCTTACCCTTAAACTGTGACCCCTTGTTCTGGACTTCCCCAACATCGGGAACAATCTTCCTGCATCTAGCCTGTCCAACCCCTTAAGAATTTTGTAAGTTTCTATAAGATCCCCCCTCAATCTTCTAAATTCTAGCGAGTACAAGCCGAGTCTATCCAGTCTTCTTCATATGAAAGTCCTGACATCCCAGGAATCAGTCTGGTGAACCTTCTCTGTACTCCCTCTATGGCAAGAATGTCTTTCCTCAGATTTGGAGACCAAAACGAAAGAGGAAGAAGTCACAGATGGTAAAATTCTTCATCTTAGGACCCAACCTTGTGAAACAATAGCTTAGAGTTGGCATCAAACGTTTGGCTTAAGATATAGTTCTTGACATACAATCAAGCTGCATGTGCCAATGCTCCTGCTTCTAGGTCTTGCCGTGCTTTGTCTCGTGCATAAAGATTTCTGGTGTGTTTGGGTTCTTCTGGTACTACACGATGGTGCAATCCATAGCTCAGTTAGACCAGGAACATTATTAAAACTTGTATATATTTATTAGCGGCTGACTCAACTGGAACTGAATCATGGAGCATATGATGTTGCAACAGTTAATCCTATGTCATTTTTTTAAGCTAGGGGTGACGCCACCAAACATAAGTAACAGTTTCACTTCACAGCTAATATATATATGAGCCGCAAACCAACATTAGTGGCACGTATATATTAGCTGAATTAGTAATTATTCTAAATAGTGACTTACTTTCATTGGTATGAATCTGAGGAAGCATTCAAGGCTATGAACCCAGCCTTCACTAATTGTCCATGACGATACATTACTCAATACATGCATAAGCTGTGATGACGTCCCAGCTGTAATTCCACCATTATTTTGACTTGCATGGTCAACAACAATAATTTACATTCACACGACATCTTCAAATGAGGTGGGTTTGATTGGTGGAGAGAATATGGGAAGGAGAAGCAACGGGATAAATCAGAAGGAGAGAATCAATTGGTAATGGCGAGGTAGAGCTGGGTGTGATTTGCATGCATTGGGAATTATTTATTTAAATGAATCATAGAGTTATAGAGCATGGTAACTGACCCTTCAGCTCATCTCATCCAGGCCGACCAAGATGCTCCATCTAATCCAGTCACATTTGCCTGCTTTTGGCCCATATTCCTCTAATCCTCTAATCATGATTTGGACGAGGGGAGTGAAGGCTTTGTGGCCTAGTTTGCGGATGATACGAAAATAGGTCGAAGGGCAGGTAGTTTAGAGAAAGCAGGGACTCTGCAGAAGGACTTGGACAGGTTGGGAGAGTGGGCAGAGAAGTGACAGATGGAATATAGTGTAGCAAAGTGTGGAGTCATGCATTTTGGTCGTAGGAATAAAGGCATAGACTGTTTTCTAAATGAGGAAAGAATCCAGAAATCATTATTGCAAAGGGACTTGGGAGTGCTGGTGCAGGATTCCCAAAAAGCTAATCTGCAAGTCAAATCGGTAATAAAGAAAGCAAACTCAATGCTAGCTTTTATTTCAAGAGGGCGCGTATACAAAAACAGCCGTTTAATGCTGAGGCTCTATAAGGCGCTGGTAAGGCATTTGAAATATTGTGAGCAATTGTGGGCACCGTATCTGAGGAAGCATGTTCTGGCTCTGGAGAGGGTGCAGAGGAGGTTTACAAAAATGATCCCAGGAATTAGTAGGTTAACCGACGATGAACATTTGTCGCCACTGAGACTGTACTCGCCGGAGTTTAGAAGAATGAGGGAGGACCTCATTGAAACATACAGAATAGTGAACGGCTTGGATAGAGTGGATGTGGAGAGGATATAACAATTACAGCACGGAAACAGGCCATCTTGACCCTTCTAGTCCGTGCCGAACACAGGATGTTTCCACTGGTGTGACATTCTTTTATGAAGGAGATGAGGAGAAATGTCTTCAGTCAGTCAGTGGTGAATCTGTGGAATTATTTGCCACAGAAGGCTGTGGAGGCCAAGTCAGTGGATATTTTTAAGGCAGAGATAAATTCTTGATTAGTACAGGTGTCAGAAGTTATGGGGAGAAGGCAGGGGAATGGGGTTAGGAGGGAGAGATAGATCAGCCATTATTGAATGGCTGAGTAGACTTGATGGGCTAATTCTACCCCATTCACTTATGACCTTTCCTATCCATGTATCTGTCCAAAGTCTTCTCAATATTGTTATTCTGCCTCAACTACTTCCTCTACTTCCATATTCCCACCACCATCTGTGTGAAAATGTTGGCCCTCAGGTTCCAAAAATCTTTCCCCTCTCACCAAAAACCTAGACCCTTTAGTTTTTTATTCCCCCACACTATAGAAAAAAGACTATGTACATTCATCCTGTTTATGCTCCTCATGATCCTCTGCACCTATATACGATCACCGTTCAGCCGTGCATTCCAAGGAATAAAGTCTTAGCCTGCCCAACCTCTCCCTCGGCCATCAAGTCCTGGCAACATCCTTCTCATTTTTTTCTGCACTATTTGCAGCTTAATGACATATTTCCTTTAGCAGGGTGACCAAACTTGAACAGAATATTCCAAGGGCAGCTTCACCAACATCTTGTAAAACTGTAACATAACTTTCCAAACTTTATACTCAATTCCCTGGATGATGACGGCCTGTATACCAAAAACCTTCCCTGCAATCTAGCTGCAATGCCACTTTCAGAGAACTATATATTTGTACTCCTACATCTCTCTGCTCTATAACACTCCCCAGGGCCTACTGTTCATTGTGTAAGTCCTGCCCTGGTTTGACATCCCAAAATGCAATACCTCAAGTTCAAGTTCAATAGTTCAAATGCAATACCTCAAGTTCAAGATCAGCCATGATCATATTGAATGGCGGTGCAGGCTCGAAGGGCCGAATCGCTTATTCCTGCACCTATTTTCTATGTTTCTAAGTGAGTTTATTGTCATGTGTCCCTGATAGGACAATGCAATTCTTGCTTTGCTTCAGCACAACAGAACATAGTAGGCATTGACTACAAAACAGATCAGTGTGTCCATATACCATTATATATATCCCACACATATTTGCATTAAACTCCATTTGCCATTCCTCGGCCCACTTGTCCAGCTGATCAAGATTCTGCTGTACTTAATAACCATCTTCACTGTCTACAATACCACTCAGTTCAGTGTCTTTTGGAAACTCACTAATTCTCGAGACACACCACTAGTCACAGGCCACCAGTCCAAAAAACAACCTTGCATCACCACCCTGTGCTTCCTAACATTAAGCCAATTCTGTATACAGTTATCTAGCTCTCCCTGAATCCCATGCAATCTAATCTTTGTGAGCAGCCTACCATGTGCAGGCTTATCAAAGGCCTTGTTGAAATCCACATAGACATGTCTACAGCCTTGCCTTCATCAACCTTCTTGGTTACTTTTTCATTCTGCCAAGCACAAAACCGTGTGGACCATCCCTTATCAACCCCTATCTTTCCAGATCCATGTATATCTTATTCTTGAGAATCCTCTTCAGTAACTTGCCTATCACAGATGTTGGACTTACTGGTATATAGTTCTTAGATTCTGGAATATGGTTCCCTTTTTTAAGCCCTTAAGTCGAGGCACAACATTAGCCATCCACCAGTCTCCTGGTACCTCACCCATGTCCTACGATAATTCCTATACCTCAGTCAGGGCAGCTGCAATTTCTTCCCTGGCTTCCCACAGTGTTATTGCAAAAAACTAATCAGGCCTGGGGATTTATCTACCTTCTTCCAAGATGTCTTCATTAACTTTCCTAAGTTCCCTGGTCTTCATATCATTCTTTGCAAGAAAAACATGACAAATATTCGTTGAGGACCGCATCTATCTCCTGCGACCTCATGCCTAGATGGCTACATTGGTTTCTGAGGACTCCTATTCTTTATCTAGTTATCCTTTTTACCTTTAACATATTCATGAAATATCTTAGGATTCTCCTTAATGTTAGTATGGTAGCTTTCTCTATATCATTTAAGTTATATCCTCTGAAAAACATTTTTCACACAGTGGTGAATCTGTGGAATTCTCTGCCACAGAAAGTAGTTGAGGCCAGTTCATTGGCTATACTTAAGAGGGAGTTAGATGTGGCCCTTGTGGCTAAAGGGATCAGGGGGTATGGAGAGACGGCAGGTACAGGATACTGAGTTGGATGATCAGCCATGATCATGTTGAATGGTGGTGCAGGCTCAAAGGGCCGAATGGCCCACTCCTGCACCTATTTTCTAAGTTTCTATGGAATGCATCACGCTTTCTGTCTCAACCAATTCTTCTGGTGGCATATTCCAGGTTACTACCAACCTTCATGTGATGACGTCCTTATTTATACAGATCATCTTACATTTATGTTGTCTACTTCCAGACCTTACAGGTTTCACCATAACACCTGCAAAGCTTTCAAAGTCAAACCATCTCTTCAAGGTGAGAAAGGAATGATTTCATAGGAACATGAGGGGCAACTTTGTCATACAGAGAGTCGGTGTGTATATAGACCGATCTGTCAGATAAAATGGTTGAGGAAGGTACAATAAGAACGTTTAAAAGGCAACTGGACAGGTACAACATTAGGAAAGGTTTAAAGGGATGTGGGTCAGATGCAGACACATGGGACTAGCGCTGATGGATATCTTGGTCGGCATGGACAGGTTGTGTTGAAGGTGCTGGTTCCATGCTGTGTCACATTCTAATATGAATACAATGGAGCAAAGTTCAAGTATAGTACCAGTATGATGACCCAGATATTATCTCCTAACCTCACACAAATGCAGGAACCTTCAATAACCAATTGTCTTCCATGGCAAATGTCTTATGCGGCATTTCATTATCTGCCCCCTCCCCCTCTACCCCTTTTGCATTAATTTCCTTCTTCAGTCTCATTATACTTTCTCCTTGGATACTTTGCATTATCATTGCAAATCTTATGATTTGGGAATAGTCTGTGACTAACTTAAATATTTTTAGTGCAAGAACAAGAGGCAACGCAAGCTCAGATGATAAAAATCTTTTAACTGACCATAATGCTGTTAAGGTTCTTTTGAAGTACGCTGCTGTTTTGTTTTGGCTACACATGTACTAAGAGGCCAGAGGCGATGAGTGGGTGTCCTAACCCTTGCTGAACCTCAGTCCCTCTGGCAGAGGCAGCTGGAGACCTGTTGAGTTAGCCAAGTACTTCATTATCTCACATTTCTGGATATAGTGCTCCAGGTTAACAAAAAAATCGCAAACAAAAGTAGATGCTTTTTGTTGCATTGCCTTGAAGTTTGTTTTGGCCTCTCCGTTATCATCGCAGTACTGAGGGCACTGTTTTTCATAGATAGCCTGCAGTTTTGCACAACCTCCATTTAAAACAGTTAGGCATCACGTAGTTGTTGATAGCACAGTGTGGGTTGAAATGTCCAACCCTTAGGCATTTAGGCTTGCATTGTTGGAGGGTGTGGGACAAACACAAGAGCCAGTGATTTAGGCTCTTAATGCATAAACAGTATCACTATTACACCGTGGAGCAGTGCATTGGAAATTAATTTGATAAGGAGTTCCATATTGATAAAAGGCTTCTGTTTCATCTTTCCCATATTACAACAATTCACTGGCTCTCAATGTCTGTGTTCAGGACTGGCATGATAGAAATTCGGGTGTTTTTCTCAACAGAGGTAAACTGTAAACTTGAATTTTACATTTTAATTCAGGGCTGCCCAGGTCTTGAACAACTTAGATTATAAAAATCTGCCTTGATGCAAATTTGCCCGTACATTTTTAAAACATGTTTCAAATTAGTTGTAATAATAATAACATGTTTCATGGTGTCCATTAATGAACCATGTATAGTCCACAAGTTTAATTAGTGTTAGTGCGATTATTCAATAAGAAGAAAGAATCAGAGCAGATGCATGTAGAGCGATATGACATCGGTAGCTATTGAAAACTGTGGATTCTGATTTATGGAGAAATTGTCCGACAGACGTTTTTTCAGAAGCAGAACGCTTATTTACCACAAAGATTATCTGTATAAGATCAGATACCTATCAGCACTTAGTTGGTAAGAACTTTTTTCAGCAGCCCTCTCAGTGTTTGCATGGTGCTGTTGTCTGCTGCTTGTGATGTGGACAGTGCTGTTCAAAAGTAGGCCCTCTAAGCCCCGTTCACTTGGATGAGATCTGCATTGTTGAGGATGGGTCGCCTCATTAGCAATTGCAGCAATCAGAATGGACCAGCCTGTGTTGAATTTGAAAAGGGGAACCATCGTGCTAGGTGGTGCCAATCCTGGCCTGTACCTCAAGCTCGGCTCCCATGCTCACCCGATAGTCCCATTGACATCCCATGCAGTTCCCAATTAATCTCTGCTCCTGCTGTGCTTGCATGTACTACAAAAAATTTATTCAATTATTAAAAAATAATATTTACACTACAATAAAACAAGCCAGAACCCACCACCATAAATACAATACAAACATATATCCATAATAAACTATTATTCAATTTTGATACAATCCTTATTGAGGATACATTCAACACCCTGTGGAGCCCAGCGGTCCCGGAACTCCCTCAGGGTGCCCACAGACAGGGCGTATTCCCTTTCTAATCCCACCCGGGCACGGACGTAACCCCGGAAAAGGGCTTGCATGTACCTTGGCAGGCAACTGCACCTGTTCAAAGACTAAAAGGTCTGCCGACCGAAAAACTGATCCATGATTCAAGTCTCACTGCGACAAGTATTGGCTGAACAAGTAGTGTAAGCCCAGGAATGATTGGGTTAATATATGATGAGTGCTCGATGGCTCTTGGCCTGGACTTGTTGGAGTTTTCGGTGACCTGCTGCGACTATGACGGGTGCCGGCAGTCGCCGAAGAAATTGTGTAAGTGGGACAGGCCCTTTACTCCAGCACTTAGTGTCTATCTTTCATCACAACCACTAGAAGCACAAATGCAACTCTGACAGCCCATGGCCTACAATCTGTAAAGAATCAAGACCACCAATTCCTATGCATAGTTCTTAGTCTCATGGGATAAAATGACGATATCTTGTTGAAAATCAGGTTGACCCAGAAAAGAGCAATTTACACAGATTGTTGGTTATTTTTGACCCTCATTTCCCCATATTCCCATCAGCTCCTCCCAGATTCTATCACTCGCTGACATCCCAGGGGCAATTTACAGTGGCAATTGAACCCACAAACCCACATGTCTTTGGAATGTGGGAGAAAGCTGGAGCTCCCGGTGAAAACCTACGCGGTCACAGGGAGAACGTACAAACACTACGCAGATAGTGCCCAAGGTTAGGATTGAACCTGGATCTCTAGAGCTACAAGGCAATGGCTCTATTAGCTGGGCCGCAGTGCTGCCCGTATATTGGTTTGTCCAATGAAAGCTGGGCGCAAAAATTGGACTTGCTGGACCAGATGTGGACAACTGGGAAATCTGGCACCAACAGAGAACGCTGCACTGAAAGTGGCAATGTCGGTTTCAGTACAATGTTACATGAATAAACCTGTCTGCTAAACTTGTAGTGAAACTCTCCCTCTTAATGCATCTTTCACAAACAGTGCCAGGGTGACCTCCAACCCTGTTTCAATGCCAAATATGAGAAGTAATTTTTAGGCCATTTGCCAAAGCCTCTTGAATGAGGACTTGGGCGAATCCATGTCCCAGTACAAACTGTGCTGTGCCAATTCTTCCAAAAGCAGCAAGTTTTCCACCATGGGCCACGGCTGTCAAAAGGAGTTACCCAGAGACTGTTGAAAAGATGAATGGTCTTGCATTATATAATGTCCTTCAGAAGTACCTGAAATACTTCACTGTTGATGAATTATTTGCGTGCAGCCAGTTCCATGTAAAGGCATGCCTTGGTTGCCAGTTTGGCCATACAACCATCACGTAATAAGTTGGTGGGACCTGTGGGAACATACCCTGTGAGAACATACAGGGCAAGATTACCAAGTTTGCTGATGATACAAAAGTGGGTGGTTTTTGCAGATTGTGAAGATTTTTGTGAAAGATTGCAGCAGGATCTAGGATTGATTGGCCAGGTGGGCTGAAGAATGGTTGATGGAATTTAATGCAGAGAAATGTGAGGTGGTGCATTTTGGGACGTCTAACAAGGGCAGGACCTACACAGTGAATGGTAGGCCTCTGGGGAGCGTTGTAGAGCAGAGGGACCTAGGAGTGCAGGTGCATGGTTCCTTGAAGGTTGAGTTGCAGGTAGATAAGGTGATCAAAAAGGCTTTTGGTACATTGGCCTTCATCAGTCAGAGCATTGAGTATAGAAGTTGGGAGGTCATGTTGTAGTTGTATAAGATGTTGGATTGACCGCATTTAGAGTATTGTGTTCAGTTCTGGGCACCATGTTATAGGAAAGATATTATCTTGAAAGGGATATTGCTTGAAAGGGTTCAGAGAATATTTACGAGGATGTTGCCAGGACTTGAGGGTCTGAGCTATAGGGAGAGGTTGAGTAGGCTGGGTCTCTATTCCTTGAAGCGCAGGAGGATGAGGGGTGATCTTATTGAGGTATATAAAATTATGAGAGGAATAGATCGGGTAGATGCACAGAATCTCTTGCCCAGAGTAGGGGAATCGAGGACCAGAGGACATAGGTCCAAAATTAAGGGGAAAAAAGATAATAGTAATCTGAGGGGTAACTTTTTCACACATAGGGTGGTGGGTGTATGGAACAAGCTGCCAAAGGAGGTAGTTAAGGCTGGGACTATCCCAACGTTTAAGAAACAGTTAAACAGGTACATGGATAGGACAATGTTTGGAGGATATGGACCAAGCTCAGGCAGGTGGGGCTAGTGTAGCCGGGACATGTTGGCTGGTGTGGGCAAGTTGGGCTGATATACTGTATCACTCTATGACCCTATGACTCTATGACCTGGTTGGCATTAAAACAATCTGAAAAGTTGCTGTCTTTGTTGTCAGTTAAAAAGTTTTTTTCATCTTTAAAAAATGTATTTTCATGGTCAAATGTTGTAAAGTCCAGAGTATATATGATGGGTTGTGCTCTAGTTCTAGGGTATGACTGAGGTCTGCACCAGAGCCACAACATTAGAGTACACTTGCATAGCTTGCAAGTCCACCATACATCCCAAAGACTGTCTCCACTTTGGTGGTAAACACAAAGTGTTGGATTAACTCAGCGGGTGAGGCAGTATCTATTGAGAGAAGGAATGGGTGGCGTTTCGGATCGAGACCCTTCTTCAGACTGATGTCGGGGTGGGGGGGGGGGGGTGGGGCGGGAAAAAAATATAGTAAGTGGGGGGTTCCCCTACAAGTCCTACTGTCTCCGCCCCCACTTTCTATCGTTTTCCTGCCCTCACCCTCCGACATTAGTCTGAAGAAGCATCTCGACCCGAAATGTGACCCAACCCTACTCTCCATGGATGCTGCCTCACCCGCTGAGTTACTCCAGCATTTTGTGTCTGCCTTCGATTTTATCCAGCATCTACAGTTCTTTCTCACACATCCACTTTGGTGGTAATAGCCATGATGAGACGGCTGGAATGCAGTGAGTCAGGGGTGGAGGTTAAGTGAAGCAGCAGGTTAGAGAATCAGTTTTTTTCCCTTCCATTCAACATATGCCAGGGGGTACAGCATTCATAGTAAACCCTATCATGAAATAGTCGACACAAAATAAAACAGCATTTCTCTGTTGGTTTCCACAACCTCACAATATTTCCAAAGCTTTTCACAGTCAATGGACACTTGTGATTTAGAAAACATGACAGCTAATTTGTCGACAGCAAGCTCCCAAGCAGTGATAATGTTCTAGTTCACCAGGAGGAGCTAGCTCTCTCTCACTCTTATTGAAAATGATACTAAGTGTTGGCATCCATCCATCCACAAGAGATGACGACACGGCTTTGACTTTGTCCTGCTTGTTTCATCGGTAGTTACATTTCCTGCTGCAGCTGCCTAGGCCTCGCTTTGACAGGCAGATCCTGCCACTACTTCCACGGGTGAGGTTGTCCCTGGCCGTTCGATTGGGGAGTGTGTTGCTGTCACTGTTGATCATTTTGTGGCATTGGCGCCTGGCCTCCAGGATCTTGAATCGCATGCTGTTGCGGTGTTTCATACACACTGGGAGATCCTTTCTCCACCTCACCCGGTCCTCTTCCCAGTTGTGTGTGCCAATGGTAACATTTGTGATATCTCTTTTAATAGTATCCTTGTCACGAAGCATTGGTTATCCTCTTGGCATCCTTGCATTGGTGACCTCCCTCCATATAGCATATCTTTAGGGATGTGTCCATTTTCCATCCTATGTACGTCCAAGCCAGCAGAGACACTCCTGCTTGAGAATTGCAGGGATGCTGGGCATGTTGGTCAGGGAGAGGACAGATTCATTGGTCATTTTGTCTTTCTTTCTACAGATACTGCCTGACCTCTTGCATGCTTCCAGCATTTCCTACACTGCTGCTTGTTACCAGCATTTCCAGGTTTTATTTCTGATAAATCTATTTCTGATGATCTATTTACTAGAATGTTGCCTGGGTTTCAACAACTAAGTTACAGAGATAGGTTGAATAAGTTAGGTGTTTATTCTCTGGAGCGCAGAAGGTTAAGGGGGGACCTGATAGAGGTCTTTAAAATGATGAGAGGGATAGACAGAGTTGATGTGGACAAGCTTTTCCCTTTGAGAATAGGGAAGATTCAAACAAGAGGACATGACTTCAGAATTAAGGGACAGAAGTTTAGGGTAATATGAGGGGAATAGTTCTTTGTCACGAGCAGTGGTTAGCGGTGTGGCAATGAGCTTCCAGTGGAAGTGGTGGAGGCAGGTTCGTTTTTATCATTTAAAAATAAATTGGATAGTTATATGGATGGGAAGGGAATGGAGGGTTATGGTACGAGTGCAGGCAGGTGGGACTAAGGGGAAAAACATTGTTCGGCATGGACTTGTAGGGCCGAGATGGCCTGTTTCCGTGCTGTAATTGTTATATGGTTATATGGTTATATGGTTATAATCTGGAATTGGCTGCACGATGCAGGCATTTATTTACCTGGAGACACAAGAAACTGCAAATGCTGGAATCTTGAGCATAACACAAGATGCTGAAGGAACTCAGCGGGTCAGGTAGTACCGGATTGATTTACCTTGGCAAATGAAGAAGGTTTTTTTTTTTAATCATCATTGTAATTGTGGAATAGTATCATCATGTGCTCACAGCAGAGAATTCAGGATCAGATATACACCTGGCTTTAGTTGTAGCTTGAAAAATCAATGTTGGTCAAAGAAAACCTCACAATATGTTAAGAAATCTAATTGGCTGGGGCAGATTAAAATGAAGTTTGCACATCCTTGAGTTTTCACTGCTGAGACATCACCTATTCTAGTTCAAAATTATGCTGTGGGTTCTTTAATGATTAGATGAGAGAACACAAAGTGACCTGGTTCAACTTCCCTTACATAAAACCTTACACACCTCCAATTGTGCAGCATTTTTTAGCTACTGCATTGGAGGCTGCAATTATCTGCTTTATTAGGTGACATTTGTTGTATGTCTAGATGAGGACCTCGGAAAACATTTCCAGTGGACCCTACGAGTCAAATAGAGCATCCAGATCAACATGATACAAGAACCACTTCTTGACCTCTTTAGTAGGTAAATTTTGCAAGTCATCTCATCTATTTTCCTCCGCTGTTCTGACTTCCGCTGGCTACTTGCCTCAGACCCAGAGTTCGCAGATAGTCGGTTTAGGTTGCAATCCAGAAACTTAAGAGGAGGTTGACATTCTGGTGCAGTAGTTATCTTTGCCAGGGCTGCCAACATTGGGTGAGAGTTTGGAGTGAGAAATTGCGAGAGACCAAGTCCGAGGGAGCATAACAACAGTGGGGGGGGGGGGGGGGTGGAGAAGTGGGAGGGGCCAAGGCCGAGGGGGGGTAAGGCCGGGGGGGGGGGGGGGGGGGAAGGGTGTGGGAGATGGGTGTGTCCCCTCCCATTGGTACGGAGCTTTTGCATTTTTCAGTTTGAAATTGTGCAATCTGGTGCATACTATAGCGAGTCTTTCAACATACTTAAATGCAATATTTATGCTTTAAACTGGATTAGCATATGACCACCAGGGGCACTGGGGAGATGGCCACCCCACCGGCAGTCTGTTCGTTTTTCCATTTTTTTGTTATTTTTTAGTGTGTTAAAAGTCTGTCTGAACATTCCTCGGTTTGTTTTATGTGGGGGAGGGGGGTGGGGATCAGGGAACTTTTTTTTTTCAAGTTCCTACCTTGCCGGAGATGTGATTATTTTTTGGATCACATTCTCCGGGCTCTGCGGCCTTCCATCGCAGGAGCTGGAGGCCTCCTCGGACTGTTGTGAGCCCCACCTCGGGGCCTGGACATAACATCGGAGCCGATCCCTTGGTTCGATCGTCCAGCCCGGGGGAGCTGTCATCCCCCCGGTGTGGGAGCGGATCGCCTCGACGCAGAGGGCCCAAAATGCCGCCGGCTACCGGAGTCAAGATCGTCCCATCAACGGGGGCTCGAGGCCCAAGACCAAGGAAGAACTAAGGGAACTTTATTTCGTCTTCCATCACAGTGAGGAATGTGTAGGAGTCACTGTGGTGGATGTTTATGTTAAAATGTGGTTTTGAGTGATCTGTTGCTTTTAATTGTATGACTGACCTGGCCAATGAGATTCCTCGTATGTTGCAAAACATACTTGGCGAATAAAGTGTGATTCTGATTCTGATTCTGATTCTGAATAAGGTTAGGCTAAATTACATTCCTAATTACATTCCACAGTAGAGCCAGAGTCTGATCAACAAGTGCAGCACATGAATGATCTTAGTATATTCATGCATGGAAATCAGATTATAATCAAACACTTGGCCCATGTTGACCAACCTGGGTCTCACTGCACACCTGGTACTACTCCTGACCATGACTCCAGTTGCATACCTTCATTCATTCCTGACCCTGAGTCCAGCCTTACACCTGCTACCTTCCCAATATTTAACTGAAGGAAATAATGGGTTATCGGGACTGTATGTTGCGACAGACAGCCTGACACCTTGCATGTCATATTAATACTACACTTATCCCATCCCCCTGGATATTCCGAAATAATAAATTAAGGTTTTGGCAACCAATTACAAATCAGGCTAATTACAAATCAATAACATTAGGCAACTCCGAAACATGAAGCGCTGAGCATTAGGATCCAGACACCACGGACAACTGGGCTTCAGTTCCCCACTCACATCTGGCAGTGCTCTCTGTATGAAACAGGGGCCACAGAGTGTTTTTGAAAGTGGGGAGGCTGAGCGAACACTGATCACTGGCCTTGGAGGTACCCACAAGGGAGTGGAGCAACTGAGTGGGGGTAGGGTGTGGGTGGGGGTAGGGTGTCGGTGGGGGGTGTGTCCCTCCCACGGTAGGGATATTAAAATCATGTTTTAGTGCATTGTAGAAGTATGATTTCAATGTTTTTTATTTGAAGTATTTTTAAGAGGTAACTTTTTAAGGGGTAACTTTTTCCACACAACGGGTGGTGGGTGTATGGAACAAGCTGCCAAAGGAGGTAGTTGAGGCAGCGACTATCCCAACATTTAAGAAGCAGTTAGACTGATACATGGATAGGAGAGGTTTGGAGGGATATGGACTAAAAGCAGGTGGTGTAGCTGGGACATGTTGGCGGGTGTGGGTAAGTTGCGCCGAAGGGCCTGTTTTCACACTGTATCACTCTATGACTACATTATACCTCCACCATGCATGAATGCTTCAAAATCAAGTGATCGAGTTTTATTGCCATATACTCAAGCATTGAAACATAGAAAATAGGTGCAGGAATAGACCACTCGGCCCTTCGAGTCAGCACCGCCATTCAATATGATCATGGCTGTTCACTTAAAATCAGTACCTCTTTCCTGTTTTTTCCCCATATCCCTTGATGTCGTTAGCATCTTGAAAGCATCCAGTGAATTGGCCTCCACTGCCTTCTGTGGCAGAGAATTCCACAGATTCACAACTTTCTGGGTGAAGAAAGTTTGTCCTCATCTCAGTCTTAAATGGCCTACCCCTTATTCTTAAACTGTGTGACCCCTAGTTCTGAACTCCCCCAACATCGGGAACATTTTTCCTGCAGTTACAGTAAGTGAAAATCTAGCAGGCAAGCAGGATGCTTTCTCCAACCACCCCCATTTGAAGGGCACTATCTTACACCATTTCTACCCAGTGCTTGGTACCTACTTCCTGCAGCTATTGCTTATCCTCCAGGATGCACCGAGCAATAGCCTGGTCCATGACGGTCACCAGGGCAAATTCGGCGCAGAGACTCTCACGGCCTAGGCGTGACACTGCGTGAGAAATTTGTGATCAGCTTGAGAGCGTGAGAATTTGGCCAAATTCGTGATTCTCACGCTCAATGCGTGAGAGTTGGCCGCCCCGTCTTTGCTCTGCCAGAAGTGACATTTTCTGGCTGAAACATTAACATGAGGGCCTATCTCCCCAGATAGTTAGACATAAATAAACATGTGGCAGTATTTTGGAGAAGAGCTGAGGAGTCCTTCCTCATCTCCAGGTCAACATCCAGCTCTCAATCAACATTGCTATAGCAAATCATTTGATCATTAAAAAAAAGTTGTTTGAGGGAGTTTGTTGGATTGTGTGCAAATTGGCTGCTATAAATCACACAATGCAACTGTGATTAATTTGAGGAAGCACTTCACTGGTTGTAACGTGCCATGCACATCCGGTAAGTTGCTAAGCAAACATAAACCAAGCCTTATCTTTAATCTCTCCTGTTGCCAACTCAATGATGTTTGGTACTAGACCTGGGATAACATTGGTCTGCTGAGTTCACTAGAAATTGGCAAACAGTCAGGATATGTTCCGTGGAAACACCTTATGCCTGGAAGTAAGAAATGTGCAAAGCAAAACCACATTCGATCTCCTGCAAGCATGTGGTGAAATATTGGCTGTGAGATACAACATCTTGCCTAAAGGAACAAAGTCCAGGAGCCAGTGATATTATGCTGTTACTAAATTATCAGAACTCAACTTCAGAGCTGGCTTAGATCAGGGCAAATGTACCGACATTCAATTTGTTGGTTTCGCAAAGTAAAAAGACTGCTTTATTTTTCACCCCACCCAAAAGGAAATCAGGGAAATCAAACTCCAAAAAAAAACCAAGCCATTCATATCCACAGTAAAATGTTAATATGTTCATTGCAGTGTCAAGTACATTGCAGTTCATTGCAAGTCAAGATGAGTTTCTTGTCACATGCATAAGTACGATGAAATATTGGTACAATCTCTCCAAGGGAAGAAAAACGACTCCAAAGATTAAGGTGTGAAACCTTCTGTTTATCCCCCCCCCCACCTATGTGTGGAACTAATTAAATAAATATTGTTCCTGCATTTTGTGACAAGCGTTTTTAATCTCATGAATTTACAGCAGTCACTGCATCATGGGCTGGATTCTGTACTTGAGACTAGGGTGACAACTTGTTTTTGCATCTCACCGGGATAAGCAGAAAGAAAAAAGGCCCCTTAAATTATTTTCTTAACAAATGCACTGATTTTAGCCGACTGCACTAGGATGGTGGGAGAAAATGAAAAATCATCTACAGTTTGCTTTAGATAACACTGTCTGTGAATTGATTGAGGCCAAGTATAATGTGATGCTACTAGAGGCAAATAGCCTGTGCACACGTGGGCTAGAGACTGCGGGTGGAATAATTGGATGAGGGAAATGTTGCATGTGTTTTTATATTTATATTTAAATACAATATAGAAAAATGTACCGGTCACAAGAATCAAGTGGTTCAGGTATGTAGTTCATATATTAGTAATTCAGAGACATGGTAGAATTTTCTCCTATTTTGCACCTGCTAAGAGCACATAGATAGTAGCAACAGTGTATTGTACACAGCTTCTGAAATTTAGTTCCATAAACTTTAAATCATTCGGTTCGAGAGCAGTTCGGGAGGGGTAAATAACGGCTTGCCAATAACGTTCAATTTTATGAAAAACTAAATCTTTAGCTCAAGGTTTGGGGCAGCTTAGTTTACAATCTTGCCGTGTTCTCCATCCTTCAAATGATGTCCGTGATATGGCAGACTGCGAGCTGAAAATTCTGTGTGAATTTTAGGCAATTTTGGGAACAAAATAAAAGCAGAAAACACTCAACGGGTCAGGCAAAATCAATGGGGCGAGAAATGTGGTTAACATTCCATGACCCTTCATCAGAACAAAAAACCAACCTGATAGAATACCTCTGGTTCTCTTTCGATGGATGCTGACTTTACTGAGCATTTCCAACATTTTCTATTTTTATTTCAGATTTTCACCATCTGCAGTTTGTATTTTGTTTTTCCAAGACAGAAATTTGGTATTATCGTTCTCCTGTAGTTCATTGCTTAAATCCAAATTCCTTTCACAGGGATAATTTTAAATATATAGCTTTTTTTCTTGTTTATTCGCTGTTTCAAATGTTATTGTCATGGCAATAGCCATCTGTGGATCAATAGCTTGCCCACTTGCTCTGTGCCTGAAAGTTTATATGGTTATGGGTTCAAGCCCTGCTTTAGAGAGTCGGAAACAACCTGGACAGGCTCTCCAATGCAGTACAGTGGTAGTGGCTTGGATGAGACTTTATATTTAGACTTCAACTGATCTTTCCGGTCGATGTAAAAGGACTCCCAGGCACTCTTCTGATAAAGATCAGACGAATTCACCGCAAATTCCTTACCAATTTATATCCTCATATTTGCAAACAGCTTACATTGCTTACAACACCTCATATTCTGCTTGGATAGCCGACAACCCAATGGGGTGAACAGTGAATTCCCCAATTTCAAGCAATACCCCTTCATATCCACCCCCCTGCAACCTTCTTCCCTGGTGTGTACACATTTATGCCAGCGGGGAAGCACGGTGGCGTGGCGTTATAGTTGCTGCCTTACAGCACCAGAAACCCAGGTTCGATCCTGACTACGGGTGCTGTCCATACGGAGTTTATACGTTCTCCCTGTGACTGCATGGGTTTTTCTGGGTGCTCCGATTTCCTCTCACACTCCAAAGATGTACAGGTTTGTAGGTTAATTGGCTTCAGTAAAATTGTAAATTGTCCCTAGTGTGCAGGATAGTGTTGGCAGAAGATGCCCCCTATCTCCTTCCACGCATATCCTTCGCTCCACCTTTACATTTCACTCATTGTCACTATCTGCACCTATCTGCCAATCTCCCATCACCTGTATCCACTTATCCCTTGCTGGAGAAACTCAGCAGGACAGGCAGCATCTCTGGAGAGAAGGAATGGGTGAGTTTCGGGTCGAGACCCTTCTGCAGACCTGCTGAGTTACTCCAGCATTTAGTGTCTACCTTTGATTTAAACCAGCACCTGCAGTTCTTTCCAACACATTTTATCCCTTGCCAAACTTTGCCTCGCCCTTACCTATTTATCCAGCTTTCGCTCCTCTATCAGTCTGAAGAAGGATCTTGATCCAAAACATAATTTATCTATTCACTCCACAGATGCTGCCTGACCATTGAGTTCCTCCAACACTTTGTTTTCTGTTCAAGTCTCCAGCATCTCCAGACTCTCGTGCCTCAGGCAACTCCACAATGTTGGTCATGCAAGTCTGCCATTTACAGATGGCATGAGCCTACCACATTTCTTACCTTGAATCAGTGATTCCACTTCAAAAGTACTCCATTGGAAGTGAAATAAACATAGAAACATAGAAACATAGAAATTAGGTGCAGGAGAAGGCCATTCGGCCCTTTGAGCCTGCACCGCCATTCAATATGATCATGGCTGATCATCCAAGAGTGGTGAATCTCAGTATCCCGTACCTGCCTTCTCTCCATACCCCTGGAGATTTAGACCTGATCCCCTTAGCCACAAGGGGGTACAGAGAACTCCCTCTACTGAGTTTGAAACAACATGAAAGACTGGCATAGGAAGGCAAGTCCGAATGTCTCTGCTCTTCCGCTCTTTGTAAGATTAGAGTTCAGAATCAGGAGCATGAGCATCATGGGCGTGTGGGGGAATTGACGGAGATGTGTTGCAGTCATCACAGATGCCAAGCCAAGCAGCTGGGATGTACATTTCACCATTCTGGCCAGCTACTGCTGAGCTGACTGCATGAGGAGGGAGCCAAAAGGAATATTGCAGGCTGCCTGGGCCCTGTTGGTATACTCCGCCATCTTTGCCTTTCTCCCTGAACGCAGCTGCGGGCTGAATAGGAGGAAGCTCGAGGGGGAATCTGCTTTCCAGGTGTTGCAGACTCCCTCCCTCAGCAAGGTGGGGCCGTCACCCTGCCATCTGAGGGACTGTCCCGGCTTGGATTGCTAATAAGACGCAATGCAGAGGAGGTCTTTTGTGAGTCACTGATTAGAGCAATCAGCAATCCTGGCAGGGTTACAGTGCAGGTGTGTGCTTACACCTGCCTGTGAAGCCTCCAGACTCCAGCCTTGCTCTCTCTCTCTCTCTCCCTCAGTCCCATCCATCTGCCCAAGTGTTATTTATTATTGTTTCACTCGTTGTTCAACCTGCCAATTTAAAAAAAAAAGAAGTTTTACAGCAAGTAAAAAAAATATATATTTCTTTCAATATTTTCATTAAGTTACCCGAGCGTTAATGGTTGCTCTGTTCCCTGTGAAAGGATGATGTCCTGAATAATGAAAGCTCATCAGTTCACCACCCAATGCTTGTTAATTCAAATGATGATATTAAAACTATAGTAGCCTTTAGCAGTAGAGTGATTTCTAGCATACTTTATCATGTATCAATATATACTCTGTTTGTCAAAATTGCCCAAGGCCGCCACTGACATTCTCTATGTAGGAGTGTAGTGCATCAAGAACCATTGAATACACTGAGGTGACAACTAATGGAGACCATGCATTCAGGAAGAGAAAGAGGAAAGCTAAAAGTTTTTTTTTTTAACTTTTGGTGATTATTTCTAACCATGTATAACAATATCGTTTTTAACTCCCCAAGATATTTATGTTCACTTTAGAGGGGTTTTTTTTGCCTCCACTTCATCTTAAGAATGTTCCTGACAACATGGATGTTGATGAATTATTTTGTTGCGCCCTTTTGACAGTTGGCCTTTTAGGTCATGAAAGGACATGGTACTACCATATTGAGAAAAACAAATTCTGAGCATTTTGCCAGGTACTTTTTTTTTTGTTCTCTCCCTCCCTCTCTCTCTGCTCTTTCATCTATTCTGTGCCAAGAAATATGGATATGTCATTAATTTGCTGAGAGTGCTGCAACCAGACTCTCTCGTGACACAATGTACCAGTGTAACTGGTTTTACACACCCAGGAAAGAAATTACAGCTCTTTTGTAAGTTGCTAAAGTCATAAACACAAGCTGCCTGCATGCCCAAACCTGCTTGTAAAGAAATGCTTGAGCACCCAATGTGGCAGGGATCACAGGGGAAATGTATCAGCTTTTAGCCAACTGCTCATAAAACAGGCTCTAGGTGCTTCCCAGTCCCTGCAAGGTACACATGCCCAATCTAACCTCGGTCCCTCAAGCGCAATTGACAACACAATCAATGGCCGCCTTCCCTTTTCCCCATTCTCCACCAGCGTGACTTTGATAAGAGGATCTGGTTGCTTGAAAAACGCAACAGGATGTTTAGAAGTTTCTCCGAGGTGAATCAGCCAGCAGCATTTCCCAGACAGGCTGCTAAACGTTGCAAATTGTTTTCAAACCAGTTCTTGTCGAAACCCGCTGCATTTCTTTCCCTCCTAGAAAAACTGCCTGTAGTTAGTTGTAGAACAGGAGTCCTGTTCATTTTCTCCTCAGGCTGCCTTTTCTTCAGCTTGAATTTGTGACATGGCTTTGTGCTTGTGTATATGTTTTTGTTAGGTTACACTTTGACTCTTCCATCATTATTACACTTCAACACTGTGCATATGATGGTGCACAACAGTCTTTATTTTGATATCTTTAACTCTTTCAGGGGTAAAGCAACTTTCAGCGTGTGCCATTTATTTTTTGGGGAAGGAAAAACCCACATGAAGATACAGGAGGGCCAGGAAGCGAGCGGGCATGATCTTCTCTGACCCCTCAAACTCTTTGAATCACTCCTCTGTGGAAGGCGACTCCGGATTGTCAAAGCTGCCACAGCCAGACATAAAAACTGTTTTTATCCACGAGTAGTTGCTCTACTCAACAGCCAAAAATCTGTAGCCTTCCTTTGATCTGGTATTTTGTTGGTTCACATGCTTGATCAATGGTTTTTTATCATTAATGTTTATTATTATTAATGTTTAGTGTTTTCTAAGTCATTCGTAATTGTCACTGTATGTCGTTGTTACGTGTGGGCGGAGCACCAGGCAAATTCCTTGTATGTGAATACTTGGCCAATAAACTTACTAACTTACTTACTTACTTACTTGCTTGCTTGCTTGCTTCCTTGCTTGCTTGCTTACTTACTTACTTACTTACTTACTTACTTACTTACTTACTTACTTACTTACTTACTTACTTACTTACTTACTTACTTACTTACTTGCTGTCCTTTGATCATGATTATTGGAACCAGACCATGGCAACACTTTTATCACACCCTGCATTTACAAGCCACTATCAGAGCCCTGCCAAATACTAAAGGGCCTGTCCCACGAGCATGCGACTGCATGCGGCAAGCACGACTTAACGTGGTCGCTTGAGCCGTACGGCCTTGCGGGGCCGGTCCCACTTCGATCGGCGGAGCCGTATGAAGTTGTGCGGGGCTGGTCCCGACATCGCGCGGGGCTCCGAAAAACTGACAGTTCAAAAATTCTGCGCGGCAATGGCCTGCCGGCCCACAGCCGCATTGAGGCCATACGCACCGCCTTAACGGGCATATGCAGCGGCTCGACGCCGTACGCAGCTTCTTGACACCATACATCACGCGCGAACCTTCCCGCGGACTTCGTTCGAACTTCACGTCACTCACTCGACCTCCGCGCGGCCCCCGCTTCTGGTTTGGTCACGCTCGCCGCATGCAGTCGCATGCCCGTGGGACAGGCCCTGTACGGGGATCACTCAACCTCCGCGTGGCCCCCACTTCCGGTTTGGTCGCGCTTGCAGCATACAGTCGCATGCTCGTGGGACAGGCCCTTATCTTTTGGAAAGATTGGACTCCTTGAAGAAGATATGAAGTGTATTCTGTTTCTCTTCATTGTCATTTAATATTTCAATCCATGCCAACCTACAGCAGTGCCTTGGCAACATCCAGGCAGACGTTAATACGTGTAGATGCAGATAAGTGCCAAGTAATCATCCTCTCCTATAACATACAGCCAAAGCACATCCTTGACCTTTAGTGGCAAAACCATCACCAGGTCCACCGCCGCTTTTAATGTTGTAGTTGGGCAGATGGGTCAGCAAAACTAATGGACTTAAATCAGTGGTTAGCAAAACAAATGGCCTTAAAGTTTAAGAAAGTACTGTAGATGCTGGAAAAATCGAAGGTAGACAAAAATGCTGGAGAAACTCAGCGGGTGAGGCAGCATCTATAGAGCAAAGGAATAGATGACCTTTTGGATCGAGACCCTTCTTCAGACTTAATGGACTTTATGGATTTAAATAACTCCTAAAGGTATCCTCAACCTCATTTAAAAGTAATGAACAAAATAAATAGGGGATCATAAATCCTCCAAAAATCTCTCATGTCTGAGAAACATAGAAAATAGGTGCAGTAGGCCATTCGGCCCTTCGAGCCTGCACCGCCATTCAATATGATCATGGCTGATCATCCAACTCAGTATCCTGTACCTGCCTTCTCTCCATACCCCCTGATCCCTTTAGCCACAAGGGCCACAGATCTTCCTAAAGATCTGTGGATCTGGGTGATGAATCTATGGCATTCATTGCCACAGACGATTGTGGAGTCCGTCAGTGGGTATTTTTTTAAGTCAGGGATTGGCAGATTCTTGATTAGTAAAGGTGTCAGGGGTTGTGGGGAGAAGGGAGGAGAATGGGTTTGAGAGAGAAAGATAGATCAGCCATGACTGAATTGTGGAGTAAACTCGGTGGGCCTGCTTCTGCTCCAATGACGTATGAGGATACCCTGGACTACACTGGGGTAAAAATGAGGTCTCTGTTGCTTTCACTAAATACACTTCTCTCCTGAAATTCACGTCTGTTATCTAAAGTGGAATACAGCGCTCAAAGTGGTGTTTGATACTTAACATTGCTTTATATATATAACACACTGCGAGGGCAATTGTGGTCAAAGATTAATTATTTATTCTGTGGGCATCACAGTGAGTGATTAACTTCTTGGTGCCCTAAAACTTTCCCCAGCATCAAAAGGTCTCCAGTTATACTGTAGATGTGCTGAGACAATCATCAACCCATCTATTGAGAGGCCCTGCTAAAACCTTCAAGTTTTACTTCATCCAACATGTCACATGTTGTTTGGTCCGCCTCTGCATTCAACGTCCTCCTTTCACTGAACGAGGACAGATTATTCATGCGAAACATTGTTGCGGTTCACCAAACGTGCTTGAAAACCACTTCCTTCCCTTACAGCATTTATCATTGGTGTTGATGTCAGTGGATTCAACATAAGTACATGACTAGATTACATAATGAGCACACACACAACAGAAAACTAGCTTCTTCCTCACTGCTTCTATAGGAATAGATAACTAGAGAAGGCAGGTTGAAGGTACGTGGAAGGAGAGTCGGGCACGGCAGTCAGGAGTCTTTCTAAACTGTGAGTTGTTCAATCCAGAATGTGTACTTGAACCGGGTTCAATAGCACTTACAAAAAAATTAGGATAAACATGAGAAAAAGAAAAGAAATAGGGGGGCAGAGAAAGTGGAGGTGATGGGTTGGGTTAATTGGATTTTTTTTTTCAAAGAGCTATCACAACCATGAGTAACTGAATGGCTTATTTGGCAAGATTCTATTCCACGAAGGAGTATCCAAAATAAAATGGAGGAGAATGTAAAACGGATGTGAAGAAACACTGATTTTTATACCTGTGGTGACTCAGCTGCAGGGGTGTGGGATTTTAAAAGCCTGAAGATATTTGTAAACTCAGATGCTGCTGCACAAAGTACTTATCAGGAACAACTGTTGCCTCCTGAGTTTTGGTTGAAGGAAATATGTGATGCCCCTGGTGCTATTGGTTGGCGAGTGTTGTCAATGTTTTAAATATTTTCACATCATGTTTAGTTTAATTTCGTTTAGAGAGATACGGCACAGAAACATTCCTTTGGCCCACCAAGTCCATGATCTCTGCACGGACACTATCCTACGCGCACTGCGGACTCTAAGGCAGCAACTCTACCGCTGCGCCACCATGCTGCCATGTAAATAATTCAAACGTGATGCAAGATCTTATAGTTACGGTCACAGTTACTTGGTGCCTGAGGTAGCCCTCCTCCTAATTCATTCTCCATACGATCAGCCTTCTTGCAGGTTGTAGAGGGTTATGCCTGCAACGTTAAGAATTAAATAAAGGATTTACCATGCCATTTGTGGCTGCAGTGCATGGAATTCATGAAAGGCTGAGGCAACTCTTAGAAAAAACTTCTAATTGAGTCACACCCAGGATTCATTTACCCATCTCAATACAAATTAGTCATCTTCAAGCATGTACCCAAAATAGCTTTTGGAAACTGATCCATTGTCCTTTCTTTCAGGTAATTCATTCCGGGTCATAACCATCCTCAGTTAAATACATTTTCTTCAATTCTTTTTGCCAGTTACTTTTAATTTACAATCTCTGTAACCATCTCTCATGTTATTGTTTTATAACAGAAGAAGAAGTTATGTGGTTAACCTGCTGGCAAATTATAAAACCAGCAGCTGAAAATTCTCACTCAATGGGAGGAGTCAGAGAAACATAGAAAATAGGTGCAGGAGTAGGCCATTCGGCCCTTCGAGCCTGCACCGCCATTCAATATGATCATGGCTGATCATCCAACTCAGTATCCTGTACCTGCTTCTTCTCCATACCCTCTGATCCCTTTAGCCACAAGGGCCACATCTAACTCCCTCTTAAATATAGCCAATGAACTGGCCTCAACTACATTCTGTGGCAGAGAATTCCAGAGATTCACCACTCTCTGTGTAAAAAAAATGTTTTTCTCCACTCAATCCTAAAAGATTTCCCCTTTATCCTTAAACTGTGACCCCTTGTTCTGGACTTCCCCAACATCGGGAACAATCTTCCTGCATCTAGCCTGTCCAATCCCTTAAGAATTTTGTACGTTTCTATAAGATCCCCCCTCAATTTTCTAAATTCTAGCGAGTACAAGTCGAGTCTATTCAGTCTTTCTTCATATGAAAGTCCTGACATCCCAGGAATCAGTCTGGTGAACCTTCTCTGTACTCCCTCTATGGCGAGAATGTCCTTCCTCGGATTAGGAGACCAAAACTGTACGCAATACTCCAGGTGTGGTCTCACCAAGACCCTGTACAACTGCAGTAGACCTCCCTGCTCCTATACTCAAATCTTTTTGCTATGAATGCTAACAGACCATTCACTTTCTTCACTGCCTGCTGCACCTGCATGCCTACTTTCAATGACTGGTGTACCATGACACCCAGGTCTTATTGCATCGCCCCTTTTCCTAATCGGCCACCATTCAGTCATCACCTTCCATATTATCACAACAAGGTATAAGTGTATGGTTCCATAAAGCATAGTATATCTAGCACTACAAGCATTTGTCCAATGACTGTAACAGACCCATGCCCGAGGTTATAAAAACCAAAGGTGATTCGAGCAAAATGAAGAAGTACGTGTTACGTCACTGTTGGATAATGGATAAAAGGTCGTATTAAAGTGTGATGTGTTTACCATGATTAATGTTGATCACTAATCACATTGTGACTTGTGACTACATGGTTTGGTTTGTTAATGTTCAGTCCAACACAAAATAAATGTTATCCAGTTTATTCAAGGTTGTGGTAGCATTGCGGTTATATAGCTGGTTTAGCCATCCTGCAATTCAGGTTAATGTGAGTTCAAAACTTGTCTTGGCTACCTGAAAGCGGAGCTTAAATAACCAATCTGAAATTATTGTTGTAAAAACCCACTTCGTTTCTTGAAGCCCTGGAGGGAGAAAATCTGTACCATCGCTCACGGGTCCATTTGCAACTCCAATCACAATAAAGTGGTTGTTTCAGTAAAGGTACATAGCCTTTTGTGTGTACTAAATTTGAAATATAGCAGGTTGTGTGTGTTGAACAGTGCTTCTGAAAATCTGTCCTCTTAACTTCAAAACAGCTAAACTGTATATTATTGCATCCTATGTTTATCAATAAAGCCAGGATGTTTAGGCACTAAAAAACTCTGAAATAGGCCGGCTAAAAGGCATAATGAAATTGCAAAAAAGTCAAGAAAATTCAAGGCAATTATTGACAAATAAGGCATAAGAAGGCATTTATTTCCATCACCAAAATATGTTTAAATTTATAATATAAAGGTATACTACATTAAATGACCAAAGTTGCCTGGTTGCACATAATTACTAGCATTATTTTCAAATTATCTGGTGTTAAACAATGCCGTCTGTCAGACAGAATATGCTTCAGTTGTCAAAAACTTCTTTCAACCTTAGCTGAGGTCACTGGTGCATATTCGTAACTAGCTACAGACTCTATATTCATGTCCATATCTTGTGCATTTGAGAACTTTAGCTATGTTTTCAATTTCTTCAAGATCTTTGTTAACTAAAATCACTCTTTCACATTTTCCTTGTATGTCTTTACCAACATCACCAGGAATTTTACTAATATTGTCAGTTACTTTGTTGAAAACCTGTAAGTTATTCACTAATGTTTCGCCATGTTTCTCAGGGGAAGTGATAGCTTGTGGGAAGTTTACAAAATTTGAAGCAATAAACACAAGATCATGGTGGAAGATTTTTTTCTGCGTGATTTCACTGACAATCCTGACTGCAGCAGATTATTCTACTTCAAAACAGTTGACTATTTATTTTATCTTTTCAAAATTTGCAGCATAGTGGAGTACAGCAGAGAACCATGTAACCCACATAGTCAAAACGGGCTGAGGAGGTAGCGGAATCTTGTGTGCCATTTCCTTGAACACGTGATGATGCTTTGAGGATGATTTTCTTGACTTTGGAAACAAGTCACAAACAGAAGAACATTCTCATGTTTTATACCTTCTAGCCGAAGTACAGCAAGTGAAGATGTAAACAACTGAGCAATAGCTGAGCTGTTTGACTTCTCTAATACTTCCGATGTCAACAAATACTCCTTCGATGGTTGACCTGCCTCCAGTGTGCCGATGACACATTGGCAACATTTCTCCCCACAGCATCGATTGTCTCGTCTATTAAGGTGCATATTTTGTTGCATGCAACTTCATCTCTAATCTTCATTACTAATTAACAGCACAACAATGTTGTTGCTGTCAACATATTTTTTCCGTCATGATGACTCGCTTGGTCTATGTTCCTCTGTGTATTTCTCTAAAAAACCTCTGAGAGGTTTGTTTTCAAATTTCCATAGTGGAATTGCAGCATCAATGAATGCCTTGCATAGATCACTCAAACTCTAATTTGTGACTGGATCCAGCAGTAAATGTAGTGAGCTTGGGTATTTCGCTTGGGTAGTCTACACCCCAGCGGTATCAACATTGACTTCTCTAATTTTAGACAGCCCTTGTCTTCTCCCTCCTCCCCCTCCCCAGCTCGCCTTCTAGTCCTACTGTCCCGCCTCTTCCTTTCTTTTTCCTGGCCCCCCAACATCAGTCTGAAGAAGGGTCTCGACCCGAAACATTGCCTATTCCTTCTCTCCATAGATGCTGCCTCACTCGCTGAGTTTCTCCAGCATTTTTTGTCTACCTTCGATTTTTTTTCCAGCATCTGCAGTTCTTTCTTAAATAGATCTTGGAGAAGACTGAACCAGCGGCCAGCGGCACGAACGAATGAATGACCGATGGTGGCGCCCCTGTTTCACCCCGGTGGTGGAAGTTTTCTTGTAAGTTACAAGAAACATTGTAACATTAAGATTAACGTGTTAACATAGAAAACATCATTGTAATTATGGTACAACTAAAGAAAATAACACAACCTTTTAGCAAAACGGCAAAAAAAGGCTGATGTTGGCACTCGATTATGAAAAAGGCATTATCCTGGTGAAATCGTCAAAAAAAGGCATGAAAAGGCACATGGCATTTATGGCAAAATCCTGGCTCTATTTACCAACATAGGCTTTCCGATGGGACTGGGAATGCAGCCGGAGGCCTTTATCAAGGCACCGCGGCCTTAATGCTTTCTGGATCGCCACAAAGAAGCCCGGGTCGGGGCCTCATGTGTAGAAACCTCGGTCGGATGAAGCGGTCGGCTGAGCCCGCTGCTGGAACTCAGGTTGGCACCACGGAGGCATGAAGTGGGGCGTCAACGGGTGAGGCAGCGGCAGCGGTGAAGCCTCTCGATGATGGGGCCTCGGCGGTGGTGAAACCTCACGGCGGCGGCGATGCCTTGCGGGTCGATGAGAGCATGGAGAATCACCGTGAGGGGGGAGGGGAAGAACAATGGAGGACCCGGAGTGGGGGGACCACCGTGAGGGGAGAGGGGAAGAACAATGAACAATGGGGGGGTGACAAAGGACAATGGGGACCCGGCGTAGGAACACTAGTGTGGTTGGGGGGTGGGGGCAGTGGGAGGGGGAGGGGGTGTGTTTTGTAACTTTGTCAGTGCCATAGGTGACTGCTATTTACATACATTGTTTATGCAAGCAAAGAATCTCACTGTGCCTAGTCACATGTAACAATAAAGTATTCCTCCTCCTTCTTCCTAATCATCAGTGGATGAACTTCTACCCTAGTATTGAGTCTTTACTGTTTCTGGTAGTTTAGATTGAAAACTCTGCATCTCCAGCCCATGGCAAATAAGAAATGGCAATTAATGTCAGTTTTACTGGCAACGACAATATCTCGAGAATAAATCACTATTTGTCGCAGATTCGATGGACACTATGAAATTTAAATGTTTAGAAGTAATATTCCAGTCTAGTCACAGCTCTCAAACAACCTTTATTAACAGGAATTCTCAATTGTTATATATAATAGTGGCATTAGATATGATAGTGGCATTTAGGAGACTTTTGCATCATAATGTGGATAGGCTGAATAGTCTAATTCTGTGTCATCGTTCTTTTGAGCACGCTGTTCTATACTGAACATTGTGCCGCCTGCCACCCAGCTCTTCTGCAACTCAAAACAAGCTTCAGCTATGAGAAGATGAATGGAAAGTTATTTTTGCTATCCTTGGTTATGACTAATCTCCACACACATTACCCTTTGATGCCCCTATGCAGAACTCCTGATGTGTGGATGAAAAAAAGTGCGCTGTTCTAGGAGATGTGCGGAATAATTTTTTCACCTAGAGGGTGAATAGTGGCTGGAACCCACTGCCAGAGGCAGATACGATTTAAGAAACTCTTGGATAGGCAGATGGATATCCAATCCAATCCAAGAGAGAGTACAGAGGAGATTTACTAGAATGTTGCCTGGGTTTCAGCAACTAAGTTACAGAGAAAGGTTGAACAAGTTAGGGCTTTATTCTTTGGAGCGCAGAAGGTTAAGAGGGGGACTTGATAGAGGTTTTTAAAATGATGAGAGGGATAGACAGAGTTGACGTGAAAAAGCTTTTCCCACTGAGAGTAGGGAAGATTCAAACAAGGGGACATGACATGAGAATTAAGGGACTGAAGTTTAGGGGTAACATGAGGGGGAACTTCTTTACTCAGAGAGTGGTAGCTGTGTGGAATGAGCTTCCAGTGAAGGTGGTGGAGGCAGGTTCGTTTTTATCATTTAAAAATAAATTGGATGGGAAGGGAATGGAGGGTTATGGTCTGAGCGCAGGTATATGGGACTAGGGGAGATTATGTGTTCGGCACGGACTAGAAGGGTCGAAATGGCCTGTTTCCGTGCTGTAATTGTTATATGGTTATATGCTGGGTATGGAGGGATATGGACTAAGTGCAGGCAGATGTGTTGGCATTATGATCAGTACAGACTCTGTGGGCCGATGGGCCTGTTCTTGTGGTATCCTGTTACATGTTCTATGATCTATCAGAAAAGTGTGTGAGTTCTCCACATCACTCCGTGATGTTACCACATCACAAGCTGTAGCTCACAATGCCCTAGGATATGCTGGCTCTGGAAAGGATCCAGGGGAGGTTTACAAGAATGACCCCAAGCTCTGTCATTTCCTGTTTTAGTAAATGAATTGCACAAGCTAAATGCATAATGACAAACATCAAAAAACAATTTGCTACCCCTTCGCTGTGGAGCTCCTTGGTTACCATTTCTTCAAATCAAACCCTTTTGTGATATGCCCTCAGAACTCAATAAGGTGCCTTATTGTCAAATACTACCTGGTATCACTCCTTGGGACCTTTCACTGGATTAGATAAGCAAATGCAGAGAAAAGGAACAGAGAATTGTCAAGCTTAAAAAAATAACACGAGGGAATGATTTTAACTAATCAGCCAACCTCACTCAAGCTAAATTCAAGCTAGCTGATTGTCAAAGGACTTTAACAATATTCGCAGTGTGCCTGGTGGTCAGAGACATTTAAAAGCTATTAAAATTGATCTCATTTTCAAATAACAATAAAATATATTTAATTGAAAACCACCTACAAATAATTAAAAATATTGATACATTTTCCAACAGGTTCGATGATTCCATTCAAAAGTATGGGCTCTTGGTGCCGACCACAGCACTCCAGTTGAGAGTTGGGTAAGGGTTCACAAGTACATACATTCATAAGTGAAAGGAGCAGAATTAGGACATTCGGCCCATCAAGTCTATCATGGCTGATTTATCTCTCCTTCTTAACCCCATTCTCCTGCCCTCTCCCCACAGCCCCTGACACCCCTGTACTATTCAAGAATCTATCTATCTCTGGCCTAAAAATACCCATTGATTATCTCCACAGCCCTCTGCAGCAATGAATTCCACAGATTCACAACCCTGCGAGGTGAACGAGCCCTCTCCTCAGCTCTACCTCTGGGGTCAGTGCTGAGCAGAGCATCAGAGAGGAGAGTCCATGTCCGTGTGGAAGTACGGGACTTACTGAAACACGTGCAGCTGCCAACTGGTGGTTCCCTCTGGAATCAACCGGCACGATTCGTCTCGTTGTGATAGCACGCCACCATCGGGACGGGCTGCAGATGTTGGACGCTGACATTGCTCATCTTCAAATGACCCACCCACAAGGAGAGGTGGTCTGAACTTTTAACTCAGGTGATAGTAATGCCATGAGTGCTGCACTCCTTCAATAATGAAGATGTGCATCACATGCTCCCATCCTTGAGCCTGTAACCTTCTGATTCAGCAGTGGCTGCAAAGGAGCAAATGTAATAAAAATGCGATAAACATACAGAAACAACTGGTGTTTCTTATTCCTGTTGCTGCTCTCAAATGTATAAGCAATCATCGTCAAAGTGATTCAATAAATATTTTCATTAAGATGATGCTCGCGTTTCCTTAACACTGACTCTAGCATGCCGATAATGAGAACAGTACGTATCATCTCTTTGCATGTGGGTTAAACAAGAAAAATCATTTCATAATGATGTTCAGTTAAGCATAAAATCAGTTCATCTTCAACATGGGCTTCCCTGTAAAATCTCTGCGCCCATTTCTCAAAAGGGCATTCATGAGGATTTTCAGCCTTCCACAATAACTGAATCTCCTCAATAATTTCCTGCTCGGGCCTTTAACTTCACTTTAATATTTAACTTCATTGCTATGAAATAATTCTACATCCATGCGAATATTTGCTTACAAACTTGCAGAACTCTTGGCTCATTCTGGCAAAACAGGTTCTGGCCTAAAAGAGAATTTGCTGGAGGTACATTAAGCCTGAGACTTTCTGACATTTCCTTGTCCCAAATCACTTAAAAGATAGCAGATCAAGCAGAACTTCCTCTTGTCTTTCCAATCGGTATCCACCCTGCCATCCCTGTGTAAATCATGTCAAAATACAGAAATGGCTGCTGTTTCCTATTTCTATTCCAACTAAGGGCGGCACAGTGACGCAGCGGTAGAGTTGCTGCCTTACAGCGCCAGTAGGCCCGGGTTCAATCCTGTGTACAGGTGCTGTCTGTATGGAGTTTGTACCCGTGACGGCGAGGGTAGAAGTTTTCTCCCACACTCCAAAGATGTACAGTAGGCTAATTGTCCCTAGTGTGCGTAGGGTAGAGTTCATGTACGTGGATCGCTGGCCGGTGCAGACTCGGGTGGGCCGAAGGGCCTGTTTCTATGCTGTTTCTCTAAATGTAAATAAACCTAAAGGGCCTGTCCCACGAGCATGCGACCTGCATGCGGCAAGCGCGACCAAACCGGAAGCAGGGGCCACGCGGAGGTCGAGTGATCCCCGTACAGGGCCGGTGCCACCAGCATGCGACTGCTGCGGCGAGCTCGACCAAACCGGAAGCGGGGGCCGTGCAGAGGTCGAGTGAGTGACATGAAGTTCGAGCGAAGTCCGCAGGAAGCTCGCGCGTGATGTACGGCGTCGAGACACTGCATAAGCCCGTCGAGGCGGTGCGTACGGCGTCGAGGCAGCTGCAGGCCGGCGGGCCGTTGCCGCGTGGAATTTTTGAGCACCGTCAGTTTTTCGGAGCCCCGCACGATGTCCGGACCAGCTCCGCACAACTCCAATGCGGCTCCGGCGATCGAAGTGGGACCGGCCTCACGAGGCCGTACGGCTCAAGCGACCACGTTAAGTCGCGCTTGCCACATGGAGTCGCATGCTCATGGGATAGGCCCTTAAACTCTCAAATGTAGATGCAATCATCATCATCGCTTCCCCCACCTGTTCCATACAGATGTGACTCATTGATGAAATGGCATCCTCTAAAGTAATGCCTTAACAATTCCTTGCGTTCCCACAGTTAGTGAGTGAGTGGTGAATCATAAAGGCATTCCTTGGAACTGCTCCAGGAAAGCATGATGATGATATTGGGTGTCAGAGTAAGAAACAGTTGCACTGGCCGTGATATATGATAGGCGCTAAGCTGCTTAACCTAAAGAACAGGCACACAAAAGATGGCAAGTAATCTCAGACGCATAATGGCAGCAACATTAACTTTCATTTCTATAGCACTTTTAATGTAACAAGTCATCGCAAGGAACACTACCCGTCAAAAATTGGCACCAACCCACATAAAAAGGGGTTACTCAACAAGGTAGGTTTAATGGCGTGTATTAGAAGAGGAGCTAACTTAAGAAGAATACATTATAAAAAGGTAAACCAGTCCCAAAAGTAAATAAAAAAGGACAGTGCACAGACTGACTAACATGTGGCCAAGAGATCAAAGTGGAGCTGTCTGTAGAGTTGATTGTGTAGAGGAGAGTGTTCAGGGAGGTCATTGCACAGGCAGAACCACAAACGATGGGATAGTTAGAAGATAGGGTCAGAATTAGAGGATAGATCTCGATGGGTTTGAGGGGCTGAGAAAATAACCGAGATTTGGAGGTGTGGGGAGAGAGAGGGAGCAAAGACCATGGAGAGGTTTGAAAGCAAGAAGAGATTGGTGCACAAACTGTGGCCTAGCCAGTATTCAACAGGTCAGCAAGCTCAAGAGTGACAGGCAAGTGGAGCGGTGTGGCAGAATTTTAGAATATTTTATCTTTAAACAAGCAGACCCAAGCTTTTTAGGGATATATAAGAGTACCTGGCCACCTTCTTCTTGATTAAAATAAATGAATTAATAAAGCACATTATTCATTAGAAATTCACCCACTTACTATATGTTTGGGGCTAAGCCTTATGCTCCTTTTCTAAAATTAAACCTTGCGATAGAGTGTAATGTGTGGTTACTATTACTAAACCATATAACCATATAACCATATAACAATTACAGCACGGAAACAGGCCACCTCGACCCTTCTAGTCCGTGCCGAACACATTATCTCCCCTAGTCCCATATGCCAGCGCTCAGACCATCACCCTCCATTCCCTTCCCATCCATATACCATACCAATATATTTTTAAATGATAAAAACGAACCTGCCTCCACCACCTTCACTGGACGCTCATTCCACACAGCTACCACTCTCTGAGTAAAGAAGTTCCCCCTAATGTTACCCCTAAACTTCAGTCCCTTAATTCTCATGTCATGTCCCTTGTTTGAATCTTCCCTACTCTCAGTGGGAAAAGCCAGCTTAGCACTATCCACAAGAGGATAAAGTCAAGCACGACATTTCAAATGACTGAATATATATGTTTACAGTACATCAGTAATGAATTATAGCTGCAGTAGTGCATGCAACTGGACAATCAGCAAACAATACATAATACAGCAAAAAGTTAATTCATCTAAAGAATATGAACTGAAGCAGCACCAACTTTTCTCCATAAAAACAGGATAATTTCTATATAAGAAGGCAGTGTGGGGAAGATAGTTATCCACAGATGATGTGAATAAAACCAACGGCAGTCACTTACAGCAATACAATCAATGAACTTGGTCGACAAGGGAATTATCCAATTAAGGACCCAAACTGCTGGAGTAACTCAGCGGGTCAGGCAGCATCTTTGGACAACATGGGTAGGTGACATTTTGGGTGGGGCCCATCCTCAGACTGTAAGGGTCCTGACCCGAAACGTCATCCATCCATGCTCTCCAAAGAAGCTGCTTGGCCTGCTGAGTTACTCCAGCACTTTGTGTCCTTTTTTTTGTAAATCAGCATCTGCAGTTCCTTGTTTCTACATTTTGCACTGTCCAATTCTCTGCACTCTGGAGAGCAATGACGTTGTAAGCATGTGCAGCTTATAAACTGATGAGCAAAACCAAACCAATTCTGTTTTTGCTAAAAGAATCAGAGAGACACGCATTAAAATCTTGCTTGCTTGATGAGACTGCTCCCCAGTAAAGCGCATGAGAATCAAATGTGAATCAACCTCCCTGATGAGATAGCACTTGTAATAATATACTGGTAATACAGGGAGAGCAACAGAACTATCCCAGATTCATGTCTTTGGTGATTTCTTTGAAGCCTACAAAATTCCCATGGAGTTTGAGAGGGTAGATGGAGAGTTGATGTTCTCCCTGGCTGGGGTATCTATAACCAAGAGAGTTGGTTGCATAATAAAGGATTGGCCATTCAGGCCTGATATGAGTTCACCCAGAGGTTGGTGAATCTTGGAATCCTCTGCTCAAAGGGTTGTGCACGCTCAAGTATTGTAACAATTCATCAAAAAGATGTCAAGATTTGTAGATATCAAGGGAATGGAGGAATATTGAGTTTGTATAGAAAATGGCACTAAAAGATTAGCCATGATATTCATCATTAGGTTTAGGTTTATTATTATCACATCAGAGAGGTGCAGTGAAAAGCTTTGTTTTGCATGCTATCCAAACAGATCAGATATATTATATATATTAATACAATCATGTTAAACTTGAGCATAATAGACAGATCAATGCAGAAAATACAAAGTACCGAATATAGTTCTAAACATTGTAGGGTATCAGTTCCATGTGTTCCCCTCCCGCAGAAAAAAAAAAGGTTGAATAAGTTAGGTCTGGTGCGCAGAAGATTAAGCGGGGACTTGATAGAGGTCTTTAAAATGATGAGAGGGATAGACAGAGTTGATGTGGACAAGCTTTTCCCATTGAGAGTAGGGAAGATTCAAACAAGAGGACATGGCTTCAGAATTAAGGGACTGAAGTTTAGGGGTAACATGAGGGGGAACTTCTTTACTCAGAGAGTGGTAGCGGTGTGGAATGAGCTTCCAGTGGAAGTGGTGGCGGCAGGTTCGTTGGTATCATTTAAAAATAAATTGGATAGGCATATGGATGAGAAGGGAATGGAGGGTTATGGTATGAGTGCAGGCAGGTGGGACTAAGGGGAAAAAGTTGTTTGGCACGGACATGTAGGGCCGAGATGGCCTGTTTCCGTGCTGTAATTGTTATATGGATATATGGTTATATGGTTATAGAGAAAATCCAATGTCCACAATGGGGTAGAGGGGAATCGGATAATACTTACTTTATGGAAGAATGGTTCAGAAGACTGAAAATAGAGGGAAGAACCTGTACCTGAGTCTGCCGGTAAAGGCTTTCAAGCTCCTGCCAGATAGAAGCAGGAAGAAGAAGGAATAACCAGGGCGGGGCATGCTGTGTTTATGTTGGCTACCTTTCTGAGGCAGAGTGAAGGGTCGATGGAATTACTGGTGGGAAGTCTGGTATGTGCAATGGATTGGGCTACATCCAGATATCTTTGTAATTTCCTGTGGGCTGCGGCACAAAGTGTCAAGTAAGCGTTTGTTACCTTATTTCACATTCATAAAGGAAAGCCTCTGGATAGTGTAAGTTAAAATTGCAACAAGGGGGCTGCACACCCAGGGTTAGATCAACTTCAGATCTGTTGAAAAAGGCACAAGAAGTCACTGGAAATAATTTAGAGCAAACCGGGCTGAACTAGTTTAAATACACAGCCATTGACTAACATGACAGATATAAATAATCTCCCAGAGCTAGAAAATTTTCTGTTTTATAAAGGCCAATGATTCTTGTAAATATAATGAGATCTATAGTTTTTTTTAAAAACTGTTTAAATGACAGTAGTAAAGGAGGAGCTTCTGTAAAACTAATGCATCAGGGACACAAAAAAGCTGGAGAAACTCAGCGGGTGCAGCAGCATCTATGGAGCGAAGGAAATAGGCAACGTTTCGGGCCAAAACCCTTCTTCAGACTGAAGAAGGGTTTCGGCCCGAAACGTTGCCTATTTCCTTCGCTCCATAGATGCTGCTGCACCCGTGGAGTTTCTCCAGCTTTTTTGTGTACCTTCGATTCTCCAGCATCTGCAGTTCCTTCTTAAATAATGCATCAGGGAACTGGGTATGGAGAGAAACTTACTAGACAGTGAAAAGAAAATCAAAATTACGCAGCTGGCTGAAACATATCTTCAACTCGCTGTTTATGAAGTACATTCGGATGAAATGAGAGCTGTCAGCAATGTGGATATTGTTTTAAATCTGACATTCTTGAATATTTTCGTATGGGTTTTAACTGTTAGCTGGCGATGAATCACCAACCCATCAGAATGGTGCATAACCCCCACTCAGAATTGACTGTTTGAGCAGGATCTATTAGATGAGATGTTAAGCCTCTGATATATTAAAGATCGTTTGGAACTACTTTGAAGAAGAGCAAGGATGTTATTCCTGATATCAAGGTCATTATTAATACACCCACCAACAACTTCTTATCAAAATTATCTGATTGTTATCACATTGCTGTATGTGGAGGCTTGCTGTGTACAAGTCTGTTTCTTACATTAAAACATTGAGCACATTCCAAAATGTATTTAGTTGACTATAAAGTTCTTTGGAACACTGAAAGTGCTACAAAAATGCATTTTATTAAAATGCTATAACCATCTATTCCATTTTACATCATAGTGTGGAAAAAGGTTTAAATTCAAAGCTATTGATTTCAGACTGAGTAATTCTGGCGAATTGTTTTTCTTTTCAAATTGAAGGGCAGATTATTTGTGTGTATACTAGCAAGGAGTGATAAACAACTTAAGCAACTTGGGTCACCAAAGTTCTGCAATTTTATAAAAACAAAATCAGAAAATGCTGAAAATGCACAACCTGCCAGCCAGCATGTGTGGAAAGAGTACCAAAATCAAATTACTTTTTGGCATAACATAGAAAAATAGGAAAAGAGTAAATCCCCAGTCTCACGGTGCGAGTCCGCCCACGAGTGATCCCGAGTTTAAAACAAATCAAACTCGTGGTAATCACGTAGAATTAGCGTAACGTCACGACAATCAACTGCCACGGAAACAAATAATGTCATACACAAGAAATGGCAGATGCTGGTTGAAAAAAGTGAACACACAGTGCTGGAGTAACACAAAGACGCAGCAGAATTTTGGAAACGTCATCCCGTCACCTATTCCTTCTCTCCAGAGATGCTGCCTGTCCCGCTGAGTTAAAGAGTGCCCACGGTAGACTCACGAGTCACTACGGTAAACTCACGGGCTACTACGTTCTTACAACGAGTTTAAAAGTTTTAAATTTTTACTTCAAGAGTAAAATTGACTCGTGGAAACCTTTCATCATGTTGAAAGATTTTCACGAGTTAACAAGTTTCCCGAATACCTGCCGTTAGCGTTACGAGTTCCGACATTCCCGCTACGTTAATTCTACGTGATTACCATGAGTTTGATTTGTTTTAAACTCGGGATCACTCGTGGGTGGACTCACACCGTGCGACAGGGCCAATACGCTTTAAGTTGCAGTGATGTGTGAAGTCACAGAGACAACAAAAGAAGTATGTGAATGGGTGGAGGCAGCATGTTGAATAATGCTGTCAGGAGTTGGTAGTGCCAACTGAGAGAATGGTGAAGGATTGTGAATAATGCAAGGTGTGGCTCAGAAATATGTACAGAGGTTAAGAGAGCGCGGAGAGAGAGAGAGAGAGAGAGAGAGAGAGAGAGAGAGAGAGAGAGAGAGAGAGAGAGAGAGAGAGAGAGAGAGAGAGAGAGAGAGAGAGAGAGAGGAGAGAGAGAGAGTGTGTGAGAGAGAGAGAAAAGAGAGTCCCATATAACCACATAACCATATAACCATATAACAATTACAGCACGGAAACAGGCCATCTCGACCCTTCAAGTCCGTGCCGAACACTTATTTTCCCCTAGTCCCATCTACCTGCACTCCGACCATAACCCTCCATTCCTTTCCCGTCCATATAACTATCCAATTTATTTTTAAATGATAAAATCGAACCTGCCTCCACCACTTCCACTGGAAGCTCATTCCACACAGCTACCACTCTCTGAGTAAAGAAGTTCCCCCTCATGTTACCCCTAAACTTCAGTCCCTTAATTCTCAAGTCATGTCCTCTTGTTTGAATCTTCCCTACTCTCAATGGGAAAAGCTTGTCCACGTCAACTCTGTCTATCCCTCTCATCATTTTAAAAACCTCTATCAAGTCCCCCCTTAACCTACTGCGCTACAAAGTCCTGCAAACATGAAACATAAGACTTGAATGGCTAATTATCTGAAACTGTGAATTCAACTAAATATCCAGCAGGCTTTGATGTACCAAGTAAGAAAAATATGGTGATGTTTCTCCAGCCTACATTTACAGAGAAGGTCATAAGGCCAATCAAGTTCATGCCAGCTCACCAAATAATCCCTTTTCCCAAATAGTCTTCCCTGAAATGTATTCTCCCCATGTTTCCATCAATTCCAACACCCAGAATCAGCCGAGGGTATATTACGTTGGACATTTAACCCAACCAGCATGTCTTTGGCATCTGGCAGGAAACAGGAGAACTTGGAGAAAACCTTGGTGGTTATAAGGAGAACGTGCAAACTCTGTATTGACAGCTCTTGAAGTCAAGATTGAACCCAAGTTGTTATAGCTGTGAGACAGCAACTCTACTAGCTGCACCATCACAAACTAATTCAGGGTCATTTTGCCTTTCAGGCAGGGATAGCCACTACTAAGTGTTAGGAGGCCAAAGACAGAAAGATAAGAGTGGGTGCTCCAGTCACCTCCCACACTCCAATGTCCTGTGGGTTTTTAGGTTAATTAGCTCCTGTAAATTGCCCCATAGTGTGTCGGGTGCAAAATTGGGTGAATAGAACTAGTTATGGGTGATCATTGGTCGGTGTTGGCTCGGAGAGCTGAAGGGCCTGGTTCCATGCTGTATCTAAAAACTAAACTAAAGTGACCTAAAGGAAAAGCCTATCTTTGGCCCAGATGGGGAGAGAAAGAGAGTGGGAGTAGAGGTGCCAGGAATACATTGGATGCAATTGAATGCTCCATCAATCATGGTGAAAGAGAAACCATAGTAGAAACATACCAGAACAACTGGTGTGGAAGGTGGAATCATCAGGATAGATGGAGAAGGAAAACCAGGAGAATGGACAAAGGCTATTTTAGAGCATCCGTCATGTCGAAACATGCTGCCATGTAAATGAAGTCACCTATTATTGCTTTGTGCTCATATCTTTCCTTAAGAACTAATGAATAATGCTCTAAGGTTTTTCAAGAAATGTTGGCAGCCAACCTTCCTGTTTTTTTTTACCTGCCTGTTGGTTTTTAAACACTAGTAAAAGGTTCCCACTTAATAAGATTTTCCTTGCTCATGTGGCAGGCATGTTTTCTTGTTAGCCTGATTGGAAAAACTGGTTTTCTCACCATAACCATATAACCATATAACAATTACAGCACGGAAACAGGCCATCTCGGCCCTTCTAGTCCGTGCCGAACACATAATCTCCCCTAGTCCCATATACCTGCGCTCAGACCATAACCCTCCATTCCATTCCCATCCATATAACTATCCAATTTATTTTTAAATGATAAAAACGAACCTGCCTCCACCACACCTTCACTGGAAGCTCATTCCCCACAGCTACCACTCTCTGAGTAAAGAAGTTCCCCCTCATGTTACCCCTAAACTTCAGTCCCTTAATTCTCATGTCATGTCCCCTTGTTTGAATCTTCCCTACTCTCAGTGGGAAAAGCTTTTCCACGTCAACTCTGTCTATCCCTCTCATCATTTTAAAAACCTCTATCAAGTCCCCCCTTAACCTTCTGCGCTCCAAAGAATAAAGCCCTAACTTGTTCAACCTTTCTCTGTAAGTTAGTTGCTGAAACCCAGGCAACATTCTAGTAAATCTCCTCTGTACTCTCTCTATTTTGTTGACATCCTTCCTATAATTAGGCGACCAAAATTGTACACCATCTTTCCCACCCATGTTGAAATAATTACCTGGAAGCTCATTGGCACCCACCATGGCACGCTAATCCATGAGTGCATGTCATGCACAATGCACGGCTGTTTGTGGTTCTTCGTGTGAAAGTCAATTATCACCCAAGGCATGAGAATTGGTCATCTGTGAAGCAGCCTTATTTCAGCTAAAGTCTTTTCTTCACCCCCTGCAACAGTGCAGAGGCTGTGAGGAAGCCGATCTAGTCTTGTGCTGGAACTGGGTTCAGGGGTCGTGGAGGGGATAGTTGAATGTCAACTAGTCACCAAGTAAAATGGTACCATAGCGCCATCAGTGGAAATGTCCACCAGACTGATTCCTGGGATGTCAGGACTTTCATATGAAGAAAGACTGGATAGACTCGGCTTGTACTCGCTAGAATTTAGAAGATTGAGGGGGGATCTTATTGAAACTTACAAAATTCTTAAGGGGTTGGACAGGCTAGATGCAGGAAGATTGTTCCCGATGTTGGGGAAGTCCAGAACAAAGGGTCACAGTTTAAGGATAAGGAGGAAATCCTTTAATGGTGAATCTGTGGAATTCTCCGCCACAGAAGGTAGTTGAGGCCAGTTCATTGGCTATATTTAAGAGAGAGTTAGATGTGGCCCTTGTGGCTAAAGGGATCAGGGGGTATGGAGAGAAGGCAGGTACGGGATACTGAGTTGGATGATCAGCCATGATCATATTGAATGACGGTGCAGGCTCGAAGGGCCGAATGGCCTACTCCTGCACCTAATTTCTATGTTTCTATGTCCATTACTTAGGTGGATGAACATGAGAATATTTCAACAATCCCTATCCCCACCACGGTTGTCGCTAGTTGAATCTGGGTGGAGTGGCAGGAGTGTGGGGAAAACAAAATGGGAATAATGTGGGATTACTATAAATGGTCAGCATGGATCAAAAGGCCAGTTTCAATGTTATATGACACAAAGACTCTATGTCTATGATTCTACAACTGGCCTAGATCACTTTCCTTTGTTTTGTTGTCTTACATTTCCTGTTGGCAAATCGAGGTTGAGCAACTAAGAGTTCAATTTATACCAGTGTTCTTACTGTTGAGTATTGCTAACATTCATTATTTGGGTCATAAGAAGATCATTCCGTCAGAAGGAAAAAAAATAAAACACGAGGATGAAGTCATTTCTTGCTGGCATTTGATCCTTTGGTTATGTTTATTTGATTATTCTGACCCATAGTTTCATAATAGTCCAGATTCAAACAAGATTTAAAGCTGCATTATGTTATCAAAATATATTTGCAATAGCAAGCATTTCTATTGTAAGTCTAGTTATGTTTTAAATAAATGTGATTATTGAACATGACCTAGTATTAATAGGGAGCCTGGAGCCTGGAAAACTCCCAAGTGCATCAGTGATAATCAAAATTTACAGAGCACCCACCGCTGTGGTGGGCCTGCCAACCATCTATCATCCATCATTGGTTTGAGGAAAATTGAAAGGTGATGTGGTAACCCTAACCCAAAAATCATTAGGTTATATCCGGCATTACTCAAGTCACTACTATTAAAACCAAGATCTGGTTAACAGGTGTTGGGTGCACATGGGAAGAGGCTTGTGTACAGCATTAGCCCAGCTAAGCCTAACTGGGCCAAATGGCCTGTTTGGGTGATGCCAATCCCACACAACAAATACAGACCATCAGCTCTGGATCAAATATTTATGGAATTCCCTGCCACAGAGGGGAGTGGAGGCCAAATCACTGGATGGATTTAAGAGAGAGTTAGATAGAGCTCTAGGGGCTAGTGGAGTCAAGGGATATGGAGAGAAGGCAGGCACGGGTTATTGATAGGGGATGATCAGCCATGATCACAATGAATGGCGGTGCTGGCTCGAAGGGCCGAATGGCCTCCTCCTGCTCCTATTTTCTATGTTTCTATATGGTGTTTATGAGTGTGAGTGCAGTGCAACTATCATAAGGACAAGACTTTCAGGTGAGAAAGGAAATCTTTAAAGGAGATTTACAAGGTAGTTGTTTATACAAAGAGGGGCAGGTGCCTAGAACACTCTGCCAGTGAAAGTGGTGGAAGCAAATTCAAAAGCAATGTTTAAGAAGCATTTGGACATGCAGGGAATGGAGGGGTTTAGACCATGTACAAACTGATGTGCATTTTGAACTGACACCAAGGACCAAAAAGCCTGTTCCTGTGCTGTACTGTTTTATATTCTATGCTGCATATAAATTCCTCCCAGACAAAATAGGAACCCTTCGAATGGCCCAAGCATGTGAAGTACATTAAATAAATAAATGAGACCGCCGTGTTCAACACCTCCGGGCTGCGGGTCTGCGGAGCGGAGCGGGCGGCGCCGACTTCATCATCGGGAGCCTGGGAGCTCCAAACCGGCGCGGCCTTGTCGGCTTCGGAAGCCGCGGTCTCCAACTAGAAAGCGGCCGTTCCAGGTGGCCCAGCCGCTGAGAGGACTCTCCCGATGCCGGGGCAAGATCACCCGGTGAGAATGGCCAGGAACATCGGGCCTCCGTAGAGGCAATTGCGGTGCCCTCAATAGGCCTGACTTTGGGGTGAACTTGGGGTGGGGACTGGACATTGTGCCTTGGATGATTTTTTTTGTCTGTAATGTAATCCTGTTAGTCTTTGTCCTAGATGGCTGCCGTGGAGGGAGAGTGGCCGCTGGCGCGCTTTAGCTGCCGCTGCTCTCTCTTCACATTGTGTTTTTGATTTTCTGTTTTTGGACTGAATTCTGTTTTTAGTTTGTGTCTGTGATGTCTTTATTATTTATTTTCCTCTGATTATATGTTTATATTCCTGTTAATCTATGTAAGGTGGCCTTGAGATGTCTGAAAGGTGCCCAACAAATAAAATTTATTATTATTATTATTATTATTATTTCTACCATACCACCCTGCACTATTCTGGCTAATCGTTCCATCCGTGATGCATCCATTCAGTAGCAACGGGAGAGGTAAATGTTCTGCAAGAACCATTAAAGGATTGAGAACAATTATATACGTAAAACATTGTATTGCCCAAAAGACCATGATGGGATGATGCTAATAAATTGAAAATCCCTGTTCTACTGGAGTTAGTTGTTGAGATGCATATGCAACTGCTCCAAATCTTCCGTGGTGTTCCTGCAACAGGACCTCTGAGATGGTTCCATCTGTTGTCACAACTTCCAGTGGGAAGGGCAGGGTTAGGAGGGGCCTTGGCCAGGGTTTGCTTCAGGCCCTATCAGCCTGATGGTGCTGCTCGGTTCATTCCCATGGAGCATCCTTTTTCAAAAGCCCCGACAATGGGCAGGCTTTGGTGGAGAAACCATCAATATGGTTTCTGCAATGCCCAATTTGCCATTTGCCAAATGCAGCAATATACTGGATCAAATGACAATTTTTAGTTTCTGATGGGGTCAAAGCCTAGTATGTGGTTTAACTTTCCAGTACAGTTTATCTCATATGACAAACTAAATTTCCCAGTTTAAAATCTACAGGGTCAGTTTCAAATCCTTTCTGTGAGTGGCCACTCAAAATCAATCCATTTGCTGTGCCAGGATAGTCCTATTGCTTTGGATGTGTTAAGGGTGGGAGGGGAGCCTCTAGTATGGAAGGTAATTCAGTGGGGCACCTCATCACTGCGCCCTCTACCAGAGCTTGACCCATTCCATCCCATCTGGCACTGCAAACCCGCGTTGGAGAGGCCTGACACTGTCATCACTTTGAGCTTGTTGAGGAGTTGAGGATAGGAGTTAACACTCTCCATCCCTGCTAATGGTGCAATGGGAGTGGGGGCAGTCTTGCTTCTCTGGGTCCTTTCAAAAGAGAGTTAGATTTTGCTGTTTGGGCTAAGGGAATCAAGGGATATGGGGGGAAAAACGGAACGGGGTACTGCCACAGAAGGTAGTTGAGGCCAGTTCATTGGCTAGATTTAAGAGGGAGTTAGGTGTGGCCCTTGTGGCTAAAGGGATCAGGGGGTATGGATAGAAGGCAGGTATGGGATATTGATTTGGATGATCAGCCATGATCATATTGAATGGTGGTGCAGGCTCGAAGGGCCGAATGGCCTACTCCTGCACCTATTTTCTTTTTCTCTGAGGTCAGTCAAGAAGGTGCTGTTGGGCTTTGTTCCTGGATATCAGACCCTGAAACAATACTCATGACAGGCAAGAAGTAACCCCCATTTTAGCAAGCTGCCATAATGTTTTATTTTACCATTTGTGTACATTTCAAAAAAAAAAAAATAATTCTCAATTTCTCTCCTAAATAGAAGAGTGCTGAGTGATAATGGTAATTGAGTAACTCTCCCTGAAGTGACGATGGTAAGATTGCAGTTAAAGGAAACAATGCCTAGCTGTCTGTCACTGACTGAACATCACGCTGCCTAATATTTAATAGAATAAATAAGCACACTGCACATCCATTTAGCATTAGCTGTGAATGTGTACATCACATGTCATAGTTCAAGCACTTCTCTAATGAAAAATAACAAATTGTCCCTTATTTCGGTAAATACTTGTTGAATAATATATTCAATATTGATTTATTGATGGCCTCCGTTGTGCACTCATTAACATGCATCCACCATACAGTGATAAATGAACTTTCCGGGTTGCACAGAGATACATATTGAACTTTAAATTAACTTCTGTTTTTCTATTCCAAAGAGATTTCAAACATGGAAAAATAAAATCATCACAGAATTCATCAATTACTTGTGCCCGTGCTGTAGAAAAGAAAAGAAAATCATCAGAGTGCATGTTAATATAGTAATATCATAACAATTTCAGCATGTTACTGTGCCTGTCTGAATCTGTCCGCCGGACAGAATAAATGTGCTTTTTGTTACAGCAAGGAGCCAATTTGAGAACACTATGTATTCAGATACATTTCACTTTCTCATGCTTGGAGTTATGAATAGAATAATTAGCACAATGTGAAATTTAAAAATCCTTTTATAGAGAGCCAGGACTCTCAGATTTAACCATATGCAATGGTTCACATTATGTGAGCTGCTGATTTTTTTGTCTGTCCCTTGTGTCTGTGCACTGAAACATGGGCCTTTCTTCCAGGACACCTTCGGGGGAGGGGAACAAGAGGGACTGGACGGGATGGGGGGGGGGGGGCACCAAGGCAGATAGATCCTGCCTAAGTCATGTGATGGGCAGGTATCCAGGTTCAGGATCTGTATCACAGATTTGTGCCCATTTTCGGACTCAGGCAGCTGATGACTGCCAGCTGGGGTGGGAGAGGGAAGTGGGAAGTGGGAGAGCTATGATATATGGAGATTGGAAATTAAGGCACAGCTCACAGGAACTAGAACAGGTTGTTTCCAATAAAACTCTTCAGCCATCAAATATAAGGCGGTAATGAATTAATTATACTGTCCCTATGATATTTCACCAAGAGAAATGTTAGCTGTTTAACCCAAATGTTATGTCGAGGATGCTCACATCAGGAAAATTGCATTTATGCCACAAAATGCTGGTGGACATCTTTTGCAGACCCACTTAACGCAATTCAACCTTCTCCACGTTGCAGAGGGTTGAAAAGAAAAGGATAAAACCCATTAAAAAGTGCTGATCCGTAAGGCCAGACACTCCAGCCTCTTGGCATAAGCAATGATTAGCCTGTGAGGCTGTGCAGGTGAAGCCATGCCATGCTCAGATGTGGTGCCTCACCTGGAGGACAAGGTTACTCAGTTCCACCAGGAATATGTGACTCCAGTTCTGCAAGCTTCTCAGTATTAAACTGATGGAAGATCGGGATGAGATCTGCACTGAATCCCGGGATGGTACATGAAACACACACTTCCCACATTTTATAAGTGAATAATAACAAATTATTTTGAAGTATGGTCATTGACACAATGTTGTCAATATGGCAGTCAACTGATGCAAAGTTAGCTGCTAGAAACAACAGTGAAATCCACAAGTCAGCGGATATTTTTAAGGCAGAGATAGACAAATTCTTGATTAGAACGGGTGCCAAGGGTTATGGGGAGAAGGCAGGAAAATGGGATTAGGAGGCAGAGATCAGCGGTGTAGCTCGATGTGCCGAATGGCCTAATTCTTCTCCTACAACTTGTGAACTTGTGAACTTGTGAAATCGTTTAATCAGTCTGGATAGCATTAGTTGAGGAATAAATATGGGTAAGGACAAACAATTTCCCTCACGGTCATTTGATGTTTTTTTTTAATGTAGCTGATGTTACATTTACTGTGGTACATTCAGGGAGAGCAAAGATTCACATTCAAAGTAGCTGACATTAATTGGCACACTGTAGATAACAGTAAGAAAAAACTCCAATTGCATCCAATTCCAATATAAACAAGACAGAATTAAGTGGGATTCAGTTACTGCAGTATAAATACATCCTTAAGTGACTTAATATAAAACAATACAACAAAGACTGAAAGTAACACAATAACAGTAATGCTTACTGTTAGTAAAACAATAACATCCAAGACCATAATAATATAACACAATGTTATATCACGGTATGGATTGCAACATGGTGGACATACTAGAGATTGAAAGAGAATAATTACCGTCAAGGAATATAATATTAAGGGACTGAATAAAATATCAAAATGCGATAATATAGCAGAACGTGTTCGCAAGACAGTAGCTAATATTTGTTCCACATTGTGATTATACATTGTGATAGACAGTACCATGTAATGGCAGTGATGTATAGTATACAGGTAAATAATATTTTTGTAATAGTTTTCAATCATTGTATAAATGTGTGATTCCCTCGATGGCTCACCTTGACAAGGCGCAGAATAGCTGAGAGTGCAAAATAGAAATGTCCAGAATTGATCCCTGATTGATATCATGCTGGGAGGCCACAATTGCCAGTAGCATCCCAGCTTGCAGGAAATATTTATTGTCAAGGATTCCTCCTCCCAGCCGCTTTTCTGCTAACTGCTGCTGCAAATGTGTGCGTAACCATGGGATGAGAACAGTGCTGGGGCAAGGCAATGGAACTGCTGCAGCTGAATAGCCACCGGACAATCACTGCCTGAGATGGCTCATGGATAATGAAAGTCCTCTGAGGCAAGGAACCCAAAGGTGAATGGTAGCAATCAGCTAGACACCAGCATGGTTAATGGAGAGGAGTCAAGTAAGAGGAGGAGAGGTGGACAATGAAAGTAATGACCAGATATAAAATCTTCCATTTTTGAAAACAGAAACAGAAACAGAGGCCTGGGAGCCGTTGGAGCAAGAGGAGGAGTTTCCGGTCGGTGAGTTTTTAAATCGAGCGCGGGGCTTTTACCCAAATCTGTAACGTTCCACACTTCATAGGAAGGGTTCTGGTGGAAGCCGCTGATTGGTGGAAGCAGACTAGAGGAAGCAGCTGATTGGGTGCAACCTCAGGTTAGCATTTCTGCTTTCTGGTTAAAGGTACAGTGCTTTAGTAAAGGTACAGTGAGATAAGGGTACAGTGCTTTTTTTTAGTAAAGGTTCAGTTTAAAGGACAAGAGGGAGCAGCTGATTGTGAGTCAGATCCCTGCTGATTTCTTCCAGCAGTTTGTATTGTATTATACTTGTATTGTATCCAGGGTAAGGCGGGAGAATGAGGGCCAGGGCGGTTTACTGTTCTGGATGTCAGATGTGGGAGGTCATGGTGTCGGATGGCCCTCCAGACGTCCACATCTGCGCCAGGTGCATCAAGATGGGGCTCCTAAGGGACCGTATTAGGAACCTGGAACAGCAGCTCGATGACCTCTGTCTGGTCAGGGAGAGTGAGGAGGTCATAGAGGGGAGTTATAGGGAGGTGGTCACTCCAAAACCACGGGAGACAGACATGTGGGTCACGCTTAGGAAGGGCAAGGGGCAGAGGCAGGGATGAGTGAGTACCCCAGTGTCTGTACACCTTGAGAATAAGTACTCCTGTTTGAGTACGGATGGGGGGGGACAGCCTGCCCGGGGGTAGCGACAGCGGACGGGCCTCCAGCACAGAAACCGGCCCTGTTGCTCAGAAAGATAGGGAAAAAAAGAGGAGGGCAATAGTAATTGGGGACTCTATAGTTAGGGGGTCGGACAGGCGATTCTGTGGACGCAGTCGGGAGACCAGGATGGTGGTCTGCCTCCCTGGTGCCAGGGTCTTGGATGTGTCTCAACGCGTCCAAGATACCCTGAAATCAGAGGGAGAGGAGCCCGAGGTCGTGGTACATATAGGTACAAATGACATAGGTAAAAAAAGAGAAGAGGTCCTGAAAGGAGAATTTAGGGTTGGGAGGAGAGTTAAGGAAAAAGACCAAAAAAGTAACAATCTCGGGATTACTGCCTGTGCCACGCGACAGTGAGAGTAGGAATGGAGCGAGGTGGAGGATAAATGCGTGGCTGAAGGACTGGTGCAGTGGGTATGGATTCAAGTTTCTGGATCATTGGGACTTCTTTTGGGGAAGGTGTGACCTGTACAGAAAGGATGGGTTGCACTTGAACCCGAGGGGGACAAATATCCTGGCGGGGAGATTTGCAAAGGCAGCTGGGGAGACTTTAAACTAAAATGGTTGGGGGGAGGGACTCAAATAGAGAAAGCTAGTAGACAGAGTGTGAGGCAGGAGGCAGAGAAGGGAAGCACTCGGACCCAAAATCTAGGGGTGAAAGAAGAAAAAGAAAATAAACAGAGAATAAGAGGGAGTGGGTTTATTAAATGTGCATATTTTAATGCTAGGAGCATTGTAAGAAAGGTGGATGAGCTTAGAGCCTGGATTGACACCTGGAAGTATGATGTTGTGGCGATCAGTGAAACATGGTTTCAGGAGGGCTGTGATTGGAAACTAAATATTCCAGGATTTCGTTGCTTCAGGTGTGATAGAATTGGAGGGGCAAGAGGTGGAGGTGTTGCATTGCTTGTCAGGGAAGATATTACAGCAGTGCTTTGGCAGGAGAGATTGGAGGGCTCGTCTAGGGAGGCTATTTGGGTGGAACTGAGAAGTGGGAAAGGGGTAGCAACACTTATAGGGGTGTATTATAGACCGCCAAATGGGGAGCGAGAATTGGAAGAGCAAATATGTAAGGAGATAGCAGATATTAGTAGTAAGCACAAGGTAGTGATTGTGGGAGATTTCAATTTTCCACACATAGACTGGGAAACACATTCTGTAAATGGGCTGGATGGTTTGGAGTTTGTAAAATGTGTGCAGGATAGTTTTTTGCAGCAATACATAGAGTTACCTACTAGAGAAGGGGCAGTGCTGGATCTCCTGTTAGGAAATGAGACAGGTCAGGTGGCGGAGGTATGCGTTGGGGAGCACTTCGGGTCCAGTGATCACAATACCATTAGTTTCAATATAATTATGGAGAGGGTCAGAACTGGACCTAGGGTTGAGATTTTGATTGGAGAAAGGCTAACTTTGATGAGATGCGAAAGGATTTAAAAGGAGTGCATTGGGACATTTTGTTTTATGGGAAGGATGTAGAAGAGAAATGGAAGACATTTAAAGGGGTAATTTTAAGAGTACAGAATCTTTATGTCCCTGTTCGGTTGAAAGGAAATAGTGAAAATTGGAAAGAGCCATGGTTTTCAAGGGAAATTGGACACGTTTCGGAAAAAGAGAGAGATCTACAATAATTATAGGCAGCATGGAGTGAATGAGGTGCTTGAGGAGTATAAAGAATGTGAAAAGAATGTTAAGAAAGAAATTAGAAAAGCTAAAAGAAGATATGTGGTTGCTTTGGTAAGTAACGTGAAAGTAAATCCAAACGGTTTCTACAGCTATATTAATAGCAAAAGGTTAACAAGGGATAAAATTGGTCCATTAGAGAGACAGAGTGGACAGCTATCTGCAGAGCCAAAAGAGATGGGGGGATATTAAACAATTTATTTTCTTCGGTATTCACCAAGGAGAAGGATATTGAATTATGTGAGGTAAGGGAAACGAGTAGAGTAGCTATGGATACTATGAGATTCAAAGAAAAAGAAGTACTGACACTTTTGAAAAATATAAAAGTGGATAAGTCTCCAGGTCCTGACAGGATATTCCCTAGGACATTGAGGGAAGTTTGTGTAGAAATAGCAGGGGCTATGACAGAAATATTTCAAATGTCATTGGAAACGGGAATAGTGCCCGAGGATTGGCATACTGCGCATGTTGTTCCATTGTTTAAAAAGGGTTCTAAGAGTAAACCTAGCAATTATAGACCTGTTAGTTTGACTTCAGTGGTGGGAAAATTAATGGAAAAGATAATTAGAGATAATATATATAAGCATCTGGATAAACAGGATCTGATTAGGAACAGTCAACATGGATTTGTGCCTGGAAGGTCATGTTTGACTAATCTTCTTGAATTTTTTGAAGAGATTACTAGGGAAATTGATGAAGGTAAAGCAGTGGATGTTGTCTATATGGATTTTAGTAAGGCCTTTGACAAGGTTCCTCATGGAAGGTTGGTTAAGAAGGTTCAATTGTTGGGTACAATTGCAGGAATAGCAAGATGGATTCAACAGTGGCTGAATGGGAGACTGTCCCACCAGCATGCGATCACCGCCCGGCGTGCCAAATTCAGTCGGCCCGTCTCCTGCCCAGCTGTTTGGTGAGTATGATGTCGAGACCAGCTCCGCACAACTCCAGACGGCTCCGTGGTTGGAAGTGGGACCTGCCCCGCGAGGCCGTACGCCTCAACCCACCACGTTTGGTCGCGCTAGACGCATGCAATTGCATGCTGGTGGGACAGGCCCTTTACTTTTCCTTGCTCCTGAATATATCTTGCAGAATATCATATTTACAGAATGCAATGCATAATGAGACGGTGTTGCAGAGGATTCCACTCACAGCTCCAGCATGTCTATGTTGAAGTGGATGTCACAAACCTCAAACAAAATGAGATTAATGTTCTCGTATTATTTCTGTTTTCAACAGTGGCCCCTTGGTTATCATCCTTGTCAACTGTTTGTCTACTGTGGACAAGCAGTCAAATTATTTTCCATGTAAATGGTGCCAAAATATGGTGACTGTTCATTTGTTGTTGTGCAAATGAATTCCATTGTGTTGTGCATGTGACAATAAAGAACCATTGAACCATTGAAGCTGTTTGTTTCCCCTTTCCACTCCCAGTATTTCTTGTGCACTTCGATCATCTTCTTCTTCTTCTTGCATATGGTGTGCACCGACTAAAGTTGTAGGACAACGTGTTCTATTTGATCTTATTTGATTGTGCACGCCGGATTGATTTCATTCGTTGAAACACTGCGGACCACGTGATGATTGCAATCTCCCACCCCTTTGCCCGGGGTTGTTATCTCCGGTTCGCTTCCAGTTCCTCGTGCTGGCGAGAACAGGAACAGGGAGATACGGGACCTGAATGTGTGTCTGAGGAACTGGTGCAGGGGGCAGGGATTTAGATTCTTAGATCACTGGGACCTGTTATGGAGTAAGGGGGAACTGTACAAAAGGGACGGATTGCATCTTCACAGGTGGGGGACCAGCATTCTGGCAGGCAGGTTTGCCACTGCTACACGGGTGGTTTTAAACTGAATAAGAGGGGTGGGGTGTCGAGATCGGAGTTAAAGGGAAAGAGAGTAAAGGGATGGTTAATGACCCCAGAATTAACGGGAAAGGAAGCTCACAAAGGGATAGGAGAGTATGGCCAGGTGTAATAGGGATCGATGTGAAAGGTGAGATGCGTAAGGAATTACAGGTATTGTATATGAATTTGCGAAGTATAAGAAGTAAAGTAGATGAGCTTGAGGTTCAGTTAGAGGTCGGTAGATATGACAATGTGGGGATTACTGAGACGTGGCTGCATGTGGATCGGGCCTGGGAACTTAATATTCAGGGATACACATCCTATACAAAGGCCAGGCAGGTGGGCAGAGGAGGGGGGTAGCTCTGCTGGTGAGGGATGGAATTCAGTCCCTTGCGAGGGAAGACATAGGGACTGATGAGGTAGAGTCACTGTGGATTAAGTTGAGGAATTGTAAAGGCAAAAAGACACTAATTGGTGTTATCTACAGACCCCCAAATAGCCCGGATGTAGTGTGTACGTTGCAGCAGGAGTTAAAACTGGCATGTAACAAAGGTAATGCCACTATAGTGATGGGAGATTTCAATATGCAGGTGGACCGGGAAAATCAGGTTGGTTCAGGACCCCAAGATAGAGAGTTTGTAGAATGCCTCCGAGATGGATTCTTAGAGCAGCTTGTAATGGAGCCGACCAGAGAAAAGGCAATTCTGGATTTAGTGTTGTCCAATGAACCAGATATGATAAGAGAACTCGAGGTAAAGGAACCGCTTGGAGGTAGTGATCATAATATGATTAGTTTTAATCTGCAATTTGAGAAAGAGAAGGTTAAATCGGAAGTGTCAGTGATGCAGTTGAACAAAGGGGACTATGAAGGCATGAGAGGGGAGTTGGCCAAGGTAGACTGAAAAGGGATCCTAGCAGGAATGACGGTGGAACAGCAATGGCAGGAATTTCTGGGCATAATCTGGAAGACGCAGGATCATTTCATTCCAAAAAGGAAGAAAGATTCTAAGGGGAGTAGGAGGCAACCGTGGCTGACAAGAGAAGTTTGGGATAGAATAAAACTAAAAGAAAAGATGTATAACACAGCAAAAAGTAGCCGGAAGCCAGAGGATTAGGAAACTTTCATAGGACAACAGAAGGAAACAAAACGGGCAATACGGGCTGAAAAGATGAAGTACGAAGGGAAGCTGGCCAGGAATATAAAGAAGGACAGTAAAAGCTTCTTTAGATATGTTAAGGGAAAAAGAGTAGCAAAGTCAAATGTGGGTCCCTTGAAGGCAGACACGGGTGAAATTATTATGGGCAACAAGGAAATGGCAGAAGAGTTGAATAGGTACTTTGGATCTGTCTACACTAAGGAATACACAAACAATCTCCCAGATGTACTGGAGGACAGAGGATCTAAGGAAGTAGAGGAACCGGAATAAATTTTCATTAGGCGAGAAATAGTATTGGGTAGGCTAATGGGACTGAAGGATGATAAATCCCCTGGGCCTGATGGTCTGCATCCCAGGGTCCTCAGGGAGGTGGCTCTAGAAATAGTGGATGCATTGGTGATCATTTTCCAATGTTCAATAGATTCAGGATCAGTTCCTGTGGATTGGAGGATAGCTAATGTTATCCCACTTTTCAAGAAAGGAGCGAGAGAGAAAATGGGGAATTATAGACCAGTTAGCCTGACTTCGGTGGTGGAAAAGGTGCTGGAGTCAATTATTAAAGAGGTAATAATGGGGCATTTGGATAGCAGTAAAAGGATTAGTCCAAGTCAGCATGAATTTATGAAAGGGAAATCATGCTTGACTAATCTTCTGGAAATTTTTGAGGATGTGACAAGTAAAATGGATGAAGGGGTGCCAGTGGATGTAGTGTATCTAGACTTTCAGAAAGCCTTTGATAAGGTCCCGCACAGGAGACTGGTGACTAAAATTAGAGCATATGGCATTGGGGTAGGATGTTGACATGGATAGAAAATTGGTTGGCAGACCGGAAGCAAAGTGTAGGAGTGAACGGGTTATTTTCTGAATGGCAGGCAGTGGCGAGTGGAGCACCGCAAGGCTCGGTGTTGGGGCCGCAACTGTTTACCATATATATTAATAATTTGGAAGAGGGAATTAGGAGCAACTCTAGCAAGTTTGCGGATGACACAAAGCTGGGTGGCAGTGTGAACTGTGAAGAGGATGTTAGGAGATTGCAGGGTGACCTGGACAGGTTGAGTGAGTGGGCAGATGCGTGGCAGATGCAGTATAATATAGATAAATGTGAGGTTATCCACTTTGGCGGCAAAAACAAGGGGGAAAAACATTGGGAACATGAAAAATGTTCCCAATGTTGGGCGAGTCCAGAACCAGGGGTCACAGTCTTAGAATAAAGGGGAAGTCATTTAAGACTGAGGTGAGAAAAATCTTTTTCACCCAGAGAGTGGCGTATTTATGGAATTTCCTGCCACAGAGGGCAGTGGAGGCCAAGTCACTGGATGGATTTAAGATAGTTAGATAGAGCTCTAGGGGCTAGTGGAATCAAGGGATATGGGGAGAAGGCAGGCACGGGTTATTGATAGGGGATGATGGCGGTGCTGGCTTGAAGGGCCGAATTGCCTCCTCCTGCACCTATTTTCTATGCTTCTATGTTTCTAATATATGAAAAGCATTCTAGCTTGCAAAATATCCCTTCAACCAGCTGCTTCACTGCGGTGGCATGTTGGAATTGGCAAAGACTGGGCAGAATTGGTGTGCATTGGTGCTCCTGCTATTTTGTTTTCCTTCTCTTTAGGATACTTAACCCCTGCTTTGTTTTTTGTGAGCAATCACATTATTCTCAGAAGAAATAATGACTCAGTCAATAGTAACTTAATTGCCTTGATATTACATGTAAAAGTGCAATAACAGGAGTACATTGGCCTCCCAATGTCAACCTGTCCTAGGCCTCATCTCTCTTGTTTTTATAGCTTCTCTTCTCTTATAGCCTTCCAAAGAATTATAAAAACCTTTCATTTCAAACATCAGGTAGAGGGTGTTCCATCTCAGCTGCATTCCTTTGTTTTAATGAAGGAATCAAAGTGACAGTTGTAGTCCTCACCCAGGTTAATATGGAACGGTGCCCACTGCTTGACATGAACAAGGTGGGCCAAATTGACTGTTTCTGTACAATGATTCTAGGTATCTCCGTCCGTTCTATCATTATAATACCAATGTACAGGTTCCCTATTAGCCCCTCCCTTTGTGGACTAACACAATTGTTTGCGGAGATGTGAACCCACAAGTTCATGGGTTCATAGTTCATCAGTGAAAGGAGCGGAATTAGGCCATTCAGCCCATCAAGTCTACTCTGCCATTCAATCATGGCTGTCCTTTCTCTCCCCCTCAACCCCATGTCCTGCCTTCTCCGCATAACCCCTGATCCCTAATTTCCTTTCTATGGCTCGCTCCCTTCCAGTATAATTACATTTGGGATTTTCTGGTCCGTCTTGAACTATTCCTGACTCTTATGATTCTTGAAAGATCAGTACTAATGTCGCCACAATTTCAACAGCTACCTCTTTCAGTAGCCTGAGGTATAGTCTATCTGGTCCAGGTGATTTATTTACCCTCAGGCCTTTCAACATCCCAAGCATCTTCTCCTTAGTAAGAGCAACTGCACTCACTTCTGTATCTTCCACTGTGAAGACTGACACAAAAAATTTATTCAGTTCATCCCCCATTTCTTTGTTCCCCATAACTACTTCTCCAGCACCATTTTACAACGGCCTAATGTCCACTCTTGCCTCTCTTTTACTATTTATATATCTGAAAAAAAACATTTTGGTATCCTCTTTTATATTATTAGCTAGTTTAGCTTCATATTTCTTTTGTCTCTTTATTGCTTCTATTGGTTTTTAAAAGCTTCCCAATCCTCTCGCTTTCTGCTAATCTTTGACTTCCTTTGTCAGCCATGGTTGTCTCATTCTCCTCTTGGTATGTTTCCTCCGCTTTGGGATTAACATACCCTGCTTCTTCCAAATAACTCCCAGAAACTACTTGCATTGCTGCTCCAACATCATTTCTGCTAGGGTCCCCTCTAAACCAACTTTACCCAGCTTCTCCATCATGTCCCTGTAGTTACCTTTAGATTCAGATTCAGATTCAATTTTAATTGTCATTGGCAGTATACAGTACAGAGACAACGAAATGCATTTAGCATCTCCCTGGAAGAGCGACATAGCAAATGATTTGAATAAATAATAATAAGTGTCCGGGGCGGGTGGTGATTGGCAGTCACCGAGGTACGTTGTTGAGTAGAGTGACAGCCGCCGGGAAGAAGCTGTTTCTGGACCTGCTGGTTCGGCAACGGAGAGACCTGTAGCGCCTCCCGGATGGTAGGAGGGTAAACAGTCCATGGTTGGGGTGAGAGCAGTCCTTGGCGATGCTGAGCGCCCTCCGCAGACAACGCTTGCTTTGGACAGACTCAATGGAGGGGAGCAAGGAACCGGTGATGCGTTAGGCAATTTTCACCACCCTCTGCAATGCCTTCCGGTCGGAGACAGAGCAGTTGCCATACCATACTGTGATGCAGTTGGTAAGGATGCTCTCGATGGTGCAGTGGTAGAAGTTCACCAGGATCTGAGGAGATATGCTGCTAAGTGCTGGACCTCCTCCCTGTAGGCCAACTCATCGTTGTTGCTGATGAGGCCAATCACCGTTGTATCATCTGCATACTTGATGATGGTGTTAGTACCATGTACAGGTGTGCAGTCATAGGTGCAGTCAACTGTAACCCTGATTTCAGCTTCTCCCTCTCAAACTGCAGGTTGCATTCTATCATATTATGATCACAGTCTCCTAGGGGTCCCTTCACCTTAGCCTCCCTAATCAAATCTGGTTCATTACACAACACCAAATCCAGAATTGCCTTTTCTCTAGTGCAGTGGTTCCCAACCATTTTTAGTTCATGGCCCCCTTGGGATCTTTTAATTTTTCTGTGCCCCCCCCCCCCGACATTGTTAGCGGAAAAAAAGTACTTCAATATTATAATACCTTCCATAAAAATATCAGTGTCTATTAATTGCACATATATTCTCTTTTATTCTATTCCACAAACATCAAAAATATTTCAACTACATAGATTTAAATGTATTAGTGCTAAAATCTAGGAGGCCACAGGGTGGTAGCTCTGTGGCCCCCTTCATTGAACCTGTGGCCCACTAAATCCCAATTTTTTCTGTGGCCTCCCCTGAAATTTGCATATGGCCCCATGTGGCCCCAGGTTGGGAATCACTGTTCTACTGGACTCGACCATGAGCTGCTCCAAAAAGCCATCTCATAGGCATTCTACAAATGCCTTCCCTTGGGTGCAGTACCAATCTGATTTTCCCAGTCTACCTGCATATTGAAATCCCCCCAACCATTGTGACATTGCTTTTCTTACATGCCGTTTCGATCTCCTGATGTATTTTGTACCTTACATCCTGGTTACTGTTCGGAGCCCTGTATATAACTCCCATCAGGGTATTTTTGCTCTTGCAGTTTCTTAACTCTCCCCACAAGGATTCTACATCTTCTGATCCTATGTAATTTCTTGCTCAGGATTGGATTTCATTCCTTGCCAACAGAGCCACCGCACCTCCTCTGTCCTGATAAAAGATAGACACAAAAATCTGGAGTAACCCAGTGGGTCAGGCAGTATCTCTGGAGAAAAGGAATAGGTGACGTTTCGGGTCGAGACCCTTAGGATGTGTATCCTTAGAGGTTTAGCTCCTAACTCTGATTCTCTTTTAGCCATAACCCATAACATTCAATTTCTAACTGCGCTATCTCATCCACCTTGCTTCATATAACCATATAACCATATAACAATTACAGCACGGAAACAGGCCATCTCGGCCCTACAAGTCCGTGCCGAACAACTTTTTTTCCCTTAGTCCCACCTGCCTGCACTCATACCATAACCCTCCATTCCCTTCTCATCCATATGCCTATCCAATTTATTTTTAAATGATACCAACAAACCTGCCTCCACCACTTCCACTGGAAGCTCATTCCACACCGCTACCACTCTCTGAGTAAAGAAGCTCCCCCTCATGTTACCCCTAAACTTCTGTCCCTTAATTCTGAAGTCATGTCCTCTTGTTTGAATCTTCCCTATTCTCAAAGGGAAAAGCTTGTCCACATCAACTCTGTCTATCCCTCTCATCATTTTAAAGACCTCTATCAAGTCCCCCCTTAACCTTCTGCGCTCCAGAGAATAAAGACCTAACTTATTCAACTTATCTCTGTAACTTAGTTGTTGAAACCCAGGCAACATTCTAGTAAATATATTGTGTGTATTAAAATATAACACCTTCAATTCTGTATTCACAGAAAATAGAGGCAATGATTTAAAAGGCAGGGAGATAATTTAAATCTCCAGTGAGTCATGATCTTTGGGGAAACAATTGTTTGCAAACCTGTCGGCAGATGAGAAATATTGCTTAACATGCACAATGTTTTAAATAAACAAGGGAAGTGAATCATTCTTTTTGATTCATGTGGATTATAGAGGTTGAGAATGTTCCTTCTGAGTGGGAGTGAATAGCTTGTATCAGATATGATTGCATAATGGTTAAATTACTGGACTAACATATGAAATGCACGTGCCTATCTAAAGATCTCTCAAACATCACTATCGTGTTGAATCACTCAGATTAAGGAAGTGAGTAGCTGAATGATATAAACAAGGATAATATGGCACAGTTGTGCAGCGGTAGAGTTGCTGCCTTATAGCGCCAGATACCTAGGTTCAATCCTGGCTACGGGTATTGCCTGTACAGAGTTTGTACGTTCTCCCTGTGACCTGCGTGAGTTTTCTATGAGTTCTTCGGTTCACTCCCACACTCCAAAGACGTACAGGTTTGTAGGTTAATTGTCTTGGTAGAAATGTAACCTGTTAATATGCGGGGATTGTTGATCGCAACTCCAGTCCCGTCCCGACCCCATGGGAAACTGAAGGGAGCGACAATCAACTGCCACGGATACAAATAATGTCATACACAAAAAAGGGAAGACGCTGGTTGACAAAAAGTGAACACACAGTGCTGGAGTAACACAAAGACGCAGCAGAATTTTGGAAACGTCATCCCGCCACCCATTCCTTCTCTCCAGAGATGCTGCCTGTCCAGTGAGTTAAAGAGTGCCCACGGTAGACTCACGAGTCACAACGGTAAACTCACGGGCTACTACATTCTTACAACGAGTTAAAACGTTTAAAATTTTTACTTCAAGTGTAAGTTTGACTCGTGGAAACCTTTCATCATGTTGAAAGATTAACAAGTTTCCCGAGTACCTGCCGTTAGCGTTACGAGTTCCGACGTTCCCACTACGTTAATTCTACGTGATTACCACAAGTTTGATTTGTTTTAAACTCAGGATCACTCGTGGGTGGACTCGCACCGTGCGACAGGGCCATAAATAAGTAGGCAAAGGAAAATCCAGGTACTACTCGATTTACGTTCAACCACTGCTTTTTAAGGACCGACCATCTCCAGTGGTAGAAGCAACGATTGTTTTCCATATGTCAGCACATGTACTAGAGGTTCAGCTCCTTTTAACCTCAATGAGGTAAACTTGTAAAGAGAATGTGTCTATTTTCCCAATGGGGTGGATGCTGAATTATAATTCTGGTACTGTTCAGTTCAGGCACTGTGATCAGCACATTGATACAAACTGCAATTGTAGAATTAGTGCCAATGACCGTGGTTAAACAAGGTCACCATTGGAAGTCTATATATATGTTCTTGTTCTTTTCCAGTACAGGTACAATATGCCTTAGCTGTTATGGTCCCTAAGTTGGCAATTTCACTGTCGTTCAATGGCTAGTTTCAGAAATGAAGAATGATCACTTCAATGAGATATTGAAGGTTGTGCAGTGAACCTGGAAGCCATACCATTGCAAATACTCAATGCTTTCAGAATGGGTGGGGTGGTGATGGACAAAAATTAGCTGAGAAGTGCAAAATGAAATGAACTCTGTATTGTTCCTCACTTGGTAATTTTGGATTATTTTATGAAATTACAATTATAAGCTTATTCTAATCAAATAAAGATCAGCGTTCCTCTGCAATCAATCAATTAATCTTTGTTTACTAAATTATCTTGAACATATTGAAAATGTTCCAAGCCACCTGACAGGAATGTCAACCAAAACAGAATGGGCAGCACAGTGGTGCAGCAGTAGAATTGCTGCCTTACAGCAAACTAGGCCCTAGTTCAATCCTGACTACGGTTACTGTCTGTACACAGTTTGTACATTCTCCCCGATACCGCATGGCTTTTCCCTGGATACTCTAGTTTCCTCCCACACTCCAAAGACGTACAAGTTTGTAGGTTAATTGGTTTCAGTAAAATTGCAAACTGTCCCTAGTGTGTTGGACAATGCTAGTGTATAGGGTGATTGCTGGTCAGTGCCGACTCAAGGGGTCAAATTGCATGTTTTCCGCACTGTATCTCTAAAATCTAAAGACTAAAGTCTAAAGTCACTGTGGCTTTATGAGTAGAACAGAATCAGGATGGGATGAATACTTTGATTGGATTTTATTATAGGCCTCCCAATAGTCAGCTTCAAACATAGAAACATGGAAAATAGCTGTAGGGGTAGGCCATTTGGCTCTTCGAGCCAGCACTGCCATTCAATATGATCATGGCTGATCATCTAAAATCAGTACCCTGTTCCTGCTTTTCCCCCCACATCCCTTGATTCCTTTAGCCCTAAGTGCTAAATCTAACTCCCTCTTGAAAACATCCAGTGAATTGGCCTCCACTGCCTTCTGTGGCAGAGAATTCCACAGATTCACAACTCACTAGGTGAAAATGTTTTTCCTCATCCCAGTCCTAAATGGCCTACTCCTTATTCTTAAACTGTGACCCTGGTTCTGGAGGAATCAGAGGAACAGATGTTTAGGAAGATTGCAAATAACTTTAAAAATAATGTGGGAGATTTCATCTTCCCTAATGTTGACTGGGTCTTCCGTAGTGTAAGGGAATTGGATGGATTAAAATTTCTACAAATGTATCCGTGAAATCTTCCTGAAGCAATATATTGAGGGTACTACGAGGGAGTGTGCAACACTGGACCTCCTCTCAGGGCAAGTGACTGAAGTGTCAGAGGGGGAGTATGTTAGGATCAATTACCATAAGTCAATTTGTTGTACAGAGGTTATGGAGGAAGATAGGACAGGCTCACATGTTAAGGTCCTAAATTGGTCACGGTGGCGCAGCGGTAGAGTTACTGCCTTACAGCGAAACGCAGTGCCAGAGACCCGGGTTCGATCCCGAGTACAGGTGCTGTCTGTATGGTTTGTACGTTCTCCCCGTGATCTGCGTGGGTTTTCTCCGAGATCTTCGGTTTCCTCCCACACTCCAAAGACGTACAGGTTTGTAGTTTAATTGGCTGTACTGCCCTGCCGACTACAAAATTCAGAAGGTTCAGAAGTAACAAGTCCAATCTTGGATGTTGATGATGATGTTGATATTTTATTGTCACTTGTACCTATGTACCGAGCTAAAGTGAAATTATTTTGCATACAAACCAGTAAAATAATGCTATTGATAAGGTAGGTACAAATGTGCTATGATTGTGGTGTAATAGTAGACTTCACCGAGACAGTGCACAAAGAGTCGCCATGTTTCTTGTGTCCACAAAGTTTCAAAGTCCTTAAGGGTATAGTGTTGTTGAGAATTTTCAGAGGTTGACAGGGAAAGCCTGTTTGCAGGGAAGGGGATGGGTGGCAAGTCGGAGGACTTCTAAAGTGAGATTGCAAGAATAAAAGGGCTGCATTTTCCTGTTACGGTAATGGGCAAAGCTGGCAAGTTTGGGGAACTCTAGTTGATGAGAGATGTTAAAGGTCTGATCAGAAAAAAGGCGTAAGTCAGATTTTGGCAGTCAGGATCAAGAAAATCTCTTCTGAGTATAAGACGTGTAGCAGGACACTTTGAAGGAAATCAGAGGACATGAAACGGAGCTGGCAGACAAGGTAGTGAAAAATCTTAATAGATTCTACAGTTAAATTTGAATACAAGGGTGACTCGGGAAAGAATAGGTCAAGTCAAGTCACGTCACATTTATTTATATAGCATATTTAAAAAACAACTCTCGTTGGCCAAAGTGCTTTGCATTTGTTATAAGAATAGTATAAACAAACAAACTACTACATATATACATATAGCCCTCGCTCAGTGGACGTCAGGAAAGGCTTGGGAGTATAGATAAGTTTTTAGTCTTGACTTAAAGGAGTCGATGGAGGGGGCAGTTCTGATGGGAAGGGGGATGCTGTTCCACAGTCTAGGAGCTGCAACCGCAAAGGCGCGGTCGCCCCTAAGCTTATGCCGGGACCGCGGGATATTCAGCAACCCCAAGTCGGCCGATCTGAGGGACCTGGAGGTGGATTGGTGGGTGAGAAGACTTTTAATGTTGGAGGGGGCAAGTCCATTGAGGGCTTTGTAGACATAGAGGAGGGTCTTGAAATGTATACGGAACAGCACAGGGAGCCAGTGGAGAGAGGTCAGGATCGGGGTGATGTGGTCCCTATTTCGGATGCCCTGGCATTTTGGACCAGTTGCAGGCGGGACAGGGAAGATTGGCTGATGCCAGTGTAAAGAGAGTTGCAGTAATCTAGGCGGGAGGAGATAAATGTGTGGATGATCTTTTCAAGGTCATCAAAGTGGAGGAATTGTTTTATTTTAGTTATCGTCTGAAGCTGAAAGAAGATAGCTTTTCAGATTCAGATTCAATTTTAATTGTCATTGTCAGTGTACAGTACAGAGACAACGAAATGCATTTAGCATCTCCCTTGAAGAGCGACATAGCAAACGATTTGAATAAAAAAAAATAATAAGTGTCCGGGGGGGGTTGGTGATTGGCAGTCACCGAGGTACGTTGTTTAGTGGAGTGACAGCCGCTGGAAAGAAGCTGTTCCTCGACCTGCTGGTTCGGCAACGGAGAGACCTGTAGCGCCTCCCGGATGGTAGGAGGGTAAACAGTCCATGGTTGGGGTGAGAGCAGTCCTTGGCGATGCTGAGCGCCCTCCGCAGACAGCGCTTGCTTTGGACAGACTCAATGGAGGGGAGCGTGGAACCGGTGATGCGTTGGGCAATTTTCACCACCCTCTGCAATGCCTTCCGGTCGGAGACAGAGCAGTTGCCATACCATACTGTGATGCAGTTGGTAAGGATGCTCTCGATGGTGCAGTGGTAGAAGTTCACCAGGATCTGAGGAGACAGATGGACCTTCTTCAGTCTCCTCAGGAAGAAGAGACGCTGATGAGCCTTCTTGATCAGAGTAGAGGTATTGTGGGTCCAAGAGAGGTCATCGGAGATGTTGACTCCCAGGAACCTGAAGCTAGAAACACGTTCCACCTCCGTCCCGTTAATGTGGATGGGGGTGTGCGTGCCGCCTCTGGACTTCCTGAAGTCTACAATGAGCTCCTTGGTCTTCTTGGAGTTAAGGGCCAGGTTGTTGTCAGCGCACCATGCTGCTAAGTGCTGGACCTCCTCCCTGTAGGCCAGCTCATCGTTGTTGCTGATGAGGCCAATCACCGTTGTATCATCTGCATACTTGATGATGGTGTTAGTACCATGTACAGGTGTGCAGTCATAGGTGAAGAGGGAGTAGAGGAGGGGGCTCAGCACACAGCCCTGAGGAACGCCGGTGTTCAGGGTGAGGGTTGAAGAGGTGTGCTTGTCTAACCTCACAGACTGGGGTCTGTTGGTTAGAAAGTCCAGTATCCAGTTGCAGAGGGAGGGGTCGATGCCCAGGTTATCGAGTTTGGTGATCAGTTTTGATGGAATAATGGTGTTGAATGCTGAGCTGTAATCGATGAACAGCATTCTTACATAAGTGTCTCTGTTGTCAAGGTGGGAGAGGGCGGAGTGAAGTGCCGTTGAGATGGCATCCTCCGTACTCCTGTTCTTGCGGTAGGCAAACTGATAGGGATCCAGTGTGGGGGGTAGGCAGCTATTGAGGTGTGCCAGGACCAGCCTCTCGAAGCACTTGGTGATGATGGGGGTAAGTGCAACTGGGCGGAAGTCGTTGAGGCTTGCCGCAGTGGAGTGTTTTGGCACTGGCACGATGGAGGTGGCTTTAAGGCAAGTGGGGACAACTGCTTGGGCAAGTGACAGGTTGAAGATGTCAGTCCAGACGTCTGTCAGCTGCGCAGCACAGGCACTGAGCACGCGCCCGTGGATGCCGTCAGGGCCAGCAGCCTTACGTGCATTAGTCCTACTCAGTGCCACGTACACGCCGTAGGGGGTGAGTGTGATGGGTTGGTGATCGGCAGGTAGAACAGCCTTGATGGCTGTCTCTAGATTGTCCCTGTCGAAGCGGCCATAGAAGTGATTAAGCTCCTCAAGGAAGGAGGCGTCGCTGGATGTGGGGGTGATGTTGGAGGGTCTGTAGTCCGTGATGGCCTGGATGCCTTGCCACATGCGTTGGGGGTCGGAGTTGTTGTTGAAGTGCTCCTCAATCCTGAGCTTATGGCAGTGCTTGGCCTTCCTGATGCCCCTCTTCAGGTTAGCCCTGGATGAACTGTAGGCTCGAGCATCGCCTGACCTGAAAGCGGTGTCCCGTGCTTTCAGCAGTAGCCTGACCTCGCTGTTCATCCATGGCTTCTGATTCGGGTATATGGTCACCTGTTTGAGGGAGGTGACACTATTGATGGTGGAGTTTATAAAGTCCAGAACAGAGGATGTATAGGAATCAATGTCCGTGTGAGAGTCAAGGGTGGCCTGGGCTGCAAACGCCTTCCAGTCAGTGTTTCCAAAACACTGCTGAAGTGTGAAGTCCGCTTCCTCTGACCAGACTTTAACTGTCCTTACAGTTGGTTTAACCCGTCTGATGAGTGGGGAGTACTTAGGGAGCAGGAACAATGAGACGTGATCAGACTGACCAAGGTGGGGGAGGGGGATGGCTTTGTAAGCTTCAGCCATGTTGGTGTAGACTTTGTCCAGTGTCTTGTCTACTCTAGTGGGGAAGGATACATGTTGGTGGAATTTGGGGAGTACAGTCTTCAGGTTGGAGTGATTGAAGTCACCCGCAACAATGAAGGCTGCCTCAGGGTTGTGCGTCTGTTGTTTGCTAATGGCAGTATGCAGCTCTTTCATTGCAAGCTTGGCATTAGCATCAGGAGGGATATAGGCTGCAGTCACAACAGTGGAGGTGAACTCTCTGGGCAGATAGAACGGTCTGCATCTAACCAAGAGGAACTCAAGGTTAGCTGAGCAGTGACTCTCGATGATGGTGGAGTCCGTGCACCATGCTTTGTTTACATAAATGCACAGACCCCCCCCCCTCTGGTCTTACCAGAGTCTGATGTCCTGTCCGCTCGGAGTAAATGACGCCCCGATAGCTGGATGGCGCTGTCAGGAACGTCAGTGTTGAGCCAAGTTTCAGTGAAGATCAAGATGTTGCAGTCCTTGATCCGGTTGTGGGAGGTGATCCTTAGCCGGAGTTCATCCATTTTGTTTGCCAGTGAGCGCACGTTGGCGAGGAAAAGGCTAGGAATCGCTGCCCTGTGTGGGGCTAGCTCTAACCTGGCCTTTAACCCACCTCTGCGTCCCCGGCGGTGTTTTCGTACCCGTCGCCGTCTGTTGGTGCTTCTGGTGGGCCGAGCTGGCTTGGTGCGCGCTGGTGTTCTGCCGCTCCGTTGCTCCGCGTCTGCGTTACTCCGCAGGCGGTCTTCAGCCCCGCAGCTCTGCTGATGGTCTCCAGCCCCGGGGCTTACCTGGCGTTCTCCAGCTCCACGGGTCGGGTGGTGGTCTCCAGCTCCACGGGTCGGGTGGCGTTCTCCAGCTCCACGGGTCGGGTGGTCTCCAGCTCCACGGGTCGGGTGGTGGTCTCCAGCTCCACGGGTCGGGTGGTGGTCTCCAGCTCCACGGGTCGGGTGGTGGTCTCCAGCTCCACGGGTCGGGTGGTGGTCTCCAGCTCCACTGGTCGGGTGGCGGTCTCCAGCTCCACGGGCCGGGTGTCGTTCTCCAGCTCCGGGACTCACCTGGCGTTCTCCAGCTCCGCGGGACGGTTGGGCTCCGGGGATCGGGTGAGGACCGGGGATCGGGCGAGGACCGGGGATCCGGTGAGGACCGGGCGTCGGGCGTGGGCCGGGAGTCGGGTCAGGGCCGGGGATCGGGCGAGGGCCGGGGATCGGGTGAGGGCCGGGAGTCGGGTCAGGGCCGGGGATCGGGCGAGAACCGGGGATCGGGTGAGGGCCGGGAGTCGGGCGAGGACCGGGGGTCGGGTCAGGGCCGGGAGTCGAGCGAGGACCGGGCGTCGGGCGAGGGCCGGGGATCCGGTGAGGACCGAGGGTCGGGTGGGCTCCGCGGGTCGGATGGCGGTCTCCAACCCCGCGACTCACCTGGCGGTCTCCAGTCGGGTGCTCTGTTGCTCTGATGAGCTCAGACGGAAGAGGGAAATTGTCCAAAAAGTTGTTGCAGCCGCAGGAACCGAAGTCCAGAAGTTCCTGTCGGCTGTACGAGATGAGTACAAGACTGCTCCGAGTGAGCAGCCTTGAAGCAGGTAAGGGGATCGTTGCTATTTTTCCCATTCTAGGGAGACACAGGGCGTCGCGGTGTGCCCGCGCCGCCACCATTTTAAGTGTGTCCACGGCATTGACTTGTTTGTCAAATTTCAGTGCTGAGTCAAATATTACGCCGAGGTTTTTGACGTGAGGTTTGAGTAGTGGGGTAAGGCTTCCAAGGCTGCCTGCTATCATTTTGATTGAGTCCGAGGGGCCGAGCACAGACCAGAGAACTCATTGTTCATGAACTGTTTGTGGTGTTAGACTGTCGAAGCGGTGCAGCCTGGAGCTTCTACAAACATGTCAGTCCGGTTGCTTCACATTGTTTTTTTTCTAGGAATACTTATGCACATGGCAGAGGCGTCTGACCAGAGGGCACTGCATATAGGTGATTAATAAGAGGTTTAGAGTAGACTGAGGGATTTTGTTTTCACTCAGAGGGAGGTTGGCATATGGATAGGAAGTAGCGGCAGGTGTGCTCATAACAATTAAAATGCAGCCAGACAAGCATTATATGGGGTGGACCAAGTGCTGGCATATGGGATTAGTACAGATAGATTTGATAGATATGGGATAGTCATGTGTATGGTGGACTGAAGGGCCTACTTCTGTACGATCCTTTCACTCCATGGTTGCTGTGTGGAGACAGAATGTCGATCATCTCTAATGGAACTGCTCGATCAACAATCAAAATATGGGCACAAAGACACCAGAAGGGAATTCTTGTGAGAAGATGCAAACTTCAAAGCGTGCCCCATTATCACCATCTTCAGCAAGCACATTATCTGTTTTGATTATTTATTTATTTCCTGCATTACTGCATAGGATGACAGATCTTCCCTCTGTTTTTTTTGTCTTATCCTCAACCTTTCCTGTCTTTGGACATGGTTAAGACTGTTTCCTGTTAAGACTGTTAAGATTGCGTACAGTTTTGGTCTCCAAATCTGAGGAAGGGCATTATTGCCATAGAGGGAGTGCAGAGACGGTTCACCAGACTGATTCCTGGGATGTCAGGACTGTCTTATGAAGAAAGACTGGATAGACTTGGTTTATACTCTCTAGAATTTAGGAGATTGAGAGGGGATCTTATAGAAACTTACAAAATTCTTAAGGGGTTGGACAGGCTAGATGCAGGAAGATTGTTCCTGATGTTGGGGAAGTCCAGGACAAGGGGTCACAGCTTAAGGATAAGGGGGAAATCCTTTAAAACCGAGAGTGGTGAATCTCTGGAACTCTCTGCCACAGAGGGTAGTTGAGGCCAGTTCATTGGCTATATTTAAGAGGGAGTTAGATGTGGCCCTTGTGGCTAAGGGGATCAGGGGGTATGGAGAAAAGGCAGGTACGGGATACTGAGTTGGATGATCAGCCATGATCATATTAAATGGCGGTGCAGGCTCGAAGGGCCGAATGGCCTACTCCTGCACCTAATTTCTATGTTTCTATGTTTCATCACTAACTATATTTACTTCTGATGAGCATCTAGTGATTGGAAAAGGGCTTGTGATGTTTAATTCAGAGATACAGTGCAGAAACAGACCCTTTGCCTCCTCAGTCTACACCGACCAGCAATCACCCATGCACTAGTTCTGTCCCACATGTGTGGGAGGCAACCGGAGCACCCAGAGAAAACCCATGTGGTCGCAGGGAGAACGTACATAGAAACATAGAAAAGTAGGTGCAGGAGTAGGCCATTCGGCCCTTCGAGCCAGCACCGCCATTCAATATGATCATTGCTGATTATCTAAAATCAGTACCCCGTTCCTACTTTTTCCCCGTATCCTTTGATTCCTTTAGTCGTTACACATCTTTAGTCCAACACACTTTTCCCTCTTGAAAACATCCAGTGAATTGGCCTCCACTGCCTTCTGTGGCAAAGAATTCCACAGATTCACAACACTCTGGGTGACATTTTACCTCATCTCAGTTCTAAATGACCTTCTCTTATTCTTAAACTGTGACCCCTGGTTCTGGAATCTCCCATCATCGGGAACATTTTTCCTGCATCTAGTCTGTCCAATCCTTTAAGAATTTTATATGTTTCTACGAGATCTCCTCTCATCCTCCTAAATTCCAGTGAATTCAAGAGCAGTTGACCCATTCTTTTATCATATGTCAGTCCCGCCATCCCGGGAATTAATCTGGTGAACCTACGCTGCACTCCCTCAATAGCAATAATGTCCTTCCTTAAATTAGGAGACCAAAACTGCACACAATACTCCAGGTGCGGTCTCACCAGGGCCCTCTACAACTGCAGTCGGACCTCCTTGCTCCTAATCTCAAATCCTCTCGCAAAGAAGGCCAGCATGCCATTAGCTTTCCTCACTGCCTGCTGTACCTGCATGTTTACTTTCAGTGACTGAAGTACAAGCACACCCAGGTCTTGCTGCACCTCCCCTTTTCCTAATCTGACACCATTCAGATAATAATCTGTCCTTCCTTGTCTTGCCACCAAAATGGTTAACCTCACATTTATCCACATTATACTGCATCTGCCAGAAATCTGTCCACTCAACCAACCTATCCAAGTCACCCTGCAGTCTCATAACACCCTCCCTGCAGTCTCATAACACCCTCCCCGCAGCTCACACTGCCACCCAGCTTTGTGCCATCCGCAAACTTGGAGATGTCACTTTTAATTCCCTCGTCTATATCGCTGTACAAGCAGCACCTGTGGTTAGAATCTCTGTAAGGTGCTGTAAGGCAGCAACTCTACCACTGCACCACTGTGCCAGTATTTCACTTTTGTTTGTTAACACTCTGCCTAAGATTATCTCAAAGAGGTGGGTTTTATGGAGGGTCCTAAAGGGGAAAAGAGAAAGAGCGAATGACATTTAAGTAGGGAATTGCATAGTCTGTGGCCTTGTCAGCGGACGACATGGCATCCAATGGGATAGCACCTAAATCTGGGGGCGAGCAATAAAAAGAGATGTCACAGAGTTGTAAATATCTGCAAAAAATGACCTTCACATTCATCCGTTCCGGATTGCTGCTTCCCAAAGGAAAAGGACAGGTTTGACCATGATGCCTATTTCAGTTTAGTTTAATTTAGTATAGATATAACCATATAACCATATAACAATTACAGCACAGAACAAGGCCACCTTCTAGTCCGTGCCGAACACGAGATTACAGCGAGATACAGCCCATCGAGTCCACACCAACCAGCAATCACCCATACACTAGTTCTATCCAAAACACAATTTATGGAAACCAATTAACCTACAAACCTGAGTAGGAAGGAACTGCAGATGCTGGTTTATACTGTAGATAGACACAAAATACTGGAGTCAGTCTGAAGAAGGGTTCTGATCCAAAACATCACCAATTCCTTTTCTCCTGGGATGCTACCTGACCCGTTGAATTGCTGCAACATTTAGTGTCTAACCTACAAACTTGCACGTCTTTGGAATGTGGGAGGAACGTGCTAACTCTGTGCTGCATGCCACCGTGCCGCACTAGGTGGTACATTTACGCCCCATGTACTACTGCATGCACACTTGTTGAATAGCCTACTGCCTCTCCCTATGTGATTTGCCTGCCCTTGACCAGAGTCTGGTGGCTGTCTGGTACACATGGAATTGTACATTATAAAGTCAAAACTAGACCTTACCGTTAGGAAATCGTACCCAAGACATTAACCTAATTTCCTTTATATAGAGGCTGACAAATCTGATGTGTACATCTGGCAATTTGGGGTTTTTCGGACTTCTTCATGACCAAGAATGAGGCCGTTCAGCCCATTGGGCCAAATCAATTCAATTCCCCTATACTATATATCCCTGTAATTCTCCCGCACAATGATGTCCCCCATATTGTGCAACACACTAGGGAAACAGACAGTTGGAAATATACCCACCAATTTGCACACATTTAGGATGGGGGTGGAACCCAGAGCACCTAGAGAAAAAACATGTGGCCAGACAGAGGGAGAACATGTAAATATATAGGTAAGGATTGAACATGGGTCTCTGGCACCATGAGACAGAGGCAGTTTGTCAGCTGTGCCATGGTGCCAGATATCCAGCACATGAGTATGGATTGGTACAAAGTATAGAAACAAAAAACTGCAGATGCTGGTTGATACGCTGCTGGTTGACAAAGTGCTGGAGTAACTCAGCAGAGGATCTTTGCACTAGTCGGAGAGTGATGGACCAGAGGCCATAGCCTCAGAATAAAATGACATATATTTAGAAAGGAGATGAGGAGGAATATCTTTAGCCAGAGAGTGGTGAATCTGTGGAATTCATTGCCACAGAAGGCAGTGGAGGCCAAGTCAATGGATTTTGTTAAGCTGGAGATTGAAAGATTCTTGATTAGTATGGGTGTCAGGGGCTATGGGGAGAAAGCAGGAGAATGGAGTTGAGTGGAAGAGTAGATCTGATGGGCCGAATGGCATAATTCCGTTCCTATAACTTATGAGCAGGTCAAGCAGCATCTCTGGACAACAAGGATACAAGATACATTTAATTGTCACATGTGCCAGATGGCACAGTGAAATGGAATTCCCATACAGCCATACAATAAAAATAAAGAACACAACACACTATAGAATTTAACATAAAACATCCCCACACAGCAGAATCAAAGTTCCCCACTGTGTGGGAAGGCACCAAAGTCAGTCTCTTCCTCCATTGTTCCCCGTGGTCAGGGCCTCCCCGTGCCCTCCGCAGTTGCAGTTACGGGCGGCCCGATGTCCAGGACCGCTCGCCGGGGTGATACAAGTCCGACGCCGGGGCTGCGGGACGTCCTCAGCGGCGTGGACACAGAGTCGGCCCCCTCCTACCGAAGTCGGCGGCTCCCAAAGTCCGCAGGCCGTGCCGGGTGGAGACTGCTGCTGGAGACCCTCTGCAAGACGCCCCAGGACTCCACGATGTCGTTCAGCGCCGCCCGCGTTGGAAGCTCTCCGCACCAGAGCTCCACGATGTTGGAGCAACGGCCCAACGCTCCGGAGCTCCCAGCGGCGACCCAGGTAGGCATCGCCCGCTCCGCGGTGACTCCAGCGCTGCGCCCCCGCTGTTGTTGCTCTGGTCCGGTTCCCGGTCCCCGGCAGGAAAGGCCGCTCCGATCCAGCTGGTTGGCCGCGAGGTGGGGGGCGAGGACGCGACTCGGAGAAATAGTCACGTCCCCGCCAGGAGACGGTTTCCCCCCTTACCCTGCCCCCCTCCCCCACATAGAAAAGTTAAAGTTTCCCCCAACACAAGACTTTAGACTAACTAAAAATTTTAAAAAAGATTGAAATGACAGACAGGCTGTAGGCAGAGGCTGCTGCCAGTGCAGCGCCCCTAGAGGATAGGTAAGGTTTCAGGTTGAGACCCTAAATGTCACCTATCCCTGTTCCCCGGAGATGCTGCCTGATCTGCTGAGTAATGCCCCTGTCCCACTTAGGAAACATGAACGGAAACCTCTGGAGACTTTGCGCCCAACCCAAGGTTTCCGTGCGGTTCCCGGAGGTTGCAGGTGGTTGCCGGAGGTTGCAGCTAGTGGAGGCAGGTAGGGAGACTGACAAAAACCTCCGGGAACCTCCGGGAACCGCACGGAAACCTTGGGTGGGGCGTAAAGTCTCCAGAGGTTTCGGTTCAGGTTTCCTAAGTGGGACAGGGGCATAAATGTCACCTATCCCTGTTTCCCGGAGATGCTGCCTGATCTGCTGAGTTACTCCAGCACTGTGTCCTTTTGAGTTGCCACAGATGCAGCAGGCCAAATGGTTGCTGTAAATTTCCCGCTGCATCATGAGAGCACAAAGCTCGCGCTAGGCTGGCACAACATGCCCTGTTTTGATCTCCAGCAGATGAGAGGTCGCTGGCATGGCATAAATAAATACACCTTGAACTGAAAGCGTCAGAACCTGGTGCTGCATTGGTTGGCAGGGTCAGTGAATTAACAAATGTCAAGTTAAGCTCCCTGAAATACAGAGAACAAATGGCACGCTATTATAATAGGATCATTAGTTTATTGATAACAGAGGGCTGTGTGGAGTCTGGTGGTGCGTGGAGTGAAGAAAATGGCACTGCAGAACCTCTCCAAATCTATATCTACTCCCAGCATTCTGCAGGGCAATGTAATTTAGCCCGAGGACAGAAACTCGTCATCAGATGTTGCCACCCAACCTTTACTCCTTGCACTCTTGGGAAAGCAAATGTCAGCCCAGATCACACAGGAGCTCTCTGCGCCCAATAGGAGCACAAACATGCGAGCCCACTTACAGAACAGATGCAACTTTCTCATGCATTGATTCAGCTGGGACTGGACACACGCTGCATGCTATGCAACCACACACACACACACACACAAAATAATAAATAAATCAAAAGGAACTTGCTGTCATTTCTGCCCCCCCCCCCTCACTGCCTTAGGGAGCTGATTTTTTAATTTAAAAACAGGGATTGTTCGTAAACACCATTGTCTGCTTTCTCTAAGCTAAGTGCCTCTGTGAACTCGGCGTCAGCATCTGGTTGGTACGACACACCGAGAGAGGGAGACACGGGGAGGGGGCGGTGGGTTGGACAAGAACAGAACAGGGCTGCTGCATTTCCACTAGCAGGAGATGACTGTTTTTCTGACAGACTGGAGTAGGGGAGTCCGTTCCAAAACACACTATGGGTATCTCAGCCAGGGAAAGGACTCAGTGCAAGTGTTTTTTTTCTTTCTCCCCAAGGCAGATGAAGAAATGTGTTAACAGTGCTAATGGTGCCAAGTATTATGCTTCGTTAAAAATTTAATCACCTGCAAGTGCGAAACAAGTGCAAAGCAATCATGTTGTAATTAGCACAGCAATTAACACATTTTTTCCCTGATACCGGTCCGCATTATAAAGAAGTGCATGATTGCCATACTTAATGCTTTTGACAGATTTGAGTTTCCTATCAAGAAGTATAAATTTTGTTAAATTGAAATTCGGACTTGTTGACAGACGTCAATTTTTCACCGCACTTTGGCAGTGCACGAAGTAGAGTGGCTGCAAAATTCACTTCAAGTACACGGGGATTTGCAAAATAGTCGACTTTCAGGCCTTTGAGGTGCCGAGGGTGTATTGCTGCTGCTGCTTGGGATCTGTGGTGCCGGATGAGACCATTGTGACTCTTGTACAGGTGGGACAGGTGCTGCTTGGCAGGGCAAGCGGGTGGGCTGGTTGTATCACTCGAGAACCAGAGGACACAGGTTTAAGGTGAGGGGGGGGGGAAGATTTAATAGTAACCTGGGGGGTAACTTTTTTACACAAAGGGTGGTGCGTGTGTGCAATGAGGTAGTAGATGCAGCTACTATCATAACATTAAGAGACATTTGAACAAATATATGGATTGGATAGGTTTAGAGGGATATGGACCAAGTGCCGGCAGGTGGGACTAGTGTAGATGGGGCGTGTTGGTTAGCTTGGGCAAGTTGGGCCAAAGGGCCTGTTTCCATGCTGTAGGACTCTATGACTATGAGATGATGGAGTCCTGATGAAACATTATAATCTGAAAAGAGAAAGAGAGAGAGCGAGAAAGAGAGAGAGAGAGCGAGAGAAGAGAGAGAGAGAGAGAGAGAGAGAGAGAGAGAAGAGAGAGAGAGAGAGAGAGAGAGAGAGAGAGAGAGAGAGAGAGAGAGAGAGAGAGAGAGAGAGAGAGAGAGAGAGAGAGAGAGAGAGAGAGAGAGAGAGAGAGAGAGAGAGAGACTGCCTGACCCGCTGAGTTCCTCCAACAGTTTTTCTTTTTGCTCAAGATTTCAGCATCTGCAGGTCAGAAAGGAATAAGAACCCGCCTCCCTTTCAAGACTAAAATTCCAAAGAGATTGTACCCATCATACTGGCTCCTTTCCTCATCCTGGCCCAGAGACTGTTTTCAAGTGATAGGATTCAAAGACAGTATGATCATTGAGTGAAACGCAAGTCTATCAAGTCTTTCTTCATAAGACAGTCCTGACATCCCAGGAATAAGTCTGGTGAACCGTCTCTGCACTCCCTCTATGGCAATAATGTCCTTCCTCAGATTTGGAGACCAAAACTGTACGCAATACTCCAGGTGTGGTCTCACCAAGACCCTGTACAACTGCAGTAGAACCTCTCTGCTCCTATACTCAAATCCTTTTGCAATGAAAGCTAACATACCATTCGCTTTCTTTACTGCCTGCTGCACCTGCATGCCTACCTTCAATGACTGGTGTACCATGACACCCAGGTCTCGCTGCATCTCCCCCTTTCCCAATCGGCCACCATTTAGATAATAGTCTGCTTTCCTGTTTTTGCCACCAAAATGGATAACCTCACATTTATCCACATTATACTGCATCTGCCAAACATTTGCCCACTCACCCAGCCTATCCAAGTCACCTTGCAGTCTCCTAGCATCCTCCTCACAGCTAACACTGCCCCCCAGCTTAGTGTCATCCGCAAACTTGGAGATATTGCCTTCAATTCCCTCATCCAGATCATTAATATAACACAAAATGTAAGAGTTACTCAACAGGACAGACAGCATCTCTGGAAAGAAGGAATGGGTGACGGTTTGGGTCGAGACCCTTCTTCAGACTTCTTCAGAGTCTGAAGGGTCTCAACTCAAAACATATTGAGAGGGACGAGGTGAGAGAGAGGGGTGAGACAGAGGCCAGAAGTGATATTGAAACCAGATAAGTGAGGGCAGATACAGTCAGGTGATGGGGGTGGGGGAGAGATAAAAGGAAAGGGGTTATGGGGTGAAGGCAGGAGAATGGGGTTTGGGGGAGAGATTGATCAGCTATGATTGAATGGTGGAATGGTCTTATTCGGCTCCTATCGTTTATGACCTTATGAAAGGTAGAGAAATAGAATAAATGGGATAAGGGAGACAATAGGCAATAGACAATAGGTGCAGGAGTAGGCCATTTGGCCCTTCGAGCCCACAATGCCATTCAATGTGATCATGGCTGATCATCCCCAATCAGTACCCCGTTCCTGCCTTCTCCCCATATCCCCTGACTCTGCTATTTTTAAGAGCCCTATCTAACTCTCTCTTGAAAGCATCCAGTGAACCTGCCTCCACCGCCCTCTGAGGTAGAGAATTCCACAGACTCACCACTCTCGGTGAGAAAAAGTGTTTCCTCGTCTCCGTTCTAAATGGCTTACCCCTTATTCTTAAACTGTGGCCCTTGGTTCTGGACTCCCCCAACATCGGGAACATGTTTCCTGCCTCTAGCGAGTCCAAGCCCTTAACAATCTTATATGTTTCAATGAGATGCCCTCGCATCCTTCTCATCCTTCTAATCTCCAGAGTGTACAAGCCCAGCCGCTCCATTCTCTCAGCATATGACAGTCCCGCCATCCCGGGAGGAATTAATAGAAAATAGAACCAGGTAGGTGAGGCAGGGGGTGAGTAGGAAGGGTAGGCCAAAGGAGAAAAATGATGGTGCTGTCAAATTATCCAGTTGTTATTATAATGTTGACACTGAGATTGCAGATACTGAAATCTTGAATCAAAAACAGTCCGAAGAAAGGTCCTGACACGAAACATTGTCAGTCCAATTCCTTTCATAAATACTGCCTGACCTGTTGAGATCTTCCAACAGTTTAATTTCATCAAGATAATGTTAGTAGATCTGTTAGTGGAAAGTCACGCCAAGAATCTCACAGCAGTGAATAAAATTTATTGCCCAGCAAAGGCACATGCCCCATTCTGCGTTACATTGTTCCTGCTGCTCATGACTGATATCTTGCAAACTCTAGTTCAGTTTAGTTTATTGTCAATTGTACCGAGGTACAGTGGAAAGCTTTCGTTGCGTGCTAACCAGTTAGTATAAAGACGACACACGATTACATGATACATGACGTTGAGATTGGCACCATAACCCTTATCAACTCTCTCCCTCCTCTAACGGTTGACAGCATGAAGAAGCTTCACACTCCCTGTGTTTCCACACCGATCAACGTTCCACTCGACTCAACCTAAATCTATACGGAGACCTTGAGCTGTTATGTTTTGGAAGCGGGATGTCATTGCTGGTGGCTGCCGAATGCACATTAAAAAAATAACTTGTACATCGTGTCCTCATTATCCGCAAGGAATAAGGGCAAGAACCCCAGTGCTGATAAGAGAAGAAAAACAATGCCAACAAGGCACTCTCTTTGGTACCCATTGCTCCTAACAAATAAACATAAATAACTATAATATTCTAAAATCATTTCAAAAACACATGAAAACATTAAAATGCATTAAAGGAAATGATATTGGTTAACAAACTGAATGTATTGACACTCCAAAGGCCGATTTTGAAATCACAAGATGCAGATGTGTAAACATAGACGGCTGTTATTAGAATAGAATAAGGAACCATTTGACACAAGTGGTCTAGAAACTGGTCCTAGTATTTGTACAAAGGTAGGTTCCACAACGTACAGGCATGTTTATTTAAAAGATTCAAGATGGAGCCTAGGGCCACTGGTGAATATATGGATAGCAAATCAGCAGATAACGAGGACTGAGGGAAGTTTGACAGGTCAGGCGGAAGGCCTTTCCCAGAAATGAGAAACTTGGAGATATCTTATTGATTGTCAGAAACTTGAAATACTTTGGCATTTTAACAGCAATGAAACATCCCAATGTGATTCACAAGTGTTATCAGCTTAGATTTGGATTAGAGCCATGTATGGAGATATTAGAACATTCATTTTTTTAATAACTCATTGTTCAATCCATAACTTCAATGTACACCTCTTTTTCTTTTGCAGAGTAGGTGGAATCAACTGCTCTCACATCTCCACGTGGGAAGGAACTGCAGATGCTGGTTTACACCAAAGATAGACACAAAATGTTGGAGTAACTCAGCGGTACAGGCAGCATCTCTGGATTGAAGGATGGGTGACGCTTCGAGTCGAGACGCTGCTGAGTTACTCCAGCTCACACACCTCCTGTGGACCCGCCTTTTGTTCCATTTATTTATCTATTCCCGTTGCCTTTCCCCTATGTCTTGCACTTTTGTTACTTTTGCCTCTGAATCTCTCCACCCTTCCATCCTATCACAAACCATTACATCAGCTCTTTCTTCCCCCTTTTCTCCCCCCCCCCCTTCCTCTCCCCCTCCAACACATTTCTTGCAGAAACAACTGCTTAGAAGTGTTGAATTTTCAAATCTCATCCAAAACTTTAGTTTTCCTCAAAGATAATCCCTAAAAGTGAGAGTATTTCAACCATTTCCTAGTGTTTTATAACTGAGATATATGTCATCGGGTGAGGCCACGTGCGGCGTCTGTCCTTTTGACTTTTTTTGTTATATTTTAGTGCGTCTAGAAACATAGAAACATAGAAAATAGGTGCAGGAGTAGGCCATTCGGCCCTTCGAGCCTGCTCCGCCATTCAATATGATCATGGCTGATCATCCAACTCAGTATCCTGTACCTGCCTTCTCTCCATACCCCCTGATCCATTTAGCCACAAGGGCCACATCTAACTCCCTCTTAAATATAGCCAATGAACTGGCCTCAACTACCTTCTGTGGCAGAGAATTCCACAGATTCACCACTCTCTGCGTGAAAAATGTTTTTCTTATCTCGGTCCTAAAAGATTTCCCCCTTATCCTTAAACTATGACCCCTTGATCTGGACTTCCCCAACATTGGGAACAATCTTCCTGCATCTAGCCTGTTCAACCCCTTAAGAATTTTGTAAGTCTAAATGTATGATTTAATGTTTCTCGGTATGTTTTATGTGGGGGGTGGTGGGGGGGGAATAAGGGGAAACCTCGATGTTTTTACCTTGACGGAGATGCGACTTTTCTCTTTGTCGTATCTTCGCCCCCCCCCCTCGCGGCCTAACAACTGGTTTGGCACAACCTCTCCAGACCGCAGTCAGGCCCAGGACTTCAGCAGCAGGCGCGGTGCAGACTTACCATCGCGGAGCGTGGGATCCCTTGTCGGGGATTGCCAGAAGAAGTGCTCCGATCACTGGCCCGTGGTCTTTAACATCGTGAAGCCGCCGCGGTCTCCGGTAAGAAGCGGCCGATTCGGGAACTCCAAGTGTGTTCTGACCCGTCCCGACATCGGAGTTTCGATCATCCCGACGAGAGGGCTTGTACATCGGGCCGTCTGCGGAGGGTTCTAGGCCCCGACCACGGGTGAACAAAGGAGGAAGATTGACTGAACTTTATCGCCTTCCATCACAATGAGGAATGCTGATTCCACTGTGATGGATGTTTACGTTAAGCTCTATCGTGTATTGTGTTCTTTTTTGTTTTATGGTAACTCAAATATCACTGTACCTTGTTTAAGAAGGAACTGCAGATGCTGGAGAATCGAAGGTTACACAAAAAAGCTGGAGATACTCAGCGGGTGCAGCAGCATCTATGGAGCGAAGGAAATAGGCAACGTTTCGGGCCGAAACCCTTGAAGGGTTTCGGCCCGAAACATTGCCTATTTCCTATCACTGTACCTTAATTGCTGCATGAGACATTAAATGTGAACTTGAACTTGAACCTGAGATATTAAAGGCAACCAGACAAATATTTGAAACTATAATAAAAAATGCTGGAAGTACTCTGCAGGTCAGGCCACATTTGTTGGAAGAGAAACAGAATTAACATTAAAGGGTAAAGACACTTTGATAGAAGTCGAGGGAGGGTGTGGTGTGGGGGTGGGGGCTCAACGCCTTGTATGGATGCCTTAAAATGGAGAGCAATAACGCGCCTACACGTGTCCCCCATAGCCGTTGACTATGTTTTGATCATAATCTAGGTGATGGGTGTGAAGCGTCAGGAATTAGGCACATTCCCTTTCCTTCTTGCTTAGCCTTACCTTTTTTAGATTCCTAACTTATTTTCTTTTTCTTTACTTAAGGCCGCCCTTTTCTGTGGGGCCTTTTTTTTCTTCTTTTCTTCTCACATTTTCAAGCACGCAGTCTACTGAACCATTATCATTCACTTAACACCAACTACTGCGGACTACACTCCACTACTATCCTCACTCTTATCTTCTTTCTCTTTTTTTTATTATAGGTTGAATTTTAGAAAAAAAAGTTGTACAAGAAATGTAATATGTTGCATATTATGATTAAGATGTATGTCCATTGCTTCTAATAAAACATTTTTTTTAAATAAATAAATAGAAACATAATCTCTGAGGCTGACATCATAGCATCCTTCTAGAGAATGAATCCATGAAAAGTGTGCAACCCAGATGGTGCACTGGCCAAGTACTAAAGACCCGTAGACTCACCTTACTCGTGCCTATGAGAATAAACTCACCGTGACCTGACTTGAATTGTAGAATGATCAGTTTTCCTAAAGAATCTTTCGGGGTTAAGGATGAACACACCAAGGGGCTGCTTGAATCTTGAGAAAAAAACAAACATTTGGAGGAAGTCACCAGGTCAGACAACATTTACATAGAAACATAGAAACATAGAAAATAGGTGCAGGAGGAGGCCATTTGGCCCTTCGAGCCAGCACCGCCATTCACTGTGATCATGGCTGATCGCCCCCTATCAATAACCTGTGCCTCCCTTCACCCCATATCCCTTGACTCCACTAGCCCCTAGAGCTCTATCTAACTCTCTCTAAATCCATCCAGTGACTTGGCCTCCACTGCCCTCTGTGGCAAGGAATTCCATAAATTCACAGCTCTCTGGGTGAAAAAGTTTTTTCTCACCTCAGTCTTAAATGACCTCCCCTTTATTAGAAACATAGAAAATAGGTGCAGGAGTAGGCCATTCGGCCCTTCGAGCCTGCACCGCCATTCAATATGATCATGGCTGATCATCCAACTCAGTATCCTGTACCTGCCTTCTCTCCAAACTCCCTGATCCCTTTAGCCACAAGGGCCACATCTAACTCCCTCTTAAATATATTCTAAGACTGTGGCCCCTGGTCCTGGACTTGCCCAACATTGGGTACATTTTTCCTGCATCTAGCTTGTCCAGTCTTTTTATACTTTTATATGTTTCTTTAAGATTCCCCCTCATCCTTCTAAACTCCAGTGAATACAAGCCTAGTCTTTTCAATCTTTCCTCATATGGCAGTCCCGCCATCCCAGGGATCAATCTCGTGAACCTATGCTGCACTGCCTCAATCACAAGGATGTCCTTCCTCAAATTAGGAGACCAAAACTGTACACAATACTCCAGATGTGATCTCACCAGAGCCCTATACAACTGCAGAAAAATCTCTTTACTCCTATACTTAAATCCTCTTGTTATGAACATTCCATTAGCTTTCTTCACTGCCTGCTGTACCTGTAAGCCAACTTTCAGTGACCGGTGTATAAGGACGCCCAGGTCTCACTGCATCTCCCCCTTACCTAACCTAACCCCATTGAGATAATAATCTGCCCCCTTGTTTTGGTCGCCTAAGTGGATAACCTCACATTTATCTATATTATACTGCATCTGCCACGCATCTGCCCACTCACTCAACCTGTCCTGGTCACCGTGCAACCTCCTAACATCCTCTTCACAGTTCAATTTGTGGTGGAAAATTGAAAAACAAGGGTTCGGATTGCTATTGGTCATTCTGAAGAAGGGTCCCGAAATGAAACATTGTTTGTGCGTTTCCCTCCGGAGGGTTAAAGATGACTTGCTTCCACTCACAAATTCCACTCACAAATTCATTTCACTTGCACTCTATGTGCAATGTGATGAATAAAACCGTATTGTATTGTATTGTATCAAATTCTGTTGGTTGATCAGGCCTGTGGAGCAGGAGGCGCATAAAGGTGAACATGTGGGATTTTCTGATGTATGGAAGGACTGACAGTGCCTGTGAAGAAAGAAGAGACTTCAATTTTGTGGAAAAGGTGGACCAGAGCAGGTTAAGGAGCCATTTAATACCGATGTTCAAAAAATGATTCATGATTTTGATCGTCATGAAATAACTCTTTCAACTTCAGATGGGCTTGTAAACATTGTCTTGGGATATGTACAAAAGAATAGAGATGCATTTAGGGGAGCACTGCATTTTCATGGTTTGGACTACTCCACCGTAATGAATGGTGGGATAAAAAAATCAATAATAACTTTCAAAAGATTATTGGAAAAATATTTGAAAAACAAACATAAGGCTATGAATAATCAACAAGCAAATGGGGATAAATAGATAAAAACAAAATGCTTTTCCCGGCAGATTAGGCAGAATTGAAAATTGATGTCGAGTCAGGACATTTCTTCATACTGATGGGGAGAAAGCTATTAAAGAGAGGCGGGGGGGGGGGGGGGGGAATAAGTGGATAGTTCTTTCAAGAAGCTAGCCCAGTCACAATGAGTTGAATGGTCTCTTGCTGTGCTACAGAGTGCGATGAGTTAGAGCAGAAGGCTTTTAATGGTTGGGATCATTTATTTTTTGTGTATGATTGTACGAGACCTGGTGGAATCATTGTTGCCAGGCTGTATGGGGATAAACAAAGTGTTATCAATGCTCATCTGCAAGGCACAATTCAGCAAAGCGGATCAAATTAATGAATTAATGTTTTGCAACAGTTTCACGGGCCATGATCACAACACAGCTACAAACTGTTCCATCAGGCCTTCCGTTGGGAAGGTCCTGTGAATACACTGGCACTCGGCGTGTTACACATGGGGTGTTTTTCTGCTTTCCTCGCTTCTTCGTTTCCTGTGATCTCTCGACATTACTCTGACTACCATATTGTGTGATAAAAATTTGGCAACACCTCCTTCTGTGGCAATGAAATTGCCCTGTATAAATGCCATGTCTTTGTTAAAATACCTTCCGGTAGAATGGCCCAGTATGTGAGATAGCAAAGCTTCAGAATGGGGATAGAAAGCAAAATGTGTTAAGCTTTGTCCCCAGCACCAACCCTAACCTGACAGACAAGCTACACTCTCTGTAAGGGCACACTCTATGTATTGTATCATCAGCTGTTTTGTATGTCACCAACGAAACACCCCTTTCTAGAAACCTTTGACATTAGTTAATTTAATTGCATAGCAAACATGAAATGCCTGGGAAGTGGTATTGTTTTGTAGCAGTCGTTTAACACTCATTCATTTACCACAAACGTGTAAAACTCAAAGATATTTCATTTTACTGCCAAATTAAGACATACTCTCACAATCATTGTGGAGGATTAGTCACAAATGTAATCTATCTCTTCTTATTATTGTGCACAGCCTAAAGTTGTCGGACAACTTGAATCTACCTCTAATGATACGGTATCTGTGTATTTGTTCACCTACAGACTTGTGTATTTTCCAATTGAACAGATTTGAGTCTATTGTTGGATAACCAGCAAAGATATAAATTTAAAAATTATTTGATCTAACTTCAATTTATTTTAAATCCAATACACATTTCGCTTCAAGGCAGCTTCAGTGCAGCACTTGACTATATAGTTTTTCGCTGCCTCACCTCTCAAATCTGTAAAATCCCAGATAAAGAATGCAGAAATGATTGCCTGGTATGACAGTGTGGGGCACTGTTTTTTTAGTTCCGTTTAGAGATACAGTGCAGAAACAGGCCCTTTGGCCCACCGAGTCCGCATTGCCCAGTCAACCCTGCACACTAACACCATCCTACATACACTAGGGATAATTTACAATTTTATTTTACCAAAGCCCATGCACCTACAAATCTGTACAAATCTTTGGCGTGTGGGAGGAAACCAGAGCACACGGAGAAAACATACGCAGGTCACGTGGAGAACATACAAACTCTCTACAGACAGCACCCATTGTCAGGATCGAACCCAGGCACTGTAAGGCAGCAACTCTACCGCTGCACCACCATGACGCTCCTTCTCAGAATTAGTGTGATATAGAATCATAGCTTCCCCATTACCTAGAAGGCCATTCAGCCCATCAAATCCATCTCTCTGCAGAGCAATCAAATCAATTCCATTCCCCTGCTTTTCATCCACAGTCGAAAAAAAATTATTTTCCAACACTTGCCTATTCAGTTCCTTCTGATTTTGAACACAGAACATAGAAAGATACATTACAGGAAAAGGCTCTTCAGCCACTTTGTCAATGCCAAACATAATACCAAGATAAACTAATCTAATCTGCCTGCATATGATTCAGATCTCTCCTGTAACTGCATTTCCAGGTGCCTATCTAAAAGCCTCTTAAACCAACTACAGGTGCACAACCTTTTATCCGGAATTCCGGAAACCGAAAAGCTCTGAAAACCGGACATTTTTTCCAGGATGTCGTCTGCACACCAAAGCTCGCGTTTGGCGTCAAACTTGACCCGAAACGACCCACGGTCAACCCAGGTCTGTACTACTGTAGCGGCTGCCTCCTCCCCGTAGACCGGGGAGACACTTAACATCTGTAAATCATTGCTTAAATGTTAGTCAGTTAGTTTGGAGGGCTTTTATTTGAAGGGGGGGGGGGGGGGGGTGGTGAAGGGGGAAACTTTAGTTCTTAGTCCCCTACCTGGTCAGAGAGGCGGGGAGCGGGCAATGCCTTACCGGGTCGCCGTGCAGTAAGGTCTGGAGCGCTGTGGCCGCCGACTCCCAACATCGCGGAGCTGGGGCTGCGGGCAGCGCCGGTTGTAGCTCCGACCCCGACAAAATCGATCCCTGGCCTCGCATCCCCAGCTCCGCGATGTTGGGGAGTCGGCGGCCACAGCGCTCCGGAGTTTACCGCACGGCGACCCGGTAAGGCATTGCCCGCTCCCCGCCTCTCCAACCAGGTAGGGGACTAAGAATTAAAGTTTCCCCCTTCACCCCCCCCCCACCACATAAAATCCCGCCAACCCAATTGACTAACCTTTAAGCAATGATTTACAATGATTCCCCGGTCTCCGGGGAGGAGGCAGCCGCTCCAGACTTTTCAAGCCGCCCGCGCTACCTACCTAAGTGTCTGGTCCCAAGGCTTTCGGATAAAAGGTTGTGTACCTGTACTGCATATGCCTCCACCACCACCCCAGGTAACGCATTCCCGGCATCCACCACCCTCTGTTTAAAAAACCTGCAGTTCATATCTTCTTTAAACTCTTCCCCCCCTTACGCAAAAGCTCAGCCCCCTCTAGTCTTTGACATTTCCACTCTTGAAAAAAAGTTCTGTCTACCCAATTGCTCTCATGATTATATGTACTTCCATCACATCTCCTCTCAACCTCTGGCATTCTAGAGTTTGCCCAACAGCTAATACCCCCCTATACCAGACAGCATTCTGGAAAAACTTTTCTGCCCCCTCTGCACAACATTTACACCCTTCCTGTGTATGAAAACATTTGCCTCAATTTAAATCTAATGCTCCTTGGTCCTTGGACAAACAACAATGGAAACAGCTTTACCTGTCTATTCCATCTAAACCCACTATTATTGTTCGTTGGTTTTTTTATATGTACGTATGTGTGTGTGTATGATACTGTTTACAATGTACCATGTTTACATATTCTGTTGTGGTGCTGCAAGTAAGAATGTCATTGTTCTGTGTGGGACATATGACAATAAAACATTCTTGACTCTTGATCATGTATATACCTCTTACCACATCTCCTCTTAGCCTTCTTTGGTCCACGGCAAACAAAATTAGTTGTTCAATTTTCTTTTTAATTTTAGGTATTAGTTGCAAACATTTACCCCTTATTAAGCACAGAATCTGTACTTGGGTCCTTATTAATGGATGTTGGCGATCATATATATATGCAATGAAAAGTATAAAAAAACTAGCTTATATAAAAATTGTTATAACATTTTAAATGAACTTTTGAATATTGGGTAATAGCGTTTATTGCTGTGTTGCAGTAATTTGCTGTTTTTTTCTGCATCTAATGACTCGCTGATAGCTCAACCACTCTGTAGGGACACCAAATGATTATAGTAAGGATGAGCGATCTTTGTAGGATATGACTGATTGGTACGATAATATGCAGCTAGACTGTAAGCTCTTATAGGCAATCAATTATACCAGTGTGTGGAACTCCAATGCATACTTTGTTTACAGTTTGTCAACTGGGATTATGGCATTACATTATAACACTTAATTTTACTTAACATTCAACTCAAATTATACACAACAGCTAAATAGTTAATACATTTGGCTACAAGACATCTTTATGGATGCAGCTCAATCGAATCAAGTCGACTTTTTAAGCTAATTTCCTGGCAATTTGTTGTAATTTCCAGAGGAAGTTTTATATTAGTGGGGAAATGGAAAGTTCCAAAATATATAATTATATCATTTCGGAAAATCAATGAGAGAGGTTGGGTGATGCACACTGCGTTAATCAGACCATGTTGTAATATTAATTGATGTAGCAACTGTAAAATATGAGGCAACGATTGTGTCATATTTTATAGCTTTTTATACAAGATTAGATTAATAAATTTAAATTAGTCCAATAAAGCCATTTAGGAACACATTATAGCCAGATAAAACACAACAGTTAACAATTAACATGTTCCACCTCAAAGGGCCAGACATCTGATTTATTAAGTGTATCATTTTAGGGAACACTAGGCCAAGTGGGACCTGTTGGGCCCTGTTCCCCCAACACAATATTCCAACACTTACCCATAGCACCCAACTGCGCAGGCGCGGCTGACGGGTTCCTCCTCCATTCCCCCTCATCCCCCAGCACTACCCCCCCTCCTTTTCACCCTCCCTTTTCTCTCCCCTCTCCCTCCTCCCCTCCCTCACTCCCTCACTTCTCCCTCCTCCTTTCCCCTACCCTCAGTCACTCCCTTCCTCCATAACCCCAATCCCCTCCCTACCCCCCCTCCTCTCCCTCTATCTCCCTGCTCCCCCACTCCACACCTCCTCAATATTCCCATTCCCCTATTCTCCCTCGTCACCTCCCCCATTGCCCTCCTCTCCCTCTATCCCCCACTCCCACCCTCCCCCACTCCCACCCCCTCCTCTCTCTCTACCCCCTCCTCCTCCATCCGCTACTCTCTACCCCCCCCTCCTCCTCTCATCTGCTCCTCTCCCTCCCTGCCCCCTCCTCCCCCCACTCCATCCCCTCCTCTCCCTCTATCCCCTCCTCCCCCATTGCCCTCCTCTCCCTCTATCCCCCACTCCCCCTTCCTCTACCTCTATCCCCCCTCTTCCCCCACTCTCCCTCCTCACCTCCCCCTTTCCCCTCCCTGTCCCCCCCATGCCCCCTACTCGCCCCCAATCCCCCTGCTCCCCCACTCCTCACCGAAATAATAGTATCGAAACTATTGAAATAATATTAAACTTACTCATGTCAGAATGGTTTACATTTCCATGCAATCATAATCTATGCAAGCTCCTGGCAACTATTATGTTTGCTACTGAATTTCCATTTTGCGTCATTCATGATCAGTAAGAGCGGCACAGTGGTGCAGCGGTAGAGTGTGCTACTTTACAGTGCTTGAAGTGCCAGAGATCCCGACTACAGGTGACGTCACTACAGAGTTTGTACATTCTCCCCGTGACTGCATGGGTTTTCTCCCACACTCCGGTTTCCTCCCACAATCTAAAGACGTACAGGTTTGTAAGTTAATTGGCTTGGGTTTGTATAATTGGCATAAGTGTACATTGTTCCTAGTGTGTGTAGGCGAGGATCATGGTCGGCATCAACTCGGTGGGCCGAAGGGCCTTCTTCCGCGCTGTATCTCTGCACTAAGCAGAACTAAAACTAATGGCAACATCAATCAATGTGAATCAGTCTCATTGATTCACTCATATCTGCTTTTAAGCTATTATTTGCTTGTGCATTCCATTTTACTGCACATAATGCGAATGGTATGTTAGCATTCATAGCAAAAGGATTGAGTATAGGAGCAGGGAGGTTCTGCTGCAGTTGTACAGGGTCTTGGTGAGACCACACCTGGAGTATTGCGTACAGTTTTGGTCTCCAAATCTGAGGAAAGACATTCTTGCCATAGAGGGAGTACAGAGAAGGTTCACCAGACTAATTCCTGGGATGTCAGGACTTTCATATGAAGAAAGACTGGATAGACTCGGCTTGTACTCGCTAGAATTTAGGAGATTGAGTGGGGATCTTATAGAAACTAACAAAATTCTTAAAGGGTTGGACAGGCTAGATGTAGGAAGATTGTTCCCGATGTTGGGGAAGTCCAGGACAAGGGGTCACAGTTTAAGGATAAAGGGAAAATCCTTTAGGACTGAGATGAGAAAAACATTTTTCACACAGAGAGTGGTGAATCTCTGGAACTCTCTGCCACAGAAGGTAGTTGAGGCCAGTTCATTGGCTATATTTAAGAGGGAGTTAGATGTGGCCCTTGTGGCTAAAGGGATCAGGGGGTATGGAGAGAAGGCAGGTACAGGATACTGAGTTGGATGATCAGCCATGATCATATTGAATGGCGGTGCAGGCTCGAAGGGCCGAATGGCCTACTCCTGCACCTATTTTCTATGTTTCTATAATGGACATATAGCATCCTTATACTTATAATGTCACCTTAAATATCCCTGTAGCTGATGCAAATACTTGCTCAGTGAGAGGATGAAGGAGCTAAATTGAATATTCAAAGCACCCGATTCTCAACCATCCCCACCCTTCAGTAATTAAACTTAGCTGCCTAAAAGTTAGCAGGATCATGATCATGTGTACTGATCTCCATATCTGGTTCCCAGGTCTTCCATTCTTTTCCCATGGAGTTACAGCCCCTAGAATGTGCCTCCCTAATTTGGTTTGCCAGTTCTAGATTTCCTGGCAATTTCATTACAGGATATTACATCTTCCAATCTCCACAACTGCTCGCCCATCGTGTCTAATCAGGAAGATCCAAATCCTTCCCACAGCACAATCTTCAATATCTAGATTAGATCAATCCTGGCCATTTATCAATGAACTATAACTTTCCATCTCAAATGCGCTTCAGCTCGTGGATAGAACTAAGAAAATAAAACCTTTAAAACACACTAACTAATTTCACATTATTTTGCTATTAGTAGCATTGCACTGGAGGTGAATTATTAAGTCCCAAGACAGTTGTAGTTTGCGGAACAACTCTGGCATTTGTTGCTGAGTGAGAAGATGCTATGGTCAAGACCCTCAGCAAGAACATTGGATGCAAAGATCTAGGCTGATGCTTCAGTTTAGTAATGAAGGTAAGCAGTACTGCATGAGGTTCGCTCCTTCGAATGTTATATGAAACTAGACTAAGTGAGACCCATTGGGTCCCTTTCACACGGGAGGCCTGGTCCTCCAACGCAACCCGTTCCCCAATGCAATATTCCACCACTCACCCATTCCCCGAATGAAACCAGTCCCCCCAACATAATATTGCACCACTTACATATAGCCCCCAACTGGGCAGACTAATTTCCCCTCATCCCCCAACACTCCCTCCTCCTCCTCTTCACCCTCCCTCTTCTTTCCCCTCTCCTCCTCCCCTCCCCAAATCCCTCCCTCACCGCTCCCTCCATCTCCTTTCCTCTACCCTCAGTCACTCTCCCTCCCTCTATAACTCCTCTCGCCTCCCTACCCCCCTCCTATCCCTCTATCCCCCACTCCTCACCCCCCACCTATCCCTCCTGACCTCCCCCACTGCCCTCCTCTCCCACCATTAACCATGCCCAGCCGCCCCAATCTCCCCTCCCTCTATTCCCCCTCCTCCCCCACTCTCCTCACCTCCCCCACTTTCCCCGTCTCCCTCCCTACTCCTTCCTATCCCTCAATCCCCCCCATCTCCCTCCTCACCTCCCCAGGATTTTCCCCTCTCCTCCCTCCCTCCCTCCCTCCATCCATAAAGAGCAGCATCTGCAGTTCCTTCCTTCACAGGTCATTCATTGTTAGCTGTGGTTTAGATCCTGTTGACATGACAATTGGACCAGTTTGCATTGTGTGTGCGCGTGCGTGCGTGCGTGCGAGTTACTCAAACTCCACGCAAATTGTTCGGTCACCCTGCAACCCGACTCTCTCCCTCCATCACTCTGCCCACTCCGGCTCAGCCGCTGCTTGGCCTGTCCTACCATTCTGCTGCTGCCGCTTGGCCTGTCCTCGCCCTGCCCACCTACCTACCTGCTCGCTATCGTTGCCGGGCCATGGCTGGGGGGGGGGGGGGGGGGGGTGGGGGAATGGAGTTGGTGTTCGTCATGGTGGGCACCACGTGTTTCGATGAGATGAGACAGACCCGAGAGGACGGGTAGACAGGACCCGCCATTGCAGAGGGTGGGGCGGGGAAGAGGGATCAGTAATGAGGCAGAGAGAGATGGTATCAGGGCCACCACTGGGCCTCCACTGAACCCCCCGCGGCCGCTGCCACTGGTGGGGGAGTCGAAAGACAAGTTGCTATGAGGAGGGGAGAGAGGAGTTTGTGTGTGAGGCGGGACAGGCCACCGCCGGTGGGGCAGGGAGGGGCGTCGCCATCCCGGCCGTGGCATTGACTGACAGAAGAGACCAATATGTGTGGCACTGACTGAAGGAACTGCAAGCACGGTTTAAAAAATGTTTAAGCCTCAATAACTTTTACAATATACCACCTATCAGAACGGAACTTGTTGCACTAGCAGCACAGGAGAACGGTGAGTAACCTGGTAAAAAATCGTAGCGCTATTGCATACCTTTTTTGTGCAAATAGAAAAACCCCGCGAACCGGAAGAGCACAAAGTTCAAAGTTCAAAGTTCAAAGTGACTTTATTGTCAATTCAATTATGCAACAGTAGTTACACAGAGGATCGAAATTACGTTTCCCCATACTCCAAATGTGCAAGTAATATTAAAAAACACAGACAGACAACATACCAATAAAAATAGACAATAGACATACATTATTTAAAATATTAAAATATTCACAGTATGCCAAAATGTAGCAAAAACTTTGAGGTATTTTAAAAAGGGTGCAACAATGAAAGGTGCAATATAGAAAAAGTGCAAATTTCGTACTGGAGACATTGAGCCAAAGTTATTTTCACAGTTTGTTTGTCTTTGTTTGGGTACTGTTCATGGAATTTTCTTAAGTGTGTTGAGTAGTCTGATGGCCTGAGGAAAAAAGCTGTTTTTGAATCTGGTGGTTTTGCTCCGCATGCTGCGGTAGCGCTTACCGGAAGGTAGGAGGGTGAACAGTTTGTGTGCTGGGTGGGTGGTGTCTTTGATGATATTGCTTGCTCTCTTGCGACAGCGAGATGGGTATAGGTCCTGGATTGCTGGTTGGGGTGATCTGGTGATCTTCTCCGCTGTCCTCACCACTATCAAGATCAGTCAGATAGACAGACAGACAGACAGACAGACAGACAGACAGACAGACAGACAGACAGACAGACAGACAGACAGAGACAAACAGACAGATAGGTAGATGCCATTTCTGTTCACTCAGATGGAAGTCAAAGATCCTATGCGACTTGCTTGAAGAGGAACAGGTGAGTTATCATACAGGATTAGACATGGCATTATATGGAGAACTAAGCCATTCTACCCAAGTAATGCGAACAGGTGCCTTTGATACACATAAACCCCACTCTGTCCTGTTTCATCTACATCCATCAGCATGGTGCCTGTACATCCTCTTCCTTATCCAGCTTCCCCTTAAATGTAATTCTATTATTTATTACAACCTCTCCCAATGGTATCGAGATGCCCATTCATTTTAGATTAGAAAAGTTTCTCCTGAATTCTCTGTTGGGTTTATCACAGGTGTCTTGGCCAAAACCCATTCCTCAAATAGCATAACTGAAGTGAATTTATCTACATAACAGCATTTTGCAGATTGTGGAGCTGGCTGTACACAAATTGGCAGCCATGTTTCACAGAACATAGAACAGTACAGCACAGGAACAGGTCCTTCACCCACATTTTCCACACGAAACATGATGCCAGGTTACACTAATCTTCCCTGCTCGCAAGTGGTCCATGGCCACCCATTCCCTTCATATCCATGTGCCCATCTAAAAGCCTGTTAAATGCCACTTTTATATCTGCCTCCACCACCCCTCTAGTCCAGCATATTACACTCGCTTGTAAAAATCTGCCCTCTCGCCTTAAAGATATGCCCCATAGTCTTTGATATTTTCACCCTGAAAAGGGATTCTGACTGTCTACACCTAATTTTGTATACTCTACCAGTTCTCTCCTCAGCTTCTGATAATTCAGAGAAACCAATCAAATATTGTCCAACCTCTTCATGTAGCCAATACCCTCCAATCCAGGCAGCATTCTCACAAACTCTCCAAAGGCACATCCATCCTCCAAAGGGGCGACCAGAACTGGCCACTATTCTCCAAATGTGACCTAACCAAAGCCCTACAAAGCCCCACAAAGTTGCAACATGGCTTCCTAACTTATACTCGATGCCTCAACCAATGAAGGCAAGCCTATCATATGTCTTCTTTGCCACTCTATCTACTTGTGTTGTCACTGTTAGGGAGCTGTGGATTTGGACCTCAATATCTCTGTGTACATCAATGCTATCAAATGGTTTTGCCATAAACTGTATATTTTGCCCTTACTAATCTTTACCAATATCTCCTGACCTTATTGTCACATGAATATTATTTCCTCATAAGATCATAAGTGATAGAAACATAGAAACATAGAAATTAGGTGCAGGAGTAGGCCATTCGGCACCTTCGAGCCTGCACCGCCATTCAATATGATCATGGCTAATCATCCAACTCAGTATCCTGTTCCTGCCTTCTCTCCATACCCCCAGATCCCTTTAGCCACAAGGGCCATATCTAACTCCCTCTTAAATATAGCCAATGAACTGGCCTCAACTACCTTCTGCGGCAGAGAATTCCAGAGATTCACCAATCTCTGTGTGAAAAAAGTTTTCCTCATCTTGGTCCTAAAATATTTCCCCTTTATCCTTAAACTGTGACCCCTTGTTCTGGACTTCCCCAACATCGGGAACAATCTTCCTGCATCTAGCCTGTCCAACCCCTTAAGAATTTTGTACGTTTCTATAAGGTCCCCCCTCAACCTTTTAAATTCTAGCGAGTACAAACCGAGTCTATCCAGTCTTTCTTCATATGAAAGCCCTGACATCCCAGGAATCAGTCTGGTGAACCTTTTCTGTACTCTCTCTATGGCAACAATGTATTTCCTCAGATTAGGAGACCAAAACTGTACGCAATACTCCAGGTGTGGTCTCACCAAGACCCTGTACAACTGCAGTAGAACCTCCCTGCGGATAACACTAAGCTGGGGGGCAGTGTTAGCTGTGAGGAGGATGCTAGGAGACTGCAAGGTGACTTGGATAGGCTGGGTGAGTGGGCAAATGTTTGGCAGATGCAGTATAATGTGGATAAATGTGAGGTTATCCATTTTGGTGGCAAAAACGGGAAAGCAGACTATTATCTAAATGGTGGCCGAAATGGGGAGATGCAGCGAGACCTGGGTGTCATGGTACACCAGTCATTGAAGGTAGGCATGCAGGTGCAGCAGGCAGTAAAGAAAGCAAATGGTATGTTGGCTTTCATAGCAAAAAGATTTGAGTATAGGAGCAGGGAGGTTCAACTGCTGTTGTACAGGGTCTTGGTGAGACCACACCTGGAGTATTGCGTACAGTTTTTGGTCTCCAAATCTGAGGAAGGACATTATTGCCATAGAGGGAGTGCAGAGAAGGTTCACCAGACTGATTCCTGGGATGTCAGGACTGTCTTATGAAGAAAGACTGGATAGACTTGGTTTATACTCTCTAGAATTTAGGAGATTGAGAGGGGATCTTATAGAAACTTACAAAATTCTTAATGGGTTGGACAGGCTAGATGCAGGAAGATTGTTCCCGATGTTGGGGAAGTCCAGAACAAGGGGGTCACAGCTTAAGGATAAGGGGGGAATCCTTTAAAACCGAGATGAGAAGAACTTTTTTCACACAGAGAGTGGTGAATCTCTGAAACTCTCTGCCACAGAGGGTAGTTGAGGCCAGTTCATTGGCTATATTTAAGAGGGAGTTAGATGTGGCCCTTGTGGCTAAGGGGGTCAGAGGGTATGGAGAGAAGGCAGGTACGGGATTCAGAGTTGGATGATCAGCCATGATCATATTGAATGGCGGTGCAGGCTCGAAGGGCCGAATGGCCTACTCCTGCACCTATTTTCTATGTTTCTATGTTTCTATAGTCAAATCATATAACCATATAACCATATAACAATTACAGCACGGAAACAGGCCATCTCGGCCCTATAAATCCTTTTGCTATGAATGCTAACATACCATTCACCTTCTTCACTGCCTGCTGGACCTGCATGCCTACTTTTAATGACTGGTGTACCATGACACCCAGGTCTCGTTGCATCTCCCCTTTTCCTAATTGGCCACCATTCAGATAATAATCTAGGTAGGAGCAGAATTAAGCCATTTGGTCCATCAAGTCTACTCCACCATTCAATCAAGGCTAATCTATCTCCAGGACCAACACTCAAAATGTATAGGTATTCCAAAGAACCTACTTCCTCAGGAAGGGTACATATCTTGCACTTGCTCATAGATCACTTATTTTACTGTGAAAAACTGGACCCGGATCATCAGGCGTATTGCGTTGCTTAGAATCCTTCTTGAGAAAGGGAAGATGTGCACAATATGAAAAAATACAATTGGAAGGAAAGCGAAAGGAATAATTTCTCAGAAAACCCTCCAAATTGTTTGGAGGAACATGGCTGCATAGCATTGCAGAGACGGATATCATATTCTCCAAGAATCAAGTATCAGATCAAGCTCAGCTTTGCTTGATGTAGCCAAGTTTCACCATGCCCCAATGGTTCCTTTGTCTGCAGCTCCTTCCCGGCTGCCTCAGGGCTCAGTATCAATGACTTCAGCCAAACTGTGGCCAATGTTTATAATAAACAGGCGACTGACGCTGAATGAAACAAGTCCATTATTTTTGTTTATGGGTATCTTGGATAGGGTGGTGAACTTGCAAGATGTCTGAAGGGGGGAGGGAAGACAATAAACATCACAGAATTGTTACCTTATGTATCAGCAGAGCTCCAATTTCCTCAGGTTTGGAATCGACCATAGTCCTCCTTTCATTTACCATTGTTATTGCCTTGCTGCATGAATACGGAAATGGGTGGTGTGGGAACGCAAGCATTTATGGCCCATTTATATCTGCCCTGGAGAAGGTTACATTTTAAAGAAATAAATATGTTTCCACAATACTGTAATGTCCCTGTCCCACTTAGGAAACCTGAACGGAAACCTCTGGAGACTTTGCGCCCCACCCAAGGTTTCCGTGCAGTCGCCGTAGGTTGCAGGTGGTTGCCGGAGGTTGCAGGTAGTGGAAGCAGGTAGGGAGACTGACGAAAACCTCCGGGAAACCTTGGGCGGGGCGCAAAGTCTCCAGAGGTTTCCGTTCAGGTTTCCTAAGCGGGACAGGGGCATTAGTCAGACAGTTACATGTTTTTGCACCAATCTAGATGTTTCCATGTCAAGGTGCTATGTAAATTGGAGTAGAGCTTAGAATTTGTGGCCTTCTCGTGCATCTACTCCCCTTGCCCTTCAAATTTGGTGGTGTGGATGAAGCATTGAAGAAATACAAGGACGGAGGAAATACCTGCATTCACTCCATGATGTTTACATCATTTTCAGAACATCCCACTACATTTAAAGTGTAAGCACTAATATTGTGAAGACGCTGCAGTATGTTCAGCATTCTAGACATGGGGAGTTGTTTTTCGATTTGATCAGATCCCAGTCAATCTGGAGTTTAATTCTATTTGTCCATTTTCTGTTGCATCCATTTGCCAAAAAATTAGAGTCTAGACCAGAATGATATTAAAAACCACCAACAACAGAAGTTTATATTATGCATGTTATGAAAGAAAACTTAAGACAGTAATTATTATATCTAATATTTGGGGAATGGGAAGATTTGAATCAGTAAGTCTAGCAAAATCATAAATACATTCAGAAAGGACACCGCATTTAACGATCGGAGTAATTTTGCCCAGGGGTTCTGCTGACATTTAGAAGTCATGAGCCTAGCTCAGTCCTAGTATGCTATTAGTCAACCAAGAGAGACACTTCAATATAACAGCACACATTCTCAACGCAGATGATTCTAGTTATCACTGGAATATTACTAACTTTCCGTAGAATTTTTTTTTCTAGACAAACTGGTCAGGTACTCTGATGAAAGAGATATGGTGAACCTTATTTTCTTGTCTATTTTGTCTGCTTTTCACCTTTAATTGAATGCCATTTTGTTGTTAGAAAATATTATGCATCAAAAATCAAACATAGTGACTTCTCTGATTTAAAATCACATGTCACTATCTTGCTATTTTTCTGAATAGAATAGAATGCCTTTTATTGTCATTCAAACAGCTTGGTTTGAACAAAATTGCATTTTCTACAGTTTTACATTACAAAAAAAACCCAAGATACACACTTAACACAGTTTACATAAACATCCATCATAGTGAGTCTCCAACATCTCCTCACTGTGATGAAAGGCAAAGTCTTATCTCTTCCCTTTGTTCTTCTCCCACGGTCCAGCAGTCTAACATCAGCGTCGAGGCGACTGGGGCTCACGATGTTAAAGCCCCCGGCGGGCGATGGTAAGTCCTACGGCCATTTAAGCTACGCCGGGCGATATTAGACCCCGGCTCCGTGTCCTTTAAACCCCGCGATTCCAGCGGGGGAAGTTGCAGTCTCCCACCAGGGACCTGGAGCGCCCGATGTTCCTGTCCACCGGGCCTGCGGCCGGAGCCTCTGAAGCTCCGAAGTCGGGTCGCAGACGTGAGCCACCACAGCTCTTCCAGCTCCGAAGTCGGCTAGCTCCGTGATGGCGAGTCCGCAGGCTCCGCGACTGTAGCCCTCAGGTTAGTCCCGGCTGGAGGCTGCCGCCAGCTCCTCGATGTTAGGCGCAACGATATGGTTATATGGAACGTCCAGGAACAAAGAAGATTACAAAAATTCATGAACACTGCCCAGTCCATCACGGATACTGACCTTCCCACCATCGAAGGGATCTACAGGAGTCCCTGCTTCAAAAAGGCAGCCAGCATCATCAGAAACCATAACCAAGTAAGAATGTCATCGTTCTATCTGGGACAAATGGCAATAAAGCACTCATGACTTGACTCTTGATAGCCCTTTTTCACGGGGCGACTTGACGCAAGATGTAGCCAGAGTGGAGTGGTCGTGGTCTAGCACGATATCGCACGATATAACGGGGGTAGAGTAAAGAGTTCCCACGGTACTCGGCAATTCTGTCATTTTTGCGAGTGACTTGTCCGTCTCCCGATCTTTCCCGTTAATCGTGAATGAACATCGTGGACTGTAGTGTAGTTAATCACGTGGCACAAATGATGTTACTTTGTTGTCACACACTATATTGTTTTTTTTCACCCGAGCTCTTTAATGAGCTGAAGAATAATCTGTGTTTTTTTAGACAAATGTTGTTTGGTGTGATGCACCTTCTCTCAATATGTGCAAGAAGTCGTCTTTTTATTTTGTCAAATATGAATAAAGACTGTGTCTCACATTGACCGTGATGATTGTGTTATTTTATGATCTACTGAGAGGTGAAACTTTCAGTCTGAAGAAGGCTCTCGACCCGAAACGCCACCCGTTCCTTCTCTCCAGAGATGCTGCCTGTCCCGCTGAGTTGCTCCAAGCAACTGGTGTCTATCTTCAAAGGACTGACCAGGACTGCCTCTCTCTCTCTCTCTCTCTCTCCCTCCCTCCCTCTCACACAGGCATGACTGGAGGAACTCCGCGGGTCAGGCAGCATTTACGGAGGGAAATGGACAGGCGACCCATTCTTTCAGGCTGCCTTATGTCTCTCTCCCCCCCCCCCCCTCCCCCCACTCCCGCCCCACCCCCAGGAATGCTGGAGAAACTCAGCGGGTGCAGCGGGGCCGAAACGTTGTCTATTTCCTTCGTTCCATAGATGCTGCTGCACCCGCGGAGTTTCTCCAGCATTCGCGTGTGTGGGTGGGAGTTGGGGGGGGGGAGAGAGACATAAGGCAGCCTGAAGAATGGGTCGCCTGTCCATTTCCCTCCGTAAATGCTGCCTGGCCCGCGGAGTTCCTCCATTCATGCCTGTGTGAGAGGGAGGGAGGGAGAGAGAGAGAGAGAGAGAGAGAGAGGAGAGAGAGAGAGAGAGGGAGAGAGAGAGAGGGAGAGAGAGAGAGAGAGGCACACACAAGGTGGATGCGAAATCTCACCTGCCTGTTTCAGTGACAGACACCCACCGCCAGTAAATGAAGACACCCCCATCTGTCTCCCCCTTCCTCTCCCTCGACTCCCCCACCTTTCCTTCCCAACTCCAGTCCTGTCCCGACCCCCTGGGAAACTGAAGGTTTCCCGCTGTAATTAAAGAGTTCCCACGGTAGACTGTAAAACAGGGACCCTGGTTCTGGACTCCCCCAACATCGGGAACATGCTTCCTCCATCTAGCCTTTCCAATCCCGTAGATACGATTAGACAGGTATCTAGTTATTTAATTCAATTAATGATTTCTATCGCCCAGCCTCTCATCTTTCAATCGGGTTCTGCCAGGAAGGAACTGCAGATGCTGGATTAAAATTTTGGAGAGATTCTGGAGAGAAGGAACGGGCGGCGTTTCGGGTCGAGAGCCTTCTTCAGACTGAAAGTTTCACCTCTCAGTAGATCATAAAATAACACAATCATCACGGTCAATGTGAGACACAGTCTTTATTCATATTTGACGAAATAAATAGATTATGAAAGAAAACTGGCAGGGAACATAAAAACTGACTGCAAAAGTTTTTATAGGTATGTGAAAAGAAAGAGATTAGTTAAAACAAATGTAGGTCCCTTGCAGTCAGAAACAGGTGAGTTGATCATGGGGAACAAGGATATGGCGGACCAACTGAATAACTACTTTGGTTCCGTCTTCACTAAGGAAGACATAAATAATTTGCCGGAAATAGCAGGGGACAAAGGAGTTGGAGGAATTGAGTGAAATCCAGGTTAGCCGGGAAATGGTGTTGGGTAAATTGAATGGATTAAAGGCCGATAAATCCCCAGGGCCAGATAGGCTGCATCCCAGAGTACATAAGGAAGTAGCTCCAGAAATAGTGGATGCATTAGTAATAATCTTTCAAAACTCTTTAGATTCTGGAGTAGTTCCTGAAGATTGGCGGGTAGCAAACGTAACCCCACTTTTTAAGAAGGGAGGGAGAGAGAAAATGGGGAATTACAGACTAGTTAGTCTAACATCGGTAGTGGGGAAACTGCTCGAGTCAGTTATTAAAGATGGGATAGCAGCACATTTGGAAAGTGGTGAAATCATTGGACAAAGTCAGCATGGATTTCCGAAAGGTAAATCATGTCTGACGAATCTTATAGAATTTTTCGAGGATGTAACTAGTAGCGTGGATAGGGGAGAACCAGTGGATATGGTGTATCTGGACTTCCAGAAGGCTTTCGACAAGGTCCCACATGAGATTAGTATACAAACTTAAAGCACACGGCATTGGGGGTTTCAGTATTGATGTGGATAGAGAACTGGCTGCCAAACAGGAAGCAAAGAGTAGGAATAAACGAGTCCTTTTCACAATGGCAGGCAGTGACTAGTGGGGTACCGCAAGGTTCAGTGCTGGGACCCCAGCTATTTACAATATATATTAATGATCTGGATGAGGGAATTGAAGGCAATATCTCCAAGTTTGCGGATGACACTAAGCTGGGGGGAAGTGTTAGCTGTGAGGAGGATGCTAGGAGACTGCAAGGTGACTTGGATAGGCTGGATAGGATAGGCTGGTCTCCAAATCTGAGGAAGGACATTATTGCCATAGAGGGAGTGCAGAGACGGTTCACCAGACTGATTCCTGGGATGTCAGGACTGTCTTATGAAGAAAGACTGGATAGACTTGGTTTTATAGTCTCTAGAATTTAGGAGATTGAGAGGGGATCTTATAGAAACTTACAAAATTCTTAAGGGGTTGGACAGGCTAGATGCAGGAAGATTGTTCCCGATGTTAGGGAAGTCCAGGACAAGGGGTCACAGCTTAAGGATAAGGGGGAAATCCTTTAAAACCGAGATGGGAAGAACTTTTTTCACACAGAGAATGGTGAATCTCTGGAACTCTCTGCCACAGAGGGTAGTTGAGGCCAGTTCATTGGATATATTTAAGAGGGAGTTAGATGTGGCCCTTGTGGCTAAGGAGATCAGGGGGTATGGAGAGAAGGCAGGTACGGGATACAGAGATGGATGATCAGCCATGATCATATTGAATGGCGGTGCAGGCTCGGGGCCGAATGGCCTACTCCTGCACCTAATTTCTATGTTTCTATGTTTCTATGTTCTAAAACGAAGATAGACACAACATGTAGCTCAGCGGGACAAGCAGCATATCAGAAGGGTCTCGACCCGAAATGTCACCCATTCCTTCTCCCCAAAGACGCTGCCTGCCGTCGAACTCATTCTCTTTAAACCGGCATCTGCTGTTCCTTCCGACACATACACAAGAAATAAGCAACTTTTCGGGCCGAAACGTTGCCTATTTCCTTTGTTCCATAGATGCTGCTGCACCCGCTGAGTTTCTCCAGCATTTGTGTGTGTGGGTGGCAGTTGGGGGGGGGGGTGGTAGAGAGATAAGGCAGCCTGAGGAAAGGCTCGCCTGTCAATTTCCCTCCGTAGATGCTGCCTGGCCCGCGGAGTTCCTCCTACCGTTCGCAGGAGTTCCCACGGTAACCGCAAGAGTTACTACGGATATCGCACTGGCCACTACGTTCATAAAATGTTGCAATGCTCAACCACAAGTGTACAAGTCACTCTTGGACAAATTCAAACATGTTTGAATTTTCTCCCGAGTACCCAAGTTACACGATTACCTGCCGTTAGCGCCACGGTGGTCCACGAATGCCGTACTGTTACCGCACGAGGTTCCCACGATGTTAAACTCTGGTTACCTCTTGCGTCAAGTCGCCCCGTGAAAAGGGGGTTTGACAGTCCTGGCCATTTCACTTTTGCCATCAGAAAGAAGATAGAAGAGCCTGAAAATTGTAATGTCCAGGTTTAGGAGCAGCTTCTCCCTAACACCCATCAGGCTATTAAACACCTTCAAATAAACTCCAAATAACAGAGACCTGGGGAAGATTATTTTTGGCTTTGCACTATTATTGTTCGTTTGTTTTTACAAATATATATATTGATTTTTCTTTGTAGTTTATTATGATTTTACAGAGTATTATATTTGCATATCTTTTTGCTGCTGCAAGTAAGGAATTAATTGTTCCATTTTGTGACACTAAAACGTTCTTGACTCTCAAGGGCCTGTCCCACCAACATGTGCCTGCATGCGGCAAGCGCGACCAAACCGGAAGCAGGGGCCGTGCGGAGGTCGAGTGATCCCCGTACAGGGCCTGTCCCACCAGCATGCGGCTGCATGCGGCGAGCGCGACCAAACCGGAAGCGGGGACCGCGCAGAGGTCGAGTGATCCCATACGAGTTGACGTGAAGTTCGAGCAAAGTCCGCGGGAAGTTCGCGCATGACGTATGGCGTCAAGACGCTGCGTACGGCTTCGAGACGGTGCACACGCCCGTCGAGATGGTGCGTACAGCTTCAATGCGGCTGTGGGCCGGTGGGCCTTTGCCGCATGGAATTTTTGGACAGTGTCAGTTTTTCGGAACCCCGCGCGATGTCGGGACCAGCTCCGCACAACTCCATACGGCTCCGGCGATCGAAGCGGGACCGGCCCCACAAGACCATACGGTTGAAGCGACCACGTTAGGTCGCGCTTGCCGCATGTAGTTGCATGCTCGTGGGACAGGCCCTTTAATGTGTGGAATGCACTGTCAAGTGAGGTGGTGGAATCAGATACATTAATAATTTTAAGAGATAAATTGCAAGCCACTTGAAAATATGGACTTACTGCAGACCAATGAGATTAGTATAAATGGCTGAAAAATCAGCCTGGTCAAGGTGGAGGTGAAAGGCCTGTTTCTGTGCAGTACAACACTATGACGTTAATTCCACCGTTAACCACTGTCTGGATGAAATGTTTTTTTCCTTCAGCTCAGTCTTATATAGCATATAGCTTACCTCTTATCCTTGATCTGGACTCCCTCGGTATCTGAAACATCATTAGCACATTTAATTAATCTAAGGGTGGCATAGTGGTGCAGCTGGTAGAGCCGCTGACTCACAGCGCCAGAGACACAGGCTTGATCCAGAACTCAGGCTCTGCCTGTGTGGAGTTTACACGTTCTCCCTATGACTGCGTGGATTCTGTTGAACTCCGAACTGCAGTCTATGAGCAACAGCCTGATGTATGTGTTTTCATATCTGGAAAGAGCTGCCAGAGGAAGCTATAGAAGCAGATACAATTACAACCTTCAAAGTCATTTGCACAGATATATAACCATATAACCATATAACAATTACAGCACGGAAATAGGCCATCTCGGCCCTACAAGTCCGTGCCGAACAACTTTTTTTCCCCTAAGTCCCACCTGCCTGCACTCATACCATAACCCTCCATTCCCTTCTCATCCATATGCCTATCCAATTTATTTTTAAATGATACCAATGAACCTGCCTCCACCACTTCCACTGGAAGCTCATTCCACACCGCTACCACTCTCTGAGTAAAGAAGTTCCCCCTCATATTACCCCTGAACTTCTGTCCCTTAATTCTGAAGTCATGTCCTCTTGTTTGAATCTTCCCTATTCTCAAAGGGAAAAGCTTGTCCACATCAACTCTGTCTATCCCTCTCATCATTTTAAAGACCTCTATCAAGTCCCCCCTTAACCTTCTGCACTCCAGAGAATAAAGGCCTAACTTATTCAACCTTTCTCTGTAACTTAGTTGTTGAAACCCAGGCAACATTCTAGTAAATCTCCTCTGTACTCTCTCTATTTTGTTGACATCCTTCCTATAATTGGGCGACCAAATGGTGGATGGATAAGAAGAATTTAGAACACAATGGGCCATATGCGGAAAATGGCACGAGCCCAGTTTGCTGACTTGACTTGGACAAGGTGGGTTTAAGGACCTGTTTCTGTGTTGTGGGTCTATGTCGGTATATATGTTTGAACTGCTGACAGCAACTAAAATCAGAAAGTCCACGCGATACAGGTCACCAGAGGTTTTCTCGCATCAAGGGCAAAAGTCAATAATGTCACTGTGAAATCTGGACCTGTTAGTTTTTAATAAATATGGTACTAAGATAAAATAAATTACAAGAAGATAATGTTGTAATGAAGGATATTGCTGGCTAACAATGAATCATAGAACTATCCCAATTTAGAAACTATTTATGAAGCCAGGATGGAGTGACCCTCCTACTGACATTGAATAGATTGATCTGAGCTCTTGGCTCTTGGTTACTTGGTTACTTGGTTCTCCAAAATATTCCAACTGGAATTTAAACTGGAGGTGGTGAAGGGAGGGCTTAAGCCAGAAAGGGTTATTGGGAAGAAAGTGCTACTTTAAATTTAGTTGCATCTGGTTGGGTAACTATAGTTGGGTGGAGATTATTCCATGCTTTAATTGTGCATGGGAAGAACAAATTGCTGTACACATCTGTCTTTGTAGCTGGGATCACAAATTGGATCGAATGCCCTCGTCTGCTCCTAATTGGTTTGGGGTTGGTGTAGGTCTTGTAATCTATGTCTAGCTGACCATTTAACATTTTGTAAAAACAGGTCAAACGGTGAGCTTCACGTCTGTCTTGGAGAGGGTTCCACCCCCGAGAATTCAGAAGTTTGGTGACACTCGCTTCTCTCTCATAGGTGTTAGTAACAAATCGAGCTGCCTGTCTTTGGACACGTTCGATGGATGAAATGTTTTTATCTGTGTATGGGTCCCATGCTGCAACTGCGTAGTCCAAATGAGATCGAACGAGGGTGAAATACAGCTTCTCCTTGACAGAAGCTGAACAATGATGAAAGTTGCGCCTCAGGAAGGTTAGGACACCTGTTGCTTTCACTGTTGCATGGTGAGTCTGACCATTCCAACGCAGATCATTTTGCAATTTGATGCCAAGATACTTGGTTTGTTTGGATTCTTCAAGGGTGACACCAAGTATATTGTAGGATGTGACGCCTGGATTCCTCTTTCTGGTGACACGCATGGTTTCACATTTGGAAGGGTTGAACTCTGAAGGGTTGAGCTCTGAGGTTTCTAAGAACGAGTTGCTTGAGTTTCTTACTGGCATAGAAGATGTCAAACTGTACACTGGAATGTTCAGAACTAATATCTTATTCCACATAAGAGAATGATTTTCTGCTCAGTTGCAATGCTTATGATGAAATAGTGGATGCGTTTTTCATTGCAACTTTAAAATGCATTTTACATGGAATATTCCTCCTACAATGTTGCATTTCTACTTTTTGTCATCCATGATACTTTCACACACAAACACCAAGCAAACAAACATTGGAGCTGTAATTAAAGTGTCTAGATTCAAAGCTGGGCTTAATCGAGAAAGCTTTACCTACATACTGTAGGTAAAGAATAATTAGCTTTTTTTATTTCTTTCCTGTCAATGCAAAACTTCCTACTTTTCTTTGAAAAGTTTGCATTTCACATATTTCATTTTCTAGTATTCAGCTTCCTCTATGCTCAGAGTTATACACCTCACTAGCTGTGAAGGCAATGCCATTGCACAGAGCTTGCTAAATGCACGTTCAAGCACAAAGTGTCTCCCATGTATGTTTAAATGAAGCTTGCTGTAATATGTATCATATTCCATGCACAATCATAATGTTTGGTCTACAGCGAATGCACACCATGCATCATTAATTAAGCAGACAATTTGATTGTCCTAATTTTCCTTTTTGTAAGCATTAACCTGTTAATCATATATAATTGAGCAAATTAGGTAGAAGCTTCCGTTTTGCTGAAAATACCGGTGTCTGGCCACTCTGATCAACCCAGCTCAAGTGTGCTATATTGGATGAATACATTTTTTTTTTTCGCAGCATAACAAGAACAACTATTACCAGTGTAGGAAGGAACTGCAAATGCTGGTTTACACCAAAGATAGACACAAAATGTTGGAGTAACTCAGCAGATCAGACAACAACCTGGAGAAAAGGAATAGGTGACATTTTGGGTCGAAACCCTTCTTCAGGACAACTATTTACCAGATGTCTTTAGGGCAGCAAAATAACCATGAAGCAAGAAAAGTGAACACAAGCAACAATGGATGGCCCACCACATATCGGGGCAGCCGGCCAAAAGCTAAGTAAGGGGCGTAGGTTTTAAGTGCCTTCACGGAAGAGAAGGAGGTAGAATGGTTTACAGTGTGGGTGTTGATGAGGGGTACAATCTTGAAGGATGAAAGGTAGCAAATATGACAAATGTGGCAAAAGAAAGGAAGGCAAAGCCTGTTACCCTAAAGAAACAAAGTTCTTGCCATCTATAAGAGTATAATAACAGAAAACCCAGTAAAGAATGATAAGATTGAACAGAGTTGGCATGAGTTTATGAAAGGCAAATTATGTTTGACCAATCGTTATGTATTCCCCTCATGATTCTATCATTTTCTGTAAGGTTATTCCTCAGCCTCTTATGCTCCAGGGATAAAAGTCCTTGCATATCCAATCTCTCCTTATAACTGCGCCCCTCCGGACTAGATAACAACCTCGTAAATTTGTTTTACATCTTTTCTTCCAGTTTAATGACATCCTTCCAATGTCACAGAGTGACCAAACCTGTATCCAGTACTACAAAAGTGGCCTAACCAATGTCCTGTAACGTGATGTCTTAACGTACTCAACACTCTGTCCAATGAAGGCAAGCATGCCAAATGCTCTCTTGACCACCATATGCATGCTTAAGCATCAAATGCCCATCTTAACCCATTGTTCATGTATCAAAGAACAAGTAAGGGTTCCATAGCAACAATACTGTGGTACACCACTGGTCACTGAATTCCAATCACAAAATTAATTCTGTTAGGTGCAGCATCCTCTGCCTTCTATTACTGACCTAATTTTATATCTGGTCTGCCAAGTTACTGTGGGTTACACGGGCTCTAAATTTTTCAACGCCTTCCATGTGAAACCTTATCAAAGGCCTTATTGAGATCCATGGAAACTACCTCAATAGTACCTCCCTCTTTGTTACTCTTCAATAAAATCCAATCATGATCTCCTAGCAAACCCATGCTAACTATGTTTGATTCACCTCTGCCTTGCCAAGTGTTCATTAATTTTAACTCCCTGATTTTTTTTTTACAATTATGGTCAAACATAATTTGGAAAATGGACGTGAACTTGGAAAAAAAAGCTTGCGTTCACACCAGACACTGTGGCTACGACACTCCGGCCACACATGGTCCTGTGGTCCACAACAGCCATGTTTGCATACGTTGTGGAATTGACAGCACCATGGGAAGATGGTGTTGAAGAGGATTATGAGAGGAAAAAGACCAAGCACTCTGAACTGGCAACTGAAGATGCCCAGAATGTCTGGAAGACCACAATTTTCCCTGTAGAAATGGGATGCAGGGGATTTGTTGCTACATGTACGACCAGTCTATTGAAAAAATGAGGGTGAGGGATCATTCTCTCCAACAAGCAATCAAGTCATTGTCAAATTCAGCAGGAAAAAGCAGCAAGTGGCTTTGGATTAAAAGAAAATACAACAATTGGGCTTCAAGATGAAGACAGGAGGGTATGGAACTGAGGGGGATGTAACTGAGATGCCAGGTATCACTGTTGAGCCCTCTGGAGATGTTGTGGGCTTATCAATGAAACGTCAAAGAAGGAGAGTGCCCACCTGATGACCCCGATGACGTACCTACCCTACCTTTCACCACTCCAATCCCACTGAAAATAGCAAAAGTGCCGATTTATGACAGGGATTGAAACATCAAGTCCTGTTAGCTCTACTGCCCAGCCAAGTGTTAATTAATTTTAGCCCTCTTATTTTTTTTACAATTATTTCCCCAACATAACTGTTGGACTCACTGACCTGTAATTACATCTTATGCCCTGTGCCCTTCGAGTATAAAGTTATCACATTTGCTGTCTACAGTCTGTGGCTCTCACAAAGGTTGGGAATTTTAATTAAATCTTTAATCCAGATTTAAAATATGATGATTGTGTAATTTTTTTGTGCATTTCATTGGAATTGGGAATTGAGAAAGGAGCAATTTCTCTGGAATTGTTACAGTTGAGAATGCATTCTTGATGCGTATGTAACATAAGAGCTGACATCTTGGAAATTGTGTCCCAAAATTGCAGTTTTTTTTCCTGGTTACCTACAAAATGGTACAAAATACCTCCCCTCGCTCCTCTCCCCTCCCCAATCGTGAGCCTTCCCCACCAACAAAATTCGATTTTATGCCTTATTCTAAATGCTGCAGCCACCATAACATTCACCAAAGTAAGATAATTTTGTTTAGTTTCGAGTTTAGAGAAACAGCATGGAAACAGGCCATTCGGCCCTACGATTCCGCAAAGACCTATGATCACCCATACACAAGTTTTATCTTATACATTAGGGACAATTTTCAGAAGCTAATTAACCTACTAACCACACGTCTTTGGAATGTGGGTGGAAACTGGGGCACACAGAGAAAAAAACCCTAGTGGTCTCAGGGAAAACGCACAAATTCCACACAGACAGCTCCCATTGTCCAGATCCAATCTAGGTCTGAGGTGGGGGGCGAGGACGCAACTCGGAGAAATAGTCGCGTCCCCGCCAGGAGACGGTTTCCCCCTTACCCTGCCCCCTTCCCCCACATAGAAAAGTTAAAGTTTCCCCCAACACAAGACTTTAGACTAACTAAAAATTTAAAAAAAGATTGAAATGACAGACAGGCTGTAGGCAGAGGCTGCTGCCAGTGCAGCGCCCCTAGAGGATAGGTAAGGTTTCAGGTTGCGACCCTAAATGTCACCTATCCCTGTTCCCCGGAGATGCTGCCTGATCTGCTGTGTAATACCCCTGTCCCACTTAGGAAACCTGAACGGAAACCTCTGGAGACTTTGCGCCCCACCCAAGGTTTCCGTGCGGTTCCCGGAGGTTGCAGGTGGTTGCCGGAGGTTGCAGGTAGTGGAAGCGGGTAGGGAGACTGACAAAAACCTCCGGGAACCGCACGGAAACCTTGGGTGGGGCGCAAAGTCTCCAGAGGTTTCCGTTCAGGGTTCCTAAGTGGGACAGGGGCATACAGCAGCAACTCTACCACTGCACCACTGTGCCACCCACAAATGGAAGGGGGAAAATCTAATCAACAGGGTTCACAGAAGTATAGAATTTAATATAAAACTTGCAGATGCTGGAAACGTGAAACAAAGAAGAAAATCTGGAAACTATCAGCAGGTCAGGCAGCATCTGTAATGAGAGAAACATTTCAGATCCGGGAATTTTAATATGAACTGTTTCTCTTTCCACAAATATGTCTGGCCTGCTGAGTATTCCAACTTTTTTGCTTTGGTTCACAGAAATGTAATTTTAAAGAGATTACATTAGCTACAAGTTACCATTCTATAACAGTAAATTAACTTCAGCACGTGAAATATTTATCATTTTTAAAACAAGCTCATTTTGGAGATGTAGTTGAGTTGATAGTGATAAATTGCTTTACCTAATATTAACTGATTAAATTGAACAATTAATTATTCAGGTTTTAAGAAATCTAACAAATTCATTTCCATATGTTCCTTCTTCTCTGGTAATGTCGTGATTTTGTATAATTACAGAGTTAATCTAGTTTAGTTGCTCTGAATAGCAGACTTTGGAGTCCTATTGGGGTCCTTGTCACCAATGCACAAGGGGAAAGATATTTTGTATAGTTCCAAACCAGTCCCAATGAATGGTCAAGACCCAAAACATTGATTATTCCATCCCCCTTCCTCATAGATGCTTTTTGGACCAAAGTTCCTCGAGCAGATTGATTGTTACTCCAGATTCCAGCATCCGCAGCCTCTTGTGCCTCTAACCTGGTACAATGCTTGCACCCAATCTCAACCAAACTTTACAGCTTGAAGTGTATATTGTATTGTAACTATCATTATTGTACTGAACGGGAGTCAAGCTTGTTTAGCCATCATAAGCACCAGAGCCCGATCAAAGAATTTTGTACTTGATGCAGCCTCACAGGGACATTAACAGCAAACAACAAATAAATATTCAATCAATTATCTTTTATTTTAGGGAAGCCAGACAATAATATTTTAATCCAAAGTATATAATGCAACCTTAGTCATGCAAAGTCCATAGCAGTTTGGTGCGGAGGTGGGATTATGCTTATAGTTGTGCAGGGTGGTTTAAGACCCTGGTGGTTCAGTGGAGGTTGGTGAAATGTGTCAGAATTAAAAAAATAGTATTATAGAATGGCGTTATACTTGAAATATTATTTGAGCTAAAGTGGACACACACTTACCAGGTGATTTAGCTGAGCAGGTGACCTAAGTGCTGTGTCAGAGGCCTCTGATTAGCATAGTTTAGGCTTTCATTGTCATGTGTACCGAGATACTGTGAAAAACTTTGTGTTGCGTGCTATCCAGTCAGCAAAAAAAAAACTATATGTGATTACAATGAACCGCCCACCGTCTACAGATGCAGGATCAAGGGTATGATGTTTAGAGCACGATAAAGTCCAATTAAAGATAGTTCAAACTTCTCCGATATGGTAGATAGGTCAGGACCGTTCTCTAGTTGTTGAGAGGATATTTCGGTTGCCATATAACAGCTGGGAAGAAACCGCACCTGAATCTGGGGTTATGCGTTTCCAAATAACTGGATCTCTTCTCTGATGGGAGAGGAGATAAGAGGGATGGGGTGCTGTTAAGTTAATAAGGCTTGCACTTCCAAGCTTAAAAACTTGCTCCCTGGGAGCTTCTGGACAGGTTCCAGTCAACACAGTAAAAATAAAGTAGGATTGTTTTAATCACAGCAAGAGTACAGAGATATTGCATTACCTCCAGTTACAATTCCATAATGGTGCATTAATTACCCCAAGATTACAGTAATAATGCAGTGTCTACAACCATGTACAATATGGGTCCATCATTTTCAGTGAGAGCACAGTAATATTAGACTAACTACAGCTACCATTCTATAACGGTAAATTAACTTCAGCAGGAGTACCGTAACAATGCAATAACTACAATTACAACACAATAATAGTGCATAAATGATTGCAAGATTACACTAATAATCCAGTAACTACAGTTACAGTATTATAAAAGCAAATAAACTACAGCAAGAATGTAGTCACATGGTGCCCGAACCTCAAGTGCAGTTCAATAACAGCACGGTAACTAAAGTAAGCCTTGGTTAAAACGAAATATTTCAAATTGTTGACATTATTTACTCAATTCCCAAATCCAGAGTCATACTGCACATAAATATATTTGTCCGTCTCCACCAATGGGAAGGGAAATACATTTTGTCTGTGAGAAGCTGTACAAAAAAGAACCGATCTAAAAAACTCTCAAAGATGCAAAGATGACTAACAAATAAATGGAAGCACAATGACCTGCTGATGCTGGAATCCATAGCGAGAAAGGAGAGTTGCTGGAGGAATTCAATGGATCAGGAAGCATCTCAATGGTGAAGGATCTCAACCTAAAGAGTCAACAATCCATTTCCCTCCACAGATGCTGCATGACCCACCTGGTTCCCCCAGAAGCTCTCCTTTTCTTAACGTAGCGTTAACATGTTTGACATCTTCAATGTTCTAACATATTTTGCATTGTCCTTTTCCTGATCTGTAATTTTCTATTATCCATAAAGACTCTCCCCGAATCATTAGCCCAGTTTATGAGTGGTCATCACTGGTTTGTCGCTATCTTTCAAACTAAAGTCTGGTGATGAAAAATAGAACAGTCCATCCATCGAATCGCTGTTTGATTTATATTATGGAAAGTTAAATGACCATGAGAGAAATTTGTCTTTAATTGCCTACGATTAACACTCGTGAGAGTGTTATAGGAATTATTTGTATAGGAAGAAATTGCAGATGCTGGTTTACACCGAAGATAGACACAAAATGCTGGAGTGTAAGTCAGCGGGTCAGAGAACATAGGTGACGTTTTGGGTCAAGATCCTTTTTCAGACTGAGAGTCAGGGCAGATGGAAACTAGAGGTGAGAAAAGGTTCAGAACAGAACACGGCCGGCACTGATGGTGAAGGAAAGGTGGAGACTACAATGATCCATTGATGGCTGTGGAAGAGGTGAAAGTGAAGGGATATATAGATGCGAACAGTGGAACTAGCAGGACAACTAGGGCGGAGAGGGGCAGAGAGAGAGGGAATGCAAGATTTACTTGAAATTAGAGAAATTAATATTCATGCCGCTGGGTTGCCAAGCAAAATATCAAGGACTGTTCCTCCAATTTGCACGTGGCCTCACTCTGACAGTAGAACAGGCACAGGACAGAAAGGCCAGTGTGGGAATGGGAAGGGGAGTTAAAATTTTTGGCAACCAGGAGATCGCATAGGCCAAGGCAGACTAAGCCTCGGTGTTCAGCGAAAGGATCGCTTTGTGGTACTCATTTCAACCGTTCAATCCCCTTCAATGGATCGGCTTTTTTGAATATGCAAATATCAATATGCAGTTATTTACCTGCATGACTGGCAATGCTTGCACAGCTCCAGAGCCACTGTCAGTTGTTGTCCACTGTTATATCAACTATGCTGCATCAACAAACTCCCACTGGCGTACCATACAAAGGTGAGGAGTTGCAGTAATTTACCAGCACACATGTTGAAGAATCTCAAAGAAATTCATTTTCTCAGGTTGGAGCTTGTCCAATGGTTTTCATGGATGAGAATGGCTATGATGGACTAAGTATGAGTTCATTTTTTAAAACATTTTTTGAGTGCACTTAATTATATTTTTGATGCATTTTGCTACCTTATGTTTTTTAATAATTATTTGAGTCTTCACAGTTATAGTATTTGATTGTTCTTGAATGTCAGGACCATAGGAACCCTTGAACCCAAGAACAATGAGCAGACTTGCAATGATCAGGAGCAGGTTTGTCCCTTGGTTTTCCTTCCCCGTCTCATGGAACCAATGCAAGCTGCAGTGACAGTGCTGGCTCTCCTTTAATGGGGTCGGCACAGAGCAGCGATCAAACCAGGTGACTCGCTGGGCTGCAGACCTCAGGAGCAGTCACCAAGTTATGACCTTCAGTCACCAAGTCACTAAAAGATGCTCAAGTAACAAAGGCTATAACCATATAACCATATAATAATTACAGCACGGAAACAGGCCATCTCGGCCCTACAAGTCCGTGCCGAACAACTTTTTTTCCTTAGTCCCACCTGCCTGCACTCATACCATAACCCTCCATTCCCTTCTCATCCATATGCCTATCCAATTTATTTTTAAATGTTACCAACGACCCTGCCGCCACCACTTCCACTGGAAGCTCATTCCACACCGCTACCACTCTCTGCGTAAAGAAGTTCCCCCTCATATTACCCCTAAACTTCTGTCCCTTAATTCTGAAGTCATGTCCTCTTGTTTGAATCTTCCCTATTCTCAAAGGGAAAAGCTTGTCCACATCAACTCTGTCTATCCCTCTCATCATTTTAAAGACCTCTATCAAGTCCCCCCTTAACTTTCTGCACTCCAGAGAATAAAGACCTAACTTATTCAACCTTTCTCTGTAACTTAGTTGTTGAAACCCAGGCAACATTCTAGTAAATCTCCTTGTACTCTCTCTATTTTGTTGACATCCTTCCTATAATTGGGCGACCAAAATTGTACACCATACTCCAGATTTGGTCTCACCAATGCCTTGTACAATTTTAACATTACATCCCAGCTTCTATACTCAATGCTCTGATTTATATAGGCCAGCACACCAAAGGCTTTCTTTACCACTTACTTTCTTTGCTATACTGGAGGAACTCAGTAGATTGGATAATCTCCGTGGAGGCAAAGGGATATTCAATGTTTCATGTCGAGACCCTACATTCGGACTGAGAGGGGAGGCAGCCAATATAAAGATGTGAGTGGGAGGGGTGCAGCCAGAGCTGGCAAGTGTTGGAGGGAAGATAGACACAAAATACTGGAGTAACTCAGCGGGACAGGCAGCATCTCTGGAGAGAAAGGGATGTGACGTTTCGGGTCGAGACCCTTCTTCATGCCCTGTCTTTCAGTTTAAACCGGCATCTGCAGTTCCTCCCCACACAAGTGATAGAGGGATCCAGGTGAGCAGCGGTTAATTGGCAGATGAAACTAGATGGCAGAGGGAGGGGTGGAGATAGCAACTGAGGCTGGGAGGTGACTAGTGGAGGCAACAAAGGTCTGAAGAAGGGTCTCAACCCGAAAGGTCACCCATTCCTTCTATCCAGAGATGTTGCCTGGCCTGCTGAGTTACTCCAACATGTTGTGTCTATCTTTAGTGTAAACCAGTAGCATAAGATCATAAGGGATGGGAGCAGAATTCAGCCATTCAGCCCATCACGTCTACTCTGCCATTCAATCACGGCTGATCTATTTCTCCCTTCTAACCCCATTCTCCTGCCTTTTCTCCATTATCTCTGACCCTTACTAATCAGTCATAGCTGTAGTTCCTTCCTACACAAAGGTCTACAGGCTATGGAAGCCAATAAGAAAGAAAGGTGAAGAATGGAATCCAATAAGGGAGGAGTGGTGGATAGGTGGGATTAGTGATAGAGAGAGAGAAGGGATATGGGACCCAGTGAGTTGAGAATGTGGGTGATAGGCAGATAGAAATAGGTGGGGGAGGGAACTGAACTGAACTGAACTGAACTTTATTTATAGAGCACTTTAAAAACAACCACTGTTGCAACAAAGTGCTGTACATGACTAATCATAAACATAAAACAAAACAATAAAAACATTAAAAGACAGTAAAAACAATAAAAAACAATAATAGAAACACTAAAACAAGAGCAAAGTCTCATGCAGGGGCGAAAGCCAAGGAATCGAAAAGGGTTTTAAGACTAGTTTTGAAAATGGACAGTGAAGGGGCCTGTCTAATGTGCTAAGGTAGAGTGTTCCATATAAAAAAATAAACAATATCATGGAATTGGGTGGATGTTCAAAATAAGAGGGTGTGTGAGAGGGTTTGGGATGATCAGAAGGAGAAAGAAAGAGAAGGAGTGCAAGTTAGATGAAATTGGAGACTTTGCTCCAGATTCCAGCATCTGCAATCTCTTGTGTCTACATCAATGAAAATATTAATGACCTTGAATTTGCATCAAAAAAGATTGTGCATTAAGGAACCATCTTTACTGCAATATAGTACATGCTAAGCACCATAAAACACATTATTGTCCATAATACTATTTCCTGTAGTGCTTCCAGTCACTTTCTAATTAAATACTGAACATTTATTTTGCAATTCAGCATTGTTTATACACTTGCTACTAACGTAAAAAAATATGAACATTACTGGCTCCAGAGAACCTACAAGGTGGTGAACAGTCCAATAGCCCAAACTCCCAGTTTAGTCGTGGAGCACAAACCATTCAGTCAAATACATTAAAGGAAATTGAGCATGGCACCAAGTAGTATACTCACCAGCAAAGTTCATTGAAAGCTGATAATTTACAAATTTATAGTGTCATTTTTCATGTTCCTACTTTGTTTGCTGTTGGAAGAGCTTCCTCGCAATGAGAATGCTATTTTCAGAACAAACTTTTCCAAGGACCACCGGATGGTCAGAGCATTTTTACTCCCATGAATAATACGCGATGAAGGTTGCGGGTCGTTAGAGTTTTTTCGGGGGGGGGGGGGGGGGGGGGGGATAAGTCTTTGATAATCTATCCTCGATAGCCTTATCTTATAACATTGGAACTACTGAAATCGGCTGTACTCGCGAGAATTAAAAAGCTTTGAGGGTGGGGCTTATTAGAAACTTACAAAAGTTCTTAAGTGGTTGGACAGGATAGATGCCGGAAGATTGTTACCGATGTTTGGCAAGTCCAGCAACAATGGTTCACAGTTTACGGATAATGGGGAACTCTTTTCGGGCACCGAGATGAGGGAAAACATTTTTTCACACCGAGAGTGGGTGAATCTCTGGAAGTCTCTGGCACAGAAGGTAGTTGGGGTCCAAGTTCATTGGCTAGATTTAAGATGAGTAGTTAGATGTGGCTATTGTGGCTAAGGGGATCAGGGGGGTGATGGGGAGAAGCAGGTACGGGATTACTGATTTGGCATGATCAGCCCATGATCAGCTTGAATTGCGGTGCAGGATCGAGGGCTGAGGACATCTGCCAACTATTTTCTATGTTCTATGTTTATTAAATAGCAGAGATTATTCCATATTA